>NC_090289.1:51895000-53095000 GCF_037392515.1 Haliotis asinina
CCTCGAACATCTCCACCACAGTTCTCAAGATGGCAGACTCTGTGATGTCCTGGTGGGTGAAGTCAGACGACAAATGGCTGAACCTGTTGGGCAGGAAGCCCAACACGCAGACGGTACACAACAACACAAAGCACAAAATGGTTAAAATCTTTGACGGCATTATCGTTCACGAAATCTGGTACACTTTACTAATGAGTTGAGATAACAGTGTGATTTCCAGTTCCCACCAAGAGGCTATCTCCTATAAGTGGCTTTCCGAGTCGGAATACACATACACATACAGAAAATTGAGGATAATCCAGCTCGTGCCTTTCGAATGTCGAGACCTTACGATTGTCCTCTTGTGCTGTGGATACCGCAGTCGAGCACTGCTGACCGACGCCCAACTAATACAATAGCACAAGATACTAAAAACTCTGGCTCGACACAAATATATAAGTATTTACGTTAAGAATTCGTACCTACAAATACATTTACATCAGCAGTAGGTATCGGTTGCTAAAACATGTCAGTCACATTGGATCTGGAGATCTTTAGAATGCGCTATCTGATTATTGGTCAAGTAGGGTGTTAGACAAGGAGATCTCATGCCACTGTTTGTAAGACGCTGAAGTGGTTGTTTGATACGCATCACTCTTGATTTTGCTTATCAAAGGGGCCTTGCGCTACCTCCAGCGCACTGGACCACCTCAGGGATTTATTGGTAGCCCACTGGAGCAATGGCAACTGTCGGGGGTAAGAGGCAAATAACTCACCGTGACAATGGAATCTGTCGAAGGGCATTGTGCAACTACACGATAGGACAGTAGCATTATTTGGGGAACTACGTGCAACCAGACAATGGGACAATGGAATCTGTTAGGGACAAAGCTCTGAAGCAATTATATCTGCTGGGCAAGTATACACACGTGCGCAACATGACACTGGACAATGGAACCTATAGGGAGAGTGTTCAACACAGTAGATGAATGGACCTATGCGGAGACTGTGTGCAAAACCTTAATGGGGGTGTATTTTATCACTGCTTCGAAGTGCGGTATGTGAAAAGGAGAGCTGAAAAGGTTAACTTGTAAAACTAAAAATAGAAACAAACTGTTTGTAAACGTTAATAAAAGTATTTTTAATGTTTAATATTTTTACAGAAATCGCATCACACACACCATCCCCTCGACTAGCAATACTTCCATGTAAATGGAACTGCCGGAAGATTAATATTATTTAAAGCATTAGTACAGAACAAATGATGAACGTGTGTACTAAACAATAACATAAAACAATTCCCTACAACAACAAGACAGTATTTGAAACATCGACTGACGAAAGACAAATTTCTGTAAAGACCCTATCATCTGAATATAAGCTAAACGATGGATCCATTTATGCAGTGTACATACATTAAAGTCAGAACAGTGTATTGCGACAGCACCACTGGAATGTCCAGACCAACAAACACCCCACCCAGGCACGTGTAATGACTCTATAATCCACTTGTGGGCAGAACATGACGTATTGATTCAAATACCACAACCTGACGTGAGAAGACAGCTTTTAACACTTTCAGCTGGCACGGCGGTTGTAAAGCGTCAACAACTTGAGGTACATTTATGCAGGAGAAACTAATCCCTATGTCGTAACCCACACGGCTAAACCGAAGAGACAAGTGAATTGGGCAAACTAATGACACCCATTGAAGTCACATCTAGAAATTAATGTGACACTTTGAACAGAATATTCAATAAATCGGATTTAACATTGGTTTGATCCATGAAGATGTGTTGTGCAAAAAGACATCGGTCTCAGAGAGTGCTCATGGTTCTTGGACATTGAGTGTAAGCGTGTTGGGGATTACAGGAACACCTACTTAGTGTGCCCCGTTTCCTTCCAGTAAACAGCAGCATTTGATGTAGGCACATGCTCGAAAAAAGACTCACAATGGTAGACTAAAACATATTAGTGGGTAAGCATGTTAAAGGAAACGTCCTTTGAAGTTATTTTAAACTTGAATATGGTTAGTTTTAGACTAACAACTATAAAAAGAGGTCAAAGTTACGTAGATTGATTATTGGGAATTTAGAGGCCGTTATCATGGTTTTCTATAAAATGGTTCATTGAAAAGAGAATTCATTTTAGGCACATGACATCATGCATGGTTTTATTTTTTTCACATCCACATAGTGAAAATATCTCTTTTTACAAGGAGAACTGTGATGTGTAGTATATTTGTTGTAGATAGTGTCATGAAAGTGGATTCAGCAATACCTGATTTAGTTCCACCTTTTTGGCTAATTCAGAAACTACGGCTTCCGTCCTGTATCACCCATAGCCACAGTTAATTTTTCTGTTGTTGACAGTAATAACTTCCGCCAATTATCTAAAAAGGGATTCGGTATAAACCCAAACGAAAAAGTATCAAAAGCTATTACCATGTGAGGCATCACTTCAATAACTGTTTGTGATGAAACATACGAATTTCTGCGAAGACTGCCAAATGGAAGACTACGTCAAACACCGAATAAATTAAACTTGATAGTTAGTGCTTCGAAGAGGTGATATAGTTCATTAACAACCAAATTAGCAAGTTAAAGCTTCTGTTTTTCCATGTCAGATCCATACAGCAGATTCAGAATGGCCAGAAGCTCCAGCAACACTGTATGACAAGAGGGATTATTAAAATGTCAACTGTCACTTCATGTCCAATGATATCTCATGTCATGCAATTCGTCCGCCTGAATAACGCATTGAAAGTTTAAAGGAACTCCGTTCTAGTTTTGACACATCCGTGGCCCAGTCTAAGTAAACTTCGTCTCAGTGTATTTCGTTACACTACACCACTGAGTCTAACAAAACCTAGTAGAAGGTCGCATCAGGTAACCTTTGAGCAATCAATGACAGTCCAATCAAATGAGAGACGGTTAAATAGATCTAACCAATCAGACAACGGCTACTATCTAGGGATCGGAGGGACTTTCAAAATATTCAGGTCACTGACACAGATCTCTCCACAAACAAAAATCAGCATATAACTCAGTTATTTGACATGCAGTATATACGCTTTGGGTTTCTGTTGACATGGTTACCATTAGCTAATATTTCCGCAAGATAACATCCTTGAATATTGTCAAAAACACTATTTTCAGCGACTGTTTACTCACCGTTATCATGGCAGTACGTACGCCGTGTGCTTCACCCGGAAGCGATCGTACGCTAAATTGCATTCGGAATCGTTCGGATACGAGCCTTTTCGAGATAAAACGTTCAAAAGCTATGTGCGAATGTCCACTTTCTCGATCTGGTAAGCTGTGTTCTGATTGGTCAATCTCAAAGGTTACGTGACGCGACCTCCCATAAGGTTTTGTTAGACTCAGTAGTGGAATGTAACGAAAAGTACTGAGGATAAGTTAAAGGTCACATGCAACGTAAAACACAACTTTGCAGATTCTGGTACCTTTCGGTATGCACTTACCGAAACTAATCATAAAAAATGCCAATTCAACCTATAAAGTTGAAAAAAACGCGATGAAAAAAAAGCCCGCGAAGTCGTAGTTCAAACGTTTCACTAAATTCCCCCCAGCACTGGGGGGAAAACTGGTTTCAACAACTGTGCTGCGCTGCGTCCATAACGCATGCGCAGTGAATAGGTTCGCGGAGCTTGAAACAGTATGCATGCCCAGAGTCTGAGGTCGTGAGCAGTAGTCTAATCTTGTGTACACAAACAAGTAAATAATCTACTCGTTACGTAAAACAACTTGTTGATTGTGGTAAGCAGTCTCTGTCACAGAGAAAGCTCAGTGTCTGGTTTATTCACACCTATATGTCTGTCTGCCTGTCTGCTGAAGACAACATGCAATACACAGCTTCAATCATTGACCACGTGCAATTTGAACTTAACACCTATCAGACTATACGACATAAAGAAAACCCGAGTCCCGTCTCTGCCACATTATGTAATTAGGCACGTGTGATACACATGACATGTTTTTATGTCTGTGGGTTGCAAAAAAACTACAATCATTGTTTTCGGATGACTGGATCTGACGGAAACTGGTGCAGACTCTTGTCAGTTTCAAGGCCTGCTTTGTACTTGGACGAATGACAGATTCCAGCCACGCAGTAGTTTACCATCTCTACTGAGATGATTTTTTAGTGGATCGAGCGCAAATTCAGAGAACATGTATTTTCCAAACCCAACATCTCTATATACATTCTTCATGGATAACGACTTCTTTTAGTGTTTGACAACAGTATATGAATCCATACTGAAACGACGAATCAAGTACACAAAAAGAAGGTGTTATCCATAAATAATCTTACTTTCTTGTGACTGGCTATACTTCTAAAATGCCCATCAAACGGATCATTTTTCTGTACAATGAACCCTCGGCATATCAGCAATTGAAACAGCCAATCGGAAGCCGTCGTTACACTTGAGTGCATTACCACCCGCTATGACTGGGTTCGGTCTCCCGAGGGCTTCGTTTCGGGGCAAGTAAGCCCAAGTACAAAATATTGCACTTTTGAATCGCGATTGTACGCTTATAATTTTGTTTATTTGTTTTTTTAAAAGCAGCAATGTATATTATATGTCATGAATAAGTGATAAATGTGTTTTAATTATCTTTGATTTTTTGGTTGCATGTGACCTTTAACTTAGACTGATCCGTGGCCAATAGAAAGGGTAAGAAGTAGATGCTGGTAACAAAGTGGGGTCAGTTTTGCCAAATGACTCTTGAGTTCAGGGGGTTTTACTTTGTTTAAAAAGACACTGCTATTTGTCTTTGCTTCAAGAAGTGCAATGTATCCTGACACCGAACGTTTGTTTAGCTTTATTATCACACAATCTATGACAGAAAAAAATATTTCCGAGATTTTCCAAAACGGCTGCAATAGAGTTAATGTTTGTAGCGGCAATCGACTTTAAGTTGTGTTTGTTTGTCGTTTAACTCTGCACTCGGCAACATTAGAGCTACAAGGCGGACGGTGAGAAAATAATCGCCTCTGGACCAAACAATCCAGTGATCAACGGCATGAGCATCGATTTACTCAAATGGGATACGATGACATGTGTCAGCCAAGTCAGTGAGCCTGACTACCCTATCCTGGTAGTCGCTTCCTTCGACAAACCAGGTTTGCAGAAAACAAGTTCTAACCAAGTTCTTCAAGGGTTCCATCTTCATTTAGAGTCATGCTGTTGAAATATGTGTATCTGAATGAGTGACAGTTTGATGTGTATCTGTATGAGTGACAGTTTGATGGTGTGTTTGCGTACGATATAGATCTGTTTGGGCCAGAATATTGTGTTTGCTCTCGATAATGTACACGTTCCTTTGATTCCTATACCGTCACTTCACAGATAAACTGATATGAAACAAACTCTCCTCCAAATGATGACTATGGACAGCATGAGTGAACGTGTGTAGTTAGTTCAAAGCCGCGTATTTCCGTGTGCACGTATTGTAGTAAACATGTCTAAGAAATTTTGTCTTCAGTGTAATCAGGGAGACAAATTACGGTACAATATTGTAAATTCGAACCCAAGACGATAGGACCCTAGCACAGCAAAGGGACGCTACTCTTCGCAGAAAAGTAATTCGCTTAAGACCCGTGGACATGTTACACTGAATCAGTGAGAGGTGATCAAGCACTACGACAGGTATGTTTTACTTTTGAACTGTGTCTCTGGTACGCCTTTCCAACAGACACCCTGCAAGCGAAGAAGCTCACATCCTAACAGTGCCATGATGTATTTGTACTGCGATTGCTGGCGGTGTCATGATGCATTTGTGTGAGTTGATACATCTTCGCAGCGCCAAGATGTACTTGTGCTATGTTGATATATCCTCGCAAGGTCAAGATGTATTTGTAGTTCGTTGATATGTCCTTGTTGTCATGATGTATTTGTCCATTGGGATATCCACGCTGTGTCGTGATGTATTTGTGCTACGCTGATATATACACGCAGTATCGTGATATGTTTGTGCCGTGATGATGAATCCGTGGCAGTTTCAAGGTATTTGCAAATTATCACTATGAGAAACAAATCCTCAGTTTTGATGTTTATGTTTTAATTATATTCATACAATCATACTTCTAATTCATAATTTTAATCATTTGAATGTAGCCCATCCCGTGTCCAAATTAATACATGATGATATATTTCATGTCAAAACACTTTTGTGAAGAATGTGCATCACTAGTACAAATCATCAGCAAATTCAAAATTCAAACCTTTTAATCGTAAAAAATATAACAAGATATTATGCATTTTCATTTATGTTTTTCACAAAGAACATAGAAGACAGGGATGACTCTTACTGCCACAGGAACATTCGTGATTGCCATACTAATACCGTTAATTACATAGAAAATGGAATACAGTTATACACATTTTCTTTTGTAAACAACTAACAAATATACGTTATCGAAAACATAACACGCAGTCCAGCGCCATTCTTCAAAAGGGATATAAAACTAGGAGCAACCCCAGCCTAAGATATTAATAAGCACAACCCATATGTTTCTGGTAGACATACGTCCATTATGCAAAAGGGGCACGATTGTGGTCATATAAAATACTATTAGGTACGTCATATATAGATAATGCTAAGTTTCCATGGGGACCCGAGGAAGATGTGTTTCAGGTGGGAAATTCATTAAGCGGACAAAATATAGCATTGCTTACTGAGGTCCACCTCTCACCTTTCAGAAAAGAACTGATCAGTAAGGGCTTATTATCTCTGTCAATATTAATCACTTTATCTTTCCAAAACACATATCACGCATGTGTAAGGTAATGCCCCTAACATAAATTGTCATTTTCCATTTATCATAAATATTTATCATAATGATCACATGATATCAAACTCAGTCATAATTACACTGAATGTATTTGACCATTACCAGCTATAGCTTGTCCGAACAGTGACATGCCTAGATTTTACGGTTTCTTCATTATGACTACATCGGTCAGTGTTTACTGAGAGTTATCTCTCTTGCTGATGGATTCCAGCATTCATTAACAGTTCGTTTTTCTTAATAACATAGATATCAGTACAATGATACAAAGATATTTCCTTTATTGGGGATATGCACACGTGGTGTGGATTAACACACAGGTTTGGTAACATTGTGCTTAAAGTAAAATGCCACATATCATGTGTAATATGGCCAAATGCATATAGTACTATTCTCCATATTAATCACACAAGTACTTTCCAAATTTTAGGAAATAACACGAATTTTTAGGACATAACACAAGTTATTGTATTACTCAAATTGTTTTTCTTCTGATGTTCTTATCGTATTGGATACGGACCTTAAATAGGACAATTCTCACTCTGATGAGGGAATAGGGAACAGTGACATGCGAATCTGACATTTCAAATTATAAAAGCCCGCGCGTACCTTAGAAGTGTGAGTCATCTCTGTGGAAACAAAAAAAATCTCTTTAAAGTCTTGGATATATTGTATTTGCTGAGACCAACTTGTTTTGAGTGTAGTCAAGTTGTCTGTTATTAAATTTATAAATTAAAATGTTAATGATAGTGATTACATTTCATTAAAAGCTCAAAAGAGCTGTCGCGTCTGTAAGTCTGTCAGATCACTGGAAAAAAATAGTGAGTGCTTATGATAAAACACGAGTAATATTTTAGAGTCATAGTAATTGACATATCACAGTCTGGCCGCCGCAAGGACATTTCACGTTGGAGACACATTTCCTGTGAATGGAAGGATATACAGGTACGGGACGTCAGATAACACTGCAAATTTGTCAGACACAGAACATCAAGTAACGTTTAACGTCCTTTTGCATAGAACAACAGCTTACACGATCAGTCGGTAGACAGAACATCACCTAACGTTTAACGTCCTTTTGCATAGAACAACAGCTTACACGATCAGTCGGTAGACAGAACATCACCTAACGTTTAACGTCCTTTTGCATAGAACAATAGCTTACACGATCAGTCGGTAGACAGAACATCACCTAACGTTTAACGTCCTTTTGCATAGAACAACAGCTTACACGATCAGTCGGTAGACAGAACATCACCTAACGTTTAACGTCCTTTTGCATAGAACAATAGCTTACACGATCAGTCGGTAGACAGAACATCACGTAATGTTTAACGTCCTTTTGCATAGAACAGCAGCTTACACGATCAGTCGGTAGACAGAATATCACCTAACGTTTAACGTCATTTTAAGATGAACAGCTTGCACAACAAAGACGTCCATCGACTTGGACGCCGTACGACGTTAATCCCACGCTGTTGTCCTAAACCTGCCCGGTTTTGAAGACGGCTGAGAGGAACAGTGACAATACTTGGTGAGGAGTACAGCAGCAGTTACCGCCCCTGCCAACACGGCGAGACAACCGATTGATATCCCAGCAATAGCTCCAGGGGTCAGTGGACTCTCAGTCTGAGAAGCGACCTAGTTGCAAACATAAAGAAATGTACCCCTAGAAAACACAGATGTCTTTAGAAAATTCTTCAAAATAAAATTCATGACATTAGGACGTTATCAGTTCTTTGAATCCCTGCACTTTGGGCTCAGTCATTCTGTAATGTTAAGATGAGGTTTTGGACATCGACACCTACCACCATCTCTGCCACATCCAACTCGCACTGGCCTTCATTACCGCCTGCGTCGATGACGATGATGTACGCCAAGGGGGTGCAGCACGTCGCCCTGTGGAGAAATACGAGACGTTCAAGACATGCCTGTTGTAGTCTTCATACAGATCATCCAGCGTCAGAAGTTAACGTCGGCCCCCAGGCCGACTGAAAACCACTCGGACCCACAGCTTTTGTTTTCTGCAGGACCTTATGGCCGACACATAAATAGCATAACATATCGCTGTCTGAACGCTTTCAGAAGACCTGTATCTTGAAATGGATGTTGATTGTGTTGCAAATGAGTGAGTGAGAGAGTTTTAGGCTGCACACGCAGCAACACTCAAGCAAAATGGCGGCATGTTGTAAATAAAGACCAGTCGGTCACAAGAGCTAAATTAAAATGTTTAACTCCATCTTAAACAAAACAGTTTTGATTTCTGGGAATTACGTATATTGTAGCTAAAACACAGGGACTCACACACTATAATATATTTATGGTACAGTTAATGACATTCAACCCAGAAGAGAAATGGTACTCCAAGTACAGAATCTTAGTAATGACGATGTGAGTAACACTCCTGGGATTGTGTTATGATCACGGTATATAATCAAATATTTAGAAACTAGCTCATACGTTAGAGTGGCTGTTTTGGGTCCATCGTTCGTGGTGTCTCCTTCGGCGAACTTGTCGTAGTTGAGGACGCTGGATTCACCAGCAGTGGACTTGACCAGATACAGACCTGACCCCTCGTCTCCGAACTGAACCCTTCCAAACCACACGTGCTGGTCACAGTCGTCGGGGGATTTTTGGGACTGACTACACCGTCCGTGTATGGAGGTGACGTTACACACTGGTGGGGTGTGGTCCTGGGAACAGAGGTATCAGAGGTTATCTCACGATGCTGGTTGTTCTATCTCTAGCTGATGAACGTCCCGTGTGGCAGTACTGTCCTAATTATCCTGCTGGTTGGGAGATAGTGTTCCCTCTACCATGTATATCCTCTTCCAAAAGAAGAGGGTAATATAATGTAATTGTTAAGTATTAGAACAAAGATGTGTGTTGATAACAAACATTCTCTACCAGCATATTTATATCTGTAAATCAAAACACTCCCGATGGTTGACATGCACGCTATCGCGCGACATACGAGAGTAAAGTGTCATTTTTTTGTTTTGACGCTTTCACCAAAGGCCATTATTTTTGTCAATCTAATCTGAATTCCTGCAAACACTTACTGTGTTATGCAAAAGCCATGTTGTAGCATTTGCTCTAAGCATGCTTAGACATTTCGATAACACCGACTCACTCATACATCGTCACTGCTCTTTTGGCCTTTTTACAACCAGAGGAATTTGTTTGTGTGTGTAGATAGACCAATCTCTGACGATGGGGGCTAACAGCAGTAACTTGCTGTAGCTTTGTTAAACTATATCAAACCTGATCACCTTGGATGAAAGGCCCGTATCGACCCCCACATGGCCAGACGATACATGGTGATTCGCTGACGTTGTAGTGGTGGCAGTAGTAGTCGTCGTACAGTCGTACACGGGTTTGGTGAGTCCGGGAGCCAAGTCAAATTTACACTGGGCAGTGTTGCTGGCCATGTCGACCACGTTGATGTAAGACACCGGGTGGCAGCAGTCGCTCCTGGATAACAGACACGTTAATGTTTCTGTTAGCGGCTGAACTTATGTTTGTTTATTGTTTCAAGCCTCGCGCAGCAATGTTCCAGAGATATTCAACTTCAGGACTTATTTCAATTTTATAACAAGGTATGTTTCTTAGAAAATCATTTGGGTTGCCATCAAGTCTTTACCTTATCTACTTTGCATAGTTCATACCCTATTCTGGCCGTCTTGGTCCCTTTGTCAATGGTATGTCCCATGGTGAAGTTGTCGTACGTGAAGCTGCCCGACGTCCCCACAGTGGACGATATCTGGAACAGCCCGAAACCCACATCTCCGAACACCGCTGTCCCCGACCACGTGTGCATGTGACAACTACACGGATCCATCTGAGCCATGTTGCAACTTCCGGTCACCGAGGTGACGTTACACTCAGGGGTCGTGTTGTCCACTTTCTGAAACGGTGCAAATATTTAGCATTATCTTACCTCACATATAAATTCTCGCTTTCTGACTGTCTTAGTACCCTTCTATTATTTTCAAGCGAGCGCATTGCAATGCACCCCGTTGCCAATGGCAACTCATTCGGTACTTCGTAGTTGTACTTGTTTATCTCGAATAACATTGACTCACATATGATGTACGGAAATTACCGATGTTTTGCGAATTCAAATCGATGGAAGGAGGGGTAAATCTAAATCTGTCTTTTTTTGTGTCGTCTGCGATGGCTACGAAAAGATTTGCTTCGCATTATAGCAAAAACATTTTGACAGAACGTTTACTCATAGTTGGCCCAACGTTGGCAGACTCTGACCCAACATTGGCAAACATCAGGCCGTTGTTTGGCCAACTACAAATGTTATCTGGGGTCACAGTCAGTACTATGACGGAGGGCATCCTCCCGTTAACCAGTTTGTCCACTTATCAAAGACATTGAAAGGGTAAAATTGATTGTCCCAATGTGAAACTATGCCGCATACATACGTGCCTCGATTGTGATTGAAGGTGAAGTATTTAAGGGGTTTTTGACAGGTGTTTAGATGCGGGACCTAGTCAACATTAACGACCATGTTGCAAGTTAACTGGATAATTGTTTGAACCCTGCTCATTACTCACAAGCATCTGATCTGATGTGGCCTGCAGGTGAGGTAACATGGTCACACTACATAGGATCTACTAACCCTCATGACGTGTTTCTCGACTGTAACCCTGCGAGTGTCAAACTGTGGACTGTGAGACGTGGACCCCACAGGCTGGGCAGACACCGTAACGGTCCTGCAAGGGTAAAGTCGGCGAATAAGAATATAAACATATTTAAAACTAAGTTTAAGGTTGATGTCCGTCTGAGCGCTTTGCACTTTAGTTTCCATGGTGACTGAATAACATTCGGATAATGTCTCTAATCATTATCTTCAGTGTTGATATGGCTGTTTCGGTCTGAGGTGGTTATCATGGTTTGAAACCGCTCATTCAAAATTGATTATTTTCCAGACTGAATACCATTTCACTCATTAACAATCCGGAAGTCAAAGGCTAACTGGCTTCTGAATCTGTATGTGTTGATTAAGAAAGGCAACTTGCTCATTAGATGACGATCTATTTCAGAAGGGTTAAATGTGTGGCGAGGACCTACGTGGTTATTCCAGCTGTGCTCCCAGCATGCAGTGTGAAACTACCAGTGGCGCTGCTGTTTCCTTCCAGAGTAAAGGACTTTTTCAATGGACTGACAGCAAATCCCTGATCGTCTGTTATATCAACAGCTATGGTGGTCTTGCTGTCTCCAGTGTTGGTCACAGTGTAAGGGATCTTCAGATCTTCGTTGATGTACAGAGAGCCTACGATTCAATGTAAGGTAGATTGTACTTTAAGAAACGTAACGCATTATGCAACAAATTAATGAAAACCAGCGAAACGTGATCGGCATTGGATATGGAAAGGTTGTAGTACATGTAACACCCGTGGTTATTGCCTGTTGACCGAACATTACAATTGTGCCTTATATTGATATTGATGCAGCATCATGACAGACTAAAATAATCTAACTCTTGACCTAACAATCCAGTGATTGACACCATAAGCTTCGATTAACGCAAATGGGAACCAATGACATGTGTCAACCATGTCACCGAGCCTGACCACCCGATCCCGTAAGTCGCCTCCTACGACACGAATGGGTTGCTGAAGACTAATCCCGCATCATCAAGGGACAACTGCACACAGTAACGCACCAGCAAGGGTTCCTATTTGTAGTTTGACAGCTAGAGGGGATATCTTTCCTGGGTCAAGTCGCTGGAGGGTGTTCCCTCCATCATCAGTGCCTTTTATAGTCACTTGGAACGTCTGAAATTGGAACATTTCTTTGTAAAATATGACATGGTAAACATGACACTCGGTGGACACAATGACTCCGAGAACCCAACATTTTGCCAAAGCCAAGCTCAGTGACCATCATGCTCGGCAAACACCAGGACGACGAAACAGCAAACGCGAGCCCGCAGGTCGCCATCACGGGCGTCGCTACCATTATGATAAAAGCCCGGGGTTAAACATAAATGTTACTGAAAAGGTTGGGCAAGCCTCAATACTGTCTAAATATTAAGCTTTTTGCAATCTGTCGGGCTTAGACGAAAATGGCTAGTTTAACGCGGGCATGGCCAGATACATGACACTGCTAGTACTGGGACATGCATGCTAAGGAGCGCCAAAGAAGTTGTGTGAAATAGATATTTCTACCGACATATCGTCGAAGGGAGGTCGTTCTTATCTTCCGCGCGGCCAGTTTTGTAGGTAATGTGTTGAACGTGAGTGCACGAACGTGACTGCACAGTGTGACGATAAACATCTAGACACAATATTCCTTGACGTTCCAAACTCTATAATTCCAGTAGCCTACAAGTGTTCCAGTTGTGACAGGTGCTGCATCTCTATTTGAACGTGTATACGTAAAGAACAACAGTGTCATTGATACTTGGATACTATCAATCTGATGTAGTGGTCACTTCAAAATGTCTCCAAATAAACATCCACACAATGCAGTCTAATAGTGATGTGACTGATGTTTAACAAACCTTAGTCGGCAACGTGAAACTTCCTTTGAAGATAGAAGCAGCCCGACCTCGACCCTGTGTCAAGGGAGATAGCTCCAGTGAACTTCCCTTACTGTCTGTTAAAACGGCCCGAGTGATCCCCCCTATCTTGTCTATTGACGGGACTGTGATGATTACAGTAGCAGCATCACCTGAAGAAAGCCAACGTCTCTTTCAACACAACTAAGCAGTCAGTTCTGAAATTGTGTTTCATGGTAACACATACCACGACACCTACTGTTTGCAAATCTTTCTCTCACCCTTCCGCTGATATGCTGTTCAATAAATGACATAAAGACTGGCTAAAATGAACGAAAAAGGGAGAACATTTTTTACGTCAAGAGTAGATCGAACTATCGGTCAGTCCATGATTGAAAATGAATCTTCAACAGCATCTTTTCTCCACATCTTCAAAGATGCTCAGTAATGGATAATGGGCATCTCTATTGCGACATAATGTTCCCGGAAAGTACCTAATATCAGTCCTTTCACATGTTGTCCTGCTGCCATTCATATAAACAGATTTGATAACTTTTATAACCATTTCTCCACATATTTTTTCTAAATACGGGATCATGCCTTTGTCCCTTGTCCTTTTCTGAACCTATATCATGAACAAGTACGTTTATATTGTTAGAACAACAGTAACAAAACCTTTCACAGGGACTTTTGAAACCAGTATTTGTCCAGTCGTAAGGGTTTTAACCCAGGACTGAGTGCCCCGGTACCTGCAATGGGTCTTCCTGTGATCTCATACTGGAATCCGTTCATGGGGTTTGTCTGTACAAACTTGGTGCTGAAGTCGATGGTGCTCTGGGCGGTCACCTCTAGGTCCCAGTGGTAACTGTCCTTCTTCGTCAGATGCCACACGCCAGGCTGGGGGGACTGCAATATAAGTTACGACCTCCTGGGTTGATTGGTGTACATATGTCTGGAAGGAACTGGTATTGGTGCAGTCTATATTTCCTCTTATAATATGGTGGTATTTTATTCACATTTCCTCAATCAAACATTTTTGGGAAAAATCTGTCTGAAAGTTCTAACTGTTAAACAAAACGACACCTTTATCTTTATGAATCTAACTCCGCCTCCAAGATCTTTGATCGTTACATTTCCAGCAGTCGTCATGAGGATAGAGCTACCTGGAATTGAAATATCAACAAAAATGATAATCCATGGTATATGTTATGGGGGACACTTTAATGCTATGAGTAGATTAAAGCAAATCATGAAACAGTTGAGATGCACGGATAATACCTTGGGGAGCAACTTACGAGCTTGACCTTCACTCAAGAGAGATGCCACACAAACGGCAGCACGAACTTATGGTGTTCTGGTACCAGCTAATCCCAACTCATTGTATCCTTACTCGCTGAGATTCGTGAACACATATTTTGCAATACATATTCTTCAATTTCCATTGTATTTTCCGTAGTTGATATATTCATTAAAATCAACAGCCGATAGGTGGGGGCGTTTACGAAAATAGAAATGTCTATGAGGGTAGCTTACTTACCGTGTGGGTCAGACAAGGTGTTGTCGGGCTCCCCAATAATGCCAACGTCTGCTATGATCTTGATAGTCACCTCTCGGATAGTGTTATCAATGGGGATGGCAATCGACTTCCCAGCCGCTACATCAACTGCCATCTTCACAATGGTCGCACCGGATGTTGTCGCAGATTCCTTGCATATGTTTATATACGTTATTGTCTTTCATAAAAGATCGTTTATTGTCGTTGTTGCCAATGACATGGGAATATGTGTTCACGCCGACATATTTGGTTTTAACATTTACATTTCACGCGAGGACACATAACGCGTGCCTTCACAACCATTCCATATAAGTGAAGGTCCAGGTTAGAATATTAACCCAGCATTCAAACGGTCCAAGTAACTATTCAAGGGACTGTTGATTGAGGGAACACCCCTGTAACTTGACCCAGGGAAGATATCCCCTCTAACGGTCAAACTAGAAATAGGAACCCTTGTTGGAGCGTTACTATATGTAGCTATCCCGTGAAGATACAGACTTAGTCTTCAGCAGCTCATGTTTGTCGTAAGAGGCGACCTACGAGATCGTGTGGTCAGACTCGCTAAGTTGGTGGCCACATGTCATTGGTTCCCTGTTGCGGAGATCGATGTTCATGTTGTTGATCACTGGATTGTCTGGTCCAGACTCGTTTGTTCACAGACAGGCGCCATATAGCTGGCATATTGCTGAGTGGGCCGTAAAACTAAACTCATTCACTCGCAACCCTTCTAATGGGTCAGGAGGCATTCATCTGAATTCTGAGTATATAACATACTAATATTATTTTCGGTAGTGTATAATTATCATTGTTGCGCTTTACATTGCTTACCTTGATAATATCTGACATTTTTGCAACGCCGGATTTGTCTGTGGTGTAGACGGACCCTCCTGAAGCTGATGCTAGGCCAGCGTACAGATCGGAGCCTAAGGATCGCCTCGCCCGGGAAGGTCCTGGGACAGACTGCATGCTTTAGTAAAGTACGAAGTCATATTTACGTACCGTCGCACGTCAATAAACACAGCCAACGACAACTGAGATGAGACCACATGCTCAAGAGGAGCACCACGAAGAACTCCTACGCTGAAGACGCAGTGTGTTCCATACCTTTCCGACATGACGTTCCCGAAGCCGACCCCATCGTGAAATGGCTGGTTATTCGTGGGAAAGATCTCTCGTACTCACATCATTCACTTTATATCATACCCAGTTGGGTTTACCGTCGCTTTCAACATAATGTCAGTTACATAACGGCTTCACAGATCGTGTCGCAGGTCTTGCGCACAGTCCGGAAAAATTCAAGGTAGATCGTTCAGGTCCACTAATAATGGAATCGAGAAAATATACCAATGACTGATATATGAGCAACGCCCTACAATGTCAGAAGACGATGACATGCAGCGAAGTCAACTGGTCATTCGTCTGAGGCAGTTACAAGTACACGCTGTTTTGAACATACAGAAATCTTGATCCTCATGACCCCCGTAACTATCTACTCTAATATATACCTGCATGTTTCCTTGATGTATTTACACAGCTCCCGGTGAGAACAAACTCCATGTTCTGCTTCTTCTTGGTCAACAGCCCTGACACTTGACCCCATCTGTCAAGGTCCTCTAGTTTCATGTTGGTCAATACATATATCCTCGATCCTTGGTCCATCACACCGGCGACTGGATAGAGGTCAAACAGGTTTCAATTAGAAGTTCCAGACGTAATTAATAATATTATTATTGATTATCCAGCTATACAAATTTCACTAGGTGGGAAGTCAAAAGATTATTAAAAATATTATAAATCGTTCACCAAATGCCAATGATTATGGCAGAAGTTCCACAGGCATCTGAGCCGCCCTGCCGTGTCCTGTGTTAGCGGAAGTACAAACCATCAACACATCTCGCATAAATGATTTATAGATGCATTCTTAGCATATATTCGCCATATTGAATCTAATATTAAGGTATTCGTAAGGACTTTGATTGGTGCATCTTTGTGGAAAAAACGTTAACTAGCATGACATCGACAAGCAATCACTGACATTAAAAAGTCTTCTTCAAAGTGCCTCATCGTTTACCGTCAGTGGCCTTAACAAAGTCATGTCAGTCATGATCGATGATTGTAACAACTTCAGCTGTCAGATCTTCACATTCACCTGAATGATTATTGGTTTGGTGGGTTAACATAAGACGGGATAGAACCATATATGTCTGGAGATATAATACACATAGAACCCAATTTGGAATTTCTCTTGATTCATGCTGCTATTATTATCATTCCTGTTTGAGCACACTCGGGGAACGCCAGTATCAGTATTGCTGTTTTCAGTAGAATATTTCAACGTTAAACTTGAAATAAGGCTTGCCTCATCCGGGTGCCTATATATACTCACCAGTCTCTAGAGTAGTTAAGGGTAAACCAGGACACGCCCTGCTGGTGTTGGGTTCCAGGGTAGTCAGATACTGGAGAACACGGTTCCCGTCCTGTGACGTGACAACATCGGTGCTGTCTGCCAGGATCCAATAGAACAAACACTTGCTCGATAATCAGACCACCTTGGGCTGAACATGTTTGTAGAAAAAAAGTATACACGCCGCGCAAATTTCTATAAATACCATGTGTATTTACTGCAATCATGTAATCATGTCTCACTGCAGCATTACCGCTGGGGTAAACAGACATTCCGGTCTTAATCCTTATAACAAAGACAGACTGTATTAACCTTCAATAATTATTCCTAAAAGCCCGGGCTCGATTCCTTCAACATTCTCTTCCCACTGAGGTTACTTGTCATATTTTGCTACGAATCTCTGTTCTAATACGGCCATAATTCGCGGTTCTCATAAAATCCCATAGCGACAAAAATTGGCAGCAGACTTATTTCCCTTTTTTCTGTCCAATCAGAACACGTATTACATCGACCTAGGTTCAACTTGACAAATGCAAGCAATGTGGAGAAACAAATATGACATAACTGAGTTCTGTCTGTTAGGAACATTTAAGTATCGCGCTCGGGAAGAGGTTCTAGTTTTCACGATGCATCCGGAAATTACCGAGATCTTGCGAACGATCACTTTTGAAACAGGGACGCTGATTTCACTACTAAATCTGATTGCCTCCAATCACGAGTCTTGAACACTCGCACCATGAAAGGGTCGTATTAGAACAGAGGTTACGTAGGAAGATATGACAAGTAACCACTGTGGGAAGAGAATGTTCCCACAAGGGTATAAGTCTTTGCTAAAGGGGGTTAAGATGTCACTATTCATGGTCATTGCATTCTAATGTCATGTATTGCTTGACAATCTGCATTAAGTGAACCGCAGTTAACGGTTTCCCCTTTAACGGGGATTTGTTCTTGCAAGAACAAATAGTTATTGGGGTATGGCCTTATCCATATTAATTACCTGAGTCATCTTTGCTGACTACGACATAACGACGCTGTACAGCAGCAGACATTATTCTCTTAACACTTTCCCGTGCCGTGGCAATGCCCAGAGAGTCGCCGGCGTGGACCACGAATCCTACAGAGGCCGAAGGCTGCAGCTGTAAAAGCTCACGAAATTTCCCATCTCCGATCAGATTTCGTAATCCATATCCTGAAAGAAACAAACCCACTGGAGTCTTTTACTAATGTTTACTTATGTAATGTTTTACTGTTCCTATTTTAATTATCTCACTGCTCAGTTGCGGGTGAGTGTATTGTGATCAAAAGGTTTAATACCTGGGTGAATGAAGAAGGCCGTGGAGTGTTGTATAGCGCCCTCTGCCGCCTGCTGGTGGAGGTAGTAGTGGGGTGATAGATTGGGGTTGCTGCTGTCCTTGTTGATCCCTCCAGTTGCAGCAGACGTCGTGCGGGACGTGTCGTGGCGGCCGCCGTGACTACATTTGCCAGTCTGGTGTAAACTTGGATTTCCTGACACAGAAGAAAATACATAGCTGGGTTTGTCATTTTTAAAGAAAAATCCAAAATTTGAAATCTAAAATCCGATCATGTACTCATGGGCTATAGAAACAGAGGACCATTTGATCTTTTTATCTAAAGCCCAGGCCAGATTCCTTCAAGAGCATAAAGCGATATTACTGTTATGAGTCATGTCTATATTATATTTTATTTACAACTTCATCTATTTCTTTCTTCGGGAATAACAACTGACCAGGCATAACCGGCATAGAGTCACAATACCGTTGCTTGTTCCTTTGCGAAAACGTTAAATTAACAAAAGTCAAGTTACTTTATTCATATACTCTCAAACATTGTTAGCAAGCATCCAATTTATCTAATCTCCAAACGTGAGTCTAATGTTTCAGCGATCTAATGATCTAAGAATGTGATGCTGAGAAGATGCTTGAGGTCGGTATCAAGAGTGTTATTATCATTTTCATTCGACGATCGAAGTAGAAATAACTGCAGCAAAGACAATTTGTGTCTTCCTGGCAGAGCCAGGCTGGTTTTCGTCAAATCATGCATTGTCCTCCTAAACTGTATACAGCTGTACTTACAAGAAAGTTTCTCAGATAGTCAGACTCTCCAACACAGCAGTCTTCGGTATTATCCAGGGTGCTAAACGTGCTTGTTCCTGACAGCAGAGCGGAGACTCTCCAACTCTCAGTCAAGAGACAAGAAGAGACCACAGGGGAAAAGGACCCCTGAGTTTAGAAGGGAGCGTGGCAATTGGTAAGCGAGTTATTATTGTTATTAATCATAATCCACTCACTTTCTGGTTTCCTTCTGTCCTGTCCACTTCGGTAGCCGCTGGTCAGATGCCCAGGAACCAGTAAGTTACCGATACACGGGGTTTCTGTCAGTGGCCTGAAAGAAGGAAGTAGGCAAGTTAGATGCGGCCTCTGATAATGAGATGTGACTTTTAGGACACTAAAACGGTACCAACCTGCATGATCCGCACGTAGCCATTGAGACTGGCGCCTGGTCCATCAGCGTTTTCCCGCGAATACCTGTGTATATTGAAATTATAATGTACAGTGCCATCTGTGAGTAGTGTGTGATTTATAAATCATGGTTTGGTCAGCAAATCAGTCATTTGTTGCGGAGTGTCATTCGTTTTCTCAGGTCGTGTTTGTTTTTCCTTCCTTTCAAGTTTACCTGTTTTCCAACAGACAACGTAGCGTACCTAAAACGTCATATACAACAGACCCCTTCATTTCCGCCCAATTGGTATTGCTGTAGAACATCTGGACAATGTGGAGAAACTGACCAATCAGATCTCTAGCTAGGACATAGTCTGGCATGGACTTCTTTAGTTCAGCTACTGCTGCTTCACGTAACAGCATCATCTTCTCATTAGCTGGGGAAGACATTAGCGACATGTATAAGCAAACGGCTTTGTATTCAGTAAATTGCTGATTTCACGTATGTTCTGAGGGCAACCAGGCCGAAATGTTCCACAAGCAGACATCTTACTTTGCCAACCAATTTGTATATTTAAATGATGATGCCTGTTTATTTGCGTAATCAGTTTCGTCTCTTAAAGCATTTAGTATACTTTCAAGCCTTTAATACAACATTCAAGTTTGAAATAATTCATCATCTATCATCTGAATATTCAACCTAATAATGTTCGGATGTTGTAAAAAAATCCATTGTGTTACACCTTCTTTGATGGCCTCCCCGTTGACGTGCCAGGCAGCCTCGGTGTAATGGTCCAGGTCCACTCTGTTGTTGGCCTTCACGATGGCATCGATGGCCTCCTGGAACCGCTTCTCAGACACAGTACCTATGATACATACAATTTGAAGTAGTTGTTACCTCTAAAGCCACAAGCGGTTTTTGTTTGTTTGTTTGTTTGTTTGATTGATTGATTGCAGTGCTGCTCATATTACATGAGACATTGAAAATGTTTCATTCATGACCAATCATCAGTCTTCGAAGATCACCACTAAGACACACACAAACCTTTGCGGTGATGATAAAAACTGAAATGTACTGAAATAATGTGTACGACTTTTGATGTTTTTCAACGTGATTCACGCTGTGACCAGTCGATTCTACATGAAACCCAGCTGCTGCTATAAATCGAATCGTCTCCACACTATCTAGTATTGTGTCAATATACAGATGAGGACACGGCTTCCACATCAAGCACCTCTTAGGACACCTTTGACCTGTTTTCCACCAACCTCCACAATACTCCTCAGGCAGTTTCTTGGTTGTTAGTTTTGTGTTGCTGTTGAAATCCCTGCTTCTACCGAATTTTCCAGTAAGTATCGAATCCTGACAAAACCCCGCCACAGCTCCCAAAATTGCAACCTCTGTGATGTCCTGGTGAGTGAAGTCAGACGACAGAAGATTGAACCTGTTAGGCAGGAAGCCCAACACGCAGACGACACACGAAAACAATGTAACGAATTTCAATCCAAAACACATCATTTCGTTGTTACTCTTCACTGTAGTCACAATCAGAACTTCCGAGACAATATCTAGAACTACCACTTGTCTTCACACCCTAAGCCAGGTCAGATTTACAAAATATGCCACAACACACAGCGGCTAATAATTATGACTGTAGATGATTAAAAACAGTCAACAAAGTCAAACTTCTGTATCGTCTCTTAAAACAGATCAGTGTATTCAATTTTAAGAGATCGATGAAAATTCAGACTTCTGAATGATACCTAATTTGACCCAGTCGTACATGAGGACAATTTAACAGAAACTCTTTCGTGTAGTACTAATCAGAGACCCTTCTAAAAAGAAATGATACTCTAGGCTAACCGTTCTGAAATATATATCCTGGCGGAACTCTTATCGCCGGCCGGATGTTAACACAAGCTTATAGTCCTACATACGTCATAAGACTAAATACAGATTCACCTTACTCACTAATCCATGCATCAGATATTAAGTACGAAGTTTAAATTTTCAGGTCGTACGGATAACGATTATCTGGTCCTGGAGAGACACGCACACATTGCAGGAAATGCGTCTTTTGATAAACATTGATAAGCGCAGCGCTTAGTAAACCCTTAGCAACGACTACAACATAAAACAATGTTTGTAGTCACCAAACAGATAACAAACGTATGTAAAATTTACGAATCTGTAGAGTAGGAATATGGCGACAAACAGCTTGGTTATTGTGTCCGATTTCTTAAGATATCAGCTTGCTTAGTAAAACTGATAGAACTAATAATTGTGAGTTCGAATCTCAGAAGTACAAGTATTTTGAAAACTGAATACACCAAAACCGATTTTGGCTTAGTTTGACGTGAAATCAACATGGTGCACTGCTAGGTGTATCAAATATCAAAAGAAAACTAAATGTTCAAAGCACTTTCATATACAAGAATACCTGCATTAGAGAGCATTAGAAAATTCCGCCATGTGATATTATTCACAAATCTCTGCTGAAATATACAACCATCTTAAAGTATTCAAAACTCTGTGGCTGTTACTAAAATGTAATCTACCGCGTCATATACCGTTTAAACTACGTGTGTATTTTATCAGTTGGACAAAAGCGATATGATATCTATCTCATGAGTGATTATGCTTAGGGAGAAGAAAAGTAGCAAAACTGAGCACCTATAATTCATTAGGGTTATCTAATGCGCATATGTTGTGTAACGACACTACCGCATTACATACCTCTATAGGATCATTTATCAATGAAATCATCAGACTTAAGTCATACACGGAAACAACTCTGGAATTCAGTTATTGTGTTAATCTGAGTCTTTGTGTTTATACAACACAGACAGACAACGTGCACCGTAGTGACAGCGGCAACGGGTCAACAGTGTACGTCGATAAATCTTCTAACTAAAGATTTACATTAGAAAAAATAAACTTAAACGGAAGTACATTTCATTTTATTGCCAACAAGGTACCCGATAAACAACGGACATACAGTCACTGTTATGAAATCAGAAACATACAGAGAAATACACAGACACAAAGGCAGTTGAGCAAATCAAACAACCATGGTTGCAGTTATCACAGTAGACTCAATAAATATACATCCACTTATGTACATTATAAACGTGCTGGGCAACAATTCCTAACAGTTGTAGTAATCAGAAAGATGAAGTAATCTTTAGCCTAATGATTGGTTTCAATAATAATTAACATCTTCAGTAATCGGTGCAGCAAAGTTCTCACAAATTACAAATGTATCACAAATGTGGTAATCATTCTAATGGCTCCTGAGTACATGATGGTTACATTATTGAACTATCGACGTGTTTCAAATATGTGTATATTTCACGAGTCAACAGCTGAATAGCATTATTCTTTGGTCGGCCACGTTGTACCTTAGAAATATACAAACTCACCGAAACAGCCATGCAGAAATCCTGTGTTACGTGTGATTTCTGATACGACACGTTTCTAGTGACTTAATTATTGAGCTTCTTCTCTTAAAATCTACTCCGGGTGATAGATAAACAACTATCATGTGACCGAAATGGATCGCCATATACCTCTTGTACTGTATCATGAAAACGAAACGATTCCTCTGCAAACACATTACTAAAGACATCAACTATTAATATTAATGGAGCGGGAGATCTTCATCCTTTTTAAAGTTAAAGACTGAACGCGGAAAACAGAACATAGTATTTCCTCGTGAATCCATTCAATGGCGATAACACATAATACAACACTGCCATTTTATCATGTCCTTGAAATATGCTGTCAATATCACCGGTATGGAACCCAATCTCCTTCTATGAACACACACATTGTCCAGGAGTCTAGTCCCACGCTGTGGTTCGGAACCTGCCTGTTTTAGTGGCCGGGCTGACCGAGGAACACGACCCGTATTTGGTGATGAGAACTGCCACAAACACTATCCCCACCACCGCTGCCACAACACCGACGGAGATCCCCGCAATGGCTCCTGTGGATAGCGTGTCCTCTGTCTCAGTTTCCTGTGGGGAGATATAAGCGATGGGGTGAGATGATACCATCCTGGCTTAGTCTTAGAAAATATACACATGCTTGACTTAGTGAGCAAACACACACGCAAGCACACAAACACTAACATTAACACACTATCAGTTAGATAAATAAAAAAATTGCCATTTTCTCCAACATTATTCGTTGTTCACTTATCAGGGAGAAACGTAAGGTGTATCATGAGACCTGATATGTTTTACTTAACACCTGTACTGTTTTGGACAGTGTGTGTGTGTGTGTGTGTGTGTGTGTGTGTGTGTGTGTGTGTGTGTGTGTGTGTGTGTGTGTGTGTGTGTGTGTGTGTGTGTGTGTGTGTGTGTGTGTGTGTGTGTGTGTGTGTGTGTGTGTGTGTGTGTGTGTGTGTGTGTGTGTGTGTGTGCATGCATGCATGCATACATCAGTCAGGAAGAAAACATTTTTTTCATGTCAGTGTTTGTATATTAGAAAATATTTCTGACGAACAGTTATACGTTAATCGGTTTGAAATTAGTGGCAGGTTGAGTTGTTGTGATTTTCGAACAACTACAGTCAGCAGCAGATCCTTCATTCTAAGGCTGTTTAAAACAGTATAAACAACCAAAAGTAATTCAGACCTAAATAGTAGTGTGTGTGGAGTAGCCAAATGAGATAAGCGTTTCCGTTGTTAAAGGAGCTTGTAGTCTGTCCTTTGGTACAGAGTAACAACACTTGCTATACTGTGGGCATCGTGCTGTTGGAGCAAAGCCAGAGGCCTAGGTTTAGATGTTTATCACTTAAGTCAAACTCATGGCCATGGCTATGGTTCTGGTATATCAAGAAACGTAATCGCTGGGAACCAGGATTCGAACCCATAATCAAGGTCTCTAGCGTATCCACGGGAGGCAGTTGTGCACAGGAATGACAGTCATCTAAGCAGCTGTACAGCCGTGCCCGTGGTAAGACCTCAGTTAATACTGTTTGTTACAAGGTGACACAGATGACAAGTTTGATTGATAACAGCTCAAGGATGTCAGGCAACACTGTAGTGTTGAATGAATTCTGATAATTTGCTAATGGTAATTGTATCTGAATTTTATCACCTTCACCTCGCACCTTGGAAACCGAACAGACGCCGAGAATGTAATCGCATGTGCCGCACTAGAAATGAACTTTGCAACTGTTTAGACACGTTTCTCCTTTTGTCCGAAGAAAGTTCATGTTCAACAGTTACTTGAACCCTCCGTCACTCTTATGATTCGCAAGTCTCAGTTGTATATTCACGTGTAGTGAAACGCACTTCATAAAAGGCATGTTTCATGTGCTCTGTCTATCATTAACATCACATATAAATGCAATACTCGTTCCCGATTGAATGTTAGCCCTGGCACATGAGTTCGAAAAGAGGAAGATAATTATTCGTCAACGACCAAATACTCAATATTAGGTATCATATCGTCTCTTTTGTCAGGTAAATAACAGTTACTGACTGTGACACCTAAAACAAATTTAAGACTGACAATATATATCACGTACCCTACACTTTGGTATCTCAGTGAGTTAGACTGCTGTCATGGTGGGCTGGATATTAGGTGCCTCAAACCCAAAGCACACACTTTATTGTACTTTTCTTGTGAAAATGTAATAGCAATACAACACATGTTACAGATAAGTATATGTCAACTTCCGTACCATGAAGAAACGGTCAGGTGTTTTCAGTAGCTCAATTTGACATATTTTGAGAGCAATCGCCATGAAGACAATTCTTATGTTTGAATCCTGTTAATCATTTCGTGGTTGTTTGTATTGCCCGCAAACGCATCCCAAAATGTGTTTCTAAACGTTTGTCATAAAAAATAAAAATCATTCATGAAAAGGACATGCAGAAACTTTCTCCACGTAATGCACGTGCATTAAGTCGGAACATGAGTAAAGACATCAGCTATGAAAGACCAAAACAAATTCATCATTTATTGTCGACATTTATGACGTAAAGGATGATAAAGAATGCCAATGATGAATGCTCCTGGCGAACGTATCGCCATTGGACGTTTGGAAGCAAGGGAGTTGCAATCTGCAGTTGCAAGACACTCCAACATCTGCCACAGCACCGTATCTCGATTATGGCATCCATATCGTCACAGAAGTGGAAGACCACCGATTTGGTTGAGCAACGGACACTGCAGGGCAGATGCCTGGTCTTCGAAGAGTTTCCAACCAAATCATCAGAAATCGTTTGAGAAATTCGAGCATATGTATTGACCAAAGGTTGGACCTGTCCTAACACGACTACACCAACAACGACGTGTCAAAACGGCCAACAGGGTAAATGCGTGGAACCCACGGAATTATGATTCCATCCGCAGTGACGAGATGGAAGAAAACGTGTCTATCAACGTCCACGCGACACGAGCGTTTGCGCTGAACTGCGTTCGACAGAGGGTCAGATTGGTGAAGAAACCGGGTGTCGGGTGCCATCTCCTAAACGGGTAGTTCTGACCTAGTGTTGGTCCAAGGCAATGTTCCAGCAAATCGATTGGCCCCACACAGCACGTGTAAAAGGAGCCAGTCTCGCCAATGCAAACGTCATTGTCCTTCCCTGGCCTTCCAGATCTCCTCATCTGACCCCGCTCGACCATCGAGTGTCCGCAAACGTCAGCATCGTCCTCAGCCCCATGTACAATTTGCCAACGCATCGCAAAAAGAATGGTGAACTTCCCCAATCAAACATTTGATGACTTTGAAGCCCTTCAAAGACGGAACCAAGCGGTGACGATTGCAAGGAATGGTGTCACCGGGTACTGACTGGAATCCCCCTTGTGCACTGAGTGAACTGAATTAATGCTGACAATGACGACAGACATAGGTTCATGTTCGCTGGTGTCGGTTTCTTTTTGTTATATGGTTGTTGTTGTTGTTGTTGTTGTTGCTACTGCTGCTGCTGCTGGTTTGGGTTGTTTTGGGTATTCTTTGTTTTTATCATTTTGTTTGCTTTATTTTCGTTGATAGGTCCATTAGTTATTCGTATGAACGACTTTATGTGGGTGCACGTAAACACATTGATTTAACGGCACTAAAATGTTTTTTGAAACCTGTTAATATTGGTACATTCCATACATACCTGTGTGTCAGAAACATCAAATTCGCACTGTCCTTCATTACGAGCGACATCAATAACGACAATATACGTCAAGGGGTTGCAGCATGTGGCCCTGGGGGAGAGAGGAGACGGCGGTCAGTCATGTTCAACGTCACTGACAGTAGAAAAGTGTTACGCTTATGTAACGTGGACAAAATACAACCGCAGTCGTTGGGGACGATGTTACACATAGGCAGCCATGTTATAGCGTTAGTCCCAGTTCAGAGCTCTTGCATGTGCTTGTTGCTTAGCGCCTCACTAAGTCATGCAGTTATCATTGCGTCTGGATAAGACAATCCAGTGACTGACATTATGAGCATTCGAGGACTGTTTTCAGCAAAGTAACTTTTAGATAAGGTTTGTGATATTTTTGAGAAATCCAGTTTCAAGTGTTTAGTAAGTAAGTGTTAAGTCCACTATGACCATTGTCACATGGAACGTTCGAAGACAGGGAAACTAATACTAACGTTAAAGTCGCCGTCTTGAATCCAGAACTAATGGTGTCTCCTTCGGCGAACTTGTCGTAGTTGAGGACGCTGGATTCACCAGCAGTGGACTTGACCAGATACAGACCTGACCCCTCGTCTCCGAACTGAACCCTTCCAAACCACACGTGCTGGTCACAGTCGTCGGGGGATGTTTGGGACTGACTACACCGTCCGTGTATGGAGGTGACGTTACACACTGGTGGGGTGTGGTCCTGGGGACAGAGTTATCAGAGGTTATCTCACAATACTGATTGTTATGAACATCCCATGTTTTAAAAAGTTGTTACTTGGCACACGGGTTTTTTTTCTATAGCCGTGATCATATTCAAAGAAATCAGTGTGAGGAATGACTGGCTACCATGTGAAGTTGTGCATGAGAACACTACAATGAACTTCTCAGCATTCTTAACCTGACTGGTGTTGAGCATTTAGTAGATAACACTTATACAGCGACAGAAACATCCGTGCGCGCACACCACCGCACGCACGTACACATACACATTACTATATGTGTGCAATTATCTTGAAAGCGACGTCTTTTCCATTCCTTCCTGTGGGGTGGGATATGTTGACCTTTTTGTGAACACCTGGTGTTAACAATATTCTTATAACACACCACTAGTCAGTACTGTACAGTGGACTTTAGTATAGTTTTCTCCACAAAATAGACACTTTTATTATAAATTTCCGACTATTTCTCTATGTAGATTACATAGAGCGCGTCAAGCTAACGGGATAAATGTTCCAAGAGTGCATAGTCCGGTGCAGTGTACATTCGGAAGGCGCCTTTACCGTGCGTGTGACTCCGGATGCCAGGGTTGAGATCCTTAGGGATGTTGATGTCATCGTAGTAGACGTAACTGGTGGTAGAGCCGTTGTCGTCGTCATCGTTGTTGTTGATGTTGTTGTTGTTGCTGCTGTTGTTGTTGTTGCAGTATTGGTCGTACAGTCGTAAACGGGTTTGGTGAGACCAGGAGCCAAGTCAAAAGTACACTGAGCAGTGTTGCTGGCCATGTCGACCACGTTGATGTAAGACACCGGGTGGCAGCAGTCGCTCCTGGTAAAAGCAAATTCAATTAATTACATTCAGAAGTTACAAAAAGTGAAGTTAGTTCGAATTGCACAACAGTTCCCCCAACGTTCCAGTGCAACCCGATAATATATATTGCCGTAATACAAGTATGGACTACATGTATTCAGTGAAACGATTCATCTCCATGTTTTGAATACATTTAGATTATATGGTATACCAACTTTCATAAATTACACGGTGTTAGACAATACGTACCCTATTCTGGCCGTCTTGGCCCCTTTGTCAATGGTATGTCCCTTGGTGAAGTTGTCGTACGTGAAGCTGCCCGACGTGTCCACCGTGGACGATATCTGGAACAGCCCGAAACCCACATCTCCGAACACCGCCGTCCCCGACCACGTGTACATGTGACAACTACACGGATCCATCTGAGCCATGTTGCAACTTCCGGTCACCGAGGTGACGTTACACTCAGGGGTCGTGTTGTCCACTTTCTGGAACAGTTGAATTATTAAGCAAAACTGATCTAACATTAGACAGGAATTCTGACTTGTCAGCACATCCCCGTCGACATTCTCATCCTAATCTTTATCCACATCTTCATCACCATACGCGACCTGAATGGCATTTCCACGTTTGGATTTTAGGTACTTCCAAAGCAGAGCTCTTGTCCTCTTCCTAACCTTCGTCTCCATCCACACCCACCACGTAAAAGCTTACTGAATTGGATGAATGCCTTATCCACTCAACGGTAGCCACATCCACATTAGTACGCACACGCACGCACGCACGCACACGCACAAGCACTCACACACACGTATCTAATACACACACACATCCAATACATAGACACACACATCCTTGTAGCGTGCTCACCTTAGTTACATGTTTCTCCACTGTGATCCTGCGAGTGTCATACTGTGGACTATGTCCCGACATGCCATCAGGTTCAGCCGACACCGTCACCGTTCTGATTCAAAGAACATGATCTTCACTCGTAAACTCATCACTAGAGAACCACTATAAAGGATTATTAAAACCAGAATGTCGCTCAAGATCGTTCCCTAACTCAACATGATGCTCCTTGTATAAGGTCAAACTCATCATATCAACAATTTGACGGACGATATATATAAGTATCGAATCAATGCTCGAACCATTGCCATCTCCTAAATAGCACAACATTCCCAAACACGAAATATCACGTTTAACAAGCCATAATCAGGACAATTGAAGAACATACAGTGAGTGCCCCTGAGAAGGTCCGGATTCGAATCGATCTTCATCGGCCCATGCATATCGTAACAGGCCACTAAAGAGATAGGATAACTGACTAATATTTCATACATGGTAATTACATAAATAGATGTTCGGAAGCCAATCACGTGATTGTTTGGTGACGAAACAATTAGTACATTTCTGATCTCGGAGTTAAACAAGGCTATGACTCCATATTATAAATCACTCCAGCACGTGACTTGTTAACCTACGTGGTGACCCCATCTGTGTGTCCTGCGTGGAGGGTGAAGGAGCCCGTAGCATTGGCTCCACCGTCAAGGTTGAATGTTTTCTCGGTGGGGTTGACAGCGAACCCGAGGTCGTCTTTAATGGTCACCTTGATGGCGGTCATGCTGTCGCCCCTGTTTGCCACAGTGTAGGGAATGTTGAGAGGTGAGTCAACATAGAGGGGACCTGTTGGTTAACAAAGTCAGCAACGTGGTCAAGAATGGTCAGCAATATTAATATGCCCATCAGCGGATGATTAGTGGCAGTGCACCTGAACAGCAATTAGTATGGCCAATGCCTCTAAGGTATCAACAATATTGTTACATTGATTTCCTGCGCTGTTTGTCCGATAAGACTTTACCTCGAAACATCTGTGCAAACTATCTTCTCTTAATACCATGGAAGTTTTGACGAACTGTTAAAAGGGTCTACAGACAAAACATCGGAAGTAGTTCCTCTGTATTAGTACTCAGAGGCCAAAGTTATTGCGACATACACACGACACAGGTGGAGGGAGTACTGAGGAAGGATATGTCCGAGTTGGACAGAGTGCACTGTACTGGAGTTCCCATACCGTTGTTTGAGGAGTTGGATGACGCTACAGACAACGCGACAATTCAATCCCGCCTGATTCATTTCATCCAATCAGGTACACTCATAAGGAAGTTTATATGTCCACGAACACATCCAAGAAACAGAAACTTCAAAATCAGAATAATTGTCTTTAACTTGTTCGCCGAGAATCGTGATGGCGCTCAGTGGTCTGCGGGCCGTTAATTAAATATCCTTGACATATTCCCTATATAAAACCTACCACCTAGTGTTCCAATGTCCAGCTTGATTGCAATGGGAGTTATCCTGGTGGGGTCCAGTCTCTGTAGGGGGAAGTGCAGGATATCAGCGCCGACGATGCTCACCTGGAAGGCCTGCAGTGATACATAGAGTCACACTGATTTAACTATGCAGAAAGTGTTTCGTTACTATTCCCGTCACAGGATCAGTCTGCACGCGCCGTCTCCCCGGGAAGAGCTCATCACAAGTTGTTTTAAGCGACAGAAGGATTACACACATTGCTATCACATGATAATGGGTACTTTTTCCATGTTGGTCAGCAGGATTATTTTTCGAGCAGAGGACGTTGCCTAAGGAGATGTCACATGTCGCATTCGCTACAGATCGAGGCAGGTATAGTGGTCAATAGCATGGGCAACCATTGTTTCGAAGTACTCACTGTAACCAAACTGTCCTTGTTGGCATTCTCCTTAGTGGGGACTATTCGTACTCACAATATCCTTTCCTTTATAGCACAAACTTCGTTCGTGGATGGGTTTCCACACTTATTGTTCTCCCTTTATTCAAACATTCAGAAGGCCAAAGAGGACTGCTCGAGCTAATTACCTTTTTGGGAAGGGTGAAACTTCCCTTGAACATGGATGCTGCCCGTCCTCGACCTTGACTCAACGAAGACGACTGTAGCGATTTCCCGTTCCATGAGAACAACTTGGTCTATGCCTTTTATCTTGTCTATTGAGGGAACGGTGATTATAACTGTGGCCATTTCACCTGCAAATTTTATGTTTTATCATTAATAAACATTTCTTATAATTCTGAATAACTTGTCAATCTGTACTTTAGTGAATCTATATAAATTAATTCTCGTCATTTAGTGTTATGGCACTCGGGTTTTCCTGTTAACGGGTCAGGTACCTGCAATGGGTCTTATTCTGTTTGGTTATGTTAACAGGGTTTCCTAACGAGTACCTGCAATGGGTCTTCCTGTGATCTCATACTGGAATCCGTTCATGGGGTTTGTCTGTACAAACTTGGTGCTGAAGTCGATGGTGCTCTGGGCGGTCACCTCTAGGTCCCAGTGGTAACTGTCCTTCTTTGTCAGATGCCACACGCCAGGCGTCGGAGTCTGCAACATACAAAGTTACTCTATTGCACACAGCTGTAACACACCATGAGATTCCTACAGTGCTCTCTTTACCTTTTGGCAATAGGTAATACCACAAATGCTGTTGCTAAGCAACCACGATGAGATGACGACGAAATATTCATGATTAGATTTTATACATTTATAAGTAAAATGCGTAAATGTCGTATATATGTATATCATTTATGTACTGGGGAGCATTATGATGTGTTGCAGTGGCTAGATTTGAACGAGCGAATGAAGTTTCCCAGATGGCATGGTTGAGTTTTTTATACAGCATGTAGGTTTGGTCGTTAGGGAATGTACCTGTTTGCCAGGGACAAGAAGGCAATGTGATGTCTGTTTCAACCTAATATCGCTTTATGAACTTGCCAAGGGAGGTTTTAGATACCTGTTTGGAAGACGTTTTTATACAAATATGCGAGATTCAAGGCCTGTTTCAAGACATTGTTAACATGCTGGACAGTCGATAGTGGACAGACATTATTAAACAAACTGAATTGCCTTTTAGTCATTTAAACCACTATACGTTGGAATATAAACTTATTTATTCATTGGTGGTGTCTAACTGATTACTGTTTCCTGGGTAAAACCCAACATGTCAGTTTAGAAATCATCTAGAATAGTAAAACGTGGGATTTGTATGTCAAAATTAGAGACTGAATGTATGCTGTTGACAACACGACACTGCAAACCTCTGATGGTAATACTACTAGTGTGTATTCAGGCGGCTGTTAAGAGTTAAGAGTCTACAGTTTTACGCCGCACTCAGCAATATTCCAGCTATATGGCGGCGGTCTGTAAATAATCGAGTCTGGACCAGACAATCCAGTGATCAACAACATGAGCATCGATCTGCGCAATTGGACACCGATGATACGTCTCAGCCAAGTCAGCTAGGATGATCACCCGATCCACCCTTTCGACAAGCATAGTCGGCTTTTATGGCAAGCATGGGTTGCTGAAGGCCTATTCTACCCCGAGACCTTCACGGAGCTAATGTCAAAAGTAATGCAGAGACATTTAAAACTGCAGACCCCTTGCCCCCAGTGTCCAATTTGTCATCGCTCTATACCATATGATGCTCGTACCTGTATCTTAATGAGGCGGACGCCTCCCCCAAGCTCTTTGATGGTTTTTGATCCAAACGTCCCCGGTATCATTGGAATCATTTTATCTAAAAGCCAATTAATACAGATTAACATCAGGGATGTACTTATGTCATTATCAAGAACAAATAAAATCTTATGTTTTTCTCAAGTTGAACATTGAGATTTCAATACAAACGTTTACTTTTTAGATCCGTACATTATAGAATCTGATGAAGACTCCCTCAATTGTTATGTAATCAGTGCAAATATGGACACACGTCTCTTATACTGTATTCGGAAAATACGAAGTGTACAATGTCTTACTAGAAGGATCCTTGAGAATGTCATCTGGTTCTGTGGTTGTGCTAGCTATGATCTTGATGGTGAGCTCCTTGATGGTGGCGTCCACGGGGATGTCGAACACCTTGTTCACGGTCGGTGCTACGACGTCGAGCTTCAGGATCGTAGCTGCTGACGTCGTCGCTGACTCCTGTATGGCAGGAAGGGTAGTGATGCTGCTTATGAATGTGTTACTAGTCAGTGTTACTTGAGAACATCGAAACACATTACAAAGCTGCTCTTGAACGTTACGACTGTTTCTGATCTTGTTACAGAAACTTGCAATTGGTGTAAGTACAAAATATAAAATCAAAGTAAACTATTCGATAGGCAGATTTTGGGGTCATGTTTATAATGTTCATAATCTAACAGCATGTTGACCGAGCGATTGCCAAATTTATTTATATTTGGTTTATTTTCTGTTTAGTACAGAAAAATTATTTGAGATACAGAATATTTATAATGAAGAAAGTGATGACAACAGTTTTGACAGTAAGACTTTAAATTAACTTAAATGCTCTTCTTCCATAAGTGGAGGTGCTCCAAGAAAACTCCTTTCTCCATTCCATGTGCAATAAATATCGTTCTGTTGACAATAGTATAATATTTATTCCGCTCTGCGTATATGTGCCCTTTGACCTTTGGATGCAGTTTTCGATCATTCATATCTAGTAAGCAAATACATGATATGACACTCAGTCATGAAAATCCTTTCAGTTGTCATGAGTAGTTCATATCGAATCCCCGACGTTTTATATCACAGTTCTACCTTAATGATGTCTGCCATCTTAGCCACGCCTCCTTTGTCCGTGTGATACACAGACCCCCCTGTCGAGGCAGCAAGACCCCCGTACAGATCCATTCCCGTTGACCTCCGACGTCGGGACCACGCTAAACACAACGACTCATCGTGAATGACGAATATAGCAATCCTAATATTCACAATGACATAACTTCATGCATCACAACCATGATTATCAAAACAATTATTCCTAGCAGCAATGTCAATAGTTAAAATAATCATCCCAATGCTATACTAACCATGACAATCTTAACAATAGGTTCGTCCATCTTAACGATAGCCACATCACCTTAACAAGAACCATGTCAGTCCTAACAATAGGTTCGTCCATCGTAACGCTAATCACGTCCATATCAGTCCTGGCAATAACAATGTCAATTCTAACAATAGGTATGTGCGTCTTAACGATAGCCACGCCAGTCATGAAACGACTACGTAAATCCTAACAATCAGTACGTCATTTTAATGAAATTCATCGGCCATCTTACCTTAGTAGGTTTTCAACCTTCGAAAGTTCGTAGCATACAAAGCGTGTTATGCGTATCAAGAGAGACGCTAACTGCTGCTTTAGATTCGGGTTACAGGTATTCGATTATTCCCTGTGATTATCTGGTTTGCTCCTGCTAAACATGAAGCAATATCCGCACCCTGTTGAAGCAGTATTTATATATTTACCAGCATGTCTCCTCCTCCGGCTGCTGCAGTCACCGGTCAAGATAAATGCTACAGAAAGTTTCTTCTCTTTCATCATGCTTGTCACATAATTAATCAAGTAAGCATCTTTGGGTGAACGATCCGTGAAGACGTAGATCTTAGAGTTGGGTTTGGCCACAGTTGCACCTGAAAGGTTGTAGTAGTAGAATTAGTAGTTTAGTGGTCAAAGTCGGATCCAGAGGGGGTGCAGGGGTACTGTTGGCGATGATGCTGTAGTAGTAGTAGTAGTAGTAGTAGTAGTAGTAGTAGTAGTAGTAGTAGTAGTAGTAGTAGCGGTGGTGGTGGTGGTAGTGTTACTGTTGCCTTGCTTGTCATTACACCTATCTGTCAAATCCCCCAGATGATAAACAGACGATGTCCCACACAACCCAAATTCTACAAAAGCAGTGACTAGAATGGAATAGACTAGTTCCCTTTCACAAACAAAATATGTGTGTGTTGATTTGAGAATTTTTGTTAGTCATACAGCAAACATACACCTCTGTTCAATCATGGACCGTCAGATTCACGTCAAGACAATACGTGGGACAGTCATATACCTACCTGCCAAGAGAGATGTGAGGGAATACATGGGACAGTCAGATACCTTCCTGCCAAGACAGCCACGAGTGAGTACTTGGAACAGTTAGACCCCAAGCTGCCCATAGAGCCGTGAGGGAGTACGTGGGATAGTCAGATACCTACCTGCCAAGATAGCCATGAAGGAGTACTTGGAACAGTTAGACGCCTAGCTGCCAAGAGAGCTGTGAAGGTACGTGGGACAGTCAGATACCTACCTGCAGCAAGAGAAGCGTGAAGGTGTACGTGGGACAGTCAGATACCTACCCGCCGAGAGAGTCGTGAGGGAATACGTGGGACAGTCAGATACCTTCTTGCCAAGATAGCCATGAGGGAGTACTTGAAACAGTCAGACGCCTACCTGCCAAGAGAGCTGTGAAGGTGTACGTGGGATAGTCAGATACCTGCCTGCCAAGAGAAGCGTGAAGGAGTATGTGGGACAGTCAGATACCTACCCGCCAAGAGAGCCGTGAAGGAGTATGTGGGACAGTCAGATACCTTCCTGCCAAGAGAGTTGGGAAGGTGTACGTGGGACAGTCAGATACCTACCCGCCAAGAGAGCCGTGAGGGAGTATGTGGGACAGTCAGATACCTACCCGCCAAGAGAGCCGTGAAGGAGTAGGTAGGACAGTCCCCGACTATGTTGGTGACATGGATGGTCTGGAGATACACGACCGCTTCGGTCCCTTTTGCGGTATGAAATATGTGGGTTTTGTTTCCTGTGCAAAAGTACAATCTTTGTAACAGGATAGAGAGAACTTGTCAAGCTTTCCACAAGATTACATCATACCTCATTGGATGCCATACTTCGGATACCTTTAAAGAGAGAATGAATGTTTCTCAACGCCGAAGGTCTATTCCAGCAAAGTTAAGGCAAATTATACGCGATCTGTCCGAGTCAGTGAGTGAGTGAGCAGGTATTGTTGGACGCCGCCTTTAGCAATATTCCAGCAACATCACGGCAGGGGACACCAGAAATGGGCTCCACGCATTGTACCCATGCAGGGAATCGAACCTGGGCATTCGACGTGTCGAACGCACGCCTTAAACCACTTGGCTACCCCGCCGCCCCCAGTCCTACTCAGATAAAACTGTGGTTGATAGCTTAGACTAGACAATATACTTAGGGCAAGCTAACTCCTGACCCAGCCGCAGGGTGACATTTGGACCATACTACTCTCTGGATTGGATCTGTGTCACTGACCGCACAGATACAGTTATACTGTCTCATTTCTTCACCAGAAGGTCACATCAAGTCTCCCAAAGAGTGTTAAATCCACTAAGAGATGCAAACTTCAGTACATCTGTATGTCGTTTACACTATGACACTCAGAGACTAAGGCGTAGCTTGAGACTCATCGGTGACTCAACACTACTAGCTTTAAGATTAGTTAATGAGACTTTGTTGGACTAAACAGTGAGGCCTGTCGCCCCCTTTCTACCTACCCAGGTTATTAAAGGTGACAATGATATAGTCGGCAGGTTGATTTATGGTCCCTGCTGTCTCTGCTACGATTTCACGTGTCTTTTTTGTAACTGCCTGTACATCATCCGCCATCGTATGCGACGTGTCGATGACGAACACCATGCTGGATGACACTGCCAGATTGAAGAGTGAGAGGAACGTGTTGTTTCCTATCCGTTTCCTTAATCCATAAACTGAAAAGAATATTCAGTTTTATCGTTACTAAAGAAATCCTGTTTTACTACGTTGTTTTTAATAAATGGAAGTTTCTAATTACACCAGTACTGGAAACTGATTTTCAGGATTTTGTATTTAGCAAAATGTGGGACAGGCATGAGTGGATAAGGTGGCGTACGTCATAAGAAACTCTATACAAATCAGAACGTGTGTGTGTGCTGTTGACTGGACACCCACCCGGATCGTCCAACAGGAACTTTGTATGTCGTATGGCGCCCTCTGCCGCCTGCTGGTGGAGGTAGTAGTGGGGGGATAGACTGGAGTTGCTGCTGTCCTTGTTGATGCCTCCAGTTGCAGCAGACGTCGTGCTAGACGTGTCATGGGGTCCGCCGTGACTACACTTGCCAGTCTGATGAGTCTGTGGGTCTTCTGGAGAAATATTAACATCACATTTCTTTATAGTCAAGCACGCAGTTACAGTTGTGTCGACCAAACGAGCATGCCCTGACTGACTTCAGTGGCCTACACTAGCAAAGATCTTTACACGAACTGATCTTTTCTTCAGCAGCTAACCAATAATATTGTTTTAATTTGTGGAGTGCTTTAGTGCAGTGGCAAGGCTTCTGCCTATGACGTTGACGGACAGGGTTCTATTCCTGGTGGACGCACCTAGATTTGGATCCAAAGGTATTCACATTTGCATAGTATCCGTCAAGATATCTAAATGCACAGTGGCTCATTTCATGCGGCTGTAAAATGTGTACCCGTGAGGATATGCTGGTAATGTGAGTGGTTAGTTCATTGACCTAACAGGCAGCATGACTGTATGATCCCCTGGGAGTTGAAACAATATCGGATAGGACGATGGTGCCCTATGCCGTAGCACCTTGAGTAGGCAATGTGCAGGGGTCAAAGCGCCACAGAAGCGAACGATTTCTACATGAGCAGGTGCTACGAGTCACTTACTGCTCGGCTTCGACCTGTCCTGTCCGCTGCGGTAGCCACTGGTCAACATGGTTTGGACGAGAAGGTTGCCGGTGCAAGAAACGCCACTTGACCCTCTGAGAAAGAGAGGGCTCATTTAACAATATCACATTTTTCAAATCTGGGTCCCGCTCCTCAAAGCGACCGTAGCGTTACGGCAGTCGCAAGTCTGTGTTAAAGTATGGGAGTTAAGATCACCGTAGCTCTACGATCGGTTTGAGGAATGGGGCCCTGAGACGTACATCACTATGGGATTTATCCAGATATTAAGCTGACACAGTGTGACATAACTGGAATACTGTTAAGGCGGCGTAAACACAATTCATTTGCTTCCTTTGGCGTTGGTAAAAGATAACGTTTACAGTAAGTTTGTAGTATTAACCTCAGGATAACAGCACTACATATATCATATCTGTAGAGGTATAGTATAGTATAGTATAGTATAGTATAGTATAGTATAGTATAGTATAGTATAGTATAGTATAGTATAGTATAGTATAGTCGCTTGTATAGGCGAGATATTGCGGAGTGCGTTGTAAAACTAGACTCACTCACTCATGCCTACATGTCTCGATTCTTAGCTCTTAGTCTGCCCGTGGTGATCTCCTCAGTATGATTCTGTATTAGCGTTAATGTACATAATGACCGTGTGTGTGAACATTGTTGTTAAACGATTGTTTGTTTAAATCAGCACTCAGTACCATAGTTAAGTAAACTATGCCAACGTGCCAGAACTAGACATTCCGGTGACTGATATTGTGAGCACTGATCAACGCCGTCTGAGAGCTTTTGTTCACGTCAATACAACCATACACTGTGTCAAACGGTACGAAGCTCGCCCGTCCGTCACAGAAGTGTCAATGTCTGTAGTTAGTGACGTGCATGTTAAGTACGAAAGGCCATAACGCGCGTCTGTCCTAATCACCTTTACTCCATGACCATTACAATCATAGAAACGTTCCATTAAGCTATCTTGGGGGAAGAGTGTCCATACTATAACATAGAGTTAACGCCGTCGTACCGATCAGCTGGATTTGTAATTAGGTTGTTGTTTCAAGTCACGTTGAACAATATTCAAACTACATTGTGTCGGTCTGTAAGTAATCGTGTTCGGACCAGACAACCCCATGATCAATAGCAGGAGGATCGGTCTATGCAGTTGTGATACGATGACGTGGGTCAGTCAAGCCAGCGTGTCAGAGAACCCGATCCCATCAGTCGCCCCTTACTACAAGCATGAGTTGCTGCAAACCACTTCTAACCAGGATCTTCATGGAACGGGGGCCGTATGATCAGACTCTGTGACGTGACTCACCCACATGACTTGCACGTGTCCACGGAGGGCGGAGCAACATCCAGCAAGGGCTTCCCCGGGATTCCTTGAATGCCAACAAAGGTTACCACACGACGGAAATATAAATACTAATTTCTCGCTTAGTACAGGCAAATGTATGGTTTAAAGAGATACTTAGATTTTTTATTGTTTTTATTAGAAGTATTTCGTTGTAGTCATTACATGATGCAATTGTGTTATTGGCCACACAAAAACACTCGAGTCAACAGATTTATTGTTCAATGGTCCAGAGTTTCATCATCAGCCCAATTACCATTTCTCTCCGCAGAGCTATTCACGAAAGAAATGTTCGGTCTGATACATCAAAAGTGACCTCCTGCTGTATGTGGAGTCGAAGCATGTCCGAAGCGTTTTTCTTCAAAACAGAGGCATCTCTTAACTTCTAAACAGTGGCCATTCAAAATTAACAACTGGAACTTGGTTTTAGGGGTTTGTCATTACAACAGTAGTATTTACTTTGAGGGGCATTTTAGAAAATATATAGGTGAAGGAAAACCAAGTCCTGTGGATATCAACTTCTTTATTGTAATGACTGTGACGTTTCGGGGTAGGTACACCGTCATCAAGTAACTGACCATTCATTGAAATAACGAAATTGACTATCCATAGAACTTGGCTTGCTTTCTACAGTAACCTTGTCAAATATATACCACCTACTCACCTAGAGCTTCAAAGATCGCGCTTCCTTTGTGTTCCGGCCAGTTGGTGTTGCTGTAGAACATCTGGACAATGTGAAGAAACTGACCAATAGCCTCTCGAGCAGCGTCGAAGTTGGGAGTGATCTTGTTTAAAATATTAATGGCTGTGTCTCGTAGCATCGTGATCTTGTCGTTACCTGCAGGTATTATCGCACTGATGAGGTTCAAACAATAAACTGATTGACTGGAATTTTAGAAGCTGGTGACTAACAATAAAGACAAAATACTTTTATAGAAGTCGACATCTTTATTATATTTTGATGGAATGTTTCAGTATAGATTCTTATACTGTTGTCAAGCAACGGTCATGTACTACTGCACAGAGTTACATATATCTAATGGAGATTAACGAAAACAATGTTATGGCGTCCGTGAAGGGGTAAATATTAGTAATATTAGTCCAGTAATAACTGGATGAACTAAAGGTAGTACAATATATAAGTTGCTGATAGCATAAAATGTGATAGTTGAGTTCTTGTTTTGTTTCAGTTGGTGATGATAGGTTGAGATATCCCTAGTTTATGATGACATTTGAGATATCCCTAGTTTATGATGACATTTGAGATATCCCTAGTTTATGATGACATTTGAGATATCCCTAGTTTATGATGACATTTGAGATATCCCTAGTTTATGATGACATTTGAGATATCCCTAGTTTATGATGACATTTGAGATATCCCTAGTTTATGATGACATTTGAGATATCCCTAGTTTATGATGACATTTGAGATATCCCTAGTTTATGATGACATTTGAGATATCCCTAGTTTATGATGACATTTGAGATATCCCTAGTTTATGATGACATTTGAGATATCCCTAGTTTATGATGACATTTGAGATATCCCTAGTTTATGATGACATTTGAGATATCCCTAGTTTATGATGACATTTGAGATATCCCTAGTTTATGATGACATTTGAGATATCCCTAGTTTATGATGACATTTGAGATATCCCTAGTTTATGATGACATTTGAGATATCCCTAGTTTATGATGACATTTGAGATATCCCTAGTTTATGATGACATTTGAGATATCCCTAGTTTATGATGACATTTGAGATATCCTTAGTTTATGATGACATTTGAGATATCCCTAGCTTCTGTTGCTTTTAACTGTAAGTATACATCTGCCACCAAATTAGACCTAAAATCAGTTATCTGACCTAACCACAATGGCATTAGCCACAACATCGAATTGGACAATGTACAAATCTTACCAAACGTGCCCCATGACCAGAACAAGACCGACAGAAGCGGTTCGAATTAGCCGACCACAGTCCTGTACGTTAGGACTAATTAAGTTCTGTAAAATTATTTAAAGAGTTAACCTCATGATCTTCTCTTGAAGCTACATAATGTGGTGTCTTTCATCTATCACCTTCTTTGATGGCCTCCCCATTGAAGTGCCAGGCAGCCTCGGAGTAGTGGTCCTGGTCCACTCTGTTGTTGGCCTTCACGATGTCATCGATGGCCTCCTGGAACAGCTTCTCGGACACAGTTCCTATTACAAAAAAACATCACTTGGAAAAGAGGGACAGCCAAATATCATCAACATCCAAAGAAAAGAATCAGCCATTAACCCAGACCAAGGCATCTCTCTTCCCAGTGAGTACCAGTAACCTCTCGAAAGATGTCAGCCATGAACCGAGGCCAAGGCATCTCTCTTCCCAATGTGTACTGCACTTTGGTATAATCATTGGCTTGTCCTATATTCTTTTACCGTTGAGATCATTGTCTTCGTTTTTACATGTAAACATTCTTCCTATCTAATTGGTTTCGTGCATACATTGTATCTTGTACGCCGCCAGCTCCTTGTTTTGTGTAAACATAATCTACCTATCTATACAGATTTGAATTATGTGTACTGACTCACATTTAATCCTGCTAGAAGTGGTCTTTGAAAAAAACGATACTGACGGACTCAACATTTACCTGAAGAGGTAGCAAGAATCATCCCTGATGTGTCGTGACAGAGAAGCAAAATATGTTGTTATCCATTAAAGGTGCCATGTATTCATGTTAGTCCAACTTCTAAATGCCTTTTATGATAGTAGTTAATATACATCACCCTCATTTCAGTAGTACATACAAACCATATAAATGTAATGCTTAGCTAAATATATCTGAATTTCTTAACCTATCTTCAGCGACATCTAAATGTCGTAAGTGACAACCAAACGGATAAGGTTATCTGGGCCCTATTCATAAAAGCGATTTTAGCTCCCATCTTTCAACATAGACTTGCGACAGTGGTAGCTCTACGATCGGTTTGAGGGGCGGCTCCATGGCTCTTTCGCACCCGAAGACGTGGATAATAACGCCATTCACCGGATTGTCTGGTCGTCGTATTTACCTGGAGTTTTTCCTTAAACAACCAGGAAAAAAGAATGGAGACTTTACCTGTATACTTCATCAGTATTGAGAAATTCTCACAGCTACCTTTGAAACACCATTAAACAAAATCTTCAAGTTGTCATCACTTTGCTCCAGAGGTCAGTGCCTGAGGAAATATACTTCATACTTATAGTCAGCAGGGGATCTTGGGATTAATCTGGGGTTGTACGTGCATCGGTTGTTAATATTCCCCTCTTGTGGTTCCTCTGATCCGTCATCCAATGCCACGCCATAATCATTCAATCAATTACACGACAGGTATTTCATAGAGTGTTTATGCCGTATGCCTGTCAAATACCTCGCTTTCGTCGATCCTCAGAGGCCTGTGTTTGTATAATGACAGACTCCATAGAACATTTAAGCAGGGTGAACGCTATATGACAAACCTAATGTGAGATTCGTGTCTGATTACTCGGTTGCCAGTGCTTCAGAGTCAGTGAGGTGGCCGAAGTGAAATGTTTTTAAAATAATCATGCCGGTTAATGGTAATTAACAAAGTCACTTGTTTGCTTATGTTATTATTGATTGAATCTCTTTAGCGATGTCAAGAACCTTGTAAACTTCAATTTGGATGCTTTTTTATGGCATAATTGATCACGCTTTTTGGACCGATCATTAGATAACACATTGTGTAAGTCCGAAGCCCTACGCTTGTGTGGTCAATATGGGACTTGTTGATTGATTGGTTGTTGTCTTTGTTTGGCTTTTTTTGTCACAAAGGGTTCGCGATTTGATATTGATGAAGGGCGTTAACATTATCTTATCCACGTGTTTTACTAAACATTATAAACTTAAAATGTGCTGTGTTTGAATACTGTTTTCGTATCCCCTCATCAAGAACATTAGACAGTGGGTACAGTCATGCACGTCTTTATCACGTGATCAGGTTGAGTGAAGACAGTGTAGCTTTTTGCCACTTTTAGCAATATTTCATGTATATAACGGGGGTGGGGTGGGGGTGGGGGTGGGGGAGTGGGCAGGCAGCAGATCTAGTCACCACCAAAGAATGTGCTCGTGTAGGAAATCGAACCCGGCACTTCAGCGAGACGGGCGAAAACATAAACCACTGGGCTACCCCCACGGCCCCTAGATTGAGTGAACTTTACATTACTTCATCACAATAGAGCACATTACTTCATCACAAAAGAGCACATTCCTGCATCACAACAGAGCACATTACTTCATCACAACAGAGCACATTACTTCATCATAACAGCTGTGTATGAAGTATCCATGTTTTCAGCTTGAGTAAAGAATGGCAGGCGATCGTTTGTACACAGAGACGGTTGCCTGATAGAAATGTCTATCTTGCGTGTCTTTTGGATTTTTTTACGTTTAAACAATATCACCTTTGTGGTGTAAATGTGGAGGAAGATGAATGGGTTTTCGCCCAGTTTCACAATGTTCCAGTAAAACGAGGTGGTGATTATTATATAACTTTTATTCACCATTACTGACGAACGATTTGAATACTTGGCTCTAGTGCTTTCCGTATAATTCGCATTACGGCCTGTGTTAGAATTGGTTTAGGTATACATATTGTTTAGTAATCAGTTGAATGATGAACTGAATTGGTTCAACGATGAAAAATTACAAACATTTTATACATTCTATGCTTCCGTGGATTGCAGATCTTTGGGAAATCACTGCCGACAACAAATTACTTCATTCTTGAGAAATGGAAAAGGTGAAAGTGCTTTGATGCGAATTTCAGCTCTATCATTGCAGTTTGTTGAAACAAAACCAAAGATGGCTTGACTTGGGGAAACACACAAATGACAAAGGAGTATAATCGGTTTATCTAACCACATCCTGGTACCGCTAAGGAAGGCAATTTAGATTTGATATTTTGTCTGTACAAATAAAGTCCCAATGAAATATATGTGAATATATAAGTACCTACAGTCCAAATGTTGAACGTACCTCCATAATATTTGTCAAACAGTGACCTGGCCGTAATGTTGGGTAGTCCTGTGAGTTCTCCAGGTTTAATGGGCCTGTCATGCAAGGGCGTCTCCTCGAACATCTCCGCCACAGCCCTCAAGATGGCGGTTTCTGTGATGTCCTGGTGGGTGAAATCAGATTTTGACGCCATCGGACTCAATCTGTTTGGAAGGAAGCCATTCACGCCGACTACAGTCATGAAGAGCACTCCCAGGGGAGTGACTGGAGAAATGATGAACGCTCTGGAAACCATTTTCCTGTTTCAAGAAACCAAAATGATCGCATGAGCCGAACATTCAATATTTGAGACCTGCCAACAGAATCTGTCAGGACGTTTGTTTGACCAGACAAAATATGTTCTAGGATGAACCCATAACCTCAGTAAACTATTGTTCGGGTCGAAACGCATTTTCACATGTACCGCTTAATAGTAAGACCTAAACTAAACATATTCCACTGTCAAACACAATTTACGTAACTTAACACTCAAGGCTGTAATAACGTGGTATATACCTAGAATACAATGCAGACATCCACTCACTGATTGCTGATGTGCTACTTCTACACCACTCCAGGTGTGTTGTTTGTCATATCAGGACAGAGAACGTGTGAATGTACTAACGGACGTCGTTCATTGGTCAGATATGACTATAGATTCTACTTCTATCGACGGCGGAGATCAACTGAGTGGTTGTGTATGTTGTTTCGCTTCTTCTCAACGCCTCCTCGACTTTAGAATGCTTGTTGATGGACATGGGTGACAACTTAAAACTACATGTGCTTCAAAATTCTTTTGATAAACGGAGAAACTTCTTTCAAGGCAACGAACAGTCATTAATATTTCCTTGATGTGTTTAATGTTCTCAATGCACACCGACATACAGAGCAACTTTCCACCATACAAAGAAAATACATTCACCCTGTATACCGACTGAGACTATAGATTATTTTTTACTGTTTTTTTTTTTCGATTGTGGGATATATTGGTTTGGATGGGGATAAATTCCTGTGTTCTATAAATACTGTAAACAATAATTGTCACTGGTTTATTAAAATCATGCATGATAACTGGATTGTACATTTCGTTTGATTACCCTGGATGACCCTGACATTGCACGTGGTGTCGGGTCTTTGCACGCATAGAATCCCTCTGGTTAAGAAATTGGACAGACATTCACAGGACAGGACAGAGATCGAGTCAAGCCAAACAGAATATGAAGTGTTTTATTTGTGAAAAGTAAACTTTGTACACATTGTGCCACAGCTGACAAAGTCAGGAGTTACTTGCACCGGAATGTATGAAAAGGAAACTGCAGCAAACATGGAAAATGTGTTTCCGTGCCGTACACCATACAACATACTCATATAGACTAAGTGGTGTCGACAGAACAACAGCATCGTGAACCGACGCCGTACATGACGTCCACAGGTAAACCCGTCGCCAAAATAAGCACATTCGTCTGGTTGACTTGTGAAACGTTTGGTGTGCGGTAGTATACAGTATCTGTGACTGATGTATGGTTAGTGCAAGAATTGTGAGGCATGGAACGTAACATCAGACAGCTCGCTGCCGCATAATGGCACAGCACACCTCATGGTCAAGATCATATGTTCTCGTCACAGTAAGAAGGTCAGTTGACTTCATGGTGGAGGGTAGGCTAGTGGTTAGCGTTCGCTTGTCATGCCGAACACCCTGATTCGATTCCCCACATGGGTACATTTTGTGAAGCCCAGTTCCGGAATCAGTAGCCATAATATTGCAGGAATATTGCAAAAAACTGTTTAGACCAAACTCACTCGCTCTTACAGACTGATGGTCGTCAGCGTTAATGGTACCGCGAGTTACTTCCCTGAAACGTAAATCACTTGGTGTTACTCGCGTGATCCCAGTCATACGGGGACTTTTATATAGCCGAGTGGTTAATGGGTTTGCTTGCCACGCTGGTTTCGAATTTCAAAAGCTATGTTGCACAGTCGTTATGTGTTTTAATCCATTTTCATATTTTCCACAATGGTCAGTCATTCACTTGGAGATGTTGTATTAGTATATACAATGCTGCGAATATAAGTGTTGTTTCATACCCAAGTATCCTGCCCCTGAGCTTTAACCCTGAACCCAAACCCATATAAAGCCGTCTAGGACCCCTTAACGCTACTTTACCAAGGTATCCCTTACGCATAAACACTGACTGTGACGGTGACATGACCAACATACATACACACACGCACGAGCGCGAGCGCGCTCACAACCGCCCACTATGAAACTGTCACCACTAACGAACACAATAACGCGTGTTCAGCATTAAACGAATGTCACCTGTCATTTAATAAAACTTTAACCAGAACTGAGTACTGATATTCACAGGTCTGTCGCAATGCAGAATTCACTAAGTATATGTCATATTATGTAGAGTATTCGTGTAAATTACATGAGTGTGCGAGTAAACTAAGCATGCGTAAGAATATACTAGATAGAGCATACCCGTAAACTATGTGGGAATATGTGTAAACTATGTAGGAATAGGCGTAAACTAAATAGGAATACGTGTGAACTATGGTGGAATATGTGTAAATTGTGTAGGAAGACGTGTATACTATGTAGGAATATGCGTAAACTATGTAGGAATATGTGTAACCTATGTAAGAATGTGTGTAACCTATGTAGGAATACGTGTATACTGTGTGGGAATGTGTGTAAACTGTTTGGGAATGTGTGTAAACTATGTAGGAATATGTATAAACTACGGAGTAATATGTGTAAACTGTTTGGGAATCTGTGTAAACTATGTGGAAATGTGTGCAAACTATGTAGGAATATGTGTAAACTATATAGGAATATGTGTAAACTGTTTGGGAATATGTATATACTATGTAGAAATATGTGTAAACTATGTAGGAATATGTGGAAACTGTGTTGGAATATGGGTAAACTATATAGGAATATGTATAAACGGTGCAGGAATATGGGTAAACTGTGCAGAAATATATGTAAACTATATAGGAATATGTGTAAACTGTTTGGGAATATGTGTAAACTATTTGGGAATATGTGTGAACTGTTTGGGAATATGTGTAAACTATTTGGGAATATGTATATGTTATGTAGAAATATGTGTAAACTATTTGAGAATATGTGTAAACTATGTAGGAATGTGTGTAAACTATGTAGGAATATGGGTAACCTATGGTGGAATGTGTGCAAGCTATGTAGGAATATGTGTAAACCGTTTGGGAATCTGTGTAAACTATATAGGAATATCTGTAAACTGTTTGGGAATCTATGTAATCTATGTGGGAGTATGTGTACACTATGTAGGAATATGTTTAACCTATGTAAAAATGTGTGTAAACTCTATAGAGTATACGTGTAAGCTATGTAAGAATGTGTGAACTGTGTAGTGTATACCAGGCAGTCCTATACTGGATAAAAATAGTTAGGGATGTATGTAAATTTTGAAATTATGAATAATGATGTATTCATTCATTGACATAATGGTAAAATATCAGCCATGAAAATACCGATGTTCCTAACATACGTAACTATGAAGTATTTAGGCACAACTGAAAACCATGTAAGTATTGTTTGTGGATAAATTTGTGACATTAGGACATTCCAAAGCAATAATCAAGGAAGTTAAATCCCTCCAGTCATCCATTGAACAGCCTTCCAATCACCTGCTCAGTCCTTATCAAACAAAGGAATCATATCAATCAAGGTTAAATTGTGAAATGACGCTGGAATTTCGAAAGCGTCAAGACACTGTTCTATCCCAGCAACATATTGTCTATAGAACTATCTGAACACACTTTCAAGTGCATCTATAGACAGCTTGTAAGTTATGAATGTGACGTCGTTTGCGAACCTGCGTAACAAGAAGTCATGCGACTCATGCGTGCAAGGCGTTATGACCCGATAATCCACTATCTGGTGTAATGAACAACGGCCCGCAACGTGACCACAGAATATATCAAGTTGTCTTAAAGACAGAACACACAGGCACCTTTGTATTCATTCATTCTTTCATTCATTCACCCGTTCGTTTATTTATTCATTTATTCTTTTAAAAACACGCGTACACACACACACACACACATACACACACACATACATACATACATACATACATACATACATACATACATACATACATACATACATACATACATACATACATACATACATACATACATACATACATACATACATACATACATACATACATACATACATACATACATCATGGCGGTGTTGAAAGCGTAAAATATAGCTGACAGCGGATTAAAGCATAAATAGTATATCATTAAGAAATATCTAAAATGCCAAACACTTCTGTGAAACCTCCATCAACCATACGGCACGACTGTGTACGAGAGCACGGCCATCTGAGTGAGTGATTGAGTTTAGTTTTACGCCGAACGTAGCAATATTCCAGGTATGGCGGTGGTCTGTAAATAATCGAGTCTCGACCAGACAATCCAATGAACAACAGCATGAACATCGATCTGCGCAACTGGGAACCCGATAACATGTGTCAACTAGGTCAACGAGTCTGACCACCTGATCCTATTAGTATCCTCTTAGGACAAGCATGAGTTACTGAATATCAATTCTAACACGGATCTTCATAGGTCGCACGACCATTTGACTCATCATCCGGCTTAAACGCTGTTTTCCATAGCATGTCTGTCGTTTTACGTCGTGTAAGCTTGATGTTGGAGGAAAATTCCAAATGATAACGATTACACAGATTTAGCTGTATACTTCTTCGGTGAAAACCTGTGGTATGGGTATGCGTTGTGCAGGCGAACCAAGAAAATGAACAGATAGATCTGAAAATGGGATTCTGACAATTCAAGGGATGTAACGCTGGTGAACAAACTACAGCACCCTAGTGTGAGTGCTGTTTGGCAATATTCCATCAAGGCCCAGATTAAGACGAGCAGACATGGGTTATACACATTACATTTCATACTCATATGTACATGAAATTCAGGATTTCGGCGTGACAAGCGAACGCTTTAACCACTTGGCTGCCTCGCCGCTCACTGTGCCCGTACTGATTGAAGAGACAAGCCAAGGAACATTATTGGTTGAAACCATGGTTAATGGCCGTATCTGTGATCGACACCAGATCAGGCGCCTTGGACCACTGAGCTACTGGTGACTATACAATATTATTAGTAAGAGACAGTGCCATGCATGTCCTTAAGTACAATTATATGCTTGGAGAACGTCAGTGGCAATTTACAGTATTCCGTTTACCGAGTCATTCAGAGATTAATCCCCGAGCTCTGAGACGACAATGGTATTCATGTGTTTGTATCCTCCGGTATGAACTACGTCAATAGGTCAGGCACGTCAACAGCCAATCAGCACGACACCGTCGACCACATTTCCGGCAATGATGATCGTTGTCCGGTGGGAAGTAATCCGCCAATAAGGGGGGGATTATAAACAAATTGGAAGCATTAAAACTGGGACGCTAGCTGAAGTGGCTGAAAGAAGATTGTTTTGTGGAAAGCAACACATTCTTCTGTTTTGAAGACGTAATGATCCCACTGATTTGACAATCAAAATAATGGGGTTTTTTATATTTAACTGTCTTCCCCTGATTTGTGTGACGTGATACTCGTATGTGTGAAATGGATCAAATTCCTATCCATATTGGCGTTCCCTGTCAGTTGGCCTTCATTCAAGTAATTCAGAGTTTGACTGAATATAGTAGTGCATCTACAGCCGAAATTCACGACAATATGTTACGCAAAAAAATATTACGATAAGTACTTTTTATTAAGTAAAATGTCATAAATGGCAGCCCGAAATAGACAATATGTGATATGGTACCGATGTATACTTAGAAAAATATAGCATCTAAAGATAAATATAAGTAAGTGTTGCCTAACTTTTGATTTTTGGGAATAATTTTCATGTCTGAAAAAAGCGCTTAATCACAGAGCTGTACACCTGGTTCGGCACTGTACGTGTTGTCATCAGTTCCCGACCAGAACAATCATCGATCTCTACATTGGACGACGTGACTCTGTTATTATGATACCTTAGTGTAAATACATGTAATCACTGTTCCCTCATGCGTACTTTTAGATTCACTTGCTGCCCGTTGTGCCAGCATTCAACAGAATGTACGCCCTGACCTCTATTATGACAGGTGAACAACTTGTTCAATCTTATTAGTAAAGGAAATAGAGTATTCCAATTGAACCTGTATCTTTGAAATTGCCCAACAGTGTCTTTGGTGTACTGTAAATTGTTTAAGGTTGAATGAATACTGTGGAAATGTTATAGGGAGAAACCGATATTTCAACAAGTGGTATAAGGTCACATGTAGAAGCAGACAAACGGTTGCCAAGCAACTGCATGATGTCGTGAAACAAAAACAACATATGTCTTATGTTAATAAATAATAAACGAATACATTCTCAAATGTGAATTTCAATTAATAAATTTATATGGTATAAATTTTAATGGTGCTTAAAAATATATATGTGTATTTTAAGGTAATATGGGTGGTGGCGGGTGTGGACTGGGCGGAAGTCTTCCAAAATAATTGGCAACGAGTCCACTGTAAAGTTGGCAAAGAGCAAAGTATCGACGTTTACAGAATATCGTCAGACTTCAATAAACTAATGAATAAACTTATCAGTTTTCATAAAAGTCACAAGTTGCCATCTAGCACGATACGCCCTATAACGTTTACAGAATATCGTCAGACTTCAATAAACTAATGAATAAACTTATCAGTTTTCATAAAAGTCACAAGTTGCCATTTAGCACGATACGCCCTATAACTTCCACAATTTACGTATATATGGACATTTGTTGCTTAACACGTTCAAAATAGCTTTAATACACCTAAAACCTGTGTCTAAAAGTTTTCGTTTTTGAGGACGGATGTCTTAGGTTATGTGAACGATTTTCACCAATCACGATGCTTAGGGCAGACTGGGTCGAAAAAACATCATTAGAAATCAACTTTATGCAATAAAGTCGCTTCTTATAGCTGCAGAAATACTCCTGAAAAGTTAACGTGATATTATTATTTGTGACTAGAGCTTTCCAACCCGATATCAAACCAATCTTCTCGATTGTTATTCATTCATACGGCGCTTCGAAGACGGAGGTATTACCCAAGGTTGTCATGTTACCACACGAAAAGCCACAGCTATCGGGAAATAGGCGACCGCAGTTATTACTTAATTAATCTTTATATAATAATTTTCTGACCAGGTAAAAATGAAAGTATGTAAGAAATAGGTAAGAGGATATTATGGCTCCTTACAAATGGATTGAAATAGTGGGAGTTTTCGTAGTAGCGATAACGTTTAACGAGTTAACATTTTCCTTTATAAACGTCGGCTACTTACGAGAAAACAACTATTTCCAGCATCGGAAAACACATATCTCAAAGATAAACTACAAGTACTACAAGTAATCCTTTCTTGATCTTTTAAAAGTCTCTAGCACGCTTATAGATATCACAATTCTATCCGATGATTTCTGGATGAAAAACATTTTAATTTACAGTGAGGAACGACGTATATTGAAGCGCTGTTCCTCATTGTTAAGAAAGAAGTAATCTGTTAGAATCTACACCGAATTTCAGAGTGTAGAAGTTTTTTTCATAAATAAGTTTTATTCTTCCTAAGTACTCCAATGCTATGTGCCCCGTGAAGTATTTCCACATCAAGTGTATTTGGCAGCAGCAGCTGCTTGCTACTTCGTCATGACAGATGTTATCTAGGAACATTTTAGAACAGAAAATATATTCAGTAAATGTCCATGCTAAATATCAGAAGACATTTAAAAGTCAGTGAAGAGAAGCATGAATCTCTTCAAATCTAACTTTGTTGTTTGAAGGTTTTGTGTTCACTGTGGAGGTCTTCTGATTCATCGGAGAAAAATAGAATAATAATTAATATCGAAACACAGTCAGCGGTATATAAATCCGTTTGAAGACTGACATCATACCCCACAATAAATCCCCTTGTCTCCACACAATGTAACATTCCACAGACACAGGTCTACGCCTATGTGAACACCTTTCCTTAAGTGACTCCGAGGAGCGTGTTGTCTACTAACAAGAGTACTCCGAACATGCACACCCACCACTCGGGACAAGAAACAACCCATCACACATGACAGTGACGTTACAAACATTCCAAAGTTTGTGTATTTCATTATACTTTCTGATTTTTTGCTGTTGAATTAATGGCCACAGGCGGTGCAAAGAATGGATAGTCTAAACCCAACACAATAATCCAATCATGGTTGGTGTGGGATCGGCGATATCTTCTCCTAACAATATACTTCAGAATTGAATGCAATATTTTTTTCGTGTTTTTGAAGGTACAAAGGTGAATATCTGGGTGTGCACTGTGTAAATACACTGGGGGTATGTATCGTCACAATGATCAACATAAAAATCTATACACCCCACCTTAACGTTACGGTGAAAAAACGGCAAGGAGAATACGAATTTTGTTGCATGTTTGAGCACAATTATGCAACACAAGCTCCGCCCATTCTGTTCTGTTACCAGGCATACGAGGCAGTGGCCCGTGGCTTTCCTACTAAAGGGAAAGAAATAGGCTTAGTTCGCCAATCAAATTGCAATACAGTTATTGCGTGGTGCCATGGACTAAATAAGGTTGGAGGCGTAGATAGGACTAGTGTTAACACCGCATTTTGAAAGTATTCAGTCATAATATTCTTTGTGTTATCTTTGTAATGAAGGTAGAAGTTCCTTCGAATAATTTTTCAAATACAATTTTGCTAAGAGACTGGTACGGATAAACATTGAATTTAAACTAATCACAGTAACCAGTAACCATTATGAATATAGTAACAGTAACATCATTTGTCTTCTATTACATCATAAGCTTAGTAACATTCATAGTAATGGTTCCAAGTAAATATTATTTAGATACCACCAGTTGATGTGTACAGAATGGTATGAAATAAAGGATTCTAAAAGTATTGTCAGTGTGAGTTAAATGGATTTTAACTTTGAGTTGATGATTAATTCATACACATCATACTCATGATCCCCAGGTCATTATACCAGTATCAAAGAATCGTGTGTTCTTAATTTGTGTTGAGTAGTGTACATAGTAACGTACATTCACGTGTCTGCCTAGGTAGTTGTTCCTACCAGTGATGTATGCTAATTTAACAGAAGTACCCGATGTGATAATACACCACAGTCTTATTTTAGAATTATTCATACCACACCAAGTCAATGTACAGTATTCCGAGACAAAGCGCTTGAGCGAGTCACTTAAGGTGCCATTGTTCTCTATACGTCTATATACAAAGTTATGTCGTTTGGGCATGTCTAAACCTGATACCGTGGGTTCGAATCTCGTCTATCCCAATTCTGCTACCAGTCTTGTCAGCACCGAACCCATATTCGTGGTTTATCGCTGATTCACATTGGACTTCGTTCCACATTGATCCGATCATAACAGGACAGCCACTGGAATACTGTTTCAATGCACCTTCTTCACACATTCAACCTAATCATCGGACCAGTCCATGCTTTATCTCCGTCGATACTACGTTCTTACGTCTTTGGTATGACGCTGGGCATGGGATGACCGATCTTCTGCCCATAGGTCAAACTGGCGTTCTTTGACCTCTCCAATACACCACAGAGGCCTACTTTTCACGTGACATTACTTAAACCTGAGCTCGCACACACGCACGAAATAAGATATCCTATATTAGCAGACAGATCAATAAAATGTGTAAATAATGTGTTGAAAACGGGGATTCACAAATTAAAGGAATCTTGGCATTTGAATGTGAAAATGTAAGAAAAAGGTCTTGTGGATCGATGAGATATTGTTCACCTCGAACAAGCAATAGGGATTCCTCAAATGTGCTGGGTGAGTGAGTGAGTGAATGTGTTCTGTAAACGAGCTTGTGACAGAGTATGGTTTAGGCAATTTTGTAATACACATGGCAGTGAAGAACACTTCAGCACTTGGCCACCCATTCTAAGGTCTGTGTATGTAGTCACTGGTGCTTATTACAGGCTTGCAGCGTATGCCTATATGGGTGCAGACGAGGGGCTCCTTTCACAAAGCAACCTTTGCCAGCGATAACCTGAACTCCCATTCTTTAACACTGCACTAAGGTTGTCTTTGTGACTTACGATCACCTTGGTGCTTTGTGAAAGGAGGTCCAGATGTATAAAAAGACAACACAACACTCCCACTCCAAGCAGAATAGAAATTAGTTTACTTCAGCAATGACTTATAATTCTTTGCAAGTTCTTCTTCAAATACTTTCATGACTCTAGGATGAAGCAGACTCTTAAAGAAGATTTCTTTGATAGCTGAAAGATCAGATGAATCATTATGAGCCACTGATACCAACTGCTGTGTTTCTACTGAGTCCTGCCCAGATGCACATGCCTCTGGTTGCTGTGTGTCACCTACTGAGTGGTGTGTCATGGAAAGACTCACAGAGTTCCTGTCACTTACGTTCCAAATGTCTGCCTCCTCCAAGTCACCTACCACATTGGGTATTGAATCATGCACAGTGTTGAAATATGTATCAAAACAACTGGGCTGTAAGACAAATATACCACATGTTGCTTGAACACTGCCCTCATTCACACACATATCCCCCAAAACAAGTCTAGCTTTCTTCACGTTATCTATGTTTTCATCATCTATATTAGTATTAGGGACAGCAGGAATATCATCAATATATTTCTGATTTGGTGTTTTCCTTTTAATGTTTTTCATCTCAACATTTGGAAGCTTGACAGAAGAAACACTTTTACAGCCTCCCACCAGGGTTTGGTTGTCAAGGTCCATGTTCCTGGCACCATGCTTTGCTTCACCATTACTGGGTAAAGTTGTCACAATGGAGGCCCCACAAGTGATGTGCCATGGCGCTTGCACCACATCAAACTGTCTTGTTTGGAAATGCTGTAGGAAAATGTGCAGATTATCTATTGAACAAGTCCCACTGGCTTCCAGGTTGTCATTAGCTGACTTGTGTACTTGTGAGCGTAGGCATTGGTCCAAATAGGTCAGGTTAACATCCATCGGCATTATTTGCTGTGAAGTTATTGAATGTTAATGTCAGTGAAATCAAAACCATTATTACAGAAGACAAGACTTTGTACCTTTCAAGAATTGAAAAAAAACCAACTTGCATTAGACCACATTAATCATTAAAAAAGCTTTTGTCTTGAAAATATTTCAGAATATTGTGAGCAATGATGAGAGACACTTTAGCTGGATTTCAGAAACAATATTTAAAAGATACAAGAGCTCACCTTTTCTACTTTACAGAGCTGTTTGTGATCTATATAAGGTTAAATTATACAAACAATGGCATATATGACATTCATGGGATCTTTGACATTCAACTTTCAGCTGATTAACAAATACACATTGTGGAGTTGATGAACATAAACAGAAGCTACGATTAGCTGACAACCAATCGATTTCAATGTTCAATACTGACAAGCACTGATGTCCCCAAACAGATCCAAAACATATATGTTACAAACATGCTTTCAGCTACTAAACAAGACTTTTGTGTTACTTGATGATTGTGACCTCACCTCGCCGGGATTGATCCACTGTTCAAGGTGAGCCCCTACATCACTGTTCACAAGACATGAGATGGTAGCTCTGGTTACAGACTCACTCAGGCGACATGCGTCATCACTTGGCTGCAAAAGATATATTCTCTGTCTCCACTATCAGGGCTACCTTAGAAAACTTTCCTACTGTGCAGAAAAATGCAGAAAAAGCCCACATTAATGATGGAAATAGCAACATAAATATAATACCTTGCTACTGAAACAGTAAAAATAGTAACTTTAGATCACTAAAACTGCAGCAAAAAATGAAAAGCCTGCAAGCACAAGCACAAGCACACAACCACAAGGTAGAAGTTTTGACCACATGGTGCCATTTTCCAGTGTGAACAAAGTTACATTCCCTTTTAAAGCATTCTTGCTGTGTTATTTGGCAGTTATCATCATGCTTGTGTGCTTAGTTTACTTTCCATTTGTATGACATGATTAACAGTAATTATTTCAACATATTCAATACATTTTTATTCAAGGCAACACACAGTTGCTAGGAAATTTCACTGAAGTGTGGATCATAATGTGCATGCGTAACAGAGGCCAAAGTTCGCTGATGTAAAAATGGTGAAGTTTCATAGTTTTTTTCCTTGCCATTTTCACTATTTCAGTAGCAAGGTATTATATTTATGTTGCTATTTCCACAATTAATGTGGGTTTTTCTGCGTTTTTCTGCACAGTAGGAAAGTTCTGTGTTAGTCCTGACTATGTTACACTGATGATATAACAGAAGCAATGATTGTAGTTGGTTGTTTCAAAGGCATTTAGAAGTTGGAGGAATCAAACTAAAAGTGCTTTATGGTTCAACTTCTTTATTATACAAAGGTCACAACGTTTCGAGACAGATTCTAGTCTCTTCTTCAGGTGAAGTGAGGGTAAAACTAAAGGGTTGCAGTATATATACACATAACAGTAGACTGATAACAATGGGTAACAAGATATACAGGTTTCTATTAATTGATGTACAGGCTTCGATTGATAGATGTACAGACTTCAACTTATGTACAGGCTTCAACTGATTGGATCGAAGTAATATAACATGTTTTATTGCACCGGTGTACTCACTGATACTCCCAAGCTACATATAACAATGAACAACTCATCAGGGCTGGCCTCCAGTTGTCAGTGTATTGTAAACTGTTTACGCCAGAGCAAGCTGTAAGTGGGATGTTTATTTACCTGGTGACTGACACATGTCCCTCATGTCGGATTGTGTGGTGATCGGTAATTTAGTTATCAGGTCTCGTTTAGTCAGTAATTTACTTCCACGGACCATGTAAAAATGTTTACTTAAGCGGTATTGTTTACTTATCCAATTTTAGTTAACAGGACTCAAATAGTGACAATTAATGAAGAAGTTTGCTGGGACCAAAGAATAGTGTTTACTTATCCGATATGTTTAGTTAAGCGGTTTTTACTTAGGCGGTTTCCACTGTAATTATGCCCAGCAACACGTTTTGCGGTGGTATTTAAATGGACTCCATCCATGAGTTCTTCCATGCAACTGGGCACATTTGCCTTTTCAGGAGCAGATCTTTAAAACTGTTCAATATGTCATCACCAAACTTGGCACATAGATAGTTTGGTGGCGTATTGGTGCCGGTAGTTTTGGAATTCTGAATTAAATATTTTTTATGTTTCCATGGCAACAATTTTGACTTTGAAATTGGTGGTAGTGCTCATTTCTGGAGCAGAACCTGTAAACTATTCACTGTTTCTTAACCACATTTCCGCGTATCCAGTGGGGAACTGGCGCCTTTTGGTTGTTTTGGAATTCTGATTAAAATATATATTGTGATTTCATGGCATCAAGTTTGGCTTCAGCTGAATTTGCTGGTAGTGCTCATTTCTGGAGGAGAACCTGTAAACTATTCACTGTTTCTTAACCATATTTCCGCGTATCCAGTGGGGAACTGGCGCCTTTTGGTTGTTTTGGAATTCTGATTAAAATATATATTGTGATTTCATGGCATCAAGTTTGGCTTCAGCTGAATTTGCTGGTAGTACTCCTTTCTGGAGCAGAACTTAGACACCTTTTGATACTCTCCTTCCACTTTGCTATATACAAGCCAAAACATTTGACATGATCATAACTTGTAGACATATTCATGAAGAGTATTTGCAGTTGTGGGGAATATTGATGACTCTGTCTTCTTGTTTGAAAATGCATGTTCAGATATTGTTAGAGTGTGTCCCATCCGTGTCAAAGGCTCAGAGTTAATAGTCTGAAACAATTAATTTGCAAAATGAATACTTGAACTGTTCTTATATGTGCTGTTTCACCGTCTATACATTATCATGACTTACTCGGGCCAGTAAGGTGTCTAAAGGACCAGTGGTACTTTGGGGTCAGCAGGACAATGGCTAGTCACAGTTTGAATCCATTTCTAGAAACTGTTTTGGGGTCAAGAGTCATCTTGAATCTTCTTGACCTATCCAGCTCAATAAACAACTTTCTGTGAGGTTTTTAGAAAATCCACTCAAAAAATACTTACCAGTTCCACCCAGGTGTTGATGCTGATAGCTGTATGCAGACATTCTACATAGTGCCACCAGTGGCGGGGCACATACAGCACCTGGCCTGGCTCCAGGGTCACCACCACAGCTTGGCTCTCCTGACCAAGAGGAGACAACTCATCAAAGAGTGTGGTTCATTGATCTGCCAATTCTATGCAGTAAAATGCACTTAAAATGAACCCAAAGGGAGCTCCTCTTTCACTTCATAATTACACGCATTTCTACTAAAACATACAGTAAGAGCCTGGGACCACCAAACAGTTTGTCATATCGTTAGTTTGTTCTATTTGTGTTTGTTCTTATATGCTAATTACTTACTGTACTTTAAAATGTATTCAGATACACAAACATGGGTATGATGCCAACCAACAACAGGACCAAGCCAAGGTGAATACTTCTGTGTGATTGACAAGATAAACTGTAACATGTTGGTCATCCATAAACCAGGAGTTGGTCAGCCGCCAAATAAGTTTCAGATGTGGCAGGTTTGTATGAACCAAGCCATAGATCATATGAGTTGTGTTTGTCTCACGTAAATTAAGTAGCCTATTTCTTCATACCTGAATATGAGCAGAAATGTGAACTCCCTTTGGTGTCATACATCAGTGCTCATGAATGGTGTTTCAAAGTAACAAGAAATTGGGTCCTATAAGTTTTAGATGTCTGTTTGACCCACTGAAAATGAAAATTAAAAACATTTCACATTTAACATGTCATATAACTGGCACTGAAATTATTAACAAATGTAAATTTTATAAACAGAAAACAAGTGTAACACATGTCATATTTGGGATTTCACTGTCTCAGTAAAGTACACATTCTAGTACTTCCTTTGGTTGAGTCCCATTCAGGATTCGAACCCGCACCCTCAGAGTCAGGCACCTAATCGCCAGCACACAAAGTCAGCAGCCTGGCTCGCTGAGCCACAGCAACTTCCACTGAGCGGGCTAGGAGGCTGACTTTGTGTGCTGGCGATTAGGTGCCTGACTCTGAGAATGTGAGTTCGAATCCCAAATGGGACTTAGCCAAAAAAAGTACTAGAATGTGTACTTTACCAAGAAAGTGAAATCCCAAATATGACATGTGTTGCATTTGACCACTTTCTAAATGGCACAGTGTAATCACAAAAAAAATACGTGAACAATCTGCCTGAATTGTATGAGCGTCTGACACTGTAAGTGAACACTGACACCCTATCCATGCGGGTACCAGATCACAGTTCCGTTATCACTGTATCTCATTTTCTCATAGCACAGATTCTCCAGATGGCTCCTCACACTCAGAAGCAGTTATAGTGTGTGTCTTGTTTCTCAAGACATCCTACTCTTGTTGATATGCATGTTGAAACCTCTCATTACACAAGGAAATATCTATATTGAAATAACCTTTCTGTTCAAACTGTTTCAAAATGAATCAATTTATCAAGCAGACATTTAAATGTAACACAGTGCCAGATCTTGTGCGTCACGTTTGGTGAATACCTTGAACCGAGGGTGTTTACCAAGATCAGGCTGTCCAACATTGACCTCACTGAAGACACTAGACTCTTCATAGGGTAGACGTGTTGGGTACAGTGCCTCTGAGGATGCAGGGGGAAACAGGTGCCATCTCTTTCTGGAACCAAACACAGCTATCATTACACTCAGCCACCATAGCAGTAACATATTACCTCGTACCCTCAACTTACTATTTACACCATCCATACTCCAATTACACTCCACACACTGACAACAGCTCCTAAACACTACACATCACCTACATCTGTTGGCAAAGTTTACATACCAGGGCCTAGATTTTTTAAGCTCTCTAAGCACTAAGAGCGTTGAAACTTAATGAATGGCACTAACAAGTATCTTCGTGTCAAGTGAGCTTCAGAAATCTAGGTCCTAGTTAGAATGCTATGATGAACTGGTTATTGTTTACCGGCTGCTGTGATACAGCTGGAATATTGCCACGTCTTGGTACATTTCCTGAGGATATGTATACTAAGGCGAACTACCTGCCATAGATCTGAGCCACCAGGTTGTAGCCGTACGTGTCGTAGTGGCATGGTGTTGAGGCACACTCACTGCCTATCCAGATGGTGCTGTCCTTGCCATCACGTCCACTCAGTCCAAACACTGACCAGTCCACAGACTAAAACATAAATAAATAGGATTAACAATCTTCTAGTCTTGACTATTCAGTGATTGACTTTGTACGCATCAATCCATGAAACCAGAATACAATTTAACAAGTCAGCGTGTACTCGTCTGACAAGCATGTGTTGCTGAAGACCATTTCCAAACCAGACCTACACGAGTGAACTACAATGTTCACATAACGCTTTTAAAAGGTACATTATCTGTGTCTGTCTTTCTTTCGACAAACACATTTTGCGTTAGCTGTTAATTACCTTTAACAAGTCACTACAGTCCTTAAACACGTCAGACATGTATTTGTAGTCCACGTAACATGAAAAGTCCCTGTGTGGGACTTGGTGGAGGGGGTTGTCTGGCCTTGTATTCCCAGCTGTCCAATCAGTGAAGTCAGCCAGAGATGCCTCTATGTGAGCACAGTCGGTTTCCCAAACCTTTTCTAAAATGGATCACAAATGTTATTTTATTGTTGTACACAGGTATTTATATATCATGTGTGCACATTTTCAAAATTCTCAGTATCACTATATCAGTTTTACTGTCTTCAATTGAAGTATTTTTTGTTCTTGTATATTGATTCAATACCAATTAGGTTATAATTAGTACACACCTGTTAATTTTCTCAAATAAAGTGTGCTGGCACAGTAGCATCACTTGATAATGTCATGTGTATCTTAATTTGTAAATATAGAATAAATAAATAGTCCTGTACCCTTGCTCTGCCTGGGAGCAATTTTGCACCTGTATGTCTTTCCTTGAAGCACCTGGGCAAGATGAGACGGAGTCCACTGTAGGGAGGACCAATGGTTTATAAGTCCAGTGAACACAACTGGACATGATGCCCGCCTCCACAACTCCGCATTTAACTGCTTTTTCTCAAGTGCCATGGGTAGATCAAGAGTTCACGTGTTCTCAATTCTTCAATAACAATTAATGATTACTAACAGTGTGATGTAAACACGTTACATGACACTGACCGATTATGAATGGAACTACTTGAAAATATTTCGTTACACTTTGTCTTCTCTATGGAATTTAACAGACACAGGCAGAAAAACACGATATGAAAAAAACAGTATCCTCTTATATTATAAACAATCCCCACTTAAAATAGCATGACTAAGGAAACAAAAAGGGGAGATAAGTTGAAAGAACTCTCTACTCTCGGAGAGAATATATCTCTTCTAAATCCGGATCAAATAACCGAGACCAAGCCAACAAAAGTTCCCAGCAAAACACAACTTCACCCGAAGTACTGTACGTGTAACAAATGTTTCAGTTACCAGCAGAGGATAGCACTGGGGAACAAACTAGGGACAAACGTTGGGTCATTAAATCCCTATGACGTCAAAGATTAAGATTAACTTTTGTCTGAAATAAACAACGACAGTACATACCCATTGCATTTGTTGAAAGAGTGTAGCTTGTTTGAAACAAAATATAACATGATCATTTTAACTCATTCAGCTTCAAGTGTACTGTCAGTTAATTATGGTGTTATCCAATCGTGGAAACTGGAATCACTATGAAACCCCCCCCAAAAGAACAGTGTTTAAGTGTTAATATGTTATCATACCCTTACTGAGAACCCAGTACTGGCTAGCGGGCAGTTATCGCCATCTGATTGTAGCTCTTGCACACAGCTTGACTTATATTTCAGTAATATTTCCCACACCTCATATAAACGATACTGTAGGCTACGAGAGCTGTAAAGCTGCTTGTGCAAGCGTTATCGCTAGGTGTTGGCGATAACCGGTAAGCGTCAATAAATGGTGGATGAGTACAAAGAGTGAGAGCAGGCAGATAGATAGATGTACAAAGATAATATATCATATGTAGTGACGAAGCCAATATCATTTCCGTGAAATCGGATCAATTTTAGTCACTCACCAATTTTCATGTGAAGTTATGAATTACTATATACGGATAGTAGGTCCGAATTCTTATTTTTTTTCAATCTCATATATTTCTTTGACTGTGTAGTGGGACATTACGAGCGCTTCAAGCATTAGTGGTGTTCGGATTTCTCCGTCTTTTAAATCTTTTCATTCCATTTCATCATGGCGGCCGAACCACAAAAGAAGCCGGACTTAGGTCTTTTAGAAGAAGACGACGAATTTGAGGAGTTTCCAGCTGAAGGTAATAACCAGGCCAGAATTCCATTTAGCAACAGTGTGTCTACTTTTAGACCAAACTATCAGGTTGTATACGTAAAGTTAACGGAAATCACCATGTGGCGACTACGCTGAGTTCTTAGTCATTCAATTTCGTGTCGTCTGGTTATAGCCTAGAAAGCTGTATATCATTTTTAGAAATACTTCAACAAAATGGAAATTGGTATTTCTTACCATATAAATGACAGTGGTATTGGTAATGAAATGTTTATTCAGGGATATAATTATGATACTATCATACAGACGAACAACTGAATGTGGATAACACGTTAAATGGCCTTTCGTTTTGAACATTCATTAGCCTACAGATATATCATGGCCATAAACTTTAAATCATGAGACAGGAGCCTTGATGTGAGAAACACGTTTGTATATGTCTGCAGTGTTTTTACATATACTTTAATCACTGAAATGAAAATAAACGTAGAATAATAGTTCCCAGTGGAAAAAGTGTCATTTTGCAAGGTAGTGCCGCCTCATGTTAAGTTGAGCATAGGGTAAAATAGTGTTGCGAAATGTACCCAGGTTATGCTGATTAATGGGAGTAGTGCACTTTACCAGGCACATTTTTTCTGATTTTTCTTATGGATATACTAGCACCAAAGGTAAGCCAACCCTAACCTTTACTCACTAACCCTAAGGGCGTGCCCAAGGGCTAAGGATCAAGAAGGGGAGTGTCCAAGGGCTAAGGATCTAGAAGGGGTGTGCTCAAGGGCTAAGGATACAGCAGCCCGCTCATTAGCAAGCGCTCGACAGTTCCCAGGTTGTGCGCCTGGTAAACTGCACTCTAGCCTGATTAATAACTGAAAATGTCTTTGTTGTTCTTCATCATAGAATCAAGTAACAATATTCATTAAAATAATTAATGCAGGATCAGTCTGTAGATGCAAGAACACAAGTCTAAAAACTCGCACCAGAGGTTTAAGAAACTAAAAGAAACAAACTGAGTCTATGGGCTAATACATTAATTTCAGCATTTAAATCTAACTTTTCTGAATGTTCAAATATTGGATTTCAAGGCTATCAAATAAAACATTTCAAAATTGTTACATACAACGCTTGAAAATTGACAGACAATGCATTTCCATAATATGCTTCAACAACAGTTTTCTATCAAATTACACAATAATAATGGTCAAAATATTCGAAATGATAATTCCTACAATATATGCTATTTAAATGTCATATAAAGTATACAATATCTCATGAAACATACTCACATTTGCGTTGCCATACAAAGAGGTTTGCAGACAGCCAAGTGTGTGGGTAGCACCAGGAATCAGCCTTTGCATGAGGTTTTTATGCAAGGGTTAGGTCATGTAAAATTGTGATCATAAATATTCAAAGCGAGGCTATGTATTTGTTGATTAAATTTGCAAAAGTTTTTGGCATTACGCTGGATTAGAACCTTAGCACTTTGGATCACAAGTCAAGTGTGCTAACCACTACGCCACCATACAATATGTTCATATATACCTGGTTTACCATTCTGAACATTACAACATATAAAATAATTTGTATTTAGCATCAACACAGTCATAATATTACAGCTTAATACTGATTATTACTATATTTGTAATTGTCAGACTGGGATGCAGTGGATGAAGACCCAGAAGATGTGAAGGTGTGGGAAGACAACTGGGATGATGATAATATTGAGGATGATTTCTCTAAACAACTCAGGTAATGCTCCATTCCTTTATCTGCCAGCAATCACATGCTGTTATCTTGGTGGGAGTATATCCTCTAATTATCGACTGTTTGATTTTCTTGACATGAAGTCTTCCACAATCACAACAGTATTAGTAATATGAAAGTGTTTCATATGATAGAACAGTGAAAGGATTTAACTGAGTAAACTTTTTATTATAAATCTGTTGAGACCATCATAACATCCAACAAAGTAAAAAGTCAGAATCGTGTTGTCGGGTGGGGGGATGTTTCTTTCGATATTTTTATTCAGGTGCATAGGTGCATAAACAATAACAGGTGATAGAATTTATGTAATATTTTTTGGGCATCATCCCGCTAGTCCGCTCCCGCTAGACCGCGATTGATTATGTGTGCCGGTAGTCCGCGATGTGGCTGTTCCAGTCTCATTACTCCCTCCCTACTCTAATCTCATTACTCTGCAATGCTTTGATAGACGGTAAGTAGAGTGTGTTTTCTTAGGTAAGATCAGTCTCAGCAATGTTATAATAGATACCCCTATCATGGAATTTACGGCGGGTGGTATGTTATTTTTATGATTTCCAGTAAAGATGAGTATGTTTTGTTACGTACAGATCAGTCTCAGCAATGTTTTATCAGGTCATCAGTGTACATGCGTTTGTCCTGGGTGTCATGATGCCTCTTGTGTTCGGGTTGTTACCGAACAAAAGCAGTGCAACATACTATAGATTTTTCTCTTTGTTAAAAGAGAAGGCAAGTGGTCTGGGCTATCAACTCAAGCCTCTGTATATCATGCAAGACTTTGAACTTGGACTGATGAAAGCAGCTGGTGGTGTTTTTGATAATGTTCAGATTAAGGGATGTTATTTTCACTATGCACAGAGTCTATGGCGCAAACTGCAGAACATTGGACTTTCCATTCACTACCAGTCAGATTCAGGTGTTAGGAAATGGTTTAGGATGTTGTTAGCCCTTCCATTTGTGCCGGTGACACAAGTTAAGGATGCGTTCATGTTTATTAAGAGTGATACTCCCAATGCCCAACGTATTGAAGAGTTCGTCGAATATTTTCGTCGCACCTGGATGGATGGAAGTTACCCCCTTATCATGTGGAACTACTTCAAATATGATGGACCACGTACCAACAACCACGTTGAAGGATTTCATACTCGTCTCATGAAGAAAGCTGGGAAGTCGCATCCCAATCTATTTGAAGTTGTCCAGCTCTTCATTCATGAGGAGGCCTCATCCAATGTGCAAGTCCTGCAGTTGGAGTCAGGACAGTCTGCTCCTAGACGTCGCCGACGTTATGATGACATTGACAATCGCCTTGAAAGATTAGGACTGGAGTACATGCTATGTGAGCGTAGCCTGGCTTCGTACTTGGGTGCTATTGGACACATGATGGACAGTGTGTACCGAAGATGAGATTGAAACGTCAATAAAAGCTTATGTAAAAGGAGTTAAGTGGTCATGTGAAAATGTGAAATAAATGGTGATATAATACAGACTAGTTTTTTTGTTTTTTTTATTCCTTTTAATTTAGTTTTCCTTGTCCGAGGTGTTGTCTGCATTAATCAGTTGTAGCGGTAACAGAGGGAGTAAATTATTAGAACAGCACAGCAGCTTAGCGGGCTAGCGGTACTGAATTACGTCATTTACCCGTCGCGGACTAGCGGGTAGCGGCCTAGCGGGGTGGAGTCATTTTTTGGTATGACAGTACATGAATTATTATTGCTAAGAATTGCACTATGAAATACAGCCCAATACTCATTGCTAATAAGGTGCTTAACAGGTACTTGTCATACATACAGTATTTAAGGAGTTGGTTTGATCATATGTTTTTCACATCTTGAAATATTTGAACATGTTCAAGACATGAAAGTAAGCGCCCATAACTGTTTAGTCACAGAAATATACGTCTGTTTCAGGGCTGAACTAGAGAAGAAAGGCAAGAACCCTGATGGCAGTGAACCCATGAAGACCTAACTATGTTGGAAGACAGTCATCATCATCATGTAGACTTTCATCTTTCATGTGTTTATAACATCAACCTGAATATGCAGGATATGCAGGACAATATTCCACATTTCAACTGTACAAGTCAGCTGTTCATGTGATAGAGGAGAAACCTATTGTGTTTGATGTATAAAATATGAAAAAGAAAGGTTTATACTGTGGAAAATGAATTACTTACCAAAACTGTTTTCAGTATTGGGATTCTTACATGGAGACAGTTCTTATGACTTCAAAAGATGTGAAGATCAATAGTTCTTCAGCGTTGCCTGTTGTGACCATTCATGTAGAAGAAATGTTTGTAACAAATGTCATCAGGACCAGAGATCAAACAATAATGTTATGTTAATAAAATGTCCAAAAAATGTTTCACCTTGTTTAGACATGTAAATTCTGCATCACGTTTGAACGTTTTCTTTTCTTTTTAATCCTTGCACTTAGTAATATACTCTTCAAAAATAGTAGGTGAACTTGAACTCTGAAGTCTGGTAGAAAGAAAACCCATGGAGGAACGTGACAATGCCATTCATTTTGTGTATGCAACATCATTTCACGTTATCACCACACAAACACAATGCATGGGAAGCACATGCACAACATGGGAACCTCCTGGGGTGTCATTATGAGTCTTGACGTTTTTCAGGCAGGTCAATAAATCACTCTAGACTATTTTTTCCCGATAATTTTCTTGCATCTGTGCATGGTCAGGGTTTTCAGGGTCAAATCACACACTACTGACTGAAAATTGTAAACCTGAAATTTTCATGTCATAATCCAGTCACCTAACAAGGGGGATAATTGAACGAACAGCTTTGCTTTGAATGAAGTCCAAGTGGTGATACATTCTCAAAACAGCCTTTATTATTGCATCAACATTGATTCAGTCCCACATATCTTCCAATTTCAACAATCGTACATTGAAAGTACAGTTCCTCTACTTCTTTTGAAGGGTATATATCAGATACCTTACATGAGAGCACTTTGGAAATATCTTTTGACCAGATAGCCCAGTGATTTATCTCAGGAGGGGTATGTCTCACAACTGGAATATGAATACATGTGAACCACCTCGGAGAATTTTACCACTCGACCATTTGTCAACACTCAAAAGTGCAGGATGCTAGGCCAGTTCTTACCAACATTTTTAAGGGCTGCCAGACTCATCATAGGCATATGTACTAGGCATCGTTGATGAAGGGTCAAATGATACATAGCAGATGGAAAGAAAAAAATTTCAGAAATAACAGAACTAAGACCAAGAGTGTCATCATAACGCTTGATGTGTTGACAAATGGGGCATATTGTATCATACAGTCCAAAAGTTCAAACAACACCAGCAAACATCCGTTCAATTGGCCAGCCCCCCAAAATTGAAGTTACAAAGAAGAAGACCCCAGTCATTCAATCAATTGTGTAATTTCAATATCCCTCTGAACAGGAATATATATATTAGGGTATCTGTCAACTAATAGGCTGAAATCGTAGATTCCAGATTTTGGAAGTAATCCTCCATGATATTTCTTATAACTATAAACTCTCAGCCGAACACAAAGAACTCGAAACACTTTTGCTTTTCAAGTCCCAGCTAAAAACAAATCTCTCCCAAGTCATACGAGAGTTGGTCAATAAGTTCTAAGCCTAACTAACACAGACCGCAAACTATTTGGTCAGATTTTAACATTTTTCCCCCACATAAACACCCTTGATTGCAATGCACTTCTCATATCGGTGTTTCAGTTGATCAATTGCATGTGCATAGAACTCGTTTTGAAGTCCTCTCAAATACTCCTTTACAGCAGATTTGAGCTCGTTATTACCGGCATAGCATTTTCCACCGAGATGTTCCTTCAATTTTGGAAGTAGGTGAAAATGGAGGATGAGGAAGTGCTTCGAAGTCACATTGATGTACTGCGGACTTGGCCAGTCGATAGGTGTGAGAAGACGCATTGTCATGTAAAGTCAGAACTCCAGCCCCCAACAAACCACGGCGCCTTTATTTGATAGATGCTCGCAGTCTGTGGAGTAGATCAGCGTAGTAGGCACCAGTCTTTTGACTCTCCATGTAGTCAACATGGATGATGCACTTCGCATTCCCGAACTCTATGGCCATAACTTTCTTACTGACATTGAAGACTTGAACGTCATGGGTGGAGGAGATGTGGGGTGGTGCCATTCCGTGGATTTACGTCTTGACTCCTGATCGTAATGATAAATCCATGTTTCATCCCCTGTTACTTATCTACTTTTGAAATTTTTAAAATCATGCTCCATCAATTCAAAATTTTCCTTTGAAATATCACTTCTCATATTCTTCAAATCAGCACTGAGAAACTTTGGGACCCAATGCACAGATACTTTATTCATGCCCAAACGATCATTGTTAATAGTTTGAATGGATCCATGGCTTAGACCCGTTTCTCGATTAACTTCAGCAATAGTCACATGTCTGTCTGCAAGAATACATTTCTCCACAGCTGTCTACTGTTTCATCATTAATGGCTGTAGAGGGCCGTCCTCGCAGTGGGTCATCATCCAGACTTGTCTTGCCAGACCAGACTTAATAAAGCAGCCCATCTCTTAACTGTGGAGCATGATGGGTCATCATCCAGACTTGTCCTGCCAGACCAGACTTAATAAAGCAGCCCATCTCTTAACTGTGGAGCATGATGGGTCATCATCCAGACTTGTCCTGCCAGACCAGACTTAATAAAGCAGCCCATCTCTTAACTGTGGAGCATGATGGGCAATCATGATGGGTCATCATCCAGACTTGTCCTGCCAGACCAGACTTAATAAAGCAGCCCATCTCTTAACTGTGGAGCATGATGGGCAATCATGATGGGTCATCATCCAGACTTGTCCTGCCAGACCAGACTTAATAAAGCAGCCCATCTCTTAACTGTGGAGCATGGTGGGCAATCATGATGGGTCATCATCCAGACTTGTCCTGCCAGACCAGACTTAATAAAGCAGCCCATCTCTTAACTGTGGAGCATGATGGGTCATCATCCAGACTTGTCCTGCCAGACCAGACTTAATAAAGCAGCCCATCTCTTAACTGTGGAGCATGATGGGCAATCATGATGGGTCATCATCCAGACTTGTCCTGCCAGACCAGACTTAATAAAGCAGCCCATCTCTTAACTGTGGAGCATGATGGGCAATCATGATGGGTCATCATCCAGACTTGTCCTGCCAGACTAGACTTAATAAAGCAGCCCATCTCTTAACTGTGGAGCATGATGGGCAATCATGATGGGTCATCATCCAGACTTGTCTTGCCAGACCAGACTTAATAAAGCAGCCCATCTCTTAACTGTGGAGCATGATGGGTCATCATCCAGACTTGTCCTGCCAGACCAGACTTAATAAAGCAGCCCATCTCTTAACTGTGGAGCATGATGGGTCATCATCCAGACTTGTCCTGCCAGACTAGACTTAATAAAGCAGCCCATCTCTTAACTGTGGAGCATGATGGGCAATCATGATGGGTCATCATCCAGACTTGTCCTGCCAGACCAGACTTAATAAAGCAGCGCATCTCTTAACTGTGGAGCATGATGGGTCATCATCCAGACTTGTCCTGCCAGACTAGACTTAATAAAGCAGCCCATCTCTTAACTGTGGAGCATGATGGGTCATCATCCAGACTTGTCCTGCCAGACTAGACTTAATAAAGCAGCCCATCTCTTAACTGTGGAGCATGATGGGTCATCATCCAGACTTGTCCTGCCAGACTAGACTTAATAAAGCAGCCCATCTCTTAACTGTGGAGCATGATGGGTCATCGTCCAGACTTGTCCTGCCAGACCAGACTTAATAAAGCAGCCCATCTCTTAACTGTGGAGCATGGTGGGCAATCATGATGGGTCATCATCCAGACTTGTCCTGCCAGACCAGACTTAATAAAGCAGCCCATCTCTTAACTGTGGAGCATGATGGGTCATCATCCAGACTTGTCCTGCCAGACCAGACTTAATAAAGCAGCCCATCTCTTAACTGTGGAGCATGATGGGCAATCATGATGGGTCATCCTCCAGACTTGTCCTGCCAGACCAGACTTAATAAAGCAGCCAATCTCTTAACTGTGGAGCATGATGGGCAATCATGATGGGTCATCATCCAGACTTGTCCTGCCAGACTAGACTTAATAAAGCAGCCCATCTCTTAACTGTGGAGCATGATGGGCAATCATGATGGGTCATCATCCAGACTTGTCCTGCCAGACCAGACTTAATAAAGCAGCGCATCTCTTAACTGTGGAGCATGATGGGTCATCATCCAGACTTGTCCTGCCAGACTAGACTTAATAAAGCAGCCCATCTCTTAACTGTGGAGCATGATGGGTCATCATCCAGACTTGTCCTGCCAGACTAGACTTAATAAAGCAGCCCATCTCTTAACTGTGGAGCATGATGGGCAATCATGATGGGTCATCATCCAGACTTGTCCTGCCAGACCAGACTTAATAAAGCAGCCCATCTCTTAACTGTGGAGCATGATGGGTCATCATCCAGACTTGTCCTGCCAGACCAGACTTAATAAAGCAGCCCATCTCTTAACTGTGGAGCATGATGGGCAATCATGATGGGTCATCATCCAGACTTGTCCTGCCAGACCAGACTTAATAAAGCAGCCCATCTCTTAACTGTGGAGCATGATGGGCAATCATGATGGGTCATCATCCAGACTTGTCCTGCCAGACCAGACTTAATAAAGCAGCCAATCTCTTAACTGTGGAGCATGATGGGCAATCATGATGGGTCATCATCCAGACTTGTCCTGCCAGACCAGACTTAATAAAGCAGCCCATCTCTTAACTGTGGAGCATGATGGGCAATCATGATGGGTCATCATCCAGACTTGTCCTGCCAGACCAGACTTAATAAAGCAGCCCATCTCTTAACTGTGGAGCATGATGGGCAATCATGATGGGTCATCATCCAGACTTGTCCTGCCAGACCAGACTTAATAAAGCAGCGCATCTCTTAACTGTGGAGCATGATGGGTCATCATCCAGACTTGTCCTGCCAGACTAGACTTAATAAAGCAGCCCATCTCTTAACTGTGGAGCATGATGGGTCATCATCCAGACTTGTCCTGCCAGACCAGACTTAATAAAGCAGCCCATCTCTTAACTGTGGAGCATGATGGGTCATCATCCAGACTTGTCCTGCCAGACCAGACTTAATAAAGCAGCCCATCTCTTAACTGTGGAGCATGATGGGTCATCATCCAGACTTGTCCTGCCAGACCAGACTTAATAAAGCAGCCCATCTCTTAACTGTGGAGCATGATGGGTCATCATCCAGACTTGTCCTGCCAGACCAGACTTAATAAAGCAGCCCATCTCTTAACTGTGGAGCATGATGGGTCATCCTCCAGACTTGTCCTGCCAGACCAGACTTAATAAAGCAGCCAATCTCTTAACTGTGGAGCATGATGGGCAATCATGATGGGTCATCATCCAGACTTGTCCTGCCAGACCAGACTTAATAAAGCAGCCCATCTCTTAACTGTGGAGCATGATGGGCAATCATGATGGGTCATCATCCAGACTTGTCCTGCCAGACCAGACTTAATAAAGCAGCCCATCTCTTAACTGTGGAGCATGGTGGGCAATCATCCACTTCTGATGACTGAATGCATTCCAGTGTCAAAAACTTTACAGCAGCACGTTGTTCCATCTCTCACTTTGAAGCAAATATGTATACCCCAGTAGGCCTCAAGAACCTGTTGCTTTCGAACTGGTTGATCGATTTGAGTAAAATGACTGGAAATGGTGATGAAGAACACTGTCCAACAACACTCCTAAGATTAGTTGGTGTCACCGGTCTAGGAGTTATGTAGGCTTACAAAGTTTTGACCAGCCCTTGTACCTTTACTATGATCTACTGCCTTGTGTTTTGTGTCCTAATGACACAGTTAATATTGTAGAATACTTGTAGCCCTATAAGCATACACATAGTGTATGGAGTTGGCACCATATAAATGGACTCATTATTACTATTAACTTAACATGCATCATGTAACATACTTGGACAATTCAGATGTAGATATTGTGAGCCAGGACACAATGACCAAGTCATCAACCAAATCTGCCCATGTGATCCACTGAGTCACAACATATATCAGCATCAGTTACTAATTGAAGGTCTTGGCCAGAATGTGTTTCATATCTCCATCTGTATACAACATCTCAATCATGATTCCACGATTCAGTGTTATACTATGCTGCAGTCATTGCAGCACACTGCATCCTGTAACAAAGATTCAGACTAGATGTTTATAGCCTGAGTATCTGCTGATACCACAGGGGTTCAATGTACACAGTCACTGTCACCAGTCTTATTACATCCCATCCAAGATACTTGTCAGAACAATTCTTGAAGCAGAGCTTGTCACATAATAATCAATACAAGACTAGCAGGACAACTTTGGAATCAAGTTTATTTGTGCATTGTATTTTTGTTCATTTGGCGTTTTCTGAAAAACAACACATTCAACAACAACTGTAGATGCATATCATTATGAATAAATATACATATTCCACATATTTATCTTGTGATGAAAACAAAGGTAATGCAACTGCTTGAGCAATGATGTGGATGCAAAAAGCTTTGCATTATGAGTGCCGGAACAGAATCTACACACCACTGGTACATTCTGGAGCATCTCCTAATACATAATGACGGCAGTGGGGTAGCCTGTTAGTTAAAGTGTTCACTCATCATGCTGAAGACTCAGGTTTGATTCCCAGTATGGGGACAATATGTGCAACCCATTTCTGATGTCAGCCAATGGAATATTGATGAAAGAGGTAAAAATCTCCCTTTTATGGAATGTGGGATAACATTTGGGGCTATCACATTATGTGTGAAAGGATGATGAACCTGTATTCCTGATGGACCCACAGCAAAATATTACTGAAAAATATAAAAATTCTGTGACATTTTACTGGATAGCCAAGAAAAGTCTTTTTTGTTTCTGCTTAAACTGAACAGAGTCAACAGACACTACAAGACTACTGTTTGCTGATAAGTTTGGTTTTAAGTCATGACCATGTTGACAAGAATAATCACCACCTACGGCATGTGTGGCCATAATCTTATGTCTTCCTTGTACAAAGTGGTGTCCCCTAGTTATGCAAGGAACCACAAGTCTCATGTTTAACCTGATGATGAGCCTTGTTTGTCTGCATTATGCTTCTTCATCAAACACCATCTACATCACCTCCAATTGTCTCCCTCACTGAGCTGACAAGCCTTAATATGTCTAGAAACTAATTACTGGCTGTCTTTAAAGCAGGAATGCTCCTGTTATTGAAGAAAACAGTCAGATTTCATACACAGTGTGAAAGTGGAAAAGTGGGAATTCATGAAAGACAATACACATTGGGGAGGATCATGAAAAAAATGAACAAGCGCAAGGGAATGTCAAAATAGTGCTTCAAAAGCCATTGACCTACATGTACTGAATAAATTATACATAACATATGTATGAGATTTGGACGGAATGTTTTATTTAACTTTGGATACTATAACGTTAAGGAAATTGTTCAGTTTTCCTAAGCATTTCTAAGTGTAAATGCCTTTAGTTATATCACTAATAATTATATCAATGTCAGTTCTGTAAACTCTCACTTGTAGAATTCAAGCAAAATGAAAAACAGCATACCAAAACGAATTCCATAGACATGCAACAGGTTGCTTTTTCAGATCCACAACAAGACAACTTGCTACATATGGAACAGGAATGGATGGAATATTTGAAAAAAGTTTGAGCAAAACCATTCCTTTACCGAGTTTATGGAACCGTACCTACATACATAACAGACAATTACAATCAAACTCAACAATAATGTCTTACAAAACATATTTTGTGATCTAAAAGCAACAAACATTGGCCTAGAAAGTGTCAGTAGCATCAGCAGTTTTTCAGTGGCTTGGAACATCCATACATCCACAACTTCATGAAGTGATGTCCCAAGCATGTCAGTATGTGAAGAACCTTTTCACATGACACCTGCACACTGAAGTACTGAAGCTTAAGATAGAATTTTGATAAAATACCGGGACACCTCGCAAATCTGGAATGCTTCCATGATTGATCAATGACATGGGAATGGAGTCATGTTCATTTTTCACATAAAATGCAAGTAGATGTCCACCTGATTCCTGACTGGATGTATGACTTTATTATCAAAACGTGCCACAAATCACAATTTGTGAAAACTATGCATATCATATTTCACCGAGTCTACCTGCTTTGTCCAACATATAGAATACTCTAGCTGGACATACATAGGATGTGTGAATGGACACATTGTGGCTGATGATTGAGATGCTGTCACGCATATGTAGCTGATGATGGAGATAGTGAGTTAGCGTTGTGTCTGAACATTCCTAGTGTTGGTAACTGATTATCAAGATGCTGTCTGAGGCTTTCCCTTGAACTGTCGGAGAGCTTGGAGGAATACTTTCTTGGTTTCATCCATGGCGTCACTGTAGAGCTTCAGGTCCTCCTCCTTGGCCTTCAGAGTGCTCTGCAGCGCCACCTTCAGGGCCTCATTCTCATCACGCTGGATTTCAAGACTGGAACCAATGCCAACATTTCTATAAGACAACATCTTATAAAACGCAATATGTAAATGAAATTATAAGCTAAATCCAAATAAATCCTGAACACTGTATATCTATTTGTGCAATTCAGTTCATGTGAGTGAGTATAGATTTACAGTATTTCACTTATTTCATTGATTGTCATGTTGATGAGGAAGGAACACCCCAAACATAAGATATTCTTGGATGTTTACCTCTTTGGAAACACAGATACCACTGGTTTAGAACTGACAAATTAAGAAAATAATCACAGATTCTAAACCCCTGTCCACTGATTTTGGGCACACTGAATGGAGGCAACTGAGCACACTGACTTGTGGAGACTACGCTGACTGGCCCTACTTTGTGGCTACCAGTGTCAACAGTTCTGAGAGATTGTATATTTGGAGGACTTTCTAATCTGATGAAGCAAAGATATACTCACCTAGTGATGAGTTCCTCAATCTCTGTGTGGTCCACCTTGTCTGCATTGTCGAGGTTGGTGATGGACTCCCTGATCGTAGAAGCCGACGTCTTGCCTGTCTGCATTCTGCCTGTCTTCACATTAGCGCTACTCCTGGATGTCAAGGCAGGGTCTAACTTGGCTTTGCCAAGCCTTTTCTCTAACACAACATTCTTTTTCCGTTCTTGGATTAGCTCTGATTGCATGTCATTCATTTTGCTTGATGTTTCAGCAATCCTGAAGTGATATGGTATAATGGCAATGTTTATTGAAAAATCTTGTCAACAGATTCTCACATTTCATAATGACAATGAAAAAGTATCACATACATTCTTCACAAATGCTTCTTGTCCACTGGGTTTCAAGATCAATAAAATTCCCAAAAGAATAATAAAATTCAAGTTCTAAATGTTTTCAAAAGGTAAGAAATTATGGAGAAGAAATTCTCACTGTCATGTGAAGTTACAACACAATTTCTGAAACATTTATGGTAGTCAAAGTACATGCACCATGATGTAAAAAGTAAATTAGTGCCTTATGATGTGCACGCATTAAAGGTCGAAAGTTAACACACACTACAACCTTTTAGTTATCTAGTCACCTCTTTTGTAGAACATGCACCAGCTCAGCAAGCTTCTCTCGCTCGACGTCTGCCACCTGCATCATGGTGTGGTACTCCTGACACTGGTACTGGAGCTCAGCCATTCCAGGCACCATGTTGTTGCCATTCACATTGCTGCAAACATAACCACAGTCAGTTAATCAGTAACTGTTTCTTAAATAAGGCTGTTTCCAGCAATAATCCAACAATATGGTGGAGAGTTGTAAATAGTCTGGACCTGTGGCAAATATGTTCAACAAAGATCCACAAAGTTTGAAATGCTATTATGTATCAACCAAATCCCCATGCCAGCCCCCCTGATCCAGTTAGTCACTTTTTACAAGCATGTGTTGCTGATTTCTAATCTTTTTACAATATACGTCTATGATCTGTTGGTAACAACAGGAAACAAATCTTAACAATGTGCCTACAAAAATCCCATACACAACTGCATTCACCTTGCTGATGTCGGTCTGGCAGAGACTCGAGACAGAGATCTGGCACTCTCTACAACCCTGTTGCTGGTTGGTGGCCGCTCACTTTGTCTGAAATAACATCACCATTTTTGAGTGTGCATGGTCTTGAGACATACATATTATCAAGCAGGTACAGTGCACATCTAACTCTGGAGGGGACAGGTAACTCAGGTACCCTGGCTGGGTGGATCCTGAGTGGGATGTGGGTACACTAATAAATATGACATGTTTCTTGTAATGATGAAGGCAGGGTCAGGTAAAAAGGAGTTCCAGTTACTTGGGTAGTTAATTTTGACTAAGCTCAGTTCTTCCTCCTATGGCAGTTTAGTAAAGACAGAATGTTGTTCTACCCAGCACAGTGGGGGTCAGGGAATGTGAATACAACAAAAACTCAAAAGATCTTTAATGTTTCAAACATTTCAGGAGAAATTGAAGGACTGAATTAGTGTCAAAGATACTGTTTATTTTGTCTGTGACTTGTCATTGTATAAAAGCTGGACCTAGTTTGTACCTTGATTCTGGTGGTGTGACTGTTGTGAGGACAATAGTATCTCCACCCTCTGATGCCACTGTCCCAGGGCGACTGCTGATGGGTCCAGAGGGTGGGCGTGGCTCCTGGAACATGGCTGACACACTCTCCATCTGGGCTCGCTGGATGTGCTGTACACAAACAGGAAATACTTCCAATACAGGTAAACTACACTTTCTCTCTATTTTTTTCACTATTCCAGGAATTAACACTGACTAAGAAACAAAAGAAATAGAACAAGTTGTCACTATGGCAGCATCTTTAACATCCACAATTTGAGCAAAGATCCCTCACAATCAATTTAATGGCAACAGTCATATATGAAGCCACTGAGTACTTATTGACATGCTATTATTCAAAGAGGGACTACTAATTACTCATCTTTTCAAATACTTTTGCTTAAACCGTTGTTTCACTTAAACTTATTCTATTCATGTATTGGACAAAGTGTGTCACCTGCGTCAGTTATATGTGTCAGTTACAACAAACAAGACCTAGTCCTTTCATGAATTTGTTACTGCAGTAGCATTTACAGATATTGGATGTCTGAACTACACACTGAAATGGTAAATTGGGTAATCCATGACAGCACATAAAACCATGAAAACAACAATGTGGAAAGAGCTCCTTCATATTTCTTTTGTAACATTACTGTGCCTGGGGTCCTGATCATACACAGCCCCATATACTGTAATTAGTTTGGAGGGTTTTATAGTCATTTTTGTGAGTTCTCAAGTAATTGTTGTTTTCAACAACAGAAGCAACGACAATGAAAATGAGGTTGGTGCTTACACTGAGCTTCATCTGATGGATCTCACTCTCCAAGACCTTGACCTTCTGCTCCTTCTCAGCAACTATGGCCTTGAGCTGCTCCACGATGTTGTTGTCCTGCTGCACCTTGACACTCATGTCCTTCAGCTTCTCCTGATGCCACTCCATGTTACTCTGCTGGTGCTGATTCGATGCCTCCAGCATTTCCCTCAGCTGCTGTAGCTGCCTCTATCAAGGTGGACACAAGGGCATTTACCATGGGGTGGTTTAAATAGGGATAGAAAGCTATGCTCAACAATGCCTAGCTACCATCTCCCATTCTGTCCACACTCACCACCAGTGACCATCACCCGTTCTGTCCACACTCAGCATCATCTCCAATTCTGTCCACACTCATCACCATCTCCCACTCTGTCCACACTCACCATCATCTCCCATTCTGTCCACACTCACCATCATCTCCCATCATGTCCACACTCACCATCAACTCCCATCATGTCCAAACTCACAACCATCTCCCACTCTGTCCACACTCATCACCATCTCCCATTCTGTTCACACTCACCATCATCTCCCATTCTGTCCACACTCACCATCATCTCCCATCATGTCCAAACTCATCATCATCTCCCACTCTGTCCACACTCACCATCATCTCCCATTCTGTCCACACTCATCATCATCTCCCATTCTGTCCACACTCACCACCATCTCCCATTCTGTCCACACCCATCACCATCTCCCATTCTGTCCACACTCATCACCATCTTCCATTCTGTCCACACTCACCACCATGTCCCATCATGTCTACACTCACCATAATCTCCCATTCTGTCCACACTCAAAACCATCTCCCATCATGTCCACACTCACCGTAATCCACCATTAAGTCCACACTCAACATCACCTCCCGTCATGTCTACACTCACCATCATTTCCCATCATGTCCACACTCACCATCATCTCCCATTCTGTCCACACTCACCATCATCTCCAATTCTGTCCGCACTCATCACCATCTCCCACTCTGTCCACACTCACCATCATCTCCCATTCTGTCCACACTCACCATCATCTCCCATCATGTCCACACTCACCATCAACTCCCATCATGTCCAAACTCACAACCATCTCCCACTCTGTCCACACTCATCACCATCTCCCATTCTGTTCACACTCACCATCATCTCCCATTCTGTCCACACTCACCATCATCTCCCATCATGTCCAAACTCATCATCATCTCCCACTCTGTCCACACTGACCATCATCTCCCACTCTGTCCACACCCATCACCATCTCCCATTCTGTCCACACTCATCACCATCTTCCATTCTGTCCACACTCACCACCATGTCCCATCATGTCCACACTCACCATAATCTCCCATCATGTCTACACTCACCATAATCTCCCATTCTGTCCACACTCAAAACCATCTCCCATCATGTCCACACTCACCGTAATCCACCATTAAGTCCACACTCAACATCACCTCCCGTCATGTCTACACCCACCATCATGTCCCATCATGTCCACACTCACCATCATCTCCCATTCTGTCCACACTCACCATCATCTCCCATTCTGTCCACACTCACCATCATCTCCCATTCTGTCCACACTCACCATCATCTCCCATTCTGTCCACACTCACCATCATCTCCCATTCTGTCCACACTCACCATCATCTCCCATTCTGTCCACACTCACCATCATGTCCACACTCACCATCACCTCCCATTCTGTCCACACTCACCATCATCTCACATTCTGTCCACACTCACCATCATGTCCACACTAACCATCACCTCCCATTCTGTCCACACTCACCATCATCTCCCATTCTGTCCACACTCACCATCATCTCCCATTCTGTCCACACTCACCGTCATCTCCCATTCTGTCCACACTCACCATAATCTCCCATTCTGTCCACACTCACCATCATCTCCCATTCTGTCCACACTCACCATCATGTCCACACTCACCATCACCTCCCATTCTGTCCACACTCACCATCATCTCCCATTCTGTCCACACTCACCATCACCTCCCATTGTGTCCACACTCACCATCATGTCCACACTAACCATCACCTCCCATTCTGTCCACTCTCACCATCATCTCCCATTCTGTCCACACTCACCATCATCTCCCATTCTGTCCACACTCACCATAATCTCCCACTCTGTCCACACTCACCATCATCTCCCATTCTGTCCACACTCACCACCATCTCCCACTCTGTCCACACCCATCACCATCTCCCATTCTGTCCACACTCATCACCATCTTCCATTCTGTCCACACTCACCACCATGTCCCATTCTGTCCACACTCACCATAATCTCCCATCATGTCTACACTCACCATAATCTCCCATTCTGTCCACACTCAAAACCATCTCCCATCATGTCCACACTCACCGTAATCCACCATTAAGTCCACACTCAACATCACCTCCCGTCATGTCTACACTCACCATCATTTCCCATCATGTCCACACTCACCATCATCTCCCATTCTGTCCACACTCACCATCATCTCCAATTCTGTCCGCACTCATCACCATCTCCCACTCTGTCCACACTCACCATCATCTCCCATTCTGTCCACACTCACCATCATCTCCCATCATGTCCACACTCACCATCAACTCCCATCATGTCCAAACTCACAACCATCTCCCACTCTGTCCACACTCATCACCATCTCCCATTCTGTTCACACTCACCATCATCTCCCATTCTGTCCACACTCACCATCATCTCCCATCATGTCCAAACTCATCATCATCTCCCACTCTGTCCACACTGACCATCATCTCCCATTCTGTCCACACTCATCATCATCTCCCATTCTGTCCACACTCACCACCATCTCCCACTCTGTCCACACCCATCACCATCTCCCATTCTGTCCACACTCATCACCATCTTCCATTCTGTCCACACTCACCACCATGTCCCATCATGTCCACACTCACCATAATCTCCCATCATGTCTACACTCACCATAATCTCCCATTCTGTCCACACTCAATACCATCTCCCATCATGTCCACACTCACCGTAATCCACCATTAAGTCCACACTCAACATCACCTCCCGTCATGTCTACACTCACCATCATTTCCCATCATGTCCACACTCACCATCATCTCCCATTCTGTCCACACTCACCATCATCTCCCATTCTGTCCACACTCACCATCATCTCCCATTCTGTCCACACTCACCATCATCTCCCATTCTGTCCACACTCACCATCATCTCCCATTCTGTCCACACTCACCATCATCTCCCATTCTGTCCACACTCACCATCATGTCCACACTCACCATCACCTCCCATTCTGTCCACACTCACCATCATCTCACATTCTGTCCACACTCACCATCATGTCCACACTAACCATCACCTCCCATTCTGTCCACACTCACCATCATCTCCCATTCTGTCCACACTCACCATCATGTCCACACTCACCATCACCTCCCATTCTGTCCACACTCACCATCACCTCCCATTCTGTCCACACTCACCATCACCTCCCATTCTGTCCACACTCACCATCATGTCCACACTAACCATCACCTCCCATTCTGTCCACTCTCACCATCATCTCCCATTCTGTCCACACTCACCATCATCTCCCATTCTGTCCACACTCACCATAATCTCCCACTCTGTCCACACTCACCATCATCTCCCATTCTGTCCACACTCACCACCATCTCCCACTCTGTCCACACCCATCACCATCTCCCATTCTGTCCACACTCATCACCATCTTCCATTCTGTCCACACTCACCACCATGTCCCATTCTGTCCACACTCACCATAATCTCCCATCATGTCTACACTCACCATAATCTCCCATTCTGTCCACACTCAAAACCATCTCCCATCATGTCCACACTCACCGTAATCCACCATTAAGTCCACACTCAACATCACCTCCCATCATGTCTACACTCACCATCATTTCCCATCATGTCCACACTCACCATCATCTCCCATTCTGTCCACACTCACCATCATCTCCAATTCTGTCCGCACTCATCACCATCTCCCACTCTGTCCACACTCACCATCATCTCCCATTCTGTCCACACTCACCATCATCTCCCATCATGTCCACACTCACCATCAACTCCCATCATGTCCAAACTCACAACCATCTCCCACTCTGTCCACACTCATCACCATCTCCCATTCTGTTCACACTCACCATCATCTCCCATTCTGTCCACACTCACCATCATCTCCCATCATGTCCAAACTCATCATCATCTCCCACTCTGTCCACACTGACCATCATCTCCCATTCTGTCCACACTCATCATCATCTCCCATTCTGTCCACACTCACCACCATCTCCCACTCTGTCCACACCCATCACCATCTCCCATTCTGTCCACACTCATCACCATCTTCCATTCTGTCCACACTCACCACCATGTCCCATCATGTCCACACTCACCATAATCTCCCATCATGTCTACACTCACCATAATCTCCCATTCTGTCCACACTCAATACCATCTCCCATCATGTCCACACTCACCGTAATCCACCATTAAGTCCACACTCAACATCACCTCCCGTCATGTCTACACTCACCATCATTTCCCATCATGTCCACACTCACCATCATCTCCCATTCTGTCCACACTCACCATCATCTCCCATTCTGTCCACACTCACCATCATCTCCCATTCTGTCCACACTCACCATCATCTCCCATTCTGTCCACACTCACCATCATCTCCCATTCTGTCCACACTCACCATCATCTCCCATTCTGTCCACACTCACCATCATGTCCACACTAACCATCACCTCCCATTCTGTCCACACTCACCATCATCTCACATTCTGTCCACACTCACCATCATGTCCACACTAACCATCACCTCCCATTCTGTCCACACTCACCATCATCTCCCATTCTGTCCACACTCACCATCATGTCCACACTCACCATCACCTCCCATTCTGTCCACACTCACCATCACCTCCCATTCTGTCCACACTCACCATCATCTCCAATTCTGTCCACACTCACCATCATGTCCACACTAACCATCACCTCCCATTCTGTCCACTCTCACCATCATCTCCCATTCTGTCCACACTCACCATCATCTCCCATTCTGTCCACACTCACCATAATCTCCCACTCTGTCCACACTCACCATCATCTCCCATTCTGTCCACACTCACCACCATCTCCCACTCTGTCCACACCCATCACCATCTCCCATTCTGTCCACACTCATCACCATCTTCCATTCTGTCCACACTCACCACCATGTCCCATTCTGTCCACACTCACCATAATCTCCCATCATGTCTACACTCACCATAATCTCCCATTCTGTCCACACTCAAAACCATCTCCCATCATGTCCACACTCACCGTAATCCACCATTAAGTCCACACTCAACATCACCTCCCGTCATGTCTACACTCACCATCATTTCCCATCATGTCCACACTCACCATCATCTCCCATTCTGTCCACACTCACCATCATCTCCAATTCTGTCCGCACTCATCACCATCTCCCACTCTGTCCACACTCACCATCATCTCCCATTCTGTCCACACTCACCATCATCTCCCATCATGTCCACACTCACCATCAACTCCCATCATGTCCAAACTCACAACCATCTCCCACTCTGTCCACACTCATCACCATCTCCCATTCTGTTCACACTCACCATCATCTCCCATTCTGTCCACACTCACCATCATCTCCCATCATGTCCAAACTCATCATCATCTCCCACTCTGTCCACACTGACCATCATCTCCCATTCTGTCCACACTCATCATCATCTCCCATTCTGTCCACACTCACCACCATCTCCCACTCTGTCCACACCCATCACCATCTCCCATTCTGTCCACACTCATCACCATCTTCCATTCTGTCCACACTCACCACCATGTCCCATCATGTCCACACTCACCATAATCTCCCATCATGTCTACACTCACCATAATCTCCCATTCTGTCCACACTCAATACCATCTCCCATCATGTCCACACTCACCGTAATCCACCATTAAGTCCACACTCAACATCACCTCCCGTCATGTCTACACTCACCATCATTTCCCATCATGTCCACACTCACCATCATCTCCCATTCTGTCCACACTCACCATCATCTCCCATTCTGTCCACACTCACCATCATCTCCCATTCTGTCCACACTCACCATCATCTCCCATTCTGTCCACACTCACCATCATCTCCCATTCTGTCCACACTCACCATCATCTCCCATTCTGTCCACACTCACCATCATCTCCCATTCTGTCCACACTCACCATCATGTCCACACTAACCATCACCTCCCATTCTGTCCACACTCACCATCATCTCACATTCTGTCCACACTCACCATCATGTCCACACTAACCATCACCTCCCATTCTGTCCACACTCACCATCATCTCCCATTCTGTCCACACTCACCATCATCTCCCATTCTGTCCACACTCACCGTCATCTCCCATTCTGTCCACACTCACCATCATCTCCCATTCTGTCCACACTCACCATCATCTCCAATTCTGTCCACACTCACCATCATGTCCACACTAACCATCACCTCCCATTCTGTCCACACTAACCATCACCTCCCATCATGTCCACACTAACCATCACCTCCCATTCTGTCCACACTCACCATAATCTCCCATTCTGTCCACACTCACCATCATCTCCCATTCTGTCCACACTCACCATCATCTCCCATTCTATCCACTCTCATCATCTCCAACCCTATCCACACTCACAAACATCACCCACCATGTCCTCACTATCAGAGCCTGCACCAGCTACTCACCATCAGAGCCTGCACCAGCTCATCGTCATTCTTTCCTTTCTCCAGGAGAGTCTGTATCTGTTGCTTCAGGGACTTGGTCTCATTGGACAGCACCTTGTTCCTGAACACACACATTAATCATTTGAGTAAGGAAATGTCTATTTTGCAGCAAAGTGTATTTGGACGGACTGGTATAAGAAAAACAAACATTCAAGTACCTTGCTTTGCAAGCATCCATTTTGTTTTTCAGTGCGGAATGATCTTCTTCCAAGGCCTTCAGCTCAGAAGCGGCCCGCTGCAGCAAAAGTTAAAACTCAGTGCCATTACATGCTTCACATGGGCACCACCGCAGAGTCTTCAATAACAGTGAAACTGAATTAATTAATGTTTTTAAATTCTGAATGAACATTTATGTGATATTAATATGTGATATGTTTTTGCCTAATTCTATTTTTAAATGTACTGTACAGCAGTATTTAATGATTATTCAAACCTTTGATCCTACTTATGAAAGACAAACAAATTCATCAAGTTTTCTCTTCTGCTATCTCCAAAGATAGCACTATGTTATAGTTGCAATGAGTACATCATACAAAATCTTTATGACCAAAATACGACCCCTGAAAATACAGCTGACATTTTGTCTTCAGTAACCCATGCTTGCCATGTGAGGCAACCAGCAGTATTCAAGCGTTCAGACTCGCTGACTTGTTCATGTGTGCCATAGTATCCTGATTGGGTAGAACAATGCTCATTCTGTTGATCACTAGGTTGTCTGGTACTTGCTTGACAGCAACCATGTCTCAGCTACACTGGGGAGTTTTGGTCTTCCATTAACAAATGATTTATAATTATGACTGTCTGTCTAATGAAACATTTCACTTACTATATTTGTTTATCGCTGTATTAAGCAACATTCCAGCTATGGGAAAGTAGCAAGTAAATAATCAAAAACAGACCAGGCAATCCAGTGACTAATATGATGAGTACTGATTTACACTGGGACAAGATGACATGCATAAATCAACTCAGCGAACATAATAATCTGATCTTGTCGCCTGTGTTGACAAGCACTGATATATGATGACCAGTTCAAACCAAGATCTTTATCAGGAATTCCCAACAGCAAAATCAATGAACAACCACCTCCTGTGCCTCTTTCCTTTCCTTCTCAACCTTCCGCAGTTCTTCCCTATACTTCTCATCCTGTGTCCTCCGCCTTGCAGATGTCCTCCCAAGCATCTGGTCCTCAAGGCTTCCTTCCTTCCCTGATTTCCCCTGTGCAGCTTCCAGCTGGGTCTTCAGGTCCTCGACCTGTGCAGTTATTACATCATTAAGATTATCACATGACACACAATAAACCCTTACACAGTAGTACCCAGAAGTATGGTATTAAATATCATTTCATATTAAACATCATAGGTTGATGTTGAGAACAGTATTTAAGCCTGAGATGGTTTAATGTTCAGTGTAAGCTATAATCAAAACAATACCTTTTACATGATTTTCTGTCAATTCAGGACAAAAAGATTGGTAGTAACATAACACAGTGAGACTAAACTACCATTCAATTAAGCTGGTGTTAATCTCTCCCCATGGGAATACATTTCATTGATAGATCTGAAAACTAAGATGGTGGTCTACTTGGATCATGTTTACAGTGTGATCAGCTGCACCTAACACCTACCAATACTTTCAAGGACACAGGTGTCTGCACAATTTACAATCAACCAACTGGTATTCTTGTGAGTCAGCTGCACATGGACATTCTCCAAAAACCTCCCATACCGTCATATCACCAACCTTATTCTGCAGTGTCAACACTTGCTGTGCCCTGCCCCGCCAACCACTGTTGGCATTTAGAAGGGACTGCACATTGACATTCTCCCCAACCTCTTGTTGCAGCACCTGAAATAGATACCACTGGATTTGAAACACAGAGTTTACATTACTCCTGTCTCCACCCATCATATGTAACCCTCGCAGTGTATCACACTCTTTAGTTTAGTTGTCTGGTCTACAGCACAAGGTAAATCATCATTGTCAATTACATCTCCACTCCACTATTAAAATAAATACCATGACAACTCACTTCAGGACGAGCATCAACATGCCCATCTTTATTGTCTCTAACTGCATACCGATTCTGGATCACTATCCTACGCATCAAATCATGTGAATCAGCTCAAGATGAAGCTATGGCATTGAATGGGTCGACAGTTTTGGAGTAACAAGAACGAGGCAGTGCACACTGGCTAATCAAACAACAATGTTTCAGGCAAAGCAGGTGTTTCAGGAGCTAATTGTGATTGCCTGCTTCAAGAGCCAATGAAAAATTGTCAGTTGTATGTAACACAGGTAAAACAGACAGTCCCCACCTTGTGTTGTATTTTAAGCTCCTGTTTGAGAGCCTGACACTGGTTCCGGTAGTCCGCCAGTTTACTTTCAGTTTGTTTCAGTTTATCTTGCAGCCCCTTCACATCCAGTCCATCATCAGTCTGGAACAACATAACCGACTTCACCAAATTTGGGATGCATGAGGAAGCACCAAGTACTGAGCAAGGATTCACCAAGTATTCATATATTCATATTACATCTGATCTGCCATGACTGTCATCATCATGAATGTGTTAAATCTGTACCATCATACAGGCATTCCTACCCACAGAAGTGATATCTGATTATGGGGGAAATCATGTGATATGTCCCCAAACATGCTGAAGGACATTTACCATTAACACTCCATACAACATTTACTACATTCAATGTATTTACAGAAAATTCTGGAAACAGAACCAAAATGCTGTGTATAGCCAACTTCTGACATGACGAGGTTGGATATGGCGGTATAATATATACAGAGTTTAGTGGAGATGTGACATGCCTTCTCATCTAGAAGCTGTGACTGCAGGCTGATCATGGACCCCATCATGGAGTGCGTGTCGGTCTGCATGCTGTTGAGCTGTGTCGCCTGTATTGTGCAGTAATATTGTGAGCTATGATATATACAACAACACAACAATAAAAAGTGAATGAAAAATAAAAAGGAAAAGAATTCTCAGTAACAGTAAGTTTGCTTAGGAGAAATGGACATTTTTACTGTTTTATCAGTTTCTGTAGGACATATTTGTATGCCATTACCAAATTCAATAAATGTCTTTAGAAAAGGAACTAATGTGAAATACTGCATTAGGTATTCCACGATTAGCAATACTCCATCTATAATTCAGCCATAGAACTCAAGATCAGTTAAAGAACTGATTTATTCATACTAATACAGTTGAATGAAATATTTTGATGTGGTTTAAGTTCTTTGTGTACTATGTACAATCGAACCTAAGACCATAATATGGGTAAAGCAAACCAGTAGTTACTTGTCTGAGCAATTAACAATGGAGTCAAGATGGCAATATAACATTTCATATTTCTTGACCACATGACGATCATTCAGCATGTGTGATGACCACAGGTTACAGGGGTTACTATTTCCACGTGGAAATCCATAGTCCGTAACTACCACATAGTGCAAAAATCCCCAAAATATGCAAATATTGATAAAATGACAAATACTTTACTTAACAAGTGACAATCAAAGTGCAAAGATTAATCATATGTGTGTATACGAAATACCATGCTAGAATGACAAACAAACACAATGAAGAGTGCTAACCTGTCTCTGAGCATCTTGGCACTTCTTCTGCAGCTTTTTACACTTTGTCCTCTCACTCTCAAGCTCTGCTGTCAACTCTCTCACTTTCTTAGACAGTTCGACAATCTTTATAGCAGCCGTTTCATTTGTCACACCTTCAAATGGACCATCCAATAATAAGCCAACAAATCAGCAAAGAGATAAGCAAAGATGGAGTTGCAAGCCTGGCACTCTTAATGACATCACACCAAGGACTTGACTTGAGGGAGCAAGTCTCTCTCCAGCCAGAGTATTTGGTATCATACATTCAGATTATACATGTAATGATATAATGACATAATAAAAATGTCCATTTATAAAGTGCATCCTCAAGGCACTATCACATTATCATCCCAGATAACCCAAGCTGCTAAAGACGCTAAAAGGTCCCAGTCATATCCCACTGGGTACCCATTGACTGTTAGGTGAACAGAGGCAATTCATGAGCAAATGTACTTTCATAAGAAAAGGCCATATGTGTCACATGCGCTTCGGTGTGGGGCAATACTGATGTCCTAACGAGTCAAGCTGCCAAACAGTCACCTATCCAAGGGCTTGCTTCAACCTACGCTGCTTAACTTTAACTGGTGCGTGACCTCCGATTTATACACAGGACACCACCCAGATAATAAGGATATGCTGAGAACAAAATGAAAATATGGCCTCAACACCTGTTCTGGTGAGTAGATACAAAGCCAGTCTGCATGAAATACTATTAACTCTCTTTTCTCAAGAATGTCAAATAAAGAAGCTGAGTACACAAAACAACACTGCTGACAATAAAATACACACTAAGAATTTCTCTTTAGTAAGAGAGTAACTGACTTAGAGCATTATTTACATATCAGTTTCAACACCAACCTGTCACTGCTGAGTTTTCTTCTATTTTCTTTTTTTTGAGATTCCTGATTTCAAAATCTCTCTCACTCAGCAGCTTGTAAAGGCGTCCATTTTCATCTTTCAGTTCCTGAAAAACAAAACATAGTTAAGAAAAAAATTTCATGTCTAACAAATATGTTCCATTTAAGTAAGCGTTTAAACAGTCTCAGTATGACATTAATAACAAAGGAATAAAGAACTTGAACCCACAAATAAATCCAGTCATCTTCTTCATGATGGAAAGAACAATGCTTACACATACAACAACCGAAATGATGATCATATAAACTATGTTAGATGATGTCTCACACAACTCATTAATTATTACATATATGCTTACCCTTAACTGGTCATTAAGGTGATCCACCAGCTCTTCAGACAGAAAACTACTTGCTGCAGGAGGGTCAGCAAGCTGGAGAAACGTGTATAAATATCAACTGACCAATAGCAGACTGACTTGTATAAGTCATATTGAATACCAATCTCATAATGGTTAGATCTTAGTTGTCACTATGGCAATACACAGACCTGAGGACATCCCAGTCTGCATCATACTAGAATAATGTGGGAAACATGACCTGTATCAGGATGCATAAGATCTTTGTGTAGTAGTAGTAAGCACTAACTGTATAAAGCACTAACTGTTGCCTTTAATTAACTTGTAAGAATATCCCTGCAGTACATGCCAGTGTATGAAAATCCTACAAAAAGACAGAAAGCCCACAGGGCTGATAACTAAAAAATGTTGCCAGCCCTGCTAACATGTGACCAGCCCTGTATTAAATATAGGAAATTGAGACATGGTGTTAAAAGAAAGCAATTACTGAATTACTTGTAGTGAGGTAAAGTTAAACATGTGCAAAAGCAAATTTAATGAAACCATGACTTGGTGATCACTGTTAATTCATGCATTGTCACTGCCGTCAGAAAAGAATGACATTATTCATTGGCTGAGAACATTCTCTAGACCAGTCACATTCAGTGTTAGATAAATGGGTAGGTTGATCTGTGGAAGTTACAGTTTGATTGATCATGAACTATACAGACACCATCTAGTTACCACAATTGTAAATTTTTTTCGAAATATTTACCGCAGTCAATGACATGGTCAAATATATACCCTTGGAAAATGTAATGGCGATGGCTATGAAATAAAGTTCTAAGCCCTTCCATGTACCAGCAAGCAGCAGGCCGCCAGGCAGACACTATTTCATACACTGTACATGTGGCAATCTATACAGAACTAGTGCCTTTTCAGTAAGCCTGAACAAAAGGTACAGAGAGTACTTACTTTCAGATTCAGTTCATCAGTAACACCAAAAGCACTTCTGGCAGTTTCTGGTTTCTCCTTCTCTGCCTCTTTCTTCTGTTTCCTTCGCATCAACTTCTGTCTCTGCTGTTCTTGGAGCCTTTCAAACTGTTCCTTCAATGAGGCATCCTCCATCTCTATCATTGTTTACACTGAAAACACAAACTGATCTGAAACCCAAAACTATTGTGGACAATCATTATTTTATCTTGGATATTCACAAATGCTTACATTTAAATTCAAGCCTGACCAATATCAGCAAAATATCTTCTAACTGAAGAGATATCTTGGTATTTGTGACCACCACTGTTTACAGGAACAATAAACAGGCGTTACAGTTAGCACTTTTTCCTTAAACATAATTCCTTTGAAAATAATAGCTTATATACCTTATTAAAGTGCCCTTGAAATTAGGAAATTAAAAAATTGTTACCAGTAAATACATAAATAATTATTTAAATAATTTAAAATTCATCATTTGCCTGCAAAAGGCACACACATTTGCAAACAAAGTTCCCAAAGCAAGCGAATTGTGAAATATGAATAATTTTGTATAAATGTAATATTTTCTAAATGTAAAAGTCATTTTAACTTGAAACGTAATACAAGAGTTTAACATTTAGTGTTGAACTTCATTGGTTCTCTCTTTCTTTCATGACATGAATATGGAGAGATTGAAAATTTGCTACGGACTTAAGGATGAACATCAGCTTGTAAGCAGGTCCAGATAAATCATTTTATCTTTATCATCACGTCTAATCATTATTTACATTTCATTAACATATAACAGTCAGCATAGACATTTACCAGTATCATTCATAAGGGTTTTGAGTGCCACTATTAGGACAAATACAAAAGTTAGATGTAACTAATAAACTGATGAGTATTGTATAATGCATAAATTATTATTGCTGAATGAAGGCAAACTGACTAAATCTTGATCAGATACATGTACCAAGATGTAGTCTGACCACAGACTCGCAATTTGAGAAACATGACTTTATGTTTGAGAATTACATGGCACATAATCAAACAACCCGTTCGATTCATTCATTAGATGTAATACATAGCATATTTACGACCAGGACAGAAGACCTAGAGCATCATGAAATCCCACATGCGTAACGATGACCACATGAGACTGTGTGGATATGATATGGTCATTAACCACTATGATTTGTTGATAAAGACAAGAACAAAACTGTCAGAAATGTCATTACCGTATTATTGCTAATCACATCCAGCTATCGCAAGTACTTCTCATGAGTCACCTGACTAATAAAACATTTCTGACATGCAAATAATATAGGGTTATGAAAAACAGATTTACATTTCTAGAAATATCTCCATCCAATCACTTCAACTTTCCACTCTCATGGTTGACTCTAGTCTCATGCATCCCAGTGGATGCGTGGTGTTTGCTTATGCTTGAAACAGAATAATTTGATAGATCCGATTGCTTCAGTTCTAATCAAATCATAGGAATAACATCAGAATTATAGCCAGTACTATATGATCATTCATGAAAGTACGTTTTAACAAAACTGGAAGCTTAAATTAATTATAACAGAAGTGTCACGTCTAGGTATTTACCTTTCGTAGCAACTACCGTCAACTTCCGCTGAGAATTCATAGGTACAAACTGACTGGCTCTTCGCATTGTGATTGGTCAATAAAGAGTCTGGAATTTAACACCTGCAAATGGGGTACCTTGTCACCTGAATTTGATTCGTTAATTTTCAAAAAACTGATTTTCCTCAAAAATATTATTTTCAAATTTTTATCTATATGTAATGCCTTTTCGTCACGTAAATAAATAAATACCCATCTAAAGGATTCATATAATACATGTACATATACGTAGTTCATATGAATAAACTCGTGCTCCAGCCAAGGCCTACATCGAGTTATCGAGCACACCTTGGTTTAGTGCGAAGTCGTCTAGTTATATGCTGGACTAGTATATACGTAAATCTCAACAAAACGTCGTGATGGTCAAATCGACTTGTTGTTTTTAATAACTGGACCACATCTGTCCACCACGACAGAGCCAGTGTACAAGTACGTACAATAGGCTTCCCTACGAGCCATATAATTATGTCCTTACAAAAGACGGGTTGCATCAGAGACCATATAACAGATTACAAGTATATGGTCTCTGGTTGCATATATACTTTGGTCATTTTTATTGACCAAATCGCTGCTTTCCCCTACTGTACCCGACTTTAACCGTCTTCTCCTTAATATTCCAAAACAGTCGAAAGAAGTTATACGAACAACAAACAATTTTAATACACCGACGTTATCTAAGTGTTCTGCTTGGAATGGTTTGAGAAAACCTAGTACATGCTCAAGAATATGTTATGATAATTTCATATCTGATTATAATCTCACTATTATGTCTCAGATGCAAAGGGGAACTAAAGACACGAACCTCTTAGATTTTCAATGTAAGATTTTGCACAGAGCCATTTACAGTAAACGAGAACTAATAATAATGAAACTGATAGACAATCACCTACATGTATGTACATTATGCGGTTCAGTAAGTGAGGATGTTTACCATGTATATCTTGATTGTTCAATCATCGAAATGTTCTGGGCAGATTTTAACAATTTTGTAACTCAAATCCTTGGTAAAACGTATTTGAAATGTCAAACCACGATGTTCTATTTTGTTGCAGAGGTAACAGCCTAACTAATATTAGTACTGGCAAAACGCCACATGTTCGTACTGAATATGAAAAGGACAAAAACCTAACTTCTAAACCTAAATGATCTTTCTGAGATTGAGAAATTTATGGATAGGAAAACGACATTATAGAATATTTTCAAAGAAAATGGAATGTCCTAGATGCAGTCATGAAATGTAAAATTTAGTCGTTCACATTCTTTATATTACTGCGTAGCATTTCAGTTGGTCAATCTGTATTCCCAATACGATATACCCTATGCTGTCTGCGTTTTCTTGAACAACCTGTAACATTTTATTCTACCCATGTATCTTGTTCAATTGTTACCAAGTAAAGTGAACAAAATGCTTAAGAAAAACAAAACAAAATTGACGCTGCTCTCCTTGCCGACTGACACAGACTATAGAAACCCTGACCCTTTTCTTCGTCACACAATATAAATCCCGATACTTGAAACTTCAGTTGTCCAAGAAGCCTTCATAGTAGTTGAGCTACTTTACATATGAATGGCCTCGTCAAGAAATCTATCCCTTGGACATACCAGAAACCAATGATTGCGAGTACGAATCTTGGTTTGTCCCTTTCATGTTTCGTTCTGTGTAAGCATGTGGGTTCCACCAAAGCTGTCATGATAGGACTTTCCTTACACCCTAAGCTGACACGCTATTTACCTGGGCCTTCCGTTCAAAGCGGTGTTAAAACACCTAACTCACACACTCACATGTACCTTTCCGTTGAACATTATTTCATACTAAGAAAATTAAGTCCTTTTAGTCTAGTGGAGTTTATCAATGTAGATACAAGATATTCACTATAGTGAAGGATGTAACTGATGATAGCACTCACGCACACGCACACGCACACGCACACGCACACGCAAATAGGCAAGCAAGCATTCATGCATTGGCTTCATGTTACAAGAACGAAAGTAAATCTATATTGCCATGTGACTAATCGTTTTAAGAGCTGTTGTGACAGATTCAACCTTCTGCTCACTGACGGAGAAGGGTCCGGTGTTACGTCAGTCAGTTTGCACCTAAAGTCACTTGTTTGGTATCCCATCTTCAGGGGCTTTTCAGGTTCAAGCAACTAATTACCCTCACGTCATGTTATTAAGTGCAGTTGACAATCGTTGGGTAATCAAGAAAGTCAACAGGTATGGACTTTGGAAAATTGCTTAAGAAAGCGCTGCTGAAAACAAAACGATTCCGGCCAAAGCCTAAGCATGTGTGTATAATAATCACTGTCAAATAGTGGCGGACAGGGTTTTCTCGCAATGCTGAAGGTGACCATATGCATACAAGACAAATGGTCCAGACCAATATAGTTATAGTTATACATGTTAATGACTGACTTCATCAGATCACTACAATAACCAAGTACAGACAATCATTGATAGCAGGAAACTGTTCCTTATTCCATGACGAATATACACTACATATGTGACTAATGACAAGATGGTGATGGTGTTCACTTTCGATGTATCTGCAATATTCGACCAGTTGTGACGTTTAGATATATAACATATATGTAATATCGACTGAAATCGTGTTTTTTCTACACCGTAATATCACTGCAACTGCAATAAAGCTGAGTATCCATGGTAGCCTGCAATTTAATAAATATTATTCCTATGAACGAGGCAATACTTTATTCAACAGTATGGTTTCGTGAACTCGCGGATAATTTGATGTTGACAAACATGTTGTAGTCACACGTGTAAACGTGATCTACTTATTCAAGGAAGACCTACAGCAATATAACAGTTTGAAAAAAAGCTTCACGATTTACCCTCCACTGAATTAGTAACGGCTGGCTGGGGGCGGGGGTCACCCACACACAATTTGTTAAAAATTAACCGAATATTTCACTTTTCAGAGAGATCTTAAACACGAGCACCTGTCAGTTGATTCATTTTATTTAAGTATTTTGCATATTCAATCTCAACTATAAGGGTTGACATTCGGTGACATCACAAGGAAGAGAAGCTGTGAATTTCGACTGTGGTATATTCGGATTAGTGGTGAGTCTGCCCCATATATTATTGACCGTTATGCAATACAGACAATCAAGTGGTGTCGCCTCTGGCTATTCGGATGTATATACTGTCTATAACCTCAAGCAAAGTGACGGTCACGTTTATGAGATCTCATTGTGAGAATAATGAATAATGGACACTTCGGGCTACGTGTCACGAGAAAGGAACGTTTCATAAATGCATTTCGATTTTCGAATCGATCATTATTGGTCATCTATTTTCTGAGGCTTCAAAATATTTTATTGGTCCATCTGCAACTACATTTAATCGCAGTGAAAAACTGAATAACGCACTAAGGTGGTGGGTAAAGTTGTAAGCTTGACCTTTCTTGTGAACACTAACAGGAAGCGTTGTCGAACATACAAAGGGAGGTGACTGTATACGGGCTGAAATGAACTGCCACGCACATGCTCTGACCAATAAAATCGGGCACATTTATGCGTGGCCAATCAGATCGTATGTGTCAAGTCATCACCCTCTCTTTTCGTCACTTCCGGTAGCTATATCAGCCAGAAAATTTAACACAGCTGGTAGAACTTCTTGAAATATTTACAAGGTGAGTCGGAGACTGATTTGTTAAATTATTTTCGTTACAATAGCCTTTAAAGTTCATGTTCATCGTGTTTACGTTAGAATTCAATAGGTAGATTAGCTGTTTGTGTGTAACTTGTTTAAGCGTGCCAGCTTGTGTGACGTGTCACAAACACTGGTACAGTTCTCAGCGGGTTCTGCATCTTCCTTTCGCATCTCATACTCCTTGTCCGTCTGTTGTGATTCACGATGCATTTTTTAAGTATTTCGCTTAGCCATACTGTTAATATGCGATGCAGTTATCATAAAGGTTCACTGGAGCTTCAATGTGCAAGCACCCTGATGAAATCTACTTACTGTTAAATACTCAGGCCAATATGTAACAGTTACAGGCCTAATAGGAGAGTGGTCCTTACAATTGCAGTAATTTGGATTTAGATTATATATGGCAAGTGAGAAATTGTAACATATATTGCTTTGTCTTATATCTCAATAAACACAAAGTCACTGTTTCCAGTATGATGACGTCTTCATTCAATAATTAAGAGTTGGGCTAGTTTTCCCTATTTAATACAGATAATATAATAGTAATACTACTGGATAATCCATGACTGTACCTAATTGTTATCCCAATGTCAGTCTTGTCTAACAGAATCTTCAATTTTAATTTCAGGAACCATGGATCAAGTTATGCAGTGGGTTGAACCTGGCAAACAATTTGCCAAGGATTCTCTCAGGCTTGTGAAGAGATGTACAAAGCCTGACAGAAAAGGTATGTGGCAGATATGTTTCCAGCTGTTTTTCTAATCATGATAGTGAAAACATGCAAGAGGTAATCTGAATAGACCTTATTACCAAGTCATAATTTTGTTTTAGTTTTCAAACCTCGTTTAGAGGTATCATTGACATGCTGCTTTACATTTCCCTTCTTTCTGAAGCCAGGTTATTTTTTTTGCTATTGTTAGGAACTTATGTAAGCAGACATGAAATAATTTCTGATTTGAATATATATATGAACAATATATTAAAAGTACATGCACAAATATTCTTTGAACCTGTTTTCAGAATTCCAAAAGATTGCAATTGCCACAGCAATAGGATTTTGCATCATGGGTTTCATTGGATTCTTCGTAAAGTTAATCCACATCCCCATCAACAACATCATTGTGTAAGTACAGCCACATTACTGACTCGTGAAGATCAAGGTTAGATTTGATCTTAAGCAGCTCATACTTGTAAGAGGTGACTATCGGGATTGGAGGGTCAGACTTGATGGCTTGAATGAAACGTCTTTGTATCCCAGTTGCATTAGAGGGCGATGGGGTAGCCTAGTGGTTCATGTGTTCGCCGAAGACCGGGTTCGATTCCCCACATGGGTACAATGTTTGAAGCTCATTTTCTGGTGTCCCCAGCTGTGATATTGCTGGAATATTGCTAAATGCAGCGTAAAATTAAATTCACTCACTCAGTTGCATAGATCAGTGTTCATGATGTAGATCAACTGGATTGACTGGTCCAGACATGATTATTTACAGACTGCTGCCATATTGCTGGAATATTGTGGCATTGAAGACCAGCCAACCCAGTACATTACTACAGATAATGGTCTTGTTCGGAGGCTTTTCACTACTTTTTTTATAATACCAAATTAGGGTCACAGTCGATCATTTTTTATGTGCTGTGCAGATGGGTCATGTCATGTTCCTATTGACATTGGTTTATATCTGGATCCTACAATTTTTTGCTAATGTAACATAACTAGTTTTATCTCTATATTTTGTCATTCAAACATATTAGTAGCCAGTTATGGTTTTAAAGGATAAATCTGATCAGTCATGCAGTCAAATAATGTTTGAGCATTTTCAAATGTTATGAGAAGAGATCACCAGACAAGTGAATATGATGTGGATTATGAGAATGTTTTGCGTACTTTGTGTTATTTGAGTTGAGGATTATGTATTTGAGAATCTTTTTTTGTTTTTCAGTGGTTCCTAGACAACTCATCTGCTCCACCTAGAAGAATGAGAGACTGTGTGAATGTGAAGGAAGGGCTACTGGAAATTTGGATCATCTCAATGTGACACATCATATTATTGGATCTATTTGATGATGTCATCTCAAAACTCTTGAAAACATTGTGTGTTAGCGTTGACCACTGTTAAGTGTCTATGGCACTTGAGTGAATGTATAGACTGACTGGAGTGAGAAATAAATAATTTTATTTACTATGTTGTCTTGTAATGTTTCATACAATGTGTTCTTGTGTAACTCTCCAGCAGGAAATGCTTGATGAAACAGACCAGACTTGAAAGGTTCATGTCCTGAAGGTCACATAGACCTTTTAGTTGACAGTTCAGATGAAACAAATTCTGAACGTTTCAGTCGCCTGAATGGTGCATACAAGAAGACCATAAAGATACTATTTATTACCCTGTCTGGCACTCTGCGTCATGTGGATGAAACAGGATATAGTCAATACACTTAAGAGGGATATTCTTGTTAAAGGTCACACAACTTTGCAGATTCTGATACCTTTTGGTATGCACATACTGAAGCAAGTCATTAAAAATGTCAATTCAACCAATAAAGTTGAAGAACAAACATGATGAAAAAAGCCCTTGAAATTGGAGTTCAAACGATTCTTTTTATTTCCCCCAGCGCTGGGGGAAAAAAGGTTTCAACAGCTGTGCTGTGCTGTGCTGTGTCCATAACACATGCGCATTGAGAAGGTTTGCGGAGCTTGAAACAGTATGCTGGCCCGGAGTATGGGGTCGTGACCAGTAGTCTAATCTTGGTTGTGTACACAAACCAGTAAATATTCCACTCGTTACATAAAAGAAATCTTGTTGATTGTGATAAGCAACCTCTGTCACAGATAAAGGTCAATGTCTGGTTTATTGACACCTATATGACTGCCTGCTTGTATGATTTTGTTTGACAACTGTATATGAACCCACACTGAAACGACACATCAAGTACAACAAAAGAAGTTGATATCTATGAAGAACCTTACTTTCATGTGATGTCTAAAATGTCCATCTAACAGATCATCTTTCTATACACACAATAAGCCCTCAGTGTATCAGCAAATGAACCAGCCAATCGGATGCCGGCATTACACATGAGTGCACACCCACCATGACTGGGTTTGGTCTCCCGAGGGCTTCGTTTCGAGGGAAGTAAGCCGAAGTACAAAATATTGTACTTTTGAATCGCAATTGTACGCTTATAATTTTGTTTGCTTTTTACAAGCAGCAATGTACATTAGATGGCATGAATAAGTGATAATTGTGTTTTAATTATGTTTGATTTTTTGGTTGCATGTGACCTTTAAAATAGCTGCATGTTATCTCGGGTAGCATTATCATCACACATGCAAATAATTGAGTCAGAACCAGACAATCCAGTGATCAAGAGCAGAAGCATCTTTAAGCAAAGTCGCTTTTTGTGGCAGCATGGGTTGCTGAGGACCTATTCTATCCCAGTTCTTCACGGGGCATGACATGAGACTTAATGTCAAAATGTTCAAGTGTTTAAATGAGTAACAGCAAAGTGATGTTTGATGTATGTTTATTATAATAAAATTTGGGATTATCACAAAACCATAAGTGATAGTTGAGCACATTCAGTGACCTCAGTCTTCCTTTCCTGGCACACCTCACAACAGCAAGAGCTTCAAAGTATACAGTACAAAACTTCCTCTGGAACGTTCAAATTTTGATTACTAGAAATTACATATAGGCCTCTCATCATGCCTTGCAGATGCTCTTAATTTCACCTTAAGCAATGAAGTCCTTGTTTTTTCACAACATGCCACTGCTAAAAATGATGCCACTTTTCTTAAATTCCATGTTTTCAAACTGATATGAGAATATGTAGTACATTTACTTGACATATTGAAACAGAATATAATTAGATTGCCTGATTGGAAGATGTTAACAAAACACATCTGGTTGTGGTACAACTGGAAAAAAAAGGAAAAATCACTTGCTGAATGTCTGCATTGCTGATATACTTAAAACTGAGTTATCCAGCAACAGAACAATAATGACTATTCTCAATGGAAATGAAAAAAAAAGAATAAGATACCCAGAAGTAAAACAGCTGCTACTCTCACTGGAAATGAACAAAATCATGTTTCTAAAGCATGTGCAATATCCATGATGTTGAGTTTGTTTGTTTGTGGACTGCAAGTCTTTGTGTTAAACACTAATGGCACCAGGTAGTTATGATCTAATGGGAGAAAGGAAACTGCTTAAATGCACCCTGACAACTTTTAAAAACCACAGCCCCAAACTACAGACTTCTTTATATGACAGAAATCTGGTAAGCAAGATTTTACAGGTCATGTTGTGCTGACAATGGAGAATTATCATGATTACCCAGCAACAGGTCTTTCCGTCATGAATAGTTTCAACTATGGGAATAAGTAGTTATGGAGAACATCAAGGGAAGCTAGATCCTTTTCCCAGACATAGAATAAATCCATTATCAATATTCTTGTCACTGTCAGCACTTAATGAAGGCCACTCATATACACTGTCTGACAACAGACTACAAGACAACAGAAATCAACTGAAATCACAATATTCAAATTGTTACATCCAGGGACTTCAAAATATGGACATTAAACACTCTAATTCAAGCATGAGATTGAAAAGAAGTCAAATACACTGAAACGCAAAAACAATCAGAGAAATTTGATCTTTCATAATTTAATTCACACTTATACTATGCAAATAAGTACTGGCAGAATATTATTTTGTAAATACACACTAAAATGTTCATTCATGAACAATGACAATGTGGACATTTGCCTTTTGAAAGCAAGTTGTTCTGTAACAGGTTTTATAGCCTTACACAATGACTGAGTATATACTAACTACAGTGGAAGCTTCCAAAACTGGCATCTGTCCAATCTGGCAAGTTGTCAGCACCAGCTTATAATCTCATTCCACCCGTGGCTTGTACATATATCATCAGCTCCATAATCCGGCACATTGTCTAAACTGGATTATTTCTTCAGTCCCAGTGAATGCCGGTTTAGACAGCTTCCACTGTATATACAACAACAATTAAAATAAAAAGTTATCTGCGAGAGGTAAAGGGAAACAGTGGCAGTAACAAACATCTCATCAGGTTCTCATAACTTTATCCACTAACACCAATAAATATGCCAGACACTCTCTGCACCCCTACAGAGCTTTGGTCTTGCAAATAAGTATGTACAACTGGATGCTAACAGAACTTGGGCTATGCCGATTAACACCTGTATCTTTACAGAGCTTTGGTCTTGCAAATAAACATGTACACCTGCATCTTTATGGAACTTGGGTTATGCAAATAAATGTGTACACCTGTATCTTTAAAGAGTTTGGGTCATGCAAATAAACATGTACACCTGTATCTTTTAAGAGCTTGGTTCATGCAAATAAACATGTACACCTGTATCTTTACAGGGTTTGGGTCATGCAAATAATCAAGTACATCTGTACTTTTAGAGGTTGGGTCATGCAAATAAACATATACACCTGTATCTTTACAGGGTTTGGGTCTTGCAAATAAACATGTACACCTGTAATTTTAGCGGTTGGGTCATGGAAATAAACATATACATATATTATTGGTGACAGGCCAGGACTGCCACATTTTGAAAATGACTACTGCTGAGAAGGCCATGTTTCAATTACATGGCTGTAGCTGGTAAAGCCACATTTCCAACAGGTTACAAAAATGTATAATATTGTTTTCACAAGAAATGAATAATCTCTCCTACACACAGCGCAGTGTTTAAAACAGAACGAAACAGGAGTTTATTCTCATAAATCATACAGAATGATGCAGAGAACATAGTCCTTTATCATTCAATTATAGAAATGACTTGCAGCAGTTTTAGAAAAACATGATAGTTTCAATAGCATTGGGCTATAATCTGATTTCAAGCAAGATAAATAACATAAGCGTCACAAATAAGACTATGTTTACAATTTGTACATGTTCTGTTTTCTAGATTAACTGGGAAGTCTGACATTTTGAAGAATACTTTTACTGCTTTTAGTTGGTTGAAATCAGCACTCTGGAGAGTTGATCTAAATTTCATAACGTTATAAAGAATGTTGGGAAAGTTTCAGTTATAGCTTTACACCAGCAGCTGATGATTGTTACTTTTCTGCAGTCTCAGTAAACTTATCCATAGTACACTGAGACGAAGTTTACTTAGACCGTACTTTTCTGTGAACATCAATAGAATATCTGCCCAATTCACTGTAAACCGTAACATTTGGGGTAGATTGTTTTACTTTAAGAACATATTTACCAAACTTTGGGTGCGTTCTTTCCAATCTGATTGAGCTTTCACACTTTCGTACAGTATAGCAGGATTGGTAGGATGTGGGAATGAATCTGATATTTAACACGAGTTCAACAGAGAAAGTCTTGAGTTCATCCAAGATGTTTGGGTTCTCATTTGCCTTAACAACCAAGCTTCTCACGAAGGTAACCCTTGGGTACTTGCAGTTTTTGCAATCGTATGTACTCAATGAGATTTTGATATGGTGTTTGATGGTTAGAGTCAATAGTAGTAGAGTTCAACTCACCTTCGCCATTACTCGGGACTGTGTTGGTTACTTGAACAAACTCGGAATGAATATTTGTTTATTATGTTTTACACATGAAGATTTATTATCATAAGTTATTCCCTTACGTAATATGCCAGAGGGGCCACATCAATTGGCGCTGTTTGTTTCAGAAATGTGGCTCTCCAGGCCTGTAACCATATTTGTAAAGAACCTGGGTGATGCATAATTTATTTGGAGGTATTAGCAAGTATTTGCAAATATGAAAGCTGCCTCACTACCATTTCCTGAAAATATCTGAACATATTCCTGTCTTAATACTCCAGACCTTGAACTTCTTAATGACAATTTCCTGATACCCACCAGTTACACTTGACAAAGTATGAGGGTGACTGTCAGTGACAATGCTATAACCTTGTTTCAAAAGACACTGAATGCTGACTTTGCCCTCTTATTTTTACCAAACCTTTCTTAAAGTAGGACCCCATCCTAAATGAAGCATAGGCCTTATGACCTTGACCTTTCACCTTCACATTACACGTGCCAATGGAATTTAAGGGTTCTGCATGAAACATATACATTGTAGTGAAATGATGCATGCACCATATTCAAAAGAAAGATAACGTTTCATATCATGGACTGATATCCAAATAGTGATACAGTGTCATAGCCAAGATAAAACATAGCAACTAAAAAAGACACTGTGAAATGACCAGATTTTCTACTGAAAAGCAGGATTTCAAGCAAATTAGTGTGAATCACATGGTAATATGCCTTGACAAAAATCTGTAGAGGGTAAGCATGCCTTATAAACAAATTCCAATAAGACCTTAGTCCTGTTTCATGTGACTGGTAACTACCTGGTTTTGAGATTCATAAAGCAAACATTGTACTCCCATGGGTTACAGTTAACGTCTAAGAACATTCTTTGAATCATGTCAGCGAAATTCTGAACTGAACACAAAAACATCCCAACAGAAACTAAGGCACTGAAATATGTCAAGGTCATAGATGCTGTATTGAGTGACGTTTGAACATCCATAAACTGCTTAACTCACTAATAACTGATCTACATGGCTTTGAATTTGGGTGAACATATGGGTTTTGAAAAATATTAACTGAGTAAAACTGATATTTTATACTTACCCTGACTCATGCTTATATGCTTGCCTCCTCCCTCTATGCGAATGATAGTGGAACACTTGGAATCCCTTATAAATCCCTTGAAGAGGATGTAAAAGTACATCCAACCAAGAGTTTCCTCCTTTGCAAACTTTCCGGCCAAAACAGTCTTGTTTGTCAATCTCCCCTCCAATATCATTCAGACTGGAGAAGGCAAGAATATAAGCATGAGTCAGAAGAAGGAAACATTTTGAATTTAGACTAGTCAGAACTGCAAACTGTTCCAAGCCCAGCTGTTCTTTCAACAGTCCAGATGCTGGCAGAATGCTGATTGGCATTATCTTCACCCAACATATTCAATCATGTATGTATGTTAGTATATATACAGACAATAGTTCCATAATAGATGAAAAATTCTTAAATATCATGCAATAAGTCATAAGTACAACAACACATCTGGACATAATAAGGAAATAATGCATCATAAAGTTTGGCTTAGTGTAGGAATACTGATAACTTGATCATCACATTCTTCAATAAAATGTTATTGTACAAATAAGAAACACAAGTTTCCATTTCCTTTTGTCACCTGTTCTTTTTATTGATTCTTAGATGTGCAAGATCCTCTAGTACAAGGTTGATACAAGTTTAGCATCTTGATCATGCTGACGTTATATGATCAAAACATTATCTATTTTATTTATATGACGTGGCTGACTGGCCAAGCAGTGTGGAAGCAATAAAATGGCAAGTTCCAGGAAAGCATGTACACAAAAACACATGCAGCTCCTGGATTGAGACTAAATCATTAGTTGTTTCTGTATGACATAGCATTGTACATGAGTTGTTTTGATGACAATAAAAATATAAAACATGGGGGCAAAATTCAGCTGTCATCGCACTTTCACAAGGTCACTGATCTACCTGTCTGTCTGTCTGTCAAATAAGTCAGCTTTATATTTCCCAAACAATACCTGTAAAGGACAAGGAACATTTCTCTTACGTTATGGATGACTGAAAGCATTGCTGGTTTGTCATAGGTTATTGTTTAACGTCGCACTCAGCAATATTCCAGCTGGCGGCTGACTGAAAGCAAGGTGTATGTTGGTGATGCAGTATTAAAAAACAGTCACTACGGTCACGCTTCCATCAGGGCCTACTTGCACAAAGTGATCATAGAACTGACTAGTGCAAAAGAGAATTCAGATCACGATATGGAAAAGGCCAAGGTGAATGCATGTACTCAGACTTCTGGTGATGTGTCTCCATCACCTCCATTTAGATGTATACAATAAAACAATAAAACACATCACCTAACCTGCTGTTGAAATATGTACATTCTGATAATAAATATTTCAAACCATATTAAAACTTGTAGTCAACAAAAGGACTGGTCGATTTCTCACATTTAAAATGAAGAGTTTGGTATAATGCTGCTATAAATAGCATTTCAGTTATATCACTGCATGTCAGCATAACAAGAGAGGACTTCCAAAAGACAGAGGTTTCAGACATTCACCACATATTAAAACCTATGAGTACAGGTATGGTCCAGACACACCTTAAACATAATTGGGGTGAACTGGGATTTCAGCCTTCAACCCTCTGTTTATTGCATGCCTAGGTGTGCAACTCTGCATAGTGAATTCCGGCACTTCAGAAGACGAGGCTACTTGTGTGACACCATATTTGAAATAAAACTTCATTATGAAAATATAATCCCAAGAGTTGGTCCAATGTCATATTTCAAAGACTGCTAGTCAGTATTGGTATTACTCAAGTAGAGATGGTTTCCTGATCACAAACTGGCATGTACAACTGGTGTAATCACTACATCTATCTAGTTGACACGCTGATAGAACAAGACATATGGTGTCCCGAGAAGTGAACTGTTTTCTGAGGTCAGACAGTCCCGGAAATTCTTGTCCGAGTGAATGCGTATAGATTCATCATCACACTCAAACCATTGCACAGTGGAGGGATCACTATCCACCTCTTTGTCATCTTGCTTATCTTCCTTCACCGGTGACCATTCTGTCTTGATGAAACTGGCAAGAGGTTGCTGAGATGAGACAGGTCCTGAGTCGACACGGACATAAGACAGGTAGTGGCCAGATGATATCGTCACCCCAGCATGTGTCACTATACCGTAGAGGTTGTACCTGCAATACAGAGGCAAGTGTTTTGGATGAGTTTGCATTTGGCACCCATAGTTTCTACTTCTCGGGATATGTGTGAGCAGAGAGAAGGTTACTACCTATGATCAGGTCGACAGCACGGCTTGGGGCACTTGTATCTAAGGCATGGCAGCGACAGGGGGATTGTCACATGGTCATTGATCTTGGACACGCATCCAAACATACTGAAACACAACATAATCAACAATTCAGGGGTTTCCCACGAAAATCACCTAACATGGTCATTGATCTTGGACACGCATCCAAACATACTGAAACACAACATAATCAACAATTCAGAGGTTTCCCACGAAAATCACCTAACATGGTCATTGATCTTGGACTTGCATCCAAACATACTGAAACACAACAAAATCAACAATTCAGAGGTTTCCCACGAAAATCACCTAACATGGTCATTGATCTTGAACACGCATCCAAACATACTGAAACACAACATAATCAACAATTCAGGGGTTTCCCACGAAATTCACCTAACATGGTCATTGATCTTGGACTTGCATCCAAACATACCGAAACACAACAAAATCAACAATTCAGAGGTTTCCCACGAAAATCACCTAACATGGTCATTGATCTTGGACACTCATCCAAACAAACTGAAACACAACAAAATCAACAATTCAGAGGTTTCCCACGAAAATCACCTAACATGGTCAGTGCTACAACATGCTGTTCACTCAAATGTTTAATGTCTGTTGTTGATGATAATGAAGCACAATATAAGTCAAACTTTTGGAGATACACTGAACTTGGCTCTGAGCATCATTTTCAGAAGACAGTAAAATGCCTGAGTTGCATAATGTAGCGTTATACTGGTACTTTTTTGACCCACAAGATAAAGAGAGCACAAGATGTTCAAACAGTATGCTCATAAGTAACAAGTTTACCCTGATGATGCTGAAAATCTTTTGAGATGAAGTGTTAGGATCTCAGGTAGCTGGTCATAGTGGAGAGACCGCTCAGCCTCCACATAGCATCTACACATGTCACAATAGTATTTGTTGTCATCACGCAGACGCTCAACCTCAGTAAATGCTGACATCAGCTTGGACAGGCAGGAGTCATCGTCATCTGAGACATAAAGGATTTACTTTGTAATGTTTGCTGAATCACTGATATTCAATTGCATACCAAATATTTCCTTGACGAAAAACCACACATATTTTCAATGTGAACTTTTCATATGAATATCAGTCACATAGTACTTTTGTCTGTCTGGCATAAAAAAAAAAAAAAAATGCTGTCTTTCCGATTACCTACCCTTGTATTCTGCCAACCTTACTTGATGAGCTCTTTGATACCATTGTTTTTTTCCTGGCACAGACAGACATGAGAGAGTAAAAGAGACAGAGGAAGTTGGCATAATGGTCGCAAGCTTAACTGAATAAACAGGTACACATTGATAAATCTTATTAGTTCCTAGTTTACTTAAAATTAAAGCTAAAAAAAGAGAGAAAATAATCCTACCTACCCTTAATTTTAAAGAGGTGTAATCAGATTTTTTTGTGTGCCTTAGTTTGCACACCAACACATATGCATATACCTTTACTCAAAAACCTGCTAGGTCACATTAGAAACTCATTATCAGTGTAGATGCAACAGCAAACTATTCTTCAGTTGATGACTATGAATACATATCAAACATGTTGATTTATTAATGATATTGACAAACACAGGGCGGTGCGGTAACCTAGTGGTTAAAGTGTTTGCTTGTCCCACCAAAGACCCTGGTTTGATTTCCCTTGTGAATACGTGTGAGGCCCATTTCTGGTGTCCGCCGTGGCGATATTGCTGAAATATTGCAAAAAGGGGCACAAAACTAACCCACAACAATTACATGACGACTTGATTTTTCAAGCAAACAACATCATCAATGGTGAAATTCACTTCCAATAAGTTTGTGTGTAATGCAGAGGTGTCACCATTCTCTGAACAGTAATTACCGGAATCCTCATCATGTTCCTCCTCATCATCTGACTTCTGCTCTCGCCTCAAGGGAACACTGACATCCTGAAACTCCTCCTTCCTCTCACGAAAAAACTCACACTCCAGGCACCTGGTTCTCAACATCATCGTTCCCTGAAAAAGCTTTTCTACAAAGTCCATTTTTGGTAACTTGTGGCCAGATAGGTACTTCATGGCCAACTGAGCACTGACTGACTTCTGGGGGCTATCACACACCCGGTCACACTTTTCAACTTTCACAGACAAGGGTTTCACTGGAACTGATTTAAGATGTCCTAAAGAGTCATCATCACTATCATCTAGGTTATTTGAATCATCCTCATCTATATCAAAGTTAACTTGCCGTTTTGCTGGGCTGAGAATATTCATGGCTATTGTGGCCTTCACACTTTTCAGAGGACTGTTACACACATGATCACACTTCTGTAACTTTAACATAGGCTGCTTCACATCCACTGATCCGTTCCTGTCATCAGACTTTGATGGTGACTTACAGGTCATTTGGGAAAAGTCCTGACTTAATTTGGATGGTGACTTTACACACATTTCAGATTTCCTAGGAGAAGCATTTAGCTTTGGAAAAGAAACTTCATCTTCATCCATCATGTCATCAGATTCATCCTCCACAGTTTGAGGTTCTTGTTTGACACTGACAGTGTCAGTGCCCACTGCTTCAGGTTCTTTCTTAACAACTCTTCCTCTCATACCAAGCCTCCGCCCTGACTTAGTTAACATGGACAATATACTTCGCTGAGATTTATCACCCCCACAATGAGGAGCTTCAGAACAGGTCTTCTTAGGGCCATCTTCACTGGATGTAACAAGCTGAATGTTCTTCCTTCGTCTACATTTCTTGTGATCTCCAGTATCTGCAACATCATCACATTTTTCTTTGCTTTCATTTTCAAAATCATCCTTGGATGCTCCTGAGTCATCCCTTCCTTTTGATCGTCTCTTTCTTCCTTTCTTAACAGGTTCAGAAGTTTTCATTTCTGACAAAGCCTTGGAACTGGACTTTTCTGGATGTTCGTTGACATCATTGTCAAATGTAGAAACACCTTTGGCCGGATCCTCCACTCTTGGTAGAGATTTTGAACGAGAGCGGCTACGTTTCCGATTCTTGTTGCATGATACTGTTACACTTCCTTCTGCTGAGAGTTCACACACTTTTGAGCCACATATTTCATGTCCTCCATTGGTCATCACCATACCATCCACTTCATCAGTCATTTCCCCATTGAACAGCTGGGTCTTGACAGTTTCCTTTGATAGACTATCACCACTTCCATTAACAGGAGGCTTACTAACAGTGGATGATGGCTTCTCACATTTCTTCCCAGCTGCCAGGAAGCGTTGCATGATGGGATTGATTGGAGCAAGTTGAGCTGGCATTAGACTGATGGGTATTGAGGCTATAAGGTCCAGCTGAGTCTGATGGAGTTCCTTCTCAGCATCTTCTAGATAACACAGCAGGCATCTTAGCAGCTCCTGGGCATCATGCTGCAGGTTGCCCTCGAACATTGGATTAAACTCTCTGCAGAACAAATATTTTGAAGGTTGAAAAATTTGGAAATACTTAGGGGCAAGCGTGAAGAGTTGAATGCTTTTCAAAACGTATATCAGTTTAAGCAACAGACTTTACATGGGAGGAATGTGAAAGATATTGTGAAAGTTCACTGCTTTTTCTTTAAGTAATAATTCCTTCCTTAAGTGTAAATGGTAAGATTTAGATGGATAATGTAGTGAGCTAGCTTAACACTTAGTATGTTAAAATGGAATGTTCAGAAGTACAGACATAACATTCTATTCTGTTTGAAGAGCATGCACATAAGGTATAGTTAAGTTCACTGCTTCGGTGAAACTCACGAGCAACACAATGACAATGGCATCCAAGAGACATACTTTCTTATGAACTGACCGTATAATATCCAGCACTTTGTCTGGTTTGACAGCCATACTCGTAACATCTGCACTGGCTATCTCACAATATCTCTCCTCTCTCTTCTCCATGTTTTTGTACAGCTGAAAACAATCAGTCACAGTGGGGTTGGAGCACTTACATACATGAACAGGAGCTTGATAAAACTCCAGGTGACCTTGTTATATCTACAACAATCATTGTCACTAAGGTGACATGTCATCAAATTAAACTTAAAAAGAAATGAAAATGAAGGTCGTAGTCTAAGCTGAAGTAAAATGTCAACAAAAACATTATTCTCAAACTCTCTCTTGTGCTGTAGTTGTTCAAACACATTATTTTGATAAGTCACTTAGACCTTGACCAGTGTATGAAACACCTAAAAAACAGTCACTGTGACCTTGAAAATTAAATGAAAGTCACCAAAATTGACTGGGCCCTGCACCTTCCCTTGATAGAGCTTGGTGTTGAATATGAAGAGAACCCAGTGAACGGTTCTTGAGATATCTTGCTGACACGGTAAAATGCTAAAGTCCCCTTGTGACCTTGAGATGAAGGTCAAGCTCACCAAACCTGACTGAGACCTTTCTTTTACTGTGATAAACCTAGACAACAAATATGAAAAGAATCTAGCAGCACTGTGGGAGCATGTGACTAAGCCAAGCACCAGTGGTTCCTTACCCTTGAGCACCACTTGGTCAGCATCCAACCAGCCCATATCAGTCACCTCTTAAAACATCAGGGCTATTCCACGACAATGTCAAGAAGACTTGGAATACTCTGATATAGGATGGATTAATGAAGGCAGTACTACATAAGAGCCCCAGACTCATTCTGACACCATTTTCATTTCTATTTTCATGTTTTATGAGTAAACTCTCAACCTTGAACAGTTGCTTGACCAACTCAAGTGCGAGAGGTGGTTCTTTCTCCTCCTCTGTTTCTGTGGCCTCTTTATGACGTTTCATCGTCTTCTCAACCACAATGATCTCCCGATACAACTCTCCAAGACCATCCAGGAATCCTGGGGTGTATCGCAGAATCTGGAGCACACTGTTCAGGAAGCAGGTGTTGCCTACAACATGGGATACTACGATCAGGGAGTGGTCATTACATCGGTGTATGAGTGGAAATGGGGTTAATGATTAGTTCAATGATCATTGCAGTTCTACATGGACATGCATCCGTGGCGCGGCTTGTATTAATAGGCACTAATGCGCATCGAGATACCATGTGGCAGTTTAAGGTGGATTTATTGCTCACAAACAGAAGACTGACTCTTGGGAGTTAATGGACTAAACAAACTGTTTCTACCCTTTGCAAAATAAACTTGAAGCTTGAAGTTTTATTTTGACTGAACTAACTGGTCTCTCAGTCCAATCAAAATCACATAACGAAATTAACATAGAGCTAAAAAACAACACAAAACGGTTACTGGTGACATTGTGAAATTCCAACCTACTCTGGCAAGGGTTGAAATGGACCTCTACAGACAGTTAACTTTCTTGCCTATTGGTAATAAGCACCATTGTTTAGGTGCACTATCTTGTTTATTGTACCTACCCAAGTTCTCAAGGGATGCTACAGGTGGTACAGTTGACCCTTCATCTGGTGCAAAACTTTCGGACTGGTTTACTAGGTCCTCAGTGGTGTTGCCATCATGGGTCTGAACTGGCTCAGCTTCCTCCGATCTATGACAGATGGCGTGAGTGAGCATGGATTTGAGCTACTGTTAGCATTATTCCAGCAATATCATGGCAAGGGACATCAGAAAATGGGTTCACACACTGTATCTATCTGGGGAACCAACTCTGTGTCTTCAGCGTGACGAGTGGACACTTTAACCAGATCGCGACTTCACTGCCCCAAACACTTTCAAATCAAATCAGTCATATGATTCATTCTTTGTTCATACTGAACAATCAATATCAAAGTTTTTACACATTTAGAACTTCAGAACAGCAAAATTTTGAGTCATTTGTTGGCAATTTTATTCTGCTGGTGTTTGAAACAAACTGTGAAAAGTTTAAATCTTTATGATAACCTCTGACTGAGATATGTATATTCCACCAATTTTTCGACTAAAACTTCAGTTGGGACAAAAGATGGTGTTTTACGTTAATTTTAGAAAAAAGGAGAATGAATGAATTAAACTTAAATGAGAATACCGAAGTTGAAAAAATTGCTGATGCTCAAAGAAAACAGCCAAAACTGAATCTTTGTCTCTACTGTTGTTAAAGCATATGCATACATGCCTTTAAAAATGTCAACCCTGGGTCCAAAGCATGAAAAGGAAATGGATCAATTACAATCTTCCTAACTGCCCAACCAAAACAAACATATTTATCATCTTCTTGAGACATCTTGTTTCATAAAAAGTTACACCTGTATCCCTATAGACTACTATGTATCCTCGGACAGTGCAGTCCCCTTAGTTTTTATTGTAAGAGGGATTCAGAAATAAAATGTAAATTACAAAAGAATAATCTTCCTGAGACATTTACTTCCAGATCTGAATAAAATATGAGGATAGGAAATAGCTGAGATTAGATGAAAATAAGAGAGTTGATTGAAATGGTTTTCACTAACTAGTCTCAAATTAATTCTACATGGTCAGTGCTCTAACATGTATTAATGACTTGATATCATACATTCAAATTAATTGCTATCTCAGAAAATAAGGTATCTTACTCAAGAATAGAAAAATAAATCAGTTTGGGGGACTTTGCAGCATAAATGTTTTGACTGCGTTACTGAAGCTACCTTTCACATATATCTTGTGGGGTGGTTCCCTGGAATCCATGTGAGTCATCAACAGCAGCTGTAGCAGAACTTGCATTCTTCCCCTTTCCTTTCAATGACAGACGAGGCCTCTTTCTGACCTGCCCATGATTGTCATCATCAGCAACAACCATACCTACTGGCACCACCTAGAGACTTGGATCTGGCAACTGGACCAAACAGAAGCTTTTGTGAAAACATATTTCATAAATGTTAATAATATAAGTAATTAATTTTTGCAATGGTACCAACCACTACTGCTGTCAAATGTAAAAGCATTAACCTAAATTTAAGGCTCGACAGTTATTAATTTCCAAGCCTTCATTTATCAGTTAGTGACTAAACTGAATGAGACGCCACTGCAGTTTTCCAGATATCACATCTATGTCAGCTTGAGATGATAGTCATCTGGCTTATCAAAGGGCTGCAACTCTGCATATCAACTGGGTTACCTGAGCCAGCCATTCTGTCAAATTGTTAAAGTAATGACAGAACCTCAAAACTCACAGTCACCTGACTCTACCCTATGACATAATCCTTAACAAATGTTGTATTACTGATAAATGGTGCCCTTAACACATATCCCTAATAACACTGATGAATTCACGGCTTGTTATTGTCTTTCAGTACCTGAAGAACTGTAAATATATATGGTAAGAGTTCTGCCTGTATCACCTCCCTTCCCCCCTTAAATTTCATTCAGTAAAATCATAAGACCTGAATATATATTCCTCATCTGATAATAATGAGTTTTTAACATGATTCCTTCATTTTATCTAATATATCCCAAAGCAAGCTGAATTTGACATTCTTAGGATTTTGAGGATTGCACTGCTGGTGCTATTTTGGGGAAGTATGTGCGCGATCTGTGTTCACAAACAGTTCCATCGGTAGGGCTGATGTCCAGTTCCTTTCATGGGACGTTTTATTGACAATTGAAACCCGGAAGTTAAGTTATGTTAAGAGCAAACAAACATCAATATTATTTACCCGAGATCGTTAATACCACTTCAGATGCAAAATCGGTTGCCTATATAACAAAAAGTAGCGAGCGAAATTCAGCAATATCAGTCGTCTACTAGCCGTATGCATAAAACAGGAAGCCACATGATCAAAACACTCTCTGGCAGTGTGGAGGTAAAAGTATGGCTCATCGTCGAAAACACATACAAAATACCAGGATGTGGCAAGTGGCTGCAGTTTTGCTGATACAGTGTCATCAACACAATTTTTGTAAGAAACGTGTGATATTTTTGTGTGTAACAGTTGCATATATCTTTATCACTCAAGGTTAGCAAAATCAAAACTTTACATGATATTAATAATAAAAATTACATTTTTGTGCTAGAGTGCAGTATACTTGGGCGCAATACCTGGGGACTACTGAGCGCTTGCTAACGAACACGTTGCTGTATCCTTAGTCCTTGGACACCTCTCTTCTAGATCCTTAGCCCTTGAGCACCCCCCTTCTAGATCCTTAGGGTTAGTGTGTAAAGGTTAGGGTTGGCTTACCTTTTTGCGAGTATATCCATCCGAAAAAAATCGGAAAAAATTACGCCCTACTCCCCGTTTCTGTCTTACATCGTCGAAAACCCATAACACTGGGATGCTTAAAATACATATCTAACTTATGAAAACGACACTCTAAGAACGTTTTCCTGAATGTTAAAACTTAGGTGGCATACGGGCGAAACTCTTTCCTCATTCTTATGACAAAGCATGGTGGTATTAGGCCTATGCTATTTAATATTAGCTGAAAACAACAAAATTAATGGAAGAGAACGGTATTGGCTGTTTGCCATCTTTGTAAACCTGAAGACGTGTATGGTTTTCATCATCTGCTCAACTACTCTGTCTTTTCAATAGGTGATTAAAACGGAATATGTGAATTCAACAGTCTGGCAGTCCTTTTATCTTTCAACGTGTGGGATCCATCAAAATACTAAAGCCGTGTTACCCAATGACGGAAATTGTCCTTCGTGTGTTTCCAATAAAAGATTCCACATAATTTGTAGCCACTGTTTTCTCTCTAAGTTCCCATCATAAATAATATCGTATTTTAGTTGTGAAGTACCGTCTATACTGTATAACATTATCATATACCATTGTTGAAACAGTTCTTACTTACCACCGGTTTCAATAAGTCATGAAAGTTGTCAACATTTTGTGCAAAAAGAACCTGCCGCGCTAAATGTAATTATTTGACTAGACAAAGTTTCGTATATGCCTCTATATCCTTTTTCAAAAACGTCACATGCATCAATCGATTAAAAATAAATCACACTGAATATCAATGTTGATTGATATGGATATTTCAAAGTTGTCAATTGTAATTCAGTTATTTTCGTAGCCGTGATAATTTGTAGTATTTGTAAACGCACTGTTGTTGTAAGTGCTTGTAGTGTGAGTGATGATATAAAAAAAACTTAACTGCTGGTATTTACACAATTATTAATTTGTTTTGTTTTAATGTTACATGTTATTTGGTAAAGATAGTACAAATGTTGGCAATGTTTAGTGTAGATATTTTAAATTAGTAGTCAAAAAGTGTTATAAGTTGTACCATTATAAGCCGTGACGAAAACATAACTTCCGGTAACGAATACGCGAATGTCCTCCTTGCGTGCTGTCTGCTAGCGAACTGTCAAGTTACGACCAAAATTGATTGCAGGCTGAATTTCGATTTTTTAGGTAAGAAATTTCTTCGAAAGTATTTATGTGGATTATGGGTAGTAACGTATTCAAGCTTAACCGCGAAATGAAAAAGATCAAATCGGGAAGGGAAAAGCACCACAGTGTTATTCATCTATTCATAGGCACAGCCTGACACAGGCACACATAATAGTCATTACAAGAGACTTTACGTACCATCTGTTATGTAAAATGAAATATTGTTAATATAATTTTCATTTAAATTTCATTGTCACTTGTGACAATTGATTGGACGAACATTAGAATCAAACGAAGTGTTCAGTAGCTATTTTCTTTTCAAGCGTATGACTTATTCATAGACACGTGTGACTTATAGTTAGGTTGCTGTTTATTAATGTAGGCCAGAACTGGAAGAAATACAGAAACCTGAGCTCATGTGAGTCATAATTGTATATCATGCAGCATTTGAAATAAATAATCGAATCGCCGGCCCAGTGCTCATGTTATTGCATCGGGCCGGCAGTTATATCTTCAGGCATTTGTGGCCTTCAGTAAATTGGCTGTCTTTTTCAACCACTGGAATCTTTCCCTTGCTTTTCCCGTTTATTAGCGCTCAAGAATCATCCATGATCCATCATGTTATGTTAGCTTACAGTTTTTCCTGGTACTTTAGCGCATAGTGTAAGGAATTGTAAACAACAGACTTTAACAAATAAAAAAAGTCTCTTCTCTATAGTGTTTGCTACCTGATTTTGTAAAAAAAAGTGTGAAACTCTGTGACCAGTGTAGTCTATTTTGTTTCTGTTGGTTTGACTTCAACAAAATTGGTCAGGAAACTTCATTCAGGACCTGCAGATTTTGAAGCCTTCAGGTGGCAGCAAACCCTGATGGCCAACTGGCAAATTAAGGAGTTGCAAAAACTGATATCATGTTTAAGAACTCAGACTACTTGTCTGACTATGTTGAATGTATGTGTCTGGTCTCATCTATTTCGACCATAGTGACGTTATCGTACATTGTTACAGCTTATGTCAGTTTTGCGTTTAAGATGTGTGAGATATCAGTCTTGACATAAGATGACAGCTGAATCACACGTCTTCACCATATGCTACATACCTCTGGGATAGGTATTTGAGAGGTAATGCATTATTCATGTGTAAAGCTGTCTCCATCTTAGAGCAAACATGCCACCATTTCCCTTCCCCCTTCTACACTCTTTAGGCTTTGATTCACCTTTACAGTGGTTCAGGTGTTTGAGGAAACAGTAAATTCTGTCATCTGTTGAAAAAATGGCTGCTGCACTAGTGCATGATAAAGGTTAGGCCATAGAAATATTCTTGCTCATCACTTTTTTCCAGAAGATATGGGTCAGATGGGCAGATTTTATATTTGCATTTTATTTCATGCCCCAAGCCACTTGATTTCTGTGAAAATTTACACCTTTGCTCTAATAGAACATCAGAACTTGGAAGTTTAAAAACATCATGGACATTTTGAATATCATAGTTGCATTTTCTCTGGTGGGAATAATTTAAAAAAATGTTTGGGTTGGGTCAAAAGTTTAGGTTGGTAATGAGAACCATGAATATTTTTATATATGTCCTGAACAGTTAGTGTAGTAATCATTATGGATGCAGCTGCAACTGTTACATTTCTATGAGATACAGTATTGTGCTCAGGGATGTCAGTGTAAATATATTTTCAGTCATCTAGAACTGTGTTGTTGTTTCAGAATCACAATGTATGATGGTGAAGCTGACCCTGTTGTGGACAATGGTTTCCAGGAATACAACAGCTTCAGTGAGAAAAGTGTCCGACTGGGTGTGTATAACACGCTGAAAATGTGATGTCATTTTCTTGGAAATGTTGGCATCATCATCCATTGCCAATGTATTGTATAACAATGTTACTGTCAAACACTGCCATGTCAAACATGCAGACTTGAAGTAAATGTTTCTTCCCCGTGCACTCCTTTTCTTTTCAGCATCTTTTTTTAATCAAATAGCCTTGGATAACTTATTTATTTTTGTATGTCTCTTTAACTGGAGCATATCTGTGTTTGACCATATAAGTATGCAGGATCTTTTATCATGGGGATTAATACAAATGTGATCACAACATCTCATATGTTATATAGTGCATACGGTGCTTTCTTTACCGTGAGTAACCATCTCTGAAGAATGACTTACTTTTGTGTTGCAAACATTGTATGTGTGTGAAAAAGTGAAATGTACGCACGTTCCCTTCATACTGCCGTAGAAAGTCTGGGATTCTTATTCAAGACATGTGTAGAGCTGATGTCTCCATTCATCCTCGATATCTCCAGGGTATGCGTTCTGATAACTCTCCACTATACCCAGGATGCATCTACATCTGGTAGATGAATTTACTACCTCTCTTGGCTGCTATTTTATCCAATCATTATCAGCCTGATAGTTTTATTACCTCCCTTTGCTGGATCCTCATTCTCACAGTAGCCAGTCAGCTAAATCGTCTTTACACAGGTTTGTTCGCAGTGAGACTCAGATTTTGTTGAAATCATACACACAAATTGACAGGTCCGAAATTTTAAGATATGCAAGAGCTCCTTTATACCTCATTGATGGTACCTCTGCATCATTTGTTTTGCCAAGTTTAATGGGTCAGATATTTTAAAAAGCGAGAGTGAGTTCAGATTGGTTCTCTGAACATCCCAGCGTAGATACCTGATTGGATAAAATAGCAGCTAAGAGAGGTAGTAAATTCATTGGACGTAGATGCATCCAGGGTATAGTGAAGAGTTATCAGAACATATACCCTGAAGGTATTGAGGATGGTCTTCAGAGTCTGTAGCTAGTCCTGCTAGAACAAGACAAACATGTTCATCATGTTTATTTTTTCCATAAGATATTATTCAGTTCCATTTTGTTGCAAAACTGAAACAATGTCACCTGGTTGAGCATTATGAGCCTCAAATGCTGTTAGTCAGTGAGGATTATGGGCATTTGATTTTACTTGTCCTTGACACAATTTGGTAGTCTCAGACTTTGGGACTAGCATTAATTTGTTATATGTGTCCAGACAATTTTGAATAAATTAACACTTAACATACAGTAAATGGAATGATCTAAAGAAATATTACAACCTTCCACAGTATTAGTGCATTGAAGTTTTGAAAATATTATATAGTTGTCTTTTTGTTAGTTTCTTTATAAAATCTATTTCCAAAATGTGTGTGGTATGAGGTCAATACCATTATGAAAAACAGAAGATGACCTACTCACTGATACACTTTTGAATTATGAAGATTATGCAATGACTATGGCTTGAAATTAATTTTGTCCATTTTGATGTTTGTTAGTTCCTTTTGAACTTTGCATTAACAATGCATTTACATGAACACACGTTTATTGAACAAAACCATGTATCAGTCAATAATGGTAATGTCAAAGAGTAAGTGTCACTGTTTGAAACAAACTAGATGGGTTAAAGCATATAAATTATAGACAGCTTCATGAAGGTGATCCTATTATTCTTACAATACATCAAAAACTTCCATTACAAAACCAATGCCAGTTTGTGGTTAATGAAGTAATTCGATGGTGACACAACCTGCCTATGTGTACCAAGTTAATCAATGATTTTTTTACACCAGCAACAGCTTCTCGGTTGATTTGTTCCACCAGCTGTTGCAGCAGTTTCATGATGTGCTTGCTGCAATTAGAGCACACAAGGACTTCGGTGTAATTGGCAATTAGTTAGCTCAAACCTGCCATGGTCACCATTCCAAAACTCTTTCACATGTCACTCTATATTTTATTAGTGAGTGTGAGCAAATAAAGTGATCTTGTCTGTGTTTTGTCTCAGATTAACAACTGTATTAATAAGCATGTGTATTTGTATCAGTATGTAGCATTTTCTGGATTCAAACTGACAATTACCAATGCACTGATGCACAATGAATTTGAAACACAATCTACCTTCTCATTGTGATGAGTCTACTATTTATCATTCTTTTCAAAGGAGGTCCTCCTCTCAGTACATTAGAATTTCCATTTTTAATTCCTACAACAGTTGTACCTATATTTTTCAATAAGATATTTACAAAACAAAGAACTTGTATTTGTCTGCTGAGAACACTCATACTGGGCTCTTGTCATGAACCTCGGACATCACTTATCATGCTGTTGTATTTGTGTCGGGACGTGTGCATGGGTTCAGTGATTCTTCCTACTTGAAACACTGACTATGAGTGATAAAGAAGCATAGGAATAGGCGGCAATAGGGATGGGTTGGGGTTGGCGGGGGTTCTTAGCCAACCTCGCAGTAGGCCTTTGGTCAGAGAACGAAGCGAACCTCCACATAAATGTGTTAAGAGTTGAGTGTGATCTGGATGGTGTGTGAACACTTTGTTGATCATGTTCACACGCAGCCATGTGGTTCATTTGGGAAAGGACAGTCAAACGGCGATATATGTGTATCCTGAAGCAAGGTGGTGATCTTCATCAGAAGCAGTTCTGCGAAGTTGCGATCAGTTCAGTATTTAAGAGATCCTGTGTATCTCCCAGGGTGAACAACGTCTGTCCGACTGATCAGCGGATTTGTCCCCCCCCCCCCGTGGATTTCTAAGTCCTTCTTGACTGAATGTCAGGGCCTCTCTTTTACAATCTGTCATTTCTTTCACTCCAGCGGTTAAGTTTGAAGGCAGCTTTTCATCTGGCAGTAATGTCTGGCAGGAAGGTCGGCGACATTCACGCAATGTCACTGGATCCTGAACTCACTGTCTTTCATAAAACAAAGTTAGTAATCACTTGCCAAACTGTTACCATCCTAAAATTGCAGGTTCCTTTGACATAAGGGCACTTTTAGAGCCTTCAGCTTTCCTACTGCCTCCATTGTTGTACTCGCGTCTTAGATGTCTGTAAGACCCTTAAGGCTTCAATCAAACAAACAGCATCTATCTGTAAGGATAATCAGCTGTTTTGCTGATAGGACGATTGTATGTAAAGGTTTAACTCTGCCAGAAGGTTTGAAGACTCACTCAGGGCAGTGGCGATATCTAAAGCCTATGCGGTGGCTCTGCATATTGAGATCTGCTTGGTGGCTATTTGAAGTCGCCAGAGCATGTTCATTAGATACTACATATGTCTAGAGAGTGTCCTCAGTTGGTCATGTGGTTTGCACCTGTGGGCAGAATTGTGTCTCCCTGGCTGACTGAGCTTTCGAGCCTCCTATTGCATTCTTATGCTTGGCAAAATCTTTTATAGTCTTATCCCCCTGGTGATGGTTTGGTTTTTACCCTACTCACCCAGGAGTTCAAAAATCCCATTGCCTGGCGTCTGGGACAAGTCAGTTTCTATTTCGAGCTATCAAGTAATGATATCTCACTTGTCCGTGGGCTACTAAATACTTTCCACTTAAGATTTTAAACTGTAAATAAACTTGGATTTCATTTCATGTCTGCTCAAAATGTAGCTAATAAATTTTGCAGAAATGAAAGTAGAGTTATCTCACTTTGCTATTTATCACTCTTGATTATGTAATGAAATCAGGGCAAGTGGAAAATTTGTCAGGACAACTTGCTTTCTTCAAGTCTCTTGCTCAGTGGCAAGTGGCTTTTTTAAAAAAAAATTTACCCCCTGTCACCTTTGGTGAAGCCTTACAACGGTCCCTTTCTACTAACCATCAGTATGTATAGCTTACTGGGTTTGTAGTGGGGGTAGGTAGCGTATCAGTTACAACCCACAAATTCATTGGTTGGGGGTGGGCTTTTTCTGATATGTTCTCAGCCTATCAGACTATTAAGCATGGCAGCTATTGTCCCTCACCCTAACCACACCCCTGTCTGATTTGCAGCGGTGGTCAGGTGACAGGGTAAGTGTGTTTTCACTCTCTTCGTCGATTAGGAAATTCTGCTTCGCCAAGGGTATTGCATACCAGACACAATATTACTCCCGGCTTTGGGAGTCCGTCTTCTGATTATGACTACACCAGGGAGCATCTCTTTTGAAAAAGAATCGAACAAACCTGTAGAAGTTTCTGATTCTTTGAAAGAGTCCTTTTGGGGGAAGGGCTGCCTACCATCCCTCATTCTGTCTGCATTCATTCAGCATAAAAATTTAGGTACGAGGTTCATGCATAGAGCTATCTCCTTACTTCATCAGGCTAGTACATGAACATTCTGAGGCAGTGTTTGCAAACATTTCACATGCAACTTAAATATATTTTCAGTGATCATGCATGCCAAATTATTAAAAGTTTGATGAGAGTTATAGGACAATAGCATCCTCTATTTTGCTGCTGTTTTCTGTGAAAAAACATGTAATACACACATGAAACTATAGACCGTTGAATTAGCAAATTTCTTACAGTTTGTCTAGTCAGGTCAGGCACTATTTGTTTGAGCAGGTCTGAATGTTTTGTTGACTGTGGCGTGCTTTCAGAACAGTGTAATCACTATGACCACTGGATGCAAAATTCAAGCATTCCATGTTGCAGGATTCATCCGCAAGGTGTATGGGATTCTCACCTGTCAGATAGTAGTCACCATCGGCATTATGTCACTGTTCCTTTACATGTAAGTATTGCACTTCCTGTTTTTTCATGTGTCTCTCTGATGCAGTGGGGTAGCCTAGTAGTTAAAGTGTACACATGTCATGCCAAAGACCTGGTTCTATTGCCCACATGGGTGCAATGTGTGAAGCCCATTTTTGGTGTCCACCACTGTGATATGTGGAATATTGCTAGAAGCAGCGTAAAACTAAACTCACACATGTGTGTCTTTATGTTATGAAATTCACTTGTATCATGCTCAGACTGCAGTGAATCCCTTTGATCTCAGACCTGGGGTATTGTAGGAGTCACCAGGCACCTTGCTGCCTTCGACAGCAACTCTGTGACTGGCTCTTTGCAGTTTTAGCCATGCCTACATTTAACAAACATTAATATACAATACATCATGGCTTAGATCAAGGGGACTGCATTTGGGGCTGGGTACAGGTTTCCATGACATTGGCAGTATGTGAGAGAGATGTCATTGATTGTATCATTCCAGAAGTTAGCAAGTTCAGTTTCATTAACTATTTGAGCAATGTCTTTAGTATTGTCCCACTTGTGAATAGACATGGCAGCAGACTCAAACAGAATGGTTTTAAATTTAAATATCCTGCGCAAATTTCAAATTTTTAAATGCAGAATATGGGAGTGGTACAAAGCAGTTGCATCCTCCAATTTCTCTAGCTTGGTCTAACTACGTCACATCCTGGTGTCTGACCTTGTGCTACTTGCACTTCAACTTCGTTGAGCAGTCACTAGTGATCTTAACAGTGGTGTATTTGGTCCAACTTTATTAGAATGAAATAACCACTACTTAACATACTGTCTGTTTATTGCATGAATATATGTTTTATTAAGTTCATCTTGAACTACTTCTCTTTATGTTGCCTGTATAAAGATTGTTGTGTGATTAAGGAATTCTGTGTTAGTTCATTTGTACATGACGGTACTAATTAGGTACACACCCAGTGAGTAATCTGGGTTCCATGAAACTAACCAAACTTTGTTTGGACATACCTTGCATAAGACCAGTGATGGAGGTCAGTTGCCCACTTTAAAAGCACCAACCAGAGAAGTGTATTTGTTTCTGGTCCTCGTCCTGACAAGTTGACTGGAACTGTCACCAATCCCAATCTCTCAGAATATTGGTGAGCTAAATGACAATGAAAACCTTTGTTTCTTTACAGTCCTGCGGTCCATGAATACTCCAGGCATCATGCGTGGATGTGGTACCTGGCACTGTAAGTGATGCAAGCTGAACAAGTTCTGACAATATGTTTTGTCAACAATCTTTTAGTTTATGTCACAAATATATGGGGGATTTATTTTGCAACTCTGCCTTCACAACTAGTGACTCTATATTTGTAATGTTTCACAGCATGAGTGTTCTCAAACTGATACTGATGGAGTTGTAATGTCAGTTACTCTACCTATCGTGATTTCATGCCAGGAAAACACCATCCCTGAAAAGATCCATGTTAGAACTGGTTTTCATAAACTTTGTATGAGGCCCTCTACAGGATTGGTTGCACAGACTTACTGACGTGTTTGACGTGTGATATCATATTCCATTTTGTTGATGATTGCTCATGATATCAATCACTGGATTTTGTTATCCAGAATGGATAATTTACATACCACTGTCATGTAACAGAAATATTGCAGAATGCAGAGTTCATGTTCAGATTTGATTATGCATTGTCTGCCATTGTATGGCTGGAATATTGCTGAAAGTGACATTAAACAAGCAAACAATTGAAAACATATGCAGAATGCCTCCTTGGTTCGTAGTATTTGTGTTCGTGAACGTGTGCTGGAATGAATAGGCCCATGTTTCAAGAAGTAATTGTTCTGCCAAGATGTGACTCCCACACTTTGACCAACTTGAGATGACTGTGTTGTTCAGATCTGTCCAATGTATGGGACCCGGCACTCTGTTATTTATTGTACAAATTCACTGTTGTACCTATTTTTTAGAGTTAGTCAGACTTTGAACTCATGATATCAACCTCTAGTTTGTGTTTCCTACTCTTGATTACTTAGCAGGATGTTGAAATAGTTAAAGTGCTGTTTAATGTAATCTAAAACAACACAGATATTTGTAATCCATATTTTGGCTGTCAGTTTGTGCTGTCCCCGAGTTTGAATCTTTATTGGTATTCCTTGTCTGTCAGTAACGTGTGTACTCATGCTCTCCACAGTTGCTTCAAAAAGTGGATGTTCTGTTAGTGCTATATCCATTGTAGAACACTCTATCAGTGGATGAATCTCACTTGTATCAGCAATTATCAAGGACCTCAGGAAACAGGAATAAGGCAGAATGTTATAGATGTCAAGTTCTTCTTTATTGTTTACACAACGTTTCTGCACTATTCCTTGCCCCTTTGTCTGGTGGATACCAAGTGACAGTTATGCAGGATATGCATACATGTATTGTTCATGAAGCCAGAATACTGATTTCATGCATGAATACACAACAAACTGCAGATTATAAGATGGAAGAAGAGTTAAATCATTAAACATACAAAAGCTGGTATGGTGTTGTTACAGAGGATTAAGCGGGTAAACAATAGAAGCCAATGAGCGTAGAATAAGAGGGCTGATAATCTACATTATACAAAGGCTAGGATAAGATATACAAGGTAGGAAGCTGTGGAATAATAGGTGATAGGTGAAGTCTTAACTCTAATTAATTTCCATGCATTAGGCAGGAAAACCAGGGGTTCCTCTTTTGCCAGTCGGGCAAGTTATTTATTTAAGGAGGATTATGAGACATGACAGTGGAGAACAGAGGATAGCGAAGATCTACCCCCATTGCCAACATCTTGTGCCACCATCGATCTTCCAGATGCCTTCCAGAAGATGACTACAGACCAAAACTTTCTCATCCACTCCAACGAAAACATTGTGATCCTCACTTCACTTCTGAAACCCCCCGTGACCTCTGTTCATCTGTGGTGCTAATCATTTGATGCTGATAGAATCTAAAATCTTGCGTTGTTGTCAATCATGGATTTCGGATGCTATGATGGTTGTTGCTTGCCAGTTAATGGAGTGTGATGAATTGGTCACAGTGTGTTCATAAAAGACTGATTTTAGATCTGATTTCTCAACCAAAGTTTTGTGCTCTTTGAGTCTAATGAGAATGGGGCAGGATGTCTCTCCTACATAGCTGCTGTCACAGTCACATGTTAGCTTGCTGATGCAACCCCTGCAACTCAGGAAACAGATCAATATTTAAAAAAGTAAAACATCAAATTAAACTTTAGATAGTTTTGTTTGTTATATCAAACAAAATTAATTCATTAATTAATTGATTCAGTTTCATCTCTGAATGTAGACAGTATTCTTGCATGATTACACGATGCCAGTTAGAAAGTGGTCAGATGCAACATATATCATATGTGGGATTTCATTTTCTTAGTACAGTAAAAATTCTAGTACTTTTTGTAATGCGGGGGTTGAGGGGGGGTGGTATGGTCGACGCCTCATCTGTCTGTCTGTCCGTTTCCGGAGCATAACTCTGAAACGTTCAATATTTTAGACCAAATGTGATAGATATAATGATCTCAGCCTATGGTTGTGCCTTTTGCTATTTACAGATTTTTGGCATTGTCATTTATCTTTTTTTGTTTTTCCATGGAACATTTTGGTGTTAGTCTAATTGTGGGGTGGGCTTCATTTTTTGTGTTGTCTAATGATGGGGTGGTCTTAGTTTCTGGAGCAGAACTGACAGACTGTTCAATATTTTTGTGCAAAACTTGGTAGATATATCCATCTGAACCTATAGTAGTGCCTTTTGGTATTTACAAGTTTTTGTGACTTCTTATTTTCTTGGTTTCCTTGGAAATGTTTTGGACTTTGTCTCAAAATGGCTGGCTGGGCTTCGTTCCAGGAGCACAACTCTAGAACCATTTCATATCTTTCAAATGATCTTGGCAGATATGAGACAGATATTGAAATGGTGACTTTGCTGATTACAGATATATGGCATTTATATTTTTCATGATTTCCATGTAAACAATTCAAACTTAGTCTGAAAAGACAATAAGTAACTGTCAGATGATTTGTCCTTTCAAACATGTGGGGGCCGGGGGGATATGTCATCTTCTGATGACTCTTGTTTGGTCGAGTCCCACTTGGGATTCGAACCTGCACCTTCAGAGTCAGGCACCTAATCGCCAGCACACAAAGTCATCCACCTATCCGGCTCAGTGGAAGTCGTGGTAGCTGAGCGGGCTAGACAGCTGACTTTGTGTGCAGGCGACTAGGTGCCTGACTCTGAGGGTGCAGGTTCGAATCCCAGATGGGACTCAACCAAAAATGTACTAGAATTTGTACTTTACCAAGAAAGCGAAATCCCAAATATGACGTGTTGAATATTTTTGCATGCGTGTCTCAACAAGACGTGTGCTTGATTTTCTTGGTCGTGGTAATAATGAGTGCCTGTTTCAGTTGCTCAGTGTTATGATAACAATCATAATTGGTCTACCTGATCTGCAGCAAGGGGAGTATTATTGAAATGTTTCTGAAATGTGTTTCAAAGCTTGATTTATCACGACTGACAGACTACAGGTTGGCAGTACAGGTCTCGATTTAAGAGATGTTAACCTACTTCCACCAGGTGCAACAGAAGACAAAGATCTAGTTGCTCTAGCCAGATTCCACAACACAGTGTGTTAAACCGTCAGAGGTGTTGATGAACATAGACATATTTCTGTGATGTAGTACCCAGGACACCATAACAACACAGAGATGCATCTGTATACAAGAGCTGTCATAACCGTAGCATATCTATAAATAGCAATATTTCGGTGCCACAGCTATTCAACGTATAGAAGAAAAATGACATACTTATGCTAATGTTAGCTTTATTGTTGATATATTTCTAAAAAACTGGTTAGGTTACACTTTGTAATATTGGGTTGCACCTGTGCAAGTAACAAAGCACTAAGTCGAGCCCTATAGTAACAGCTTTCTTAATTTCCAGCAGTATAGAACTATTATCATAAACTGAAGATGCTGTCAATCTAACAGCATTCAGTTTGTGTTCTGGTTTCTTATAGGGCCCTCACCATAGTTGCTCTTATCGCCTTGGCCTGCTGTGAAAATGTCCGGCGTCAGTTTCCAACCAACATCATTCTTCTTGGAGTGTTTGTAAGTTGTATAATACATTCTGGTTAGAGTGTTTGTGACTGATTAGGTACATTCATTTTGCAGCGTTTGTGAGTGGTAAGGCTCATTCTGGTTGTAGTGTTTTAAAGTTGTGGTGCACATTCATGTAAAGATCAAGGCATATTTCAGTAGTAAAATTGCTATCAGAAATTGAAGTTAAAGTGATATAATGGATTAAGATATATCACAGCTGAATATTTGTCTTTATCAGTGCTATTTAAGTTACTTTATATTTTAAGATATGAAGGCATCAAGCAGTTGACTTCAGCATGTTCAGCTTAAGAGATTTTCACCACCATGAACTAGATTCCTGTTTGGTAGACGAATCCTTTGGAAATGTATCTCATTTTGTACTTGACAATGCATATCACTAAATTTAGGTCAGGAAAACTCTATTAAAAGTGTATGTCCTTTATAGACATGTGAAACCTGGTTGGGAACATGTTCCATTTCTTGCTAAAATTGTCAGTTCAGCTCAACTCAGCCCCTTGATGCTTTCACCCAAGTGCAGCTGACACATTATAATTTTATGCTTCAGTCTTTTTATCATACTACTTTTCTTCATCGCTGCAGATCATTCCTCTAAATATTTCAGTTGAGCAGCTTGTTTTAACTTATGATCCCAGCAATTAAAAACCCAGATTTGAACTTACTGATTGTCAGTAGTTGTTAGGCACCATGTATGTGTTTTTACAGAACTGTTTAACATGTTAGGCCTGGGTTCGTCACAACTGGTCTCCCACACTTTGTTTACACTCTCAGTTCTATGTATATTAACAATGTTATTAAACATTTCCTCACTCACTTTTTCGCAGTAATAGGTTCTGAATTGTGTAAAGAGGAATAGCCACTGGAAATGAAAATTTCTGATATGGTTGTCACTGTAGCCACCTATGAAGCAAACACAGTTTATCGTTAACTGACTGAAAGCTCCTCAAAAGCTGGAATGGATGAGGGTATTTTCTGAACTTCTAGTCTACCATGAAGGTTGCTGGTGTTCTGTTCCCGAGACCAACCAATGGTCTCTCATGTGTGAAGTACAAAATCATCAGTATTTTCCACTTATTCTCTGCTGAAACATCAGGTTGTCTCACCTTCTTATCAACATTCCATTCTCCTGAGTTTTTACATAGTGACTCGAAACCAGCAAGTGGTAGTATTTTAGAATCAGTTAATGAAGATTAATATTTGAAGGGACACAGGTTACTAGGACTGCAGGAGCATTGGACGTGTTAATAGTAATAATGTTTAAATGTTTCAGACTCAGTCGTAACAAGTGAGTGAGTATGATGTTAGGACACTTTTAACATTATTCCAGCGATATTATGTCAGGGGACACCAGGAATTGGCGTCACACATTGTACATGTGGGGAATCGAACCTGGGCCCTTTGCATGACAAGTGGTTGTTTAACAACTGGACTACCCCACTGCGCCTTTGCTCTTAACAAACAATGGCAACTGGGTAGCCTAGTAAAGCATTTGCTAGTCATGTTAAAGTCCTGTGTTTGATTCCCACATGTATGAGAGTCATTTCTGGTGTTTCCCACCTTGATATTGTTGGTATATTGCTATCAATGGTGTAAATCATAACACTCATGACAAAAAGCTGACTGCACCTTTACAATCCTGCGACGATACACGAAGGCCTGAATGTTTTCTATTTATTTGCAGACTATTTGTGAAGGATTCCTGCTTGGGACTGTAGCAAGGTGAGTCTTGGTACTGTGTCTATATGGTAGCTCTGTGACAGGTACTTCCATCAACAGTTATGCGTAGTAATCACACATGTGAATCACTGTTCATTTCTTGATTAGTGCTACACTATTTTACATGGAATAGGTGTATGGGAACACTTAACAATATTTTGAACTTTTAGTTCTGGAAGGAGAAAAAGTATTCTGTCAAACATCAGAATATTTCTTCTTAGTACTCTTCTGGAGAGGGACATTTTTCTTCAGGCTTCTGTTCCTCACAAAACGTAGAACATATCAGGATTTTCCTTCTGGTGTTTGATCAGGAGAAAATCTTAAGGACTTTGACTTTCATGTTTATCTTGCATCTTTGCTCTTGATTCTGAAATTCAACATTATTCTGAAGCATGTTGACCTCCATTACATTAGTGATTTCTGCAGACCATATTTTCTGAAACAGAGATGTGGTTAGGTGCATAGTGTATTAAGTGCAGCAACTATCTACTTTAAGAGAGATGTGTCACTTGTCTTGCCAAAGTCAACTTGGGCCATCACTCACTCACTCACTCACTCACTCACTCACTCACTCACTCACTCACTCACTCACTCACTCACTCACTCACTCACTCACTCACTCACTCACTCACTCACTCACTCACTCACAATTTGCTGTTGATGTATTGCAGCCACTATGACAAAGATGCTGTCCTTATAGCTGTTGGAGTCACTGCCGTAAGTATATTGGCTTCTTCACACTTCATTAATATTTACCTGAGATCTGCCTCAGATGTTGTAATGTATCAACTTAGATTGTTCACATTATGAAGTTTTTACACATGTTAGACATTTTTGTCTTCAAATCAAATGTTATTATTCTTAGATAGGCCATTCCCATATGCAGGAATTGTATAAATTGTATACAGATCCGTTTAAATATTGACCATATATCTGTTCTTCTAAACCAGGCATCACATTTTAGATTTTGCTAATTTGTGGATGCCTTTTGGGGAATAAATAGTTATACTGAAGGTCACATTAAATATTTATTTTGTGTGTAATGTTTTCAAATGTGTTTGTGGATGGACAAAGGAAATTGAAATGGTGCACATTTTAGATTTTGTTACATTATTAATGCATAATGTATGTACATGCTCCTTCAGATTTGTCTCCTGATATCACTGTAGAACTAACAGTGGGCTTGAATGAAACTGGTAATAAAATCTAATCTATGGAATATTTCTCTGCTTCAAGGCATATCTTGACACTTGAATCACATAGATATGTAGGATAAGATGCTTATGTGCTTGTCCATGCCTGATGCTGCATCTCTGCATACATATGTCTTTAGATTGAAACAGTATTGAATAACATTTAGCCTTACACTGAAGCCAATTAGATAGCATATGAAATTGTTTTTTGATCAGTATTATACTGCATTTCTTACAGGTGCCATCCTGTACCAGGATAATGTTGACTCTACCACCTCAAATCTTTGATGTTAATGTCTGTACCCAAGTAATGTTGACCCTATCACCACAAATCTTTGATGTTACTGCCTGAACCAAGATAATGTTGACCCTACCACCTCTTATCGTTGATGTTACTGCCTGTACCGAGATAATGTTGACCCTACCACCTCAAATCTTTGATGTTACTGCCTGTACCAAGATAATGTTGACCCTACCACCTCAAATCTTTGATGTTACTGCCTGAACCAAGATAATGTTGACCCTACCACCTCAAATCTTTGATGTTAATGTCTGTACCCAAGTAATGTTGACCCTATCACCACAAATCTTTGATGTTACTGCCTGTACCAAGATAATGTTGACCCTACCACCTCAAATCTTTGATGTTAATGTCTGTACCCAAGTAATGTTGACCCTATCACCACAAATCTTTGATGTTACTGCCTGTACCAAGATAATGTTGACCCTACCACCTCAAATCTTTGATGTTAATGTCTGTACCCAAGATAATGTTGACCCTATCACCACAAATCTTTGATGTTACTGCCTGAACCAAGATAATGTTGACCCTACCACCTCTTATCGTTGATGTTACTGCCTGTACCGAGATAATGTTGACCCTACCACCTCAAATCTTTGATGTTACTGCCTGTACCAAGATAATGTTGACCCTACCACCTCAAATCTTTGATGTTACTGCCTGAACCAAGATAATGTTGACCCTACCACCTCTTATTGTTGATGTTACTGCCTGTACCGAGATAATGTTGACCCTACCACCTCTAATCTTTGATGTTAATGCCTGTACCAAAAAAATGCTGACCCTACCACCTCTTATCCTTGATGTTACTGCCTGTACCAAGATAATGTTGACCCTACCACCTCTAATCTTTGATGTTACTGCCTGAACCAAGATAATGTTGACCCTACCACCTCTAATCTTTGATGTTACTGCCTGTACCAAGATAATGTTGACCCTACCACCTCTTATTGTTGATGTTAATGCCTGTACCGAGATAATGTTGACCCTACCACCTCAAATCTTTGATGTTACTGCCTGAACCAAGATAATGTTGACCCTACCACCTCTTATCGTTGATGTTACTGCCTGTACCGAGATAATGTTGACCCTACCACCTCAAATCTTTGATGTTACTGCCTGTACCAAGATAATGTTGACCCTACCACCTCAAATCTTTGATGTTACTGCCTGAACCAAGATAATGTTGACCTTACCACCTCTTATTGTTGATGTTACTGCCTGTACCAAGATAATGTTGACCCTACCACCTCAAATCTTTGATGTTACTGCCTGTACCAAGATAATGTTGACCCTACCACCTCAAATCTTTGATGTTACTGCCTGAACCAAGATAATGTTGACCTTACCACCTCTTATTGTTGATGTTACTGCCTGTACCAAGATAATGTTGACCCTACCACCTCTTATTGTTGATGTTACTGCCTGTACCGGGATAATGTTGACCCTACCACCTCAAATCTTTGATGTTACTGCCTGAACCAAGATAATGTTGACCCTACCACCTCTTATTGTTGATGTTACTGCCTGAACCAAAAAAATGCTGACCCTACCACCTCTTATTGTTGATGTTACTGCCTGTACCAAGATAATGTTGACCCTACCACCTCTAATCTTTGATGTTAATGCCTGTACCAAGATAATGTTGACCCTACCACCTCAATTCTTTGATGTTAATGCCTGTACCAAAATAATGCTGATCCTGCCACCTCTAATCTGTGATGTCCTGTTGTTCCTCATCCACCCAAAAAGAATGGGTTTGATTTTGTAATCAATTATTTAGAAAATTGTTCCCAAGTTTATTATGTCCAATAGACTACAGAACAGACATTTGCAAAGTATTCTCATTATTTCAACCAAATGTGACACTACTCTTGTTATATGTAGGATGGATTCATCAATGTTCTAAGGTACTTACATTGTTGAATAACTTTAACAATTTCTTTGCACTAATACCATTTGTCATGTTGTTTAAGAATTCTACCTTTATGACTAAAATGTATTGTAGTGTTATATGACTGAGTGACATTTTGCCAGGAGGCGTCTGGAATATTCAGTTCATGTTGTCGCCCACATATAGAATAAGTATATATGGATGACAACTTCTCAATACTAGAACATGACATTTAGATACAGGTTCTTCTTTCTTTTACAAGTGTGAATGATACAGGGAGAGAACAGGTGATATATATATACAGTGGAAAACTAATTAACAAGTGATGATAACAAAAAGTGGGGTAACAATGGATACAAGGATAAACATAGAAGCTAGTGGTACACAGAGCATAGTATGAATACAAGATAACAGTATGATGATAACTAAGTAAGCCAGTGAGGTACACATAGTGGACTGTTTGTACAGGTGGCTAGAGTGGTTTGATGAGCTCATCAAAAGCCGCGGGGATAGGTAGCCTTGGTCTCTGTTAATCAGGGTCGGTATCGTTTTATGTTGATAGCTTCAGTTATTTTTCATTTGGTAAAGTCTGATTGGTTCTTTCAGAGTAAGGTGTAGTCAGTCCAGTTGATTTGGTGATTGGGAAGGGCCACTTTATGATCTGAAATGGCTGATTTCTGGTCCAATTTGATGGTTGATGTCTGATGTTCCTTGATTCTGGTGTAGACATGCCTGAGTGTTTTTCCTACATATGAGTGCCCACAAATGTTGTCAGTTTTGTAGATTAAACCCTTGGGGTTGGATTTTATGGCTTGTGGGGATTTTGGCCCGGAGGAGGATAATGATGGTGACAGAGGTTGTAAAGGTGGTGTCTGTGCCTGCTTGTTGCTAAAGGAACCTGCTGATCTGGTGGGAAGGTTGGCCTATGTATGGGATGGAAATTTTAATAGGAGCTGATTCAGGTCGTGGAGGTTTGGTAGTAGGTAACGATAGAGTTGCTGCAATTGTCCTGTTCACTAACTGGGGTGGGTAATCATTATGGTTGACAAAGACATCTCTCAGGTGGTTGATTTCCTCTTGCAGCTTTATAGAACATACGTTCTTAGCTCTTCTAGTAAGCGTGAAGATTATACCTGACTTCACTCTTGGAGGGTGGTTGGGCTGATAGTGGACATACTGGTTAGTGTGGGTGTGTTTCAGGTATACTGTTGTCTGAAACTGGTTGGAATGGGTGCGGGATACCAGGATGTCTAGGAATGTGATCAGGTTGTTGGTTTCTGCCTCCATGGTGAACTTGACTCTTGGATGTTGCTTGTTGAGGTGGTTTAGCAGCTCTAGAGGGTCGTTGTCAGGTTTCAGGACAACAAAAGTGTTGTCCACATTCTGATACCAGCACATAGGTTGGAAAGGTGATGTGAGGATCGCTTTCTCTTCTCTCTCTTTCATATGTATCTCCGTAAGGATAGGTGACAGTGAGTGGTGAGCCCATCGGCAGTCCATGTATCTGTTCATATATATGTGAAGTATGTTGAGTTGATGCAGGCTGAGGCGAGGTCTATGATAGAGTCTGTGGAGAGGCTGGTGTCAAGTTGGTTGAGTCGTTCCCGCAGGGCTGTAAGGGCTTCTTCATGTGGAATGTTAGTAAACCAATCAGCATCATAGCTGACCATGGGACCAGGATTGGATAGTTCACGTAACTTAGGGCAAAAATCAGTAGAGTCTGTGATGAAGGATTTGGCTGTCTTACCTAAGGGTGATAGAACATGACTAGGGTGCTGAGTAGTACTGTAAAAAATGTATCTCGAGAACACACAAGGATGGGGGTTTTTGACAGGACTCTTATGGATCTTGACCATTGCCCCGGCATAAGGGGCCTGGTGATAAGACACTGACAATTTATGGTGCAAGCCTATTGAAAGTTCATAATTGTCACATAGGGTCTTGAGGGCCTTATGTTGGCGGTTGAGTTTTGCGGTGGGGTCCTTGTGGAGCTTCTTGTAGGTAGATGTGTCCTGAAGCATTGAGTGGAAGTGGGGCTGATCTAGCACCACAGTGGCTCTGCCCTTGTCTGCTGGAGTATTTCTTAAAATAGCTTATCTAAACATAATGTTCACCATCCTTTAATGATAGTATGTCTTTCACTATCTTTGTAGTGGTTGACTCCAGTAGTTCTGCTTGACTGACCACATCATTAGCATCCACTGTGGGTATGAAGTGATGTTTGTTTAAGGTTTGAACTTGAAATATCCCTAAATATTTGTACCTTATATCCCTATTTAACAAGGACTGTTACTGCTCATGTATTCTGTTTGCTTCCAAATGAATTTACTGTTATCTTTATCTAAGATGGAGGACTCTCTGTCTTAAATGAAGGAAACATAGTCTTAAATGATCTTATTCTTATGATTGACATACCTTTTGCTGAAGCTGTTTACATTAAAGAAGCTGTGCTTTTACAATAGTCTGAGTGCTTGCTTGGCCTCCAGCTTACCATAGCAACATTAGGCATCATGCTTTGTACCAGTATGGTATCTCTGCCCTGCTCCTAACATAAAACTGTGATAATAATAACTCCATTTCTATAGCATTCTGTATCCAGTCACCAAGTGGTTGCTCATGGTGCAGACATATATACATATTTACAACAGGAGTTCATTTAGAGGTCATAGTACTTCTTGCATAGGTAGGTTTTCAAGTTAGACTGGAAGCTGGCTATTGAGGGGGATTCTTTGAGAGACACTTGCAGATTGTTCCAGAGGATAGCTGACAAACAGGAAAAACGTTGGTGTCCATATGTCTTAAGACTCGTGTTTGGGACGATAAACAGTGACTGATTGTCAGGTCTCAGAGTCCATGTTGGAGCATACTCCCTCACAAGACTAGAGATATGACATGGCTCCATTGTCAAGAGATTTGTAAGTCCTGCTAAGGATCTTGTATTCTATCCTAGCTGAGAGTGGTAACCAGTGCACATGCATGAGGATTTGAGAGGTGTGACTCGGTGATTCTACAGATAATCTGGCAGCTTCATTTTGGACTTTTTGCAGCCTGGAGAGTAGGTCTTTGTTCGTGTTCCCAAACAAACTGTTACAGTAGTCCAACTGGACAACACCATACATCTTACAAGATGGTTTGTTGCGTCAGTTGTTAATAGCTGGTGTATGCTGGGGATATTCCTTATGTGATGACAACAGATTGTACATAAGTAAGTGATAGAAAGTGTAGAATATGTGAGGACACCCAGATTCACCCAGGTTCTGAGATTCACAATGTTAACTGAATTCACACTCAGTTTAGCTCTGACAGGTGAACAACACATGAAAATGTCTGTATTTCCAATGCAATGCATCCGCTGGTTTCCAATGCAACATATGTTTCGTGTCTTGTCAGCAAGCACGAGCGCTAGAAGTGATGTACCATGTTTTCGGGTTACTCGTTATTGCGAGGGGTCACGCCCCTGTATGGTAGTGCATATGATGCATTCTTCTGCACAGAAATCAACAAATACAACGTATGATTTTAATTAAAAGCCATGCAAACTGTTGTTTTTTTCCTTCATTTTGTTTTTTTTGTTGTAAAATTTGTTAAAAATAATTTGCACATTCATTGTTCTTGTCTGCATGACCCACCATAGCAGGGACAAGGAAACGTGTCATGTCTGCACAGTATAGTATCATTGCAGAAGTATTTTAAATAAACCCAGAGGTCACATGGCTGGTAAGAATTCTGCTGCACGAAAAAAAATATATGCAAGAGAAGACCAATTCGGTATTCAGTGGTTTTTTTTATTACGTCGGCAACATTCCATTCCAGTCACGTGATATTTATGTTTGGCTTTTCTCTCGAGCAGATGATGGACCACTTGACAAGTTGTGAGCATTATTTCAAAAGTTATGATCACATTTACAAAGGTTCTCTGAGTGCATTACGTTCTATGGTAGAATTTTAGTACTATGACAGAAATTAGGCCACAACTTCTGTGAAAGCTGGACATTTCAAACATTTTGTGTTCTGATTGTGATGGAAACTTCTGCACTCGAGATGGTTTTTACAGTTGGCGCTGTCATCTCACTGTACGCAAGAAATTACGGGGAAAAGATATACCCTGAAAACATGGTACCGCATGGAACATGAAGTAAAGTTGTCTCCGTGCTGTGATTACTCCGATAAGCTGACTGGAATTCATCGTATAGACTGTTGTTTTCAAATGAGCATTAAGGTGGGTTTTTAGTGCCTTTTCCAGCACTGTGGACACAAAGGATAGATTTGAGACAGGTCTGTAATTTGCCAAATCATCAGTGTCAAGTCTTGGTTTCTTCAATAAAGGCTTCACAGTAGCTTGCTTCAGGCATTCTGATGTATCCATCACACAGAGGGTTGATCTTGATGCTACTATCAATTTCTTTACCTCTTCCTCACTGAATAGGATGCAAGATGCATATCTGAGGTTGCAATGTCACCTTGTAGAGACTCGGACAGTTCGCACCTATCAAGATCTGAATGGATCCTTGCTATCTTCTCTACAAGGTAATTGCTAAAATCTGCTACAAGAGATGATATATCTGTGGTATCTGGAAGACTAGAAGACATGAATCATACATGGATTTAACTGAGGTCATGTTCTTGATTTGAGCAATGCAGTGCTCAGATTTGGTCACAGAAGTAGCATTCTGCAGATTTGTACAACGGTCTGTCAATTTCCAGCTGTGATTTCCACCATTTTCTTTCCATCAACTGACAATAGGCTTGAGCAACATCCCGAGAATACCATGGGACAAATGACCTCACTGGAATGATCTTGACTATGCATGGTGCATGTTTATCAATAAGATTGGACAGGGTCTTATCATAAGCTGTGCACAATGAGTCCACATCTGTAAAGGTCCCATTTATTAACTGGGAATCTTGAAGGTCCTGTTTATCAATGCTCTTGACATTTCTGCAGGTGAGGCTAGTCACTGGTGTGTCTTGGACAGATAGACTGGGCTCAGAGTCATCAGCGTTAGAGCGTTTGACACACTTCTTGACTGCTGCATCTTTAAGATTCTCAAAGTGTACATCAAAACCTCCAACACATGCTTCCTTTTCAAATTGATGAGAAGTGTTGACGGTTCAGAAATAAACAAGTTATAGGTCAGTCCGTTTTTCTTCGACGGTGCTGGCCAATACATGCTGATACATCTGAAGCATATGCTATTGACGGTGAACAACAGGTTCATTGGTTCAAAGGATTGACATGTGAAAAGGGGGTCAGAACACACTTTCACATTTAAGTTGGATCTATATATGGCGCCTATTCTACCACCCTTTCTGTGCTGTCTTGGTAAATGCATTAAAGAATAAACTGGTGGGATCATTTCTTCAATGATATCCTCGTCACCAGTCGAGTATAACCATATTTCTGTGATGAAGAAGGTGTCAGTATTCTTTACCGTGATCAGATGTGAAGTATCCAAGGTTTTATTCCGAATGGTGCATTCCGACATGATATTGTTGTCAAAGGCAAGATTATCATGTCTTTGATGCAGACTAGTTGTTATTTACAATTGTCAGAGTGAAATCTATTACTGAACTCCTTGTGTCGGCTCTTGTCTGATGCATAGCTTTCTAGATTAGAAAGTACTTTTGGAAAAGATAGTGATGGACCTGGTCTAGAATTGGTCTTCAGCAATCTGTGTTTCTTGTAATGGGAACAGGTGGCCAGGTTCACCTGTTTGGTTGGCACATGTCATCGGTTCCCAGTTGCATAGATCAATGCTTATGCTGTTGATCACTGGATTGTCTGGTCCAGACTTGATGATTTACATGCGGCGGTCATACAGTTGGAATATTACTATGTGTGGCATACGCAACAAACAAAAGATTGTGATGGTAATGAGATGAACAGAGGAAGGTGAGCATCTGCTCTGCTGTGAGTTTGTAATGATTTATGACAAGAGAAAAGAGTTGTGGTTAGCAAACAATAGTCTGTCAGGCATCCGCCATTGTGACACTGTATACATAACATATACATTGAAGAGCTCCTAATATCTACCTCAAACATACCCATTGATTCTAAGGTCAAATTAAACGCAAAGTACAGACAGTGAGCTGTCCCAAGCTGCCTGGTACTGGAAAGTTAACAGTCATATATCATATAAAATCTTATCCCACTGGGTACCCATTTACAGTTTGGTGAATAGATGCCAAAGTTTTGTTATCCCCCCGGCATGTAATGCGGGGGCAATACAGTCGACGCCCTGTCCGTCCGTCCGTAATCATTTTGTTTCCGGAGCATAACTCAGAAACCGTTCAATATTTTTAGACCAAACTTGATAAGTATAATAATCTCAACCTATAATTGTGCCTTTTGCTATTTACACAGTTTTGGCATTTATATTTTTTTTGTTTTTTCATGGAAACATTATGGTGTTAGTTTTATGTTGCTGTGGGCTTCGTTTCCGGAGCAGAACTCAAAACCCGTTCAATATTTTTGTGCAAAACTTGGTAGATATATCAGTCAGAACCAAAAGTGGTGCCTTTTGCTATGTAGAGGTTTTTGTGATTTATTATTTTCTCGGTTTCCATGGAAATGTTTCGGACTTAGTCTCAAAAGTGAGAGTTGTGTTTTTCTTTCCGGAGCAGAACTCAAAAACCGTTCAATATTTTTCTGCAAAACTTGGTAGATATATCAGTCAGAAGCTGAAGTGGTGCCTTTTGCTATGTACAGGTTTTTGTGATTTATTATTTTCTCGGTTTCCATGGAAACGTTTCGGACATAGTCTCAAAATGGAGGGATGGGCTTCGTTTCTGGAGCAGTACTCAAAAACCATACAATATTTTTCTGCAAAACTTGGTAGATATATCAATGTGAACCTATAGTGGTGCCTTTTGGTATTTACAGGATCTTGTGATTTATTATTTTCTTGATTTCCATGGAAATGTTTTGGACCTAGTCTGAAAAGTGAGAGGTGTGTTTCATTTCCAGAGCAGTACTCAAAAACTTCTTAATATCTGGCAGTAAAACTTTCTCAGATATGTGTGGCAGACCCCAAAGTGGTGCCTTTTGGTTTTAAAAGTTTTTTGTGATGTATTATTTTGTTGGTTTCCATGGAAACGTTTCGGACTTAATCTCAAAATGGAGGGATGGGCTTCGTTCCAAGAGCACAACGCGAAAACCATTTCATATCTTTCTAAAGATCCTGGCAGATATATGAGGCAGGTATTGAAGTTGTGACTTTGCTGATTACAGATATATGGCATATATATTTTACATGAATTCCATGGAAGCAATTCAAACTTAGTCTAAAAAAACAATGAGTAACTGTGAAATGATTTGTCCTTTCAAACATGTGGGGGCCGGGGGAATATGTCATCTTCTGATGACTCTTGTTTTCAAACTCGCTTACCCAAGGCATGACTACATGTTGTGGAGCAGGACTGACGTCCTAGAAACTCTCAGGAGTCAAGCTTCAAACACGATCACCTATCCAAGGACTTTCCATGACCAACATTGCTTAACTTAACTGCTTTGAGACCCAGCCTCTGTGCACAAGACCACACCATTGCTATACACCACTACAAAAACCATTTGTAATATGACATTTAAGGATATGCATGAGGATTTGAACAAACTGGTTTACAAAAGTAGCTTTTGATTGTCAAAAGGGTATGACAAGAGGATCTCTACTTTCACCAACCATGTTATCACATGAATAATCAGATTACCAAATCATCCAACTCAGTCCCTTCTGAACATTGAACAAGGATTGTTCCTAAAGCTTTGAAGAAATTCTATGATTGCATTTCTTAAAAGACTTCATTTCTATCTGTCCAAAATGTTGAAAAGTGGGGCGGTATGTAGACAGATGTATAATGTACTGAACAGCAAACGAAATGCAAGTTTTGAAAGAATGAAATCTCACAATAGTAAGCGTACATGTGTATGTCTTCTATTTAAAAACTTGACAAAGTTCCACATCCTCTGCTGTTCAGTATTTATCTGCAGTTACCTGAAAATACAACTTAAGTTCATGCAGTCCCATTTGTTAGACTCAGTAGTGGACTGCAACGAAAAGTACTGAGGATAAGTTTACTTAGACTGAAGTGCTTGTATACATTTGGAAAACAAGATGACTGTTTTACTAACAGTGTCACCCAACCTGAACACTTGAACATGATAAATGTCTAAGGCAGGCAATACATATGAACTATATAGTTCCTTAGTCCTCAGTGCTGACATATCCACACATATGTATTCTTCGAAATGTAGTCAATGAAGTCTCCATCATCAAGTGCTCTAAAACAGAAAATATCAGATTTGTAAGAAAACTGTTAACGCAGGATCATCGTCAAGGATTTTTGTTTACTTTTCTGACCTTATTACAGTATTTTCTGAAAATGTTTTGTTTTGCTGGCAGGTTGTGACGGTGTCCCTGACCCTATTCGCTTTCCAGACTAAGGTTAGTGATGTGCTTCATAGGTTACTGTCTTTCACTGGAAATGTATTTGTCTATCTTTATAGCTTTGATCACAAAAAGTTATCTCAGTTCTGTTAGATATAACTGAGATTTCATTTTCTTTGTACAACACTGTATAATGATAGCTTGTTGATGTGCCAAGAAATCCTTGTCTCATACAAACTTTACAATGATAATTTCCAAACTCATAATATCCAAACTTTGTCTGCATTGCAAATGTCTCCTCAGTGTTATTGTTACTATTTAATCATTGCTTGTGTTTTTCAGTGGGATTTCACAATGATGAGTGGCCTGTTGTTCGTGTTCATGATCGTGCTGCTCTGTTTAGGTCTTCTGTGTGCCATCATCAGAAACAAGGTATTTTCACATACAATTACAACTAACTAGATAAAGCATTGCATCATGTTCATATGATAAGCGGTGCAGAGTTGCATCCAGTGTGTGAGACAGAAACCATAACTTCTGGTTTGTAAGTGCACCTCATATGCCGAGGATATTGGCCTGAGCGGAATAAAGTTCTGTTCTGTTATGTATTTTATGGGCCATCCCTATTTCATTAGGACGCAATGGGCAGGGGATTAGCTGTGCACAACCAGATGGTTGGATGTTTTACAGTGTCTGACAAATGGGAGGATTATTTCATTAAGAGGCAACAAGCAGGGGATAGGCTGTGCACAACCAGATAGTTAGATGTTTTACCCTGTCTGACAAATTCGAGGATACTGTTTGAGTGAGTGAATATGGTTTTTACGTCGCTTAGAAATGTTCCTGCAGTATCACTGAGAAAAGAGAAGTGGACGTCAGTATTGATGCGTTTATGATTGTGAAACAGGAAACAATGTCAGGAAATATGAATGTATGATATCTGTCCAGGTGCTACATGGGTAATATTTACTGATGTTGACATGAACCTGTACATCTTTCAGTCATCATTCCTCAATACTGATGCCGATGTCAAAATACACTCAACTAAAAACGTAAAAGACAACCCCCATTTTCAGTATGTCAGTATTTAACAGTTCACATAATGATCCATATAATACTTAATGTTGAATATTGTAGCAATCCTTAACTTTGTTTTTGATATGCATCTAAAGTTTACCACATTTCATGTTTGGTTAAGAAAAAGCCAAATATCCATTGCCCTGTGTCTGTATTAAGAAATGTACCTGTTTTATTCCAGTATCTCAACCTGGTGTATGCCTGCCTAGGAGCTCTGGTGTTTTGTGCTGTAAGTCATGTAGTGTTTAATCATTGTCATGCTGAAGAATACGTGTTGCCTAGACTTGCAGTCAATTTGCTAAAGGGATAGTGTAAATACTGTTAGGGACACCATACAGGCAGCAAAGGTGTAGTAAGTCATCATGGTGGCCTGATTTCGGTTACTGGTGGTCTGTAGCGTTATGTAATGTCTTGCTATGTAGAGCAGTATCCCGCCGTGGTAAGGTAATAGTTTTATGCATAAATCTGTGATAAGTCTAGTTATTTTGCTGTCCTTGGAAGGCAGGTTTTTAACAAAATACAATGTTTGTTATGCATAACTTTCAAGTATCACAATATTGGCTGAAGCACTGCCTATGACAAACTCCATTCTTCATATTTCCCCCCTCACTCCAGCACTCACTCATACTGGGGCACTGTAATTGTTACCACCTTCCCAGAGCTTTAGATAAGGTGTGTATTTCACACAATAAAAGTCAGATTTACTCAGTTACAAATCTACAAAAATGCATGAGAATCACATAAATCCCAATAGGTCTATAATACCTCGCTTATTTACTGAGCTGACTAAATAGGTCTATAATAGCTTGCGTATTAACTCAGCTAACTAACTTGACTAGTGAATTCATTGTGGCGCCCAAACTCTACAACAGTGTTATAAGCGATGCTTATATATACATATACTATTACTGCCGTAGCCACTGTCCAAGTTTACTGTAGTAGTCATGTGGCTGCCATGTAGAGTGTTTATATATGACTGGCAATATATAAATAACTCAAAACTTATGTCTATTTAGAAGGATTTTTTATCCCCCGGCATGTAATGCGGGGGGATATAGTCAACACCTCGTCCATCCATAATCATTTTGTTTCTGGAGCATAACTCAGAAATCGTTCAATATTTTTAGACCAAACTTGATAGATATAGTAATCTCAGCCTATGGTTGTGCCTTTTGCTATCTACAGATTTTTGGCATTTATATTTTTTTTGTTTTTCCATGGAACGTTTTGGTGTTAGTCTTATGGTGGGATGGGCTTTGTTTCCGGAGCAGAACTCCAAAACCGTTCAATAATTTTGTGCAAAACTTGGTAGATATATCAGTCAGAACCTAAAGTGGTGCCTTTTGCTATGTAGAGGTTTTTGTGACTTATTATTTTCTCGGTTTCCATGGAAAAGTTTCGGACTTTGTCTCAAAAGTGAGAGGTGTGTTTTGTTTCCGGAGCAGAACTCAAAAACCTTTCAATATTGTTTTGCAAAACTTGGTAGATATGTCAGTCGGAAGGTATAGTGGTGCCTTTTTTGCTATTTCCAGGTTTTAGTGATTTATTATTTTCTCAGTTTCCATGAAAACGTTTTGGACCTAGTCTGAAAAGCGAGAGGTGTTTCGTTTCCAGAGCAAAACACAAAAACTTCTTAATATCTGTCAGTAAGACTTGGTAGATATGTGTGGCAGACCCCAGAATGGTGCCTTTTGCTATTTCCAGCTTTTTTTGATGTATTGTTTTCTCTGTTTCCATGGAAACGTTTCGGACTTAGTCTCAAAATGGAGGGATGGGCTTCGTTCCCAGAGCACAACGCGAAAGCCATTTCATATCTTTCAAAAGATCTTGGCAGATATATGAGGCAGATATTGAAGTTGTGACTTTGCTGATTACAGATATATGCCATCTATAATTTTCATGAATTCCATGGAAACAATTCAAACTTAGTCTAAAAAAACAATGAGTAACTGTGAAATGATTTGTCCTTTCAAACATGTGGGGGCCGGGGGGATGTGTTATCTTCTCATGACTCTTGTGCTACTTACAGGTTTTTGTGATTTATTATTTTATCGGTTTCCATGGAAATGTTTCGGATTTACTCTCAAAAGTAAGAGGTGTGTTCCGTTTCTGGAGCAGAACTCAAAAACTTCTTAATATCTGTCAGTGAAACTTGGTAGATATGTGTGGAAGACCCCAAAGTGGTGCTTTTTGCTATTTACAGGTTTTTATGATGTATTATTTTCTCGATTCCATGAACATGTTGCTGACTTCATTTCCGTAGCACAACTTGAAAACCATTTCATATCTTTCAAAAGATCTTGGCAGATATACGAGACAGATCTTGAAGTGGTGACTTTTTCTGATTACAGATATGTGGCATTTATATTTTTCAAGAATTCCATGGAAACAATTCAGACTTGGTCTAAAAACACAATAAGTAATTGTTGGATGATTTGTCCTTTCAAATATGTGGGGGCCGGGGGGATATGTTATCTTCTGATCACTCTTGTGCTACTTACAGGTTTTTGTGATTTATTATTTTATCGGTTTCCATGGAAACGTTTCGGACTTACTCTCAAAAGTGAGAGGTGTGTTCCTTTTCCGGAGCAGAACGCTTGTATTTGTATGTTTATCGGTGTTAATTATCCAATAAGGATAAGAAACTGTGGGTGAAAATACACAATTCTTTAAACTAGTGCGAGTACAAGAGATGCTAGTTACTCAAACATGCAATTACTCATGCATAGACAGGCATGGGGATAAATCCCCAATTGCTTGAAAATTTTTTGGAAGCTTTGCTTTCCTGTCAGCTGATTTGTCGCAGGGCTTCCTTGTACCGCACTGTATTATTACAGAGTGATTTAGGTGGATTGTTGTTGACTGCCGTGTGAAAGAGTAGTAATTCATTCACTAACATAGAAATTTGGTAACATTGATGTGACCAGGCTAATTATGTGTCAGTGACACTGATTTTTACTTGTATCAATCTCTGGATGAGCTGGACAACATAAATTATTCCACCACCTGCATTAATGCTGCTACGCTTTGTATACCACTTCCTGACTACTTTATTCCTGACCTACCCATGTGTTACTGTACCAGTACCTGACTACCCAGGTGTTACTATCCAAGTACCTGACTACCCATGTGTTACTATTCCAGTACCTGACTACCCATGCGTTACTATTCCAGTACCTGACTACCCATGTGTTACTATTCCAGTACCTGACTACCGATGTGTTACTATCCCAGTACCTGACTACTGATGTGTTACTATCCCAGTACCTGACTACCCATGTGTAACTATTCCAGTACCTGACTACCCATATGTTACTATTCCTATACCTGACTACCCATGTGTAACTATTCCAGTACCTGACTACCCATGTGTTACTATTCCAGTACCTGACTACCCATGTGTTACTATCCCAGTACCTGACTACCCATGTGTTACTATTCCAGTACCTGACGACCCATATGTTACTATCCCAGTACCTGACTACCCATGTGTAACTATTCCAGTACCTGACTACCCATGTGTTACTATTCCAGTACCTGACTACCCATGTGTTACTATCCCAGTTCCTGACTACCCATGTGTTACTATTCCAGTACCTGACTACCCATGTGTTATTATAACAGAACCTGACTACCCATATGTTACCAGTCCAGTACCCGACTACCTATGTGTTACTATTTCAATATCCCACTACCCATGTGTTACTATCACAGTACCTGACTACCCATTTGTTACTATTCCATTACCCGACTACCCATGTGTTACTATTCCAGTACCTGACGACCCGTATGTTACTATTCCTATACCTTACTACCCATGTGTTACTATCCCAGTACCTGACTACCCATGTGTTACTATTCCAGTACCTGACTACCCATGTGTTACTATCCCAGTAACTGACTACCCATGTTACTATTCCAGTACCTGACTACCCATGTGTTAATATTCCAGTACCTGACTACCCACGTTACTATTTCAATACCTGACTACCCATGTGTTACTATAACAGAACATGACTACCGATGTGTTACTATCCCAGTACCGGACTACCCATGTGTTACTATTCCAGTACCTGACTACCCATGTGTTACTATCCCAGTACCTGACTACCCATGTGTTACTATAACAGAACCTGACTACTGATGTGTTACTATCCCAGTACCTGACTACCCATGTGTTACTGTTACAGAACGTGACTACCCATATGTTACCAGTCCAGTACCCGACTACCTATGTGTTACTATTTTAATACCTGACTACCCATGTGTTACTATTCCTACACCTGAATGTCCTTGTGTTACTATTCCAGTACCTGGTGTTCGACACTCAGCTGATGCTAGGGGGAAAACACCAGTACTCATTATCACCGGAGGAATACATCTTTGCCTCCCTCAACCTCTACCTGGACATCATCAACATGTTCCTCTCCATCCTTACCATCGTTGGCCTCATCAAAGACAAATAGGAAGAATGTCAGCATGAAGAAACCTGGGTTGGCAACATTGGCCTTGAGTTGCTATGGCAACCTGACCATGCCATGCCCTGTAGATGGGAGATGCATCATCTCTGTTGATTGCTAAAGACAACCTTAAGTTGAGTACCTGTCAAAATATGTTCGCTTGATAATCATTTTAGTTGGGTTTACTTTTACTTTTTCTTTTACTCTGAATTTATCAGTATACTCTCTTGTTTTTTGCATTTGATTTTATCAATGACTAGAAAATAGTGCTAAAATGATCATGATTATATTTATTTTAAAAATGTTCATAAGGCAATTACAGTTATGGACTCTTGCGCACATTTATAATTGTTTTGTTTGATATGTTGTGTATGATTTTGTTTGTTCGTTATTGACACTTTTGAGTTAATTTGATCATCAGAGGCTCTACTGTGGCCATAGGTGACTCCGTTATCTAAGGCAATTCTTTGATTTTGAAACTGAATCTTGTTCTGTTCATCAGCACCACAGCTGTGGTCTTGACTTTTTCCAAAGTGGTAACAGTGTGGAACATGCCGTGATATATCTGAATGCTGTTTTAATGAGTTAAGACCAACTTACATGGTCACTCATTCACAAATTTGTGTTGCTGAAGAACAAGAGCTATACGATAGTTATGTACCAAGGTTTGCTTTGTTTCTGAGTAACGTCAAGTTACCTTCAGTTTTGTAGTATCTGGTTACGACTACTGTTATCCTGCATGGTCAGTGAGGTGGCATAGGAGGCCCAGGTCGTGGTTTGTGTGGCACAAACTGATGTGTATAGTGTTGTCCATGGTTACGAAGATCTGATGCATCTGGGCTTAAAGATTCTTAGACACCCTAATGTAGGATATCACCAATATGTAGGACATCAGCCCATTATAGGATCTCACAAGCATTTTAGATATTATCAGCATGTAGGACATCACCTGCATGTAGGATATCAGCCCATTGTTGGATGTCGCCAACATGTTAGATATCACCACCATGTTAGTTATTACCAGCAGGTAGGAGTTTTTGATGCTGATGACGTGCCATCCTAATGAGAATCAACCTGACAGACATGATACATGTGAAATACTGTGAAAACTCTCAATCAAAGGTGCATGATTAAATCATGTCATTGTTTATTCATTTAAATCATGCATTTTGGTATGATGACATGTGAACATGTGCATCATATGATGATATTACATTATGCCAGTACATGTTCACAGATGGATCATGTCGTTCATATTACTGTCCCTTGTAGGCACACCTCCAGTAAAAACTGACCGGCACAGTGCACAGTAGATCACTTCCAGAAAGGAAACACTCTGTTGCATGGCCTTAGGCCATCTTGAAAGCTGATGAAAGTGTGTCATAGCCTATAGTCATCTATGTGTTGTGACTCCCACTGTGTCATTGATGAGGCATGACCCTCTGTTTAGTACATATCAGGAACATTGTTACCAGGGGTTCATGGGATATCCTCACAAGATTCTGTTAAAGTGAAGTATATTTCAGTCATTATCACCAAAAGAAAACTCAAAGCAGATTTCCAAGGCATTGTGTACCAATTAAGTGCTTATTTGTTGTTTACTATCCCACTTTTTGTTTTCAAAGCACTTGGAGGATGTATGTGAATTTCTCAGGAGGGTTGTCTAATGTCTTTGATGCTGATTTGGAACTTGCTTTTTGTTTCAATTCCCTTGTTTCAGTTTATGTAACTATTGTGTAGACAGAGAAATTTACAAATATATTTCATCATGAGTGGATATAGACCTACAAGGTGTTACCTTGCACTGCTGCATTCCATGTTTGCTTCAGTATGTGTAATCATGAACTCGAAGGGAGGGAATGTTGAAGGGACAGACGGGTGGCTCAGATCACTTGAGGTGGATGTGCAGAGTTGTGTCCCCTGGACATACCTGTCACCAGAGATACCAACCCATATAGTCTTATTTTATTTGTTGTGAAAACAATAAAACAATGCACAGTATGCGACTGCAATAGCAGTGAAAATGTATGTGTTTTTTTCATATTCATCAAGTTAGATTATCAAAGAGCACACTTACTGTATGTGTATGCTTTACTATTGATGTAGGAATGAACATTGTTAATAAGAAGTTCTTTGAATATCTGTGTATTTTATTAAATAAGAAAATTCTTTGGACAATTTAATACTAATTTTCCCCTAAAAATACAATTGTTTGCACCAGTTTTGGGTCAAAATACTAACTGAGCTAAATTTGGGTTGGCATCTCTGCTGTCACCTATGGTTGAGTGCTCAAATGCTGGTTCATCGTCCTAATGTTTCTATGTGGTTTTAGCATAATACCTGTGTTTGTGCTTTTTTTCAAAGTTGTAAATGCCTAAGACTTCCATGACTTCCATCTCTCCTCCCACCTTATGCTGGAAGACTGCTCAAATGGGCATCAAGTAAGTCACTATCGTGACTATGTCACTGCAGTTCTCATACACATGACCACCATACCTAGTGCTTGAATGCCTTGGGATATCAAGTCAAGGACAGATTTATTAATCTTAGTAAGTCACCGTTATTAATCTAGACTCAACCCTGCCTTATGAATCAGTGAGGCATGTCTAATATTATTTGTAAATTATTAACTATTAGCTCTAACTATTGTTTGTTTCGATAAGGGACGACTTCACTGAAACTTAGATTGACCAAGCTGCATTATGTATGGTGAATGTGTTTGAAGTGCAGATATGAGAGGGAAGTTAATATGGGCAAAATCTTTATTGGATGATGTAGTAGTAATTTTTACATCATTTCAAAATGTATGGAAAGCTTATCTTTGATGAATTGTATGTCAGCTTTTCTTTGTTTCGTTCATCCTTGATATCTCCAGGGCATTCTACATCTAAACCCAACAAATTTATTACCTCCTTTGGCTGGCTTTTTATCCAGTCAGGTGTATACGCTGGGAAGTTGAGCAAACCAATCACAACCCATTTTTGCTTTTTAATTTATCTAAACCGATTAAACTTGGTAACAAAAAACATGCACAGGTTCTCTGAAAGAGGCAGAAAAAGTTCTTGCATATATTTTGCAAAATTGTCATACCTATCAATGTGTCTGTATGATTTCTCCCAAATCTGAGTCGCACTGCGAACAAACCTTTGCAGCTGCGACCGCTATCTTTGTTGACACTAGTAAGGTGGGTGGTAACGGTGGCTTATCTGAGTGGCTACTGTGATAATGCGGAGCCAGCAAAGGGAGGTAATAAGATTACAGGGAAGAGGCATCCAGGTTATAGTGGAGACTTATCAGAAAATATACCCTGGAGATATGGAGGATGTGTTTCGTTATGCTTGAGTCTGATTCCCAAGCATCAGTGCCCTGGTGTGATATGGCTTCAGTGTTTGTTTGTCCTGGTAATAAGAGAAATTCTAGCTCACTTACCACCTTCAAAGCCATTGCATCAGTGGAATCTTGTACGTATTATCTGTTACTGTGCTTTTGAGTTGTATTTTGCTTGTTGAAAAATATAATTAATTTAGGCTATAATTGTTAATATATATAAGTGTGACCGGATATAAAAGCGTCACGTTCATTATGTGTATATTGCATGGGGCAATGGTTTTCTTTCTTAGTTTATGTTAAGGTTGCAGCATAGTGTTTTCTTGTTTGTTAGCTAGTCATTGTAGCCTTATCTTGCCTGTGTTGTCAAGGGTATTGCTTTGCATAGGTATCAGCCATTTAACAGACTTCTAACAACTTTTTGTGACCGGAAAATGTTTTTTATTTTGAATAGTGAATTTTTAACTGAATACCCTTTTATCATTGTACAATATATCACTCTTATCATGAATGCGAGATTTATCAGTATGTAGATCACATTGGTTAGTGGTAGTTGAAAATATTCCCTTGGTCTTTAAGGATTTAGTGTCAGTTTGTGATCTTGATAATAATGTCCTGACTATTGGTGTGTTAAGTGTGCTCACAACACTGACACTGGCTAGGTGATGGCTCTGTAGACCAGGTACTGCAATTCTCTACAGAATTCCATCCTTTTGCAGTGCCAGGATCAATGGTTTGGGGTTCAAACTTCAAATTTTCTTGTCACCAGTCTGTGTTGTTAGTGCCTGATGACTTCACTTCAGGCCTACGCTTCTTTTCCACATCAGCTGACACATTGACCTATTACTGAATCCTGTTAAAAGCATCACTAAACCGAAACCATCCACACCAAACACAGGATAGCTCTGAATGAGCCTTTGTCTTGAATGCATGGGCACTATTTTAAAAGCAATACAACTGTTTTTAACAGTTTTGTCAGTCATCAGAGAAACTGTCAGGAAGCCCTGAAATCACATTTTTGTGTCATAGGGAAACTATCGCTTGCGTAAGGTACCTTGAAAACTGAACCTCAATACCCCCTTGAGCCCTTCATGTCAAGAAGACATACAACAGTCATTCTATGGGACACAGGACACCTCAAAGTGAAATCGTTGATGATTGGTATTGTTTAGAATGATGTCCGTTACATTGTGCAATGTCCGTCGTGGTAATTGCTGACACGGTATAATTCAGTATTAATATTTGGATTTTGTCCTTAAATGTATCAAGTTTTATCCAAGATTTGTTGATTTTTATGATCTGTTAGAATGCTGTTGAGATCAACATCTGTTGATGACTTCTTTTCTTTAAAAACAACAACAGAAAACCTGGCATTGGAGGCCAGTATAGACCAAAGTTACTAAAGTGCTCAGACAAGTTAATTTGTGAGCTTTGAGTTGAAATATGGACATGACTTCTCAATGGCTTCAAAGAAATGGAGTTTAAATTATGTTTTAGAAATTAGGACAACTAGTACTTCAACAAATGTGAATCTCTTTATGGGCGTTAACAGAGATTGAGACGAAGCTTCTTGTAGTGGTGAGGCCACTCAAGTGACCCTTGAGGTGGATAAGTATTAAAGTAATGAAATCATTTCTTCTTGTGATGAGGCCACTCAAGTGACCCATAAGGTGTATAAGTATAAAAGTAGTGAAATCATTTCTTGTAGTGATGAGGCCACTCAAGTGACCCGTGAGGTGTATAAGTATTAAAGTAGTGAAATCATTTCTTGTTGCCTCCTCACAGGTGATTGTTTATGTGATTGATGTCAGAAAACAAGATTAAGATCTGATGTGAATGAGAATCTTCCAACACTCAGGCTGTGTTTGGTATCCTTGTTGGTGCTTTGGTGATGTAGGAGTTACATATTCTATCTGTTGTTACTGTGGATGATCATGTCTTTATTATGTAAATCTATACACTTGTTTTGAAACTTAATAAAAGTTATATGTATCAAAGAATTAAGTTTGTGATTCATAGCTAGAATGATTGGTTGGTTTGTTGCTTACTCATTCCAACAATATGTTGTTTGTAAGTAATCATGTCTGGACCAGTCAGTCCAGTGGTCAACAGCATGAGCATCAATCTGTGTAGTTGGGAAAAGATGACGTGTCAAACGAGTAAGTGAGTCTGACCACCCAATCCAGTTAGTCACCTCTTATGACAAGCATGGGTTGCTGAAGATCAGTCTCTGCATGACTTTTATGGTTGAACCTATTTACTGCACAAGGCGACACCGCTAAGCCTCATCAGGACAGGATTTTCACAAAATTCCTTAGGCAGCAGGGTGTAGAGCAGATGCAGGGGTTGGTGTATACAACTGATGTTTGCTAGTGCTGTTCAAACACTTTGTATGTCACACTGCGTAACACTTGTCAACACATTACACAATATGATGACACTTTTAATTGTATTGTTTCTGAGGAACTTTTCTTCACATGTACCTGAAGGTCTAGGTAAGAATTGGCCTTCAGTAACCCATGCATGTCAGGTGACTCATAGGATCGGGTAGTCAGGCTTGCTGACTTGGTTGACACATCATCGGTTTATAATTGTGCTCATGATGTTGATCACTGAATTGTCTGGTTCAGGCTTGAATATTTACAGACTGATATATATATATATAGCTTAAATATTTCTGAGTGCAGCGTAAAACTAAACTTACACTGTCACTCCTCACAGGTGTGCTAAGTGTAGAATATAACCTGACCCAGTGGGCATTATTGAAACTTAAGCCTGCTTCCTGTGGGAAACTCCTGCTTCCTGCTTCCCACAGGAAATGCCCGTGGGCCTTCAGCACTTGGGTGTATTTTTCAACAATGCCAGATTATAAACAAACCGACGATATATACTTTAGATCTGAATTCAATATGTGGTATTCACAGATGAAATCAACTTGGATGAGACTGGCAGCTGACATGCTAACTGTGCCCTGCAGGCGTAATGCACGTGGGTTGCCCACACTAACTGTCTTGTGAAAAACACATGGTTCATACTGACAAACAATCTCATTCCTCATAGCCTAGTGTATAAAACCATCAAGCCAGTAAGCAAAGAGTTAGGGGTTCAAAACCAGGTGTTGGCATTGCATGCTGAAAACTGTCAAGAATGTCATATTTTACAATCATATTCAGTGATGTCAAGACAAAGTCTTATCAATCTTTAAAACAAGGAATAATTCAAAGCTCTGGAGCAGAGGGACATTATTAATATAATGCAGGGGCAGAAGGACATTATTTAGATAATTGTCTGACCAAGAGAGATTCTTTCAGATTTGAGAGATATTATGAAAATAAAGTGCTCCCCCTCCCCCCGAAACAATAGTGACATCACTGTCAGTTCATAAATATTATTTGACCCTTCATTAATGGCACCTAGTATATGTTCCTGGTACACAAAAAGGATACAACTCTGTTCCACACATGCCTCCCACCAGGACATTTGCCACACCTACTCCAGACAATACAAACACACAGGACTCACATAAAAATAAACTCTATTCAAACATATTATCAGAGAAAACATACAGCATAATATAGCTAATATTTGTGTGATGCTTTTAGAAATGAGATCAACACTGTCATGTATACATAATGGACAATTTCATGAGGTTGCAATGTTGTAAAAAGCATAATTAACCCCCTGGATGCCACAGTGACATATATGTCCTTCCTTTTCAACCCTCACTTTGAAGTCCAATAAAATTCTAAATATACCACGCACATATATATACTTCACAGGTTTGAATTCTGTGGGAAAATTCCCTGTTTCTCGATACCATCCACTACTATCTCAGACCAAGCTAAAGTGCTTAAAATTACCTTTCAAAATAGGATTCATCGTAAATGTTGCCATTTTTCTCTCTATACAAAATCAAGATTCAGAGCGGTATTTGCTGTATGTTTGCTATTACCTGCTTTCTGATGTAGTACATTGGCATCATTTGTGAAACTACCAAACGTTATCCTTTCACACTGAGAAACTTTGTATTGGAATAGTTTGGTTCACTTTGAACAAATCGTAACGAAAATATACTGTCCATATCCACAGCCACTTCTCTCCATGTGATCTGAGTTACAATGATCTAATGTAAAGCATAGTGGACCTCTGTCAGCATTTGACTCCAGTCATTGATGTTGAAAACTGCAGGTACGGTACCAATTAAATTAAGAAATGAGATTCTCACACTACCATATCCTGGCAACAAAGGCACACAGTTTTGTAAAACAACACTTCTGTGTAAGTAACAAATACGGACATGATGTGGACAAAGCCAGAGTCATGACACCACAGCAGTCAAAACACCTGATAACCCCAACAAATCACCAACGAGCCTCAAAGAAGGAACTTCACTTGAAGAAATAAGAGATGGGAGTCACCAAGAATTCCTAATGTCAGTATATAGACTTGCTATGATCATTTAGTGTGGTTTGTTGTTGTCTAAGGTTGTCGAGGTCTGATGTATAAGAGGACTTTTCGTTTTCAGACTTAAAACGGTGTAGGGTAGATGCAAACACCATATATTCCACTAAAGGCCTAAACTTCATATGTTGCTGCAGCTTGTCATTGGTGCAACAAAACTACATGTACAGTAACACAAATTACAATATGTGACACTACACACACAGGTAAAAACTTCAATAAAAATATACATGCTAGAAAACTGATTGTCAGTTCTTTTGTTAGACACAATTTCACGCCAAACCAATGAAAGTAATAAATAATGTTGAAACTGACATAAGTTTGTGAAAGACAAAAATTGTTTCAATTTATACAGCACCTAAAATATAAATGATACAATATTTTGTCAATTTGTAGCACTTATATAGTATGACATATTGCAGATTGCCCTCACTGTGAAGTCCTAACTTGTCTGTACTCAGTGTATCAAAATGTGGAGAAAAACAAGATAAATGTCAGATAGCACAAAGAATTACCCAGGGAGTGCCATTTTAACTTCCATGGAAAAAATAATGTTGAAAAAGCCAGACAGTTGACATACACAGGAGAGACAACACACCAACCGGATTCAGATTAGCATAGACATGAATCAGCCCGTTGTGTCAGCAAGAAAGAAAAGGACATATGTGAGGAATCTTATAAAGGTATCTTTTCTATAAATACATGGAATGTGGAATAGAACTGAGTAACTATTTACACTTTCGCACATGGTGCACTTGAAATCAGGAACTGTACAACACATTCACTGACCTTGAATAGAAGCCTGAGACAATAACAATCTTAATGAGTACTAAGCATTGGCACAGATACAAATGCTAACTTCACAGGTATTTGTAATATACATGCTTTCATCTACACAATTTGATTTTAAAAAAAATTGATTTCATTTTGATAAATGTTATTTGAGTGAATGGAGGTAGGAAGCTGCACATCAGCTCATTGTCATATGTAGAGAAAATGTCAACAAGCATATGGTTACCATCATGGCACATGTGAGGTCGGAGTGAACACTGCAGACAACTCCTCCTTTGAGTGGCCCTCAGGAAGAGGAAAGTCAATGACAACAGCAGGGTTGTCAGGCATGTAACGCAGTGTACACATCGAGGCGTTGATGAACGTTGTTGTCCCATCAGTACTCATTCCATAACCTGGGGACAGAGGGTAATACTGGAACGACGTCTGATTATTTATATTGCAAGTATGAAACTTTTTCCAACTTTTTTCAACCAAAGTAATAAGAGAGTGTGTGTGCTTCGTATTTCACAAGGTGCACTTTTCATATAAACTTTTCAACCTCGTCACATTGTAATTACTAACTGGAATTGCTTTTCCCTAAAGAAAACATTACAAATGTTTATACATTGCAAGAAAGGGAGACTACTTTTCACTCTGCATCATTGCAGACAAAATGAAAGCATTCTAGCCAATGGCAAACTCTGCCAAGGGCTGATCAAACTGCTTTTCTTGAGCCTGCAGCCAAAACACCAAAAATGGTGGTAGACAGGATCAACAAATACAGGAATCAAGTTTTCCATCTGTATACAGGTTGATAAGTTATTTTCGTGATTTCTGTTTGCATGACAAATTTCTTTTGTGTAACAGGTGTGAAGGGTCCTTCAGCCAAGTCAGCCTTGGTCTGTGCCCCTGACAAAAACCACGATGAGTACAATTCTCAAACAAACAGTTTGTACCTTCATGAATGTGGCCATAGAGATGATACTTGGGCTTCACTCGCTGTTGGATGGTGTTTAACAGCTCCAAGCATCCCGCTCTCTGCCTGGTAAAACAAAGGTCACCCCGACCTACAGAAGATAGAAAAAGTACTTAGCAATCACGTTAACGATACATAAGTAATGGTTCACTCAAAGATAGGTAATTTGGTTGGTTGGTTGATAGTTTAACATCACACTCAGCAATATTCCAGCCATATGGAGGCATTCTGTAATTAATCAAGTTTGGATCAGACAATCAGGTGATCAACAGCATTAGCACCAAGTGAACTATTCTGACCGCCGGATCCCCTTCATAGCCTCTTATGGCAAGCATGAGTTGAACAATTCTAAGCTGAATCTCCACAGATCGTGTTCATGAGTAAAGGGCACATGAGTGTACATGCATACATGAGTTATCATTATACATACTTTGATGGGTACAAGAATAATTATGTCACATTCTAAGACAGGTACATGAGTAATCAAGGTACATACCTAGAGGTGGGCCATGTGTGATGAGAATGTCTGTGTCCGAAGGAATCAAGTTCCACTTGTCAAGGATTGGCTGCCCCCGAGCGATGTTAAACCCCATGAAGCAAAACTCAGGTACCCTGTGAGCATTGCAAACATTTCTAATGATACATTATTGTTGCTCTTTCAGAGGACCTCAGCATCATTTGTGTAGCCAGGTGAAGTTTAACTGGTTAAATAATCTACAAATTGTTGAGTTGAGTTGTGATTGGTACGCTTAGCTGCCCGCTGTAAACACCTGACTGGATAAAAAGCCAGACAAGGGAGGTACTGAAATCATCAGGCCAAGCCATAAATGCATCCAAGGTATAGTGGAGATTTATCGTTATGTATACCCTGGAGAGGATGACATCAAGAGGTCACGTATGTCTATTTCTCTCATTTATACAAGTGTATACTATCAATACCCTTGCTCTTGGGACAATGTCATTATCATTGCATCATAATATAACCCTGCCATGTGCTGAAGATTACAATATTGTCGGTGACAGGAGCTATTTTGGTCTTTGACCTAATGAAATCTTGTCTAGTCTTTCTCTCATTCAAAGCCCCAACACACATCTGTCCATATGGAAAGTTCAGTAAATATAAGCATGAAATTGATGATGTTGTGTTGAGAGGCTTTGAGATAGAGTTTGTAAGTTTTATGAGACAAAGACTCATGACATTTGCTCACACTGACAATGTGAAGGTGAGCTGATTTTTCACCTACCATGGAGCTCCGTATATCTTGATACCACAGATGTCTACGCTGCTGTCTTCTAGGTAGATGCAATTTGTCAGCAGCTCCTTGCAAGAACTCACATTGTGGTCCTCCATATATTTCTCAAATTTTTTATTGGTAATGTTGAACCATTCACAGAGTTCTTCCCTTCTATTCTGGACTGAGATTTCATCTAGGGTCATGTCATGGTTTCCTGCTATGACCACTTTCACCTTATGTGGCAGTGTTCCTGCAACCATGGTTATCATTATAATATCAACTTTTTCTCATAAAGTAAAGATGGGATCCAAAAACGAAAGTGCTTCTAAACAAATGAAATTCAAACCTGACTAAGGACATTAATTATCTCATGCTTATATACCTAGAGCATAGATTTGATTCTTGTGACCATTTTACTGAAACACAACAAAAGAAGGATACACAAAGTTTTCACAAATATTTCCCTGAATGTTGGTCGTGAAACTAAATGTAGTTGTCAAACTCAGCGACCTGGCTGAATCCCTGTGTTATTTACAGCCCAACAATGTGGCTCAGTGCTTGTGACATCCATCACTGGATTGTCTACATCAGACACAAGTTTTGACTGGTCAATGTCACAAAGCTAGAATATTGTTGGGTGTAGAAGAAAACAATGAACACAACACAAGCCTAAAGCAAGATCTCTATTTGTCATATTAGGTACAATGTGCCTACCCAGGAAGTGATTGAACTTGTCAATCTCAGCGGGTGTCCCTATCTTTGTGAAGTCCCCTGCGTGCAGCAGGACATCTCCCTGTGGTATTTTATCTGGGATGTTCTCCACTGTGTTGTGGGTGTCCGAGATGCACACAAATCTGACACAGTCTGTTGGCACTGGGGTGGTGGGGTCGAGGGGTGGCACTTTCTCCACCTTCTGCTTCACTCGCAGCTTTTCCCAGGCCAAAATAGGGTTGTCAGACAACTTTGGCTGCACTGTAATATATCGGCCATCGTCTGCTGCCAGATGACAGGATCCCATTTCATCTGTAGAGATGATCACATAGAAGACAAGCTGACAAATCAGTTGCAATAAGGAAAATTGTCTTAATTTCCAGGTGGTTTGTAGTAATAGCTGTAGGGACTTACCAAAAGGTGATATTTTAACATTCACTGGTTAAGACAAGGTTTCAGAAATGGATGTCATTTATAGTTTCCAATATTCATTTGTACTCTTTGCTTTCAAGTATGTAAGTATCCTGAGACAGGGACTGATGAGGGACTGAATATGTTTAATGATGCTCTCAGCAATACTTCAACTATATATTATAATGTGATTACACAATGCCATTTAGAAAGTGGTCAGATGTAACATATGTCATATTTGGGATTACACTTTCTTAGTAAAGTACAAATTCTAGTACTTTTTTGGATGAGTCCCATTCGGGAATCGAACCAACACCCTCAGAGTCAGGCACCTAATCGCCAGCACGCAAAGTCTGCTGCCTAACCCGCTCAGCCACAGCAACTTCCACCAAAATGGAAGTCAGACAACTGGTAGTCTAGACTGTGTAGTGAGTTTCACATATTCCATCTGTATGGAAAATCAATCTAAAGTATGATGTGTGAATGTTTAACTCATGGCCTCCACACTGACCAGACAGAGAAAAAAGCTTATGGGTCAAGTATTTAGTAGTGGAAGCAGCTGGTTTAGTTTCAGGTGCATACCTGTCAAAGACTCAATCTACAAAATAGATAGTTATGTTTCAGCTTTTAAAACACTATTGTTTAACTTATGACTTGAAGGAAACTAACAAAGAATGATGTATCATGTATATGTTTACATTTCAGACAATAACCTCACTTAGGTACAAGGACATGGTGATCATATTGATGGACATATTGCATAATTGAGAGTTAGTTTTCCAGTATATTTCATAGTCTTACAGGGGAGAGAGTAACATGAGAAAATGTTCACACTCTCATTTCTTTGGGGAACATAATAGGCTTGTTAAATTGTCAACCTGTTTCTGAGTGAGGAATCAGTTGTATATGAACTTGTGACTTGACTTTAAACAAAAGAGAAACAAAACATCTGATATACATTTTCATCTAAACCATCGGAAAACAGAAATTAGTTCAATATCTCTCAGAATTAAAGATATGATGTCATAACTGTAATTTCATCCACAATGAAGAATAATATGTGACCTCAAGGTTTCTGATGTAAACATCAGCACTGTGATTCTCTACAATGCACATGAACAGTATAACATTTTGTTACATAGGACCATTCTACCATTGTCTGTAATAATAACAAGCAATCGTTGTCAGTCAAAACATTTCACTTAAGTACATAATTGAGGACCAATAATGGTATTACCAGTTGCCATGGTGTCTTCTTATGTCTTGTCACAGGGAGTTATGGCCAAGTGTTGTGTCAGTGGTGTGGATAGAAATCCGAAATCTTTTGCAGAGTTGTGTCGACCTGATGCTATTTTGTTGTTCTCGATAAATGTAAGTTCTGCTCATGCTGTCAGTACATACGATATATATCCCATATAAGCGATACTAAATATAGCCATGTACGAGTGGGGAACTACGCTTGATTGTCAACTGCAAGTCGTCATTCCAGCTGACATTGCATCAGACACAAAACAACTTTTTGGAATGGTCCACACGTCTGTCATTCCTGGCGAACATGACTAAGTCATGCAAACACGACTGTCAGGCAAACATTTAACATGTTTCACTTTGTTATTAAAGAAATTGTTAACAGGGGAGGTAACACAGTTTTCTCGACACTAAGGTGGAATGGGTGTCGTTTGGAGATTTTACGAGCGCTTTCCGATGTAAAACGTATTTCGCTTTAATTCAATGGTAGATCAGCCTTCCGTTTATATTCCCAGAGATTTCTTTAGTTCATAACTTATGGTCACACTTGTGTTTGGTGCAGAAGAATCACTATGCATGCTTTGCGGAATGTATTGGAGCAAGTGTTCGGCTTGGCAGGGCATCGCTTATGTTGTACACCGGGCTGTAGGCTAACAAAGAGTCTCTGAAATGAACATATTTTACAGAATGTAACAGTGTGACATGAAGACCAACGACAGATGACTGTTCACTACAAGTTTTATTGAAGATCTGAATGCGACGTGTATACATGTGACACGGTTCGCGAGCAGCACGTGCGAGGCAGGCACATCCGGGTAGGGGACCGGTCCGGCTCGCCTGGCCTAACTGCACATGCAGACTGTATACAAGTCTCTTATCATTACATCTCCCCTCTCTAGCACGAAACTTCTCCAGACGGCAGGGAACCATCTGAAACATCGAACATGGTTAAACATACAACAGTTAACAATCCACTCCCAATCTCATGGGTGGCTTGGACACACGGCCAAATCTAGTCACAGTCGGCGACGGAGACATCCCAGACACTGGGGACGTCGTAGACGACGAAGATGTAACATCGGCGGTTCCAGCACTCTTCACTGGCACAAACGTGCGTGACGACAACAGAATATCACGACGATTCCTCCGAAGTAGACTACCACGATCTGTCTGAACAAAGTAAGACCTTGGGCCAACGTCCTGAATGACCGTACCTCGTTGTGACCAATCACGCCGCTGATGATCACGCACTGCAACTTTGTCACCACACTGAAGCCTACTCAAACTCTTAGTAGACCTGTCGTAATAGCGCTTCTGTTTTACTTTCTGATTCTCCTTATATTTAACAACTTTACGAGATCTGGGAACTTGCAAAAGTTTCTCCTGAATAGGGAGATTAGAGCGAATACGTCTGCCCATAAGAATCTCGGCTGGGGATCGCCCATTATCAAGAGGAGAGCTCCTGTAAGCAAGTAACCCCATATAAGGATCCCGACTTTCCTTACGCAAAATGTTTTTCACAATCTGAACAGCTTTTTCTGCCAAACCATTTGACTGTGGGTAGTTTGGACTAGACGTGTTATGCTTGAATTGCCAGTCACGTGTAAACTGTCTAAATTCGTGACTACGAAACTGGGGACCATTGTCTGTAAATACCTCGTCGGGGATACCATGGCGAGCAAACGCCGTTTTCATGGAGGCGATGACACGACGAGACGACGTATCTGTCAAGGAGCATACCTCCGGATAGTTGGAGAGATAATCTACAATCACCAGATAATCTTTCCCACCACAGTAAAAGAGATCTGCGGCAACTTTCTGCCAAGGGCGAGAAACCGTCGGATGAGGTTGCAGAGGTTCAGGCTGCTGTCTGTTCCTGTATGTTTGACACATAGAACAGTTAGACACAATATTGTCAATATCATGATTGAGTCGTGGCCAAAAAAGAGTTTCTCTGGATCTACGTTTACATTTCTCCATACCAAGATGACCAGCATGAATTTTGTTTAGCATGCAGTTTCTGAGCGAGGTAGGTATTACAACCCTAACACCCTTGAAGATGACACCATCTACAACAGTCAAATCATGCCTGTAGTTCCAATACTCACGAAGATTCACGGGACATGAACTTCTATGCTCTGGCCAACCTGACTGAACAATTTCCATCAAAGCGACTAGCACTGGATCCCGGCTTGTCTCCTGACGTATCTCAGCATAGCGTGTCGTGGACACAGGGAGAGACGAGACGATCATGTCAACGTAGGCTTGAACACATTCTTCAGATGACGAAACAGATCCGGGCTTTGATGAAGGACATGAGCGGGACAATGTATCAGCTGTAAACATGAACTTTCCCGAGGTATGTGAGACTTGAACATCATACTGTTGCATTCTTAACATGAATCTCTGTATTCTGAGAGGGCAGTCATTCAGAGATTTGTTGAAAATTGAAACAAGTGGTTTGTGATCCGTTTCTACAAGTATGGACTGCCCATATAAGTACTGATGGAAATGTTCACATGCAAAAGTTATTGACAACATTTCCTTTTCGATTTGAGCGTACCTTGTTTCAGCACAGGTAAGAGCTCTGGAAGCATACGCTACAGGCAACCAATCAGAATCATACTTCTGCAGCAGGACAGCACCCAACCCATTCTGGGAAGCGTCAGACGAAATCTTGATTTTCCTCCCAGGATCAAAGAACTTCAGGACTGGCTCCTGTGACACAGCTTGCTTCAGAGACAACCATGATTGTTCCTGCTGAGGTAGCCACAGAAAATCAACATCTTTATCCAACAATTGTCTAAGTGGTTGCGTCTTCTCTGACAAGCGAGGGATGAATTTACCTAAGTAATTTATCATACCCAAAAACCTTTGGATATCTTTCTTACAGGTAGGTCTCTGCATAGACTGTATTGCTTCAACCTTCCGGGCATCTGGCTTCACACCATCGCTGCTAATCACATCGCCAAGAAATGTTAACTCGGTGACTCCAAATACACATTTGTCTGGGTTGAACTTCAAGTTATTCCGACGTGCGATATCAAGGACCTGAGAAAGATGGTTATCATGATCTTCAGGTGTCGAACCTGACACAATAATATCATCCATGGAGGTATCTACACCTTCCACTGAATCAAACAAAGTGTGGATTGTCTTATGATACACTTCTGGAGCAGAAGATATGCCAAAGGGGAGCCGTAAGAATCTATATCTTCCAAAAGGTGTTATAAACGTACAGACCTTCGAACTCTCCTCATCCAACCTCAGTTGCCAAAATCCAGCTGACGCATCCAGTTTACTGAAATAACGTGCATTCGAGAACTTTGCAGTGATTTCATCTCGTGTGGGAAGCTTAAAATGTTCACGTTTAATGGCCTTATTCAAGTCCTTAGGGTCAATGCAGACTCTCAATTGTTTGTTTGGCTTTTCAACAATTACAAGAGGACTCACCCAATCCGTTGGTTCATTCACCTTGGTTATGACGTCAAGCTTCTCCATGCGATTGAGTTCCTCCTTCAGTCTGTCATGTAAAGCAAAGGGCACTCGACGACATGCGTTTACGACAGGTGGAACATCATTGTCGAGCTTGATGTGATGAACACCTGGCAGATTACCTAGACCCTTGAACACGTCTGCATATTTCTGAAATACTACACCTCCATTCAAAGGTAACTCAGCATCAACAGAGAGAACACGGCGAACCAAATTCAACTGGTCACATGCTTTCAGCCCTAGAATAGACTGAACATCTTCTGGAGTTACAACAAATATGAGATCAAGTTGTATGTTCTTGTGACAAACTTTAGCTGTAAACTGACCCATTACAGGAATATCAACATGAGAGTAACCAGTGAGTTTAGTCTTTGAGAGGCGCAGTTTGGGCTTGTCTAATAGTCTGTTGAAATCTTTCTCAGAAAGGATATTAGCTTGAGCACCTGTGTCAAGTTTAAGTGGCAAGAACGTGTTATTGACTTGTAAAGAGACTATCCAATCTTTGCCAGAAACGACATCTGCATCAACTGAATCCACAAAGAGTTCATCTTGGGTTTTCTCTACAAAGTGAACTTTACTTTTCGATGACTGATTTTTGGACCTACAAACTCTAGCAAAGTGATTCTGTTTCCCACATTTATCACATGATTTTCCAGATGCAGGACATTTTCTAGGAGCGTGTGTAAATCCACAATAGCCACACGTATCAGACTGCTCAATCGAACGTGAACCAGAACTCTGTGACTTTTTCCTGTTAGATTTTCGACGACCAGATTTTGATTGTTGTTCAACTGAATGTACTGGCTGAGGGTCTAGTGGATGAAGTTCCTTAACTTGAACTTTACTAGCTTCAGCAGCTCTGCACATAGTAATAGTCTTGTCTAAAGTCAAATCATCTTCACGCAAGAGTCTTTCCCTTAATGCATCACTTGCAATGCCACAAATTATCCTATCTCGTATGAGTGAGTCATGCAAATCTCCAAACTCGCATGTTTTTGCTCTGCTCTTTAACTCTGTAACATACTGGTCTATTTTCTCCCCTTCCCTCTGGCTACATGTAAAGAATCTGTGCCTCTCGAAGGTAATGTTACGTTTGGGAATGCAGTAAGCTTCAAATTTATCCAAAATTGACTTAAGTCTCATGGCATCCGTTTCACTCTCAAAATGAAATGTGTTATAAAGTTCAAGTGCATCTTCTCCAATTGTAGACAAAAAAATAGACGACTTTACCTTGTCACCTTTCCCGTCCTTGTCAGAAGCAGTCAAAAACAGCTCAAACCGTTGCTTGAACTTACGCCAGTTCTCAGCAAGATTACCAGTCAAAAGCAAAGGTGAGGGTGGTCGTAGTTTGTCCATTCTCTGACGAAACCACTTCTGACACCATGTAACAGTGTGACATGAAGACCAACGACAGATGACTGTTCACTACAAGTTTTATTGAAGATCTGAATGCGACGTGTATACATGTGACACGGTTCGCGAGCAGCACGTGCGAGGCAGGCACATCCGGGTAGGGGACCGGTCCGGCTCGCCTGGCCTAACTGCACATGCAGACTGTATACAAGTCTCTTATCATTACACAGAATAACTGTCGCAGAAAAAATAAGTAAAGTACAATGAAAAGGACTTTTTAAAAGTATTTGTTATTTTTTTAAATATTGTTTTTATATATTTGGTTACATTTCACAGGATACACGGGTAGAAAATTAAGTTACAAATTGCACAATGAAAAAGCAGAGAGTACAGTGTAATATATGTTTTATATCAGACTAACCAACTGAAGTGCTACATAGGTCATATAAAGAATGTGAAAGACTAATTTTATTATACATGATTGCATCTAGGTCTTTCCATTTTCTGTAAAAATGTTTCATGCTGTCGTTTCTTTAGATAAATTCCTCAATCTCATATACGTCTTTCAGTAAAGTTCTGTAGATTGGGAAGCTAGGTTTGTGTCCTTTTATATTCATAACGCAAATGTGGCCATGTGGTTGAGTAAATGGTTCCCACTTCAACGAAATAGAACATTATGGTTTGATGTTTCGTACGTTTTACCAAGGACTTGAGTTACGAAATGGTTAAAATCTCTCCAGAACATTTTGATGATCTCACAATCAAGATATACACAGTAAACATCCTTACGTACTGAGCCACAAAATGTGCATAGGTATTTATCTATCTGTTTCACTTTTAGTAGTTCTCGTTTAGTGTGAATGGCTCTGTGCATAAACTTACACTGAAGATCTAAGACTTTCGTGTCTTTAGTGGATTGTTTCTATTGTGAAAATATGGTTTTCCATCTTATCAAATCATTTAGTTCCCCCATACAGATGAATTACTAGAGTAATTCCGAACCTAATTTAATCACCTATTGTACAATAGCGATAAAAATAACGTTACTTACATTAGGTTGAATACGGTGTGAAGCCAAATCAGTAAAATAACGGGCGTATTTGAGGTAATAATGAAAAGTTAATTGCATTAGGTTAAATACGGTATGAATCTAACTGGTGAAATTGCATTTACATTTTGGCCTACGGCATCTCTCGTGTATGAATCTTACTTGCATTTAACTACGGTTTGGGATAAATGTGGCTGTATTCACATCGGATTGAGTACGGCATAAACTTGACTGCTTCTGTCTTACCATTTAGTTCATTTGATTCATAACTAGATACATAATCTGCATTTGATAGTTACACGTAATATTACCTGCGCCACTAAATATTCTTATAGCAACAGTCAGTCAAGATCACAATAGCGTTGGTCAGGCGGTTTCATTATAGGAGTAGGGGTGTATTGTTTCACCCTAATTAGTCAGCTTTGTATCTGTTGGCGATTAGAGGCGTAGGAGAATGGAGATGTAGGCGATTAGAGACAAAACATCTTCTATACCTGGAGTTATTCAATGGGAAACAATACATTCCTAATTAAATAATTTGGTGACACGGATGGTTCTGATGTTCGGACGTAAACAACATCCGTGGGCATGACTTATAACACTCTTTTGCAATGACGATCATTTCCTAAAAAAATAATTTATAGCTCCGACAACAGCTCATACCTAAACGCGTTCAACACGGGTGATCAAAGGTGGATAACTGTGAAAATGAAAACAGTAGAAACTATAAACAAAACTCATCGAAACGGGTGCTCCCTCCAGTGACGCCATGTTTCCCACGTGTCATCTAAGTCCAAATTTGTATTTTTACACATCTACAAGAAATCTATGCCAAATTCCCAGTCGACTACATGGATCATGTCAAAAACAAGATAACAAATATGATAAACTAACGTCAGAGATCAATGACCTCTCAATGAACCCGCATCGTACAAAACGGAATTTACGTTTCATGTGAGGAGTATTACATTTGTTGAGTCCAAATGTCATGACAATATCATTAGACTCGATAAGAAGAACCTGACATCTCCTTTGGCAAGGAGCTTGATGTCATCCATGTAGAAGAGATCAGTAAGAGGTGTTGGGGATCTGTGCTGAGGAGGTCCGCGATGGTAACCTTCTAGCAGAAAAATCAAAGGATTTAAAGACAGACAAAAAAGCAAAAGACTGAAGGAGTCCCCCTGAAATATTCCCCTTCTGATTGGAATAGATTCCGAAGTCTGCACCTCTCCTTGCGAGTACATCTCAAGTTGAGTCGACCAGCAACTCATTAAAGACTTGAGTAAATGAAGTAGTCGCTCAGGGAGGTCAATACACTGAAGAGACTCCAGAATCCATTCGTGAGGGACAGAGTCGTATGCCTTTTTGTAGTCAATCCAGCAGATGGAGAGTTTGTGGTGGTACGGTTTAGCCCTTTCCAGAATAATTTTCTGTACAAGAAGTTGATCCCTGCATCCCTTTCTCGCCCCATACTGCCCTATGCGAATTATGTCATTGGAAGAGCAGTGAGATGACACGAGGTTTGTCAAACACCCTATAAATATTTTGTATTGTGTATTCAAACATGTGATAAGACGGAGGCGTTGGCATCAGTCAAGTCTCCTTTCCTGAGGAGACGTACGTATTGTGCGACCTTTCCAGAACCACGGAGGAACATTACCTGTGTCCACGAGAGTATCGAATCAGTGAAGTGGTGTTTGGACACAAGGGAAGTTTCCAATACCGGTTTCGAATGTCATCAGGCCCTGGGACTGTATTAGATTTATACTATTTTAGGACACTTTTCAGGCAATTTGGTGAGATGTTACAGACAAACGACCTGTTAATTTTCTAATGCATTGCATGCTCTTAATCACTGACCCACGGTGGCTCCAGGTTACAGTCGCCGGGTATAGACCACAACTGTTTCCTAAAACTTTCATTGGTATCCCTGGGAAGGTCACGTGCAACGTAAAACACAATTTTGCAGATTCTGATACCTTTCAGTATGCACTTACTGGAACAAATCCTCAAAAATGCCAGTTCAACCAATAAAGTTGAACAAAAAACGGACTGAAAAAAATTAAACGATTCATTAATTTTTCCCCAGACATGTGGAAAAAAGTGATTTCAGTAGCTGTGCTGCGCTGCTCTGTTCGCGGAGCTTGAAACAGTTTGCCTGCCCGGAGCATGAGGATGTGAGCAGCAGTCTAATCTGGGTTGTGTACATAAACAAGTAAATAACATACTCGTTGCATAAAACAAAAGATATGTTTCGAGAGAGGGAGACCCAAGGACAAAATATTGCACTTTTGATTTGCGATCGATCATACATGTACGCTTGTAAAATAATTTAATTGTTTTTCTTCAAGAGGCAATTTGCATTTTATATACCATGAATAAGTGATAACTGTGTTTAAATTATGTTCGACTTTTTGGTTGCATGTGAACTTTAAAATTTAGACTGAGTTTCTTTTTTTCCCATTTGTTAGACGCCATACACTGGTCCGGGCCCTGTTCGTTGCCCCTGACGAGGAGGCAAGTACAAGTGGCTCATGTGCCTGACTATTATTTATTCATCTCACACTTCATGATAACTTTAAATTGTCTTTCTCTTGCACGCTAGAAACCATACACTAGGCATCCTACTCTTCGCCCGTGTGCTCCTTCCACCAATTCTTTCAATCCTTCGTTAAGTTCTTGTCCGTGTGCGGTGTACGCAATAAAGTATAGTATATCGGAGAGCGCTTGTAAAATCGCGGTTACTGAGTTATCTCCCCTGTAAAAAATTTCAATAACAAACCATCAAACGTTCGTCAGGAATGGGGCTCGAGTGGACGTTTACAAGTAGCTTTGTATCCGATTCTACAATGCCAGAAGGTGTGACGACTTGCAGTTGACAATCAAACGTAGTTCCTCATTCGTATAAGGCTATATTTAGTAACGCGTATGGGATATATATATCATGTGACAACATGGACACAATGTACGTGTATTCAGACCAACGAAACAGCATCAAGTCGACACAGCCCTTGGAACATTTTACGCTGACAAGACACCTGGAATAACAAAGACATAGGGTGACTTCATGTCTACTGGTAATGAATGACACCTTTCAATTACGTATTCATATGAAATTTGTTGAGTATTGACACCGATTGTAGGTTATTTATTACCATAAGTAATATTATGGAACAATGATCCTGCGTCATATATTGTTATATAGTATACATGCAATAACTGGAGCCTTGTAGTCACAATGGTCCATTGTGGATGAAATATTCATTCATCGTTGTATTGAAATTGACCACATGACACCATGGTAAATTTCTTTCTGAAGATGTAATGTTGCTGACCTTACATCATATAATGACTCCTACAATAGTAACAAATAATGCAGCATTGTCACAGTGTTATTATAGAGTATCTCGAGTGCTTTTACTCTGACAGACGTTGAACTATTTTCTGTCTTCTGAGGGTTTAGGTCAAAAAATATACCCAGACGTTTGGTTTCGTTAAGCTTTAATGTCATAAATGATCCCTCACTCAGAAACAGACTGACATTATGGAGCCTGTTATGTGCCACAAGGAAATGAACTGAATATTCTCTCATGTTACTCTCCCCCCTGAATGAATGTAAGACTAGGAAATACATTGGAAAAGTAACAATGAATAATGAAATATGCCCATAAACATACAGATAATCATTATATGTGTTCTTGCAGTTTGAAGTTATTGTCAATATACATTTTTTTTTTGTGCAGAGGTCAGCTACCTTCCTGTGTCAAGTTACATAATAGAGTTTTAAAAGCTTAAATATAACAATCCATTTGCAGTTTGAGTCTAATGAATATAACTGAAACTAAACTAGTTGTTTCCTCTTCTAAATATTTGATTCAGACGTTTTCTCTGTCTGGTCAGTATGGAGGCTGTCAGGTAAACATTCACACATCATACCACAGATTGATTTTCTGTGCAGGAGCAATGTGTGAAACTCACCTGATAACCACACTATTGTGTGGATGGATTGTTGCCAAGAGCTTTATTAAACATACTCCGTCCCTGTACATCAGCCTCTGTCTCGGGCTACTTATACACTTGCATGAGGAAATGATGTTGGAAACTAGTGGATATCTGTCACATGTAAAAAACATTTCTTCAATACTCTGGTCATATCATTTCATCATTTCATTAGAAGAGTATATTTATGCGTATATTGTGCGACATTAGTTAGGCATTTGACAAAGTGTGGCACAAGGGAATTCCCGAAAGCTTTTGGCAAATGGAAGTGAAGAAACGTGCCCAAAGTTATTTCCAAAATAAAGGTTGTTATTAACGTTTTCAGTTGCAAATTATGACCCATAATGGTAGGTGTTCAAAAGGTTTGTCTTTAGCATCACTACATTTTATCATAGTACATAAGTGACACAGTTGATGGGATTAACAGAAACATCAGATTTATGTTAATGTAGACGATCCATTTGTAGCAGCTAACTGCTAAACTGACAATCTTGAAAAAAATATCCAACTGGGCAACTACTGCTTTCATATCTGGGATAACTGTACAGGTCGGCAAACTACATCTAGATGATCTAAGAACAATATGTTGTGCTGTTCATGGAACAAGCCATTCACTTCCTTGTGTGAAAGACGAAAATATTATATACTGCTAAGCCTTTATGAAATGTACCATTGTTAATTACGGGACTGTACAGTCTGTTACTCCAAGTTGTTGTGATAGCATGTAAATATACATACACAATACACAAGCACATACACTTTTTGTCAGATCATTTCTTGAGCAGGAAGTATTTATTCCTACAAGTATGAATTCATAAAACACTTCATAACATACAAACATGTCTTCCACACTTTGATCATATTCTTGACATATCACAACATGAGTAGATTCAAAGTTTAAAAAAATAGAGCATTTCCTTAAACTTGCATAAAAGTTTAACTCGAATTGGAAATGGAATTATATTCTTACCCTGCTTTTCTAAGAATCTATTCAGAACAGAGAGACAGACAGACATTTTACTCAGTATAAAGGCCCTTAATACAAAGTAAATTAGTTGAAGTACACTTAAAAGTGACATGATTTGGTTTCTGAATTGCAGCTCTAGTTTCAAGTATATATTTCAAAAATTTACAAACATTTCTGATAGTATTTTTGTCCTTAAGTATGTGTACTAAATTTGTTTGCTATCATTACCATACAAAAATGGAGTAATAAACATATTTCTAGCATCATTATATAATTTACAATCAAAAAGGACATGTGTTTCATCTTCAATACAGTTCATATTATCTAATTTACAGTACAAACAGACTGTGTCAGCCATTGGTATGTCATATTCAGAACAATCAGTAGATGTGTTGAATTATGTGCACAATAGTTGAATTCAAATCGGAAATGAAATTTTATCTTAAACCTTATCTTAACGTGAATGTTAAAAAATCAACGTTTGGTGAGACTCTTAAAATCCATTTTAAGAAACCACCTGGAAATTAAGACCTCAATTTTCACTACTGCTCCTGATTTGTCACCTTGTCTTCTATGTGATCATCACTACAGATGAAATGGGATCCTGTCATTTGGCAGCAGACGATGGCCGCCACATTATAGTGCAGCCAAAGTTGTCCCACAACCCTATTTTGGCCTGGAAGAGACTGAGTGTAAAGCAGAAAGTGGAGAAAGTGCCACCCCTCGACCCCACCACCCCAGTGCCAACAGACTGTGTCAGATTTGTGTGCATCTCGGACACCCACAACACAGTGGAGAACATCCCAGATATAATACCACAGGGAGATGTCCTGCTGCACGCAGGGGACTTCACAAAGATAGGGACACCCGCTGAGATTGACAAGTTCAATCACTTCCTGGGTAGGCACATTGTACCTAATATGACAAATAGAGATCTTGCTTTAGGCTTGTGTTGTGTTCATTGTTTTCTTCTACACTCAACAATATTCTAGCTTTGTGACAGTGACCTGTTAGAACATGTGTCTGATTTAGACTATCCAGTGATGGATATAACGAGCACTGAGCCACATTGTTTGGCTGTTAACACAGGGATTCAACCAGGTCGCTGAGTTTGACAACTACATTTAGTTTCACAACCAAAATTCAGGGAAATATTTGTGAAAACTTTGTGGATCCTTCTTTTGTTGTGTTTCAGCAAAATGGTCACAAGAATCAAATCTATGCTCTAGGTATATAAACATGAGCTAATTAATGTCCTTAGTCAGGTTTGAATTTCATTTGTTTAAGAAGCAATTTCTTTTTGGATCCCATCTTTACTTAAGAGAAAAAGTTGATATCAAAGTTTTCAATCATGATAGCCATGGTTGCAGGAACATTGCCACATAAGGTGAAAGTGGTCATAGCAGGAAACCATGACATGACCCTAGATGAAATCTCAGTCCAGAATAGAAGGGAAGATCTCCTTGAAAAGTTCAACATTACCTGCTTAAAATTTGAGAAATATATGGAGGACCACAATGTGAGTTCTTGCAAGGAGCTGCTGACAAATTGCATCTACCTAGAAGACAGCAGCGTAGACATCTGTGGCATCAAGATATACGGAGCTCCATGGTAGGTGAAATATCAGTTCACCTTCACATTGTCAGTGTGAGAAAATGTCATGAGGCTTTTGTCTGTCTCATAAAACTTACAAACTCTATCTCAAAGCTTCTCAACAAAACATCAGCACTTTAATGCTGTCTGCTTGTGAACTTTCCATACATATGGATGTGAATGAAAGAACTAGACCTGCTTGCACTCTTGATGTCTGTAGACATCTTTATATAAGGTCTACCATTTACAGGAGGTATGCAAATACAAGAAAAATACAATATATGATTCAATAATGTATCATTAGAAATGTTTGCGATGTTCACAGGGTACCTGAGTTTTGCTTCATGGGATTTAACATCCCTCGGGGGCAGCCAATCCTTGACAAGTGGAACTTGATTCCCTCGGACACAGACATTCTCATCACACATGGCCCGCCTCTAGGTATGTGCCTTGATTCCTCATGTACCATTCTTTTAATGTGCCATAGTTACTCTTGTACCACTCAATGTATGTATCATAACTCATGTATACTTGAGATGTAGCCTGATTGCTCATGTAGCTCTCTTTGAATGTGTCATATAAATCTGAAGTGTGCTTCTCCCTATATTAGACATTTATCATAGGATATTTATGTAGTGCACATATCCATGCAACTAGTGCTTGCGCAAGGCACTGGTATTTATTACCCTCAATCTTTGAATGTCAGTCTCATGTCACATCATATTATCAATCTCAGCTCAGAGTATACAACTCTGCCACGAGGTGCACCGAGTTTTATTGTGGTTGGACTGGGACACATAGTATTTTGTCTAAGGTTATTGCAAGTTGTTGTACTGGCAACTAGGTGTTTGCACATATTCATGTGGCCACCATCTGGTCATATAACAAGTGGCTACTTTTCCCGGAGTAACCACCTTTGAGGTTTTACTTTGTGTAAGTATTACCAATTTCCCGGTTTACTTTTTGTAAACGGGACCTCTTCCCAGGTTTTACGTTTTTTATCCTTATATACTCTTTAAAAAAGTAGGGAACTTTTTATCTTTTTATTTACAATTAAAAATATGTAGGAGATTTGTCGGAGTCAATCAGTGTTGATACGATAATATTGAATGTTTTGAGAGTGCATCACCATTTGCACTTAATTACAACCATAGATGTTTGGAATGTGGTTTCGTTTGAAAGATGATTGGTTTATGGCATGTAGTTTGCAAGTGTACGATTTTCATTTGAAAACAAACTAGAAACACGAACAAATGTGTTATGCATGATGAGAGTCAAAGTTAATGTTCTAAGTGATTTCTTGACCTTCTTGAAAACAGTCAAAATCATGAATGGGACCCCATGCACGTGTATGGGAATTCTGCGTTGTGCTTGTGCATATCATGTGTTGTTTTTAGGGGTTGTAACAGTGGGAAATGGTGGTGCATTCATGAGGTGTCTATCCTTGAAACGTTCATGTTTACACTTCCTATCCAAATTGAAAGTTCATTATCCCCTACTTTTTTGAAGAGTATATTAACATCAACATTCAAATTTAGATGATATGAGAGTTGAAAAATATTGTCAAAGATCAACCTTTAAGTGTAAATGTATTCCCTAGCAGGAACAGAACTGCATCTATCAAGTAACTCTCCGCCACCAGGCCAACACAGATGTCAGGCTTGAATTATCTATTTGTAGTTTGGTCTACTGTCATCAAGTTGCTGTTATATAGATTCATTACATGATCCATCATTGATTGTTTATATGTATAATATAGCACTCTTCCTTGGTTATGGTTGGGAAAGGAAGCTCTCGAGTGTTGGGGAGAAAGAAGCAAGACCAATGGTGGAGGACTTACTTTCCCAACAATAACTGTTAACCAACTGCTTTGTCCCACACATAATTTTTCTTGTACCCATCAAAGTATGTATCACGATAACTTGTGTGTGCTTGAGATATAGCCTGATTACCCATATGCCCCTCTCTGAATGTACCATGGTTACTCATGAGCCTAACCCATAAAGATTCAGCTTTGAATTGTTCAACCAGTGCTTGTCATAAGAGGCTACTAATGGATTCCTGTGATTGTATCCCAGTTGTGTTGGTCAGTGTTCATACTGCTGATCACCTGATTCAGACTTGATTAATTACAGAATGCATCCATATAGCTGGAATATTGCTGAGTGTGATGCTAATAAACCAACCAACCAAATTACCTATCTTTGAATGAACCATTACTTATGTATCGTTAACGTGATTACTAAGTACTTATTCTATTTTCTGTAGGTCGTGGTGACCTTTGTTTCACCCAGCAGAGAGCGGGATGCTTGGAGTTGTTGAACACCATCCAACAGCGAGTGAAGCCCAAGTATCATCTCTATGGCCACATTCATGAAGGTACAAACTGTTTGTTTGAGAATTGTACTCATCGTGGTTTTTGTCAGGGGCACAGACCAAGACTGATTTGGCTGAAGGACCCTTCACACCTTTTACACAAAAGAAATTTGTCCACAAGGGCTTGTATTGCTGAAAGTAATATGTCCTGGGTCCAACAAGCCTACACTGAAACCCATACACATATATAGTTGGACCCAGGACATTATTTTCAGCAATACAAGCCCCTGTGAATTTGTCCTGCAAAAATAAAAACATGAAAATAACGTATCAACATGTATACAGATGGAAAACTTGATTCTTGTTTATCCTGCCTACCACCATTTTTGGTGTTTCAGCTGCAGGCTCAAGAAAAGCGACCCGTGAAGGTCCCGGGGTAGAATAGGCCTTCAGCAACCCATGCTTGCCACAAAAGGCGACTATGCTTGTCGTAAGAGGCGACTAACGGGATCGGGTGGTCAGACTCGCTGACTTGGTTAACACATGTCATCGGTTCCCAATTGCACAGATCGATGCTCATGTTGTTGATCACTGGATTGTCTGGTCCAGACTCGATTATTTACAGACCGCCGCCATATAGCTGGAATATTGCTGAGTGCGGCGTAAAAGTAAACTCACTCACTCTAGAAAAGCAGTTTGATCAGCCCTTGGCTAGAATGCTTTCACTGTGTCTGCAATGTCTCCCTTTCTTGCAATGTATAAACATTTGTTGTGTTTTCTTTGGGGAAAAGCAATTCCAGTTAGTAATTACAATGTGACTAGGTTGAAAAGTTTATATGAAAAGTGCACCTTGTGAAATACGAAGCGCACACACCTTTATTATTTTGGTTGAAAAAAGTTTCATACTTGCAATATAAATAATCAGACATCTTTCCAGTATTACCATCTGTCCCCAGGTTATGGCATGAGTACCGACGGGACAACAACGTTCATCAACGCTTCAATGTGTACACTGCGTTACAAGCCTAAGAACCCTGCTGTCGTCATTGACTTTCCTCTTCCTGAGGGCCACACAAAGGAGGAGCTGTCTGCAGTGTTCGCTCCGACCTCACATGTGCCATGATGTTAACCATGTAAACCAATGATTGCTGACATTTTCTCTGCAGATCATGGTCTGACATGCACTGACCTACCTCCATTTGTAATCAAGTTGCGTAGATGAATCCAAAGAAGAGTATATTACAAATACCTGTGAAGTGCGTACTTGTATCAGTGGCAGCGTGTTGTACTTGGTAAGGGTCACATGCAATGTAAAACACAACTTTGTAGATTCTGATACCTTTTGGTAAGCGCTTACTGAAACAAATCATATTTAAGTGCCTAAAAACCTATAATGTTGGGAAAAAAACAAAAAAAACCCCCAAAAACGTGATGAATAAAGCCTGCAAAATATGAGTTCATATGATTCACTAACTTTCCCCAGCGCTGGGGGAAAGTGGTTTCAACAGCTGTTTATTGACACCTATAAGTCTGCCTACCTGTCTGCTGATAATATACAATGCACAACTTCTATCAATGACCAAATGCAATTTGAAATGAACACCTATCAGGCTTATGTGCCATAAACAAAGAGTCGGCTAAGCGTATCAGCAGATGATTCTGTGGCCAATGAAAAAGGCTTTGTTACTCTCAAGTGCACACCCACCAGCTCTGACTGGCTTCAGAATCACAGCTGCTTTATGTACTTTTGATTTGCCATTATATGCTTATAATTGTGTATGGTCTTTCTTAATCAGCAGTGCATTTTACATATCTTGAATATGTAATAACTGTTTTAATGGAGTTTGATATTTAGGTTGCATGTGACCTTTCAGATGCGTGCCACAGTTTCAGACCTGAACTTTCTATACAGGGTCATTGGATGTTTTGTACAGATTTTTCAGTGTAATATTTTACAGTTCCATGCACATTCCATGTATTTATTGAAAAAATACTGAACTCAGGCTTGCCCGTTTGGCTTCTGTTTTCAAGAATCTATCTTTTACTTATTTTTGTCCATTCATGTGGAATATCTTAAAAACTGTTAACTAGATACTTTTCTTATTAATTTTGGTACCTTGGTTCATCATGGTATAATAAAAGCCCCAGCTGAGCTCCCAGGTCCCACCTAACTTGTACCCTTGTCAGTGAGATATCTTAAATATGAAGAAAATTCTGTGAACAGTTGATAACGTTTTCTGTAGGGAAGCCACAGGGCCCAGTCAGTTTTGGTGATCTGTTTCAAGGTCATTGTGATAGTTTGAAGATGTTATGCTTGTCAGTGAATACCTCATTTGCTGCATATGCAACACAAAACTTTGAGGGAAGGCACATACTGTATTGTGGTAGCTTTGTTGAATGACGACCTTTCGCAAGCTGATATGAAGTTTATCTCTAGTTGAATATTTGGTGGTAGCTTGAAATTTACCCTACCCCATTGGAAGTTTGAAGACCAAATGTTTCATATGCCTTGACCTCTACAACCTTTAACATAAAAACCATACTAGATGATAACAAGTACATATGACCTTTACATTGAAGGTGTTTTAAAATGTCCTTAAGATTAATACCTCAAAAGATTATCTGCATGCATGTATATGTGGCTGCCTCTAGCCCAGACTCAGCTAGTTTTACCGAGATGCCATGCTGCAGTTAGTATGTATCTTGAATATTGAAGCCTGACTCAGAACCAATCAATCCTTGATTTACCCATTAATGCCTAGTGCCAGACAGGGACCAATAAGTACCATATTTTAGCGTCCTTTGGCACGATGTGGACAGGGCTCAAACCCATGACCTTTCACTCTCTGGATGGGCGCTGGAACCACTACACCATGGAGGCAGTTATTTGTCATCCATATTGGGGTCATTGGCTGCCATTACATGGTCCTGGTTTTGTCGACAACATGCATGTATCCGCAGAAGTGTTGCTTTACAGAATTGTGTGCAACAGCGGTCAGGATGGCGATGCGAAATCTCATTTGGGAATTTGGTTGTAGAAAAATGCTAATATGGTAAGAAAGTGGCAAATGTCAACGATCGGTCACTGGACATTAGGCTTTACTGTCTGAAGTTAGTTAACCATGGTTATCAAGGTTTAATGCATGACAGTTTACTCATAAGTTAAATGGCTCTAAATGCATTATCAACCCAGCCTTGGTCTTTCCACAGACATTCTGTCGAGCAGTTGTACTGCAGACATTTCATAACCACTGTGTACCTCATTAAATTGATAGCATTTTTGTTGAATCAGCAATTTATCAGATGTATTGCTATTTAGCTGTGTCCAGACAAATTGACTGCGTATTGGCATGGCCAAATTTACTAATTATATTCTGTAATATTAAATATATACTAGTATTTGCCAAGATCTACCCTTAATGTTTTGTACATTACAACCTTATCCTCCATTATACATACATGCCATTTGAATCTCATTTCTACATGCAGACAAACATGAGTCATTACCCAGTGTTTGTCTCTGATTTGTTTGAATAAAGTTTATTTTTATTCAAGTCATGAGTATATTGTATGGAGTGTTCAAGGAACATGTAACTGGTTTTAATCCAAGATCACCCACGGCTGCTATGATCTCCATGGTAAATATTTGAGATTAGCCTGACTTCTGCCTTTCATCAAGCTGACGTAGCAAGAAATAACTGGAGCACCATCTCTGTGATAAACGTCACTCCGAAGTCAGTTGTCAAATAGTCTGTTGGGATAAGCTACAGAATGTAATAACATACCAACCTTTAATACCACACTTAGCAATCTTCCCGGTATGTGGCAGGAGTCTGTAAATAATCCGGTCTGGACCAGTCAATTCAAAGATCATCATTAACATCAGTTTACGCATGTGTCAACCAATTCACTGAACCTGAGCACCCGATCCTTTTAGACAAAGAGCTGATGGAAAAGCGCCAGCATGTGCAACAGTTAGGAAACTCAGGGGGTGCTGTTCCAGCTGTTTGTCACCCAACGGTGCGACACATGAAAATAGAACAATGGTATGAGTTTAAGAAACAATTTTTTTTCTGTTATTGATCATAAAGCAATTGATTTCAGCTCCTGGTGGGTGCAGGTTTCAAGACCATGTGGCATGTGTGCATTTATCCCCATTTTAAGTTATTTAATCATTCATTTTTCATTTGAACCCAAATGGACTCATCGGAATGTAGCCTGGGAATACAGGATCAAATGGGCCATGCAACGCACCAATATTGCTATCGACATTTCTCACTCAATGTTATATTTGCATATGCTTCTCAGCAATCCTCGATATCTCCAGGGTAAACGTTCCGATAAGTCTACTATACCCTGGATGCATCTAGGATTTCCCCAAAATACGAGTTGTACTGCAAGCAAACCTTTGCAGTTGCGACAGCTACCTTTGTTGACACCGGTAAGCTTATAACGGAGACTTAGCTGATTGGCTAATGTGAGAATGTGGAGCCAGCAAAGGGAGGTAATAAAATTATCTGGTTGACCTGTAGAAACGTTCAGGGTTTCGTGGAGACTTATCGGAACTTACACTTGCACCCTGGAGGTATCAAGGATGCTCAGCAATTTCATGCATGGTATAAAATGCAGTTTATCTGCATTAGATAATGCAGTTGGTTCCCCAAGTTAGTGGATAAAGTTAGCTTCAATGTAACCATATACTTATAACAGACGCTGCTTTGAGTCTAAAGTTTTGATTTTTAACGAGACTTGCATCTTTCAACAGCTGCTGGAGATTAATTCTTGTATTAGTTTATTCTGCACACAGATGTAATGACTGATCAGAAAATTTCTTGGATGGAAACTTCAGTGTATGTTTACTGCTAAATAACTGACATACAAAAGAAAGTACACACCGAGTTTGGGAATTTTGTAAACAATGAAAGGTTTGTTTGTAAAGTATTTAGATTGGGTCTTCACAAACAGGACCATGTCGACAAAACACCAGGTGTCCTACCTAGTGGACAACAAGGCTAAGTTGGACTGGCACAGAACATGTTGATTAGAAGTTGGTGGTGCACAGCTATGTGCATACCCATCTGGTTTGTGAAAGGGAGAGCAGTGCATGTGTACTGCATTATGAAATTTATGCCATGCGTAGGTGGACATGCCTTGGTCATGTGACTGATGTGGTTGGTATAGCAATCAGTAAAGATAGTCAAAGATAAAGATTTATGTTTTTAAATTTTAACACGTCAAAGTTAGGTAAGCATTGTCACATAATACATTCTGAGACTCTTGGAGTGGTCTACAATGTTATCAAGTACTGTCAAACTTAGTTGTCTGAGACAGGCCACTTGGTCATGACCTGTGACCTCTCCATCCCTGTCAGTGCAGTGCTGACCTACACTGACAAATGTTGACCTTTGACAGAACACTGCTGCTGGTACAGGACATTGGCTGCATCCCTCTGCAGGCAGGGTGGTTTCTGTTTCTGTTTATTTTGTTGACACAGTTACCCAGATTCTTTCATACAAATGCATTAAAAAAAAGAAAAAAGGAAAAAAAGTGATTTACAATGTGATTAGGTTGTCTGACAAAACATCCACTTGCAAAGTTTCAGTGAGCGAGTTTAGTTTTATACTGAACTCAGCAATATTCCAACTATATGGTGGAGGTATGTAAATAATCAAGTCTGGACCAGACAAGCCAGTGATCAACAACATGAGTATTGATCTGGGCCCACTTGCACAAAGTGATCTTAGCGCTACGACTATCTTAAGCCTATGTTGGAGAATGGGAATTACAATCATTGTAGCGCTAAGATCGCTTTGTGCAAGTGGGCCCAGATCAACTGGGAACCGACATGTGTTAACCTAGTCAGCAAGCCTGACCACCCGATCCCGTTAGTTGCCTCTTACCACAAGCATAGCCGCTTCTTTATGGCAGGCATGTGTTGCTGCAAATTTTGAGATCGATGGAATCACTTGGATGAAGAGTTATTTACTAAAAATGGGTCCATATGAATTTCATGCCAATCTTTAACGACCCTTAATTGGTGATTGCATAATGTTATTTTAATGTAGGTGATGGCATGTTTACCTCATCAAAGTAGTTAATTAACCTGACAAGACAACCCTCTTCTCAGTGGATGGTTTGTCTTACAGTGGAGTTCTGATTAACTCGGGCTAGGATTTTTACTCATAAGTTGTACCTTTTCTCAATAGGTCTGAGAAGTTTTACTACTTTTTGACACGGGTCTTTGTCGAAGTTATTACTGATACATGAACTATTCCATATTTATATTTTACTAATATTTGAATGCTAATGTATTGCTTGTACTGGTTACAATTAATAACGAATTTTGGTACGAATTATCATTTAATGATAATGATCTGAGTCTGTTCCGTCTAATGTGGCAAACCAATACAGTCTATACTAAGTATGTCGCCGAGTATGCAGTTGCCTCAGTCCCGCACAGCCAAATGTTCTGTAATCCATTTTCATGTATTAATGAAAATACATGAAAACGTCTATGGAAACGCGATGAATTCTGAGTTTTGGTCAAAACTGCTTTGGTAACTTCCCTTCTATTTAATCAACTATACTGTTTGTCCAGCTGTCAAAGTTTGGAATGAACTCATTATGGCCATTACATGGCCAAACATGAAAATGCCCTCGAGACCAGGGTCTCATTAAACAAAAAGTATCTGAAAACATGGCTAAATTTTTGTTTTTACCATCAGCTTTAATTGTATCTAACAGTACAAAAAGATGATACACAAGCATATAAGCTTAACGCCTGTATCACAGTAACAGGGAGTAGGTATATCAATACAGTCATGCCCATTTATGCGAACCTTAGATATCCGTGAAAATTTGCCTTCTGAATGAAAATTCCTGAAAATGAATTCACGTAAAATTACTGACCTATCTGGAAATCCGCTTTTCGTAATTGTATGGTCATTTTCACATACCAAGACACTAAATTATGTGCATTTTTTGTCTCGTATATCCGGATGGTTGAGCACCTGTGTTTACACACGCAATTACCAAGATTACCTACCTCTTTGTAGCAAGGTGACATCAAGTTAATTTTGAGGCATGTCAATTTGTGGGTTATTATAATCAATCTGGATGATCAAGCAAGCCTGGACAGCTGTGAGTGAAGAGACAATTGATTGGATTTTGTCCAATCAAATGATTACGTTGTTGGAACTCTGATGCATTATGATCCTATGCACAAGTTGCAAATGACTGGTGATCTTGTGAATGCTGACAGTGACAAACTGACTGGTGAAAGTCCTCTTGCTTTTCTACACAGCCAGTGCAAAAGGCTATGATTGATTTCTGCAAGTGAGCAGAACTGCATGAACAGGTATGAGACATTGTATGCACTGATATTTATTTATGTGTAATCAAGAAAGATTGTGTGACGTCTGCTATGTTCGTTTCTTTGAATGTTTCTTTGTACATATGGCCCGTGGTTCAAATATCTGAAAATTTGCTTATCCAGACAATTTCAATAAAAACAAGTGTTCTGATAAATGGGGCACAACTGTACTTTGACAAGAGGCACTGAACACTTGAATGTCTTCACTGACGAATTTCAAGTAGTTTCCCCAAAATGTCACGTTGATCTTTCAAAGCGAGGGTGTTTAGATTCTTGGCCCTTGAACTTCAAGAAAGTGATTTGTAATTTGACATGCACCTTTGTCTACCTTCAAGAAGGAAAAAAAAAAGAAAAGAAAAAACAAGGAATGGGTTGAGCTTCAAGCAGGCAAAGTCCAGAAGGCTGTAAAACTGATGGATCCAGTAGTAGGGGAGACATCATGCGATCACAGCTTTCTTCATGTCCTTGGCTTTGATAATCTAGAAGATAAATGGGGCAAAACTTTTAGGGTTGATTGACAAACTTTGCAGGTGACGGAATTAGCAATTCAAATTTATTTTTAGTAGGAAATAAGCTTTCCAAATAATCTACTAGAATGTTGTAGACAATATGCAGGTGTTCAAATTTTTTAATTGTCCCAATTGTTTTTTTATAACAATGATTATCATGTAATTAAGAATAAATCAACATGGTACTTGCTATGAATGTTTGACGTTTTATTGAAAATAAAGAAATAGCAAAGAAAGATAACCCAACTTTATTATTGTGAAATTAAATAGCTATATTTTGAGCAGATATGAAATGAAAATTTATATGCATTTTGAAAGTAAGCAGAAATTATCCAGTAGCTCATGGAAAAGCAAGATACCATTATTTGATTGCCCAAAATGAAAACTGACTTGTGCCAGGCATTGGGGTTTTGAACCTCTGGATATGTAGATATTTTCTAATGTAACATGGAAAATATAAAATGACAGACTGCTCAAAGTGTAAAAAAATCCAATACAACTGACATCAGATATGGTTTTCACACATTGTAACCCAAGTGGGGAATTGGGATCTTTAGTGATAATCCAATTTTTCAAGTACAAAGCTACTTCACCACACCCTTTTTGAGAGGAGATAAGGGATTATTCTTACCATTGCTGTCTTCACCATCTGCCGTCTTCATGTGTCTAGAGGCACTGCAAGTATGATTTGGAGTAAGACTTGCATTATGGAAAACATATGGAAAGGTGAATTTGGGACCAAGGACACTGAAAGAAAACTTAAATGAAATTTAAAAATGTGCATGACTTGCAAGTGGTCACAATAAAGATTTGACATCTTTCAAAATACCTTATCCTTTACACAAACCCATCCGACTGTAAATGAGTTTTAACAGTGTTAAAATTTGTTTGTCATCAGTTTGAATAAACCTTTGGAGGCTCATCGTTCTTTGTATTTGGTGAGACATCCTTGAGGTACAGTTTAGCCTTAAATGTACATATTCAAAATAGTTAAAAGTGTCAGGGATTTAATAAAATATTTACAAAAAACAAAACACTTGTCTTGTTTGACCACTATGTAACCCAGAATTGACTCTTCCGCCCAAAAACTAGGCGCTAACTTCTTACCATGTTGTTGTTTTTCAGCATTGATGCATGTGTACCTCAAGAATTTCATTTAAAAGAACCAACTGATGGCTCAAGCTCAGGCCTGACCTGTGCTACTCCAGGTTTCCAGCTGTAGCAAGTTCGTTCCTCCAGTAAAGCTCCAGTAGGATCTTCCTTCAATATCAGGATCCAGGACTGGCACAACTTGGGGAAGAAACACCTGGCTGTTCCTTCCTTTGCACCTCTCCCTCATAACAGTTAATCGTGTCAATATTTTTAATGATTGTTACACAACTTTCTAAACTATGAAATAAGCTCAAAGTTGGTCTGATATTTGATTACCGTTGCATAGAGTATTTTATGTTTTAGTTTTCGAGTGCAAATTTCAAGGGGCAGTGCACTGTTGTAAGGGCGTTGGTCTAAGTTAGGGTTGTGGTGAAATCCCTTATCTAACTGGTGTGCTCGGGGGAATTAACTCAGCAAAGAGTCCAAAGTCTCAAGAAGCCAATTACAATTTTCCTGAAAAGAAAAAGAATAACTGGGGTGGCTACAGTCAGTATAACCCTCTGGGCTGAGGGCTAGAGCCAACGTGAGTTGGGAGTCTAAATCCTAGTGATGGACAAATGGAATTGGAGATTAACTAAAACAATACAAAGATTATCATTTGGTGACTGAGACAAAAATGGGTGTAACCTACAATAGCCAATGAAATGCAGGAGAAACAAAATGGGGAGTGTCCTACCAGAGAAACTTCAATGACCAGACAGGGAGAGTACTTAATCTTTTTATCCTATTCTAAGTCTAAGTAGCTTTAATCTTTCTAGGATTTGTGAAATTGTGTGGTCATAATAACATGCTGAAAGTTCCCATGAGCTCTTAAGACCATTTTATAAATCCACTGAACACATCCTGCAATCAAGTGGTACTTTGGAACATAGGCCATGGAACTTAAACTACGTGCAGCTGCAAATCTAACTGACACTGATATTTGCACATTCACAGATGGCCGAGATACTCATGCAATCACAAATTCATACACCCCAAATCATGTGGATCACATTTGCTTGTGCGAACACAGGTTATACCCAGATAAAATATATACAGATAAATATTGCGAGAGATTTGAATATCAGCGCTCATACCAGTACCAAGAGGAAGAGAAAAGCTGTAGATATGGTGAAAATCAGTCTTAAAAACAACCACCCAAACCCACAAATCTGATAGGACACATTGCAATGATACTGATAAAGAGGAACATGAGAAAATAAAAAAATTCCATGTTAAGGGAGGCATGCAAAGACATTAGCTAAGAAAACATTCAGGCAAAAAGAAAAGGAGAAAGATTTGAAAGTCTGCAATAGAAAGTGAGTTTAGTTTTACGCTGCACTCAGCAATATTCCAGCTATATGGCAGCGGTCCGTAAATAATCAAGTCTGGACCAGATAGTCCAGTGACCAACAACATGAGCATCGATCTGCGCAATTGGGATCTGATGACATGTTTCAACCAAGTCAGTGAGCCTACCCACCTGATCTTGTTGGTCGCCTCTTACGACAAGCCGAGTTGCCTTTTATGGCAAGCATGGGCTGCTGAAGGCCTATTTTACCCCGGGACCTTCACGGGTCTGCAACAGAAAAAACTGGCCAAAAAGAAAACAGTACCTGAATTCAGAAAGAAACCACCCAGATTGTATGACCTATTTCAGCACGGCTCCCTTGCACACGCATCCTGCACATTGTTGGATAGCGGGACCCTTGCGTGTCACATAGAATTTTTCTGTTTCTTTTTTCGTAAATTTATAGCTGAGCAATCAAGGTTTCTGCGATTTTAGGCGGTCTGAATTTCTTCCATTGAAGTCTCAGTGGAAGACTTTTCTTCCACCCAGCCTCAGGTGGAAGTTGCTCGTGCCATTGTATTTTGGAAGCCTTTTACTTTGTGATATCTATGCATGTTATACATGGTTGGAAACCCGATCCAACGCTCTCTCCAAAACTGCAAACCATGATTCTAATGCTGCCCCTGGTAACCAGTCCAGATTGAATCTCCGACATGATGGTTTGTGTAATTTTGCTGAACTTTAATTCTTCTATATCACAGCAGTCATCATGCCACCATAGTCCGGTCATGATGTCATGGCAACCACTGTTATGATTCACCTCAGAAAATGCATTTCTATACTGCGTTTGAAAGCTATTTAAAGCGCGTGTCAGAGAGTGTATAAAACGCACACGTTGCGCATTTAGTGGTGGAACTATATGGGTATTAATGTGCGAAATGCAACAAATACTGCAGGTGATATAGATTGGCGGAATTTAGATGAATCTGTTCACCGGCTATACCGGCGTTGTTAATATTTACAACTATGTAGCATTTGCAAGGTAATTCATGTGGGATTCTGGAAATATGTAACATGCTGGTGTGCAACATTAGACATTTGTGCGACACAGCAATCAATATACATGACAGAGCTAAAGTTACAAGGAATTGGAATAAAGCCATAAAAGCAATGCCTGCAGTCTTAATATATAAACTTTTACTGTGGTGGAAAGCCCTTGAAAGTGCTGTTCTGCCAAGGTGTAATGTGCATTCGAGTCGCGTCTGAGAGTCAAGCAATGCGCGCCATTATGCAAATGCATTTGCGCTAATGGCGGGTAAAGTAGTTGGGGATCTGGCACGTGTCTCCCGTCAGTGTTGCGGCAGCTATAATTTCACGATCCACCATCCAAAATTTAATGTTTAACACGCATCTGAAAGCCCTTGAATGTGCAGCTCTGTCAAATTATACTGGACATTCGAGGAATGCGATATAATCAGGCAATGCGCATTATTATGTAACTGTTCTTGTGCATGTGTCTGATAGAAATGGGGGATCTGGTGTGCATCTTACCTCAGCTGTTACTTCAATATCCGCCATCAGAAATCTAAGGTGTAAAAGGGGTCGGTAATACCTTGAAAATGTGGATGTGCCAAGGTATACTGTGCATTCGAATAAACATTCCATTATAGAATGATGCGCATCAAATAGACAAGCTGGCGCCATGCTCTGACAACTGTAACTTATCACAAAGGCCGCTGGCCACTTAATTACTCTGTTGTGGCCGCACCCCTTATTATTTTCAGATCTGTCCGCATGGACTGATCATATATATGTGTACTTCTCTACCTTCCTGTAAACTTATTATTACCCGATTAGCTGCATATGATTCGTCTGTTCACATTTCCGTACTGTGGAGATGCTACTTGTCAGCAAATGTAATTTCGTCACCTGCCTTGCTCTCTTATTGTTATAAATCACTCAGCTTGTGTCACTTCCTTTTGACATGCCGCTACTTTGTGATTTTAAACCTTGTCGCCCCACTGACTTCAACTTTGTGTATAAAATTTCTTTGGCATGGGCAATTCACACCTTTTGGCATGCTCATGCCCTCCAAATGGACATCACGCATGGAATGGAGATGGACAATTTCCAGTTTCCTCCCCCCGTAGAAATATCTGGCTTGGCCACGTGAATTTCATCTAAACCATTCCACTGGTTGTCTGACCACGACGTGGTAATATAAGGGAATGCATTTCATTGCAATTTCATCATCACAGACTAAGTCTCTTAGTGGATCACTACCAGTCAGCGTTGGCAATCACCATTGGCAAGTGAACTTTACTTTTATTTCTTCTCGTTTGTTCTTAATTTCTGCATTTTTCAGTCATTTACGTTGCTCACTTTATCAAACTGATACTCAACATTACTAGGTTTATTCCCTAAATAGACATATTGTATAAGCAGTTTATTTCTTAATTTGTCCAAGCGTGACATTCAGACCCCCTTCTGTAGTGCCCAATCATTCCCAGAAAGTAAGTGTCCCAGCAATATAATAAAGTATGCCTTCCACAAACATTTCGGTCGTTTGTCAAAAGTGTAAAACATATTACAAAGGCCTCGCGCATTTAAAGCAATGTTATCCTGGTAGTTCTACTCCTGGTCTACATGCCATACACGCCCAAAATCGCCGCCGTAGCATGTCATATACTGCTACACAGCTTGTGACAATGTCGGCTCTATTAACATTTTGTGGCACATACAGTGTCAACAAAAATCAAATCCCTGATTACATCAGGGTACTTAAACACAATTCAAGGAGAGGACGCATTTGCAGCCTCTCCTTCAACTAGTAATCCAATGCAGAGTACCAGTGCTGGTTTAACTGGGTCTACCAAAAGTGGTAATTGTATAATTACCAACAAAACAGTCAGGGCTAATCTTACAAACACTGGCTTATACGATAGGTTCCCTGAAAGTGAGCCAATATTTAGTTTTTCTATTATATCCAAAAACATGTTTTCCCAAATAGTAATATGGCTTGTATCAACTTTGATATATTTGAGCACATAGATGAAATTCATTATTTTTAACACGGTCCTTTCACAAAATGGGGTTTCTGCAGACAGCATTAAATATTACATGTCAGCTGTCAAATACTTTCTCAGTTACTGTCAAACTTATGTTCAAATGTCCCCAAGGGTTTTCGATAATTTGCGTAGGTTTACAAGTGCTACGCATTGTTCATATACAGGTGTCTGTAGCCAGTATAAACGCGAAGAGGTCCGTAAATCTGTTACAGAATTCAGAGATGAAACCAAACAACCGCCACTCATTTCTGTTGTTCAAGTGGTACACGGATCCTGCAACCAGACAAAAGGTGAGGGACATCCTGGACCGAGCCAAGGCAGATCAACTTCCATCTGAGGACGATCAGCGCCTGGTGATGCTGTACTTGTCTTGTGGGATAATTCAACTTGGACATGCCCAAAGACCTTCAGTGGCGTCGTGTATGAAGTTGGCAGATTTCAATAAGGCACGGTGTGTTGCCGGGAGGTACCAACTTTCTTTCATGGACCACAAGACGTCAACGAGCTTCCTGGTCATCCTAAGCTTGTCCAAAGAGGATTACTACATGTTCAGGGATTACCGCCAATATGTACGTGGTGACATGCCTGAAGATGCTCTACCGGACAAATTGCCTTTCTTCAGGAGAGTGAACAGCACTGAAGTGGAAAACATGTGTCTTGAGTTTGCCTGCTATCAGACAAGAGGTTTCCTTAAAACCAATTTGGAAAAGGAACGTAGGACATTTATGGCCATGGATGTTCGGAAAGTTTTGGAGACTGAAGTTTCAAGGCAGCATCCCAGTGATGCTGCAAAACCTAAGATGGCCAGTGACTATGTTGCACATGGCCAAAAGACTGTCAATAGGTACTACGCTAAGAAGACTCCCTTACAGGCTGCTAGTGAGAGCTTTTGTGCATGGTGTTATCCAACAAGCAGCAGGTACAGCAAATGCTGAGGAATGTGCATCGGCGTCAGTTGCAACAGATTCTTCCACCCAGCCCAAGCTGCAGCCTCAGCCCCAGCCCCAACATCCTGAAGGTAGGGGGTGGTGGGGGAGAAGGGAAGGGAAAAGGGAAAAGCAAAGGTAAAGGCAAGCTCACAAAGTCCAAAAGGTAAGAAACAAGTATATCATGGAAAGTAGGGGGCAATGGGGGGGGAAAGTAGAGCGGAAAGTAGATAAAGCCCAAACTGTAGGTTGTCTCCAGTGTGCCTTCACAACAATCAGACTTTGGCATGAAAGTTGTATCCTTCCAGGTTTCATGATTTGTAGTACATATTTGAGTTATCTGTCCGTTATCTGTATGGCAATTGTTTGGATATTGAATTTATGAGCTATGGTTATCATGGTGAATGTGAAATTAAAAGCTAACACCGTTTCCCTCTAATCTAAACCATTAACCTCCAATCAAAATAACATAAAATTGAAATGAGAAGTCTACGTCCTCTCTACACTAAATCACTAACCCAAACCAAAATAACCTAAATGACATAACCTTAAAGCTAAAAGCATCAATACTGAGAATGTTAAAACTAAACCGCATACCCAAACCTAAATGACGAATTTAAAAGCTAAAAACCATGAATAGCGTGGTGCATATAACTGAATTAAACAAACTAACAGAACGTAAAGCTGGAGATAAATGGCAAACTAAATGGACAAAAGTAACTCGCCTAAAACACTAACCCCAAACCAAAAACATCAAATTAACGTGAAAAATATACCAACAGAGAAGGTGACTACGAAACTCAAACAGTACCAACTCAAAACAAAAACACCTAACACTACTAATAAAAACTAAAAGCGTAAAATAAAGAAAATAGCTGCAAATTGGGTAGGTGATGTAACCCTTGACACAAGTGAAATACTTGCATCAAGGTGTACAAAGTCAGTCGGCCGAGGCATTGACACTATGTCACCAGGTGAAGGTGACATTTTCAATGCCTACAAACTGGCCCGGAAAAATTGGCTTTAATTCCAGCTTGTGTGATGTGTACTTCGTTGATGTTGTATGGAAGGATGAAATAAAACGTTTTATTGCTGCGTTTAGCCTTGGTATCGTCTTGAATTCCAGTTGGAGAGAAAGCAAAGACACTGCCTTTGTGATTCTTATCCTCATACAAGACAAACACAATCACATACCTAAAATAGCTTCTTACTACATTGTCTGGAATTGTGCCATGATTGGTGTTTGGAGAGGCACTTGTTGGGGTGGACACACAAGCTTGGCTTTGATGTTTTGATAGAAACTCACGGAGTAGGCATTGCTGAGTGAGACATGGAAACCAACCAAAGTGGCGGCAATTACAACTGAAAGCACCAATCATTGATTGGTTGTTTTATCCCATAACTTAACGAGATGAGCGAGTCGTGTCAGGCTTAAGCTACCAACATGTCTTAATCCATGAATGATCCTGCGAGTTCAATGCAGAGCTTAGTACAAACACATGTCAATGACCCAGGCTATATATAATTATTCAGATATGAGCACCACGGCACTTGTGCTAAAGTTATTCGACATGTAGCAGTGTGGCATATTTTGTAAATAAATTTGGCATAAAGTTGGCATGTTTGGTCATACATATTTTATATATTTAAAAACAAAAAGAAAGTTAAAATTACCTTAAGTGTCAATTGGGTGCTGTAATAACACCCACGTCATCCATTTAATTTTCATGTTTACTAACACTGGTCACCATCTTGAATTTTCTAAAAAACCCAGTTTCTGAATTGGAAATCATCCCAAGTCACTTCCATTCTTTTCCATCCATATCCTTACTTCCTTTTTAGTATTTAACCGTCTTTGATTGGCTTCTTATGCCAAATTTTTTCATTGGCCCTGGTGGTCCTTTATATTTGCTCACTTGTGTGTTGCCTGTCAGTGGGTGCCTGCTCCTTTACTGAGACCTTCTCTTTATACAGGTGAGTCAATCTTCAATAATTCATCATAAATTAGGTTAGGCATGGGTTAAATTAAATAGCATTATAGAGTAAACATTAAACATTCAAATTTATTAACTATTGATTACAACATATAAAAACATTAACTTAATACAACTATCTGGTTATTCTAAATACAGGCTGTATAAATTTTGAATCTGACCATGGCCATGTGCTTATTTTGGTGTCGGCCATGACAGTTATCCCATTACTTAGTACAGTGACTGTTAATGAATTAAATGTCTGTGATATTGATATAATGTCATGCGATATTTAATCATGAGATTATATTATACATATGGAAATTAATTAAGCAACACCAAATTCAAAGACACATAAAAACTTAACAAAGTTTAACGAAGTAATTTTGATGATTGATTATTCAATTTTGATGTATTGACATACAGCATGAGCTTTTCATGGGTTGATATGACGCGCGTGAAGCTTGCACAGCGCACGTGCATTGCTTTAACCTCAACTTTCGAAAAATGCACTTTTTCCCTGGGGTGTTTACAAGCGCAGGTTGTCGATTGCATTCGGTTTTTCATTCATTTCAATGTCATGGCACGTAGGAAATTATCAGAGGCCACTCGTTGGCAAATAATCGGCATGAGGAATGCTGGTATGTCTCTAAGACAAATCGGGACTCAAATCGGACGACATCATTCCATAATTTCAAAACTTTTGAAAAAATACCGGGTCACTAATGAAGTGAAAGACCTGCCTAGACCAGGAAGACCCAGGAAGACCACAGTCCGGGAGGACAGAGCTTTACTGAGACTTGTACGGCGCAGGTCCTTCGACTCGAGCTCTCGGTTGAGACAGGAGTGGCTTCCAGGGAGACCCATCTCGAACAGGACTGTTCGGAATCGTCTGAAAGCTGCAGGATACCGGGCAAGGAGGCCAATCAAGCGACCCAGACTGTCTCCAGCCCATAAGGCAGCCCGACTGGCCTGGTGTAATGACCGTTTGCACTGGAACATTGCCTCTTGGAGGAAGGTCCATTTCTCAGATGAGAGCCGGTTCTTGCTGCACATGGTGGACGGTCGTACTCGGGTCTGGAGGCAGAGGAACACAGCAATGGCTCCACGGAACATCCAGGAGACTGGCCTTTGGGGGAGGTTCCGTTATGGTATGGGGGTGCATTTCCATGAACTGCAAGTTGGATATCATTACCATCCGTGGCAACCTTAACGGTGTTCGTTACCAACAGGAGGTTCTTGACAGGGCTGTGGTACCTCATTTTGAGAACCATCCTCTGGCAACGAGACCCATATTTATGGACGACAATGCTAGACCTCACAGGGCGCATGCTGTAAATGATTTTTTGCGGCAAAATGCAATTGACAGAATTCCATGGCCTGCCATGAGCCCTGACCTCAACCCCATTGAACATTTGTGGGACTTTATTGGCCGTCGTGTGAGGCAGAGAGACCCACCAGTCCATAATCTCAACGAATTGACGGCTGCCCTGCATGAGGAGTGGAACAGGATCCCCCAGAATCAGATCCGGAGACTCATCCAAGGAATGAGGAGGCGTCTGGAATCGGTGGTGCGTGCGCAGGGAGGACACACTAGATATTGATGAAAGTCGGTGTGCAGACTCAGATGACTGTTCTTTCTTTCCATGTGACATTTGTGTTAATACACCTGACAACAACGTCTGGATGAATAGTAAATTGTGTCCATTTTTTCATGAATTTAAGACAGTTTTAAGAATTTGGATTTCGTTGCAATAAAGCAAAGTCTTGATACTTTTTCCCTTTAAGTTGTTTGTCAGAGATCGTCTGTTGAATAAAAAAGTGTCAAACTATATCAACCCGGCATATTTTGATTGTCAGAACACTTCAAAGTTGCTCCAATAGAAAAAATTGGGGTGTTGCTTGATTAATTTCCAGGTATATATATATATTTTGGCCATATTGTCTTTCCGTTTTTTAAATGTAATATTTTTCTCATGAGTGGGTGTCTGCTCCATTACTGAGAGACCTTCTCTTTATACAGGTCCCCCACACTTCATCACCATTGAAATAAACAATTTGAACAATTTGAATTGTTCGTCAGACTTGTCCATTTTTATGGCGTCGTTCAGTGACCTGACTCCACACCCTGGACCATGCTCTCTGACAGAACTCATTGTTAGAAATCATTCTTGAAGACTTACTTCACTGAAGTCATGGCCTGCGCACTTTTGGAAGCTCCTATTTCAAAGCCAGACCACTTTGCCATGCTGGGGCATAGCTGCCAGCTGGGAGTTTCTCAAGTCTGTCCCCCTCCACATGGTTTCCTCACTTCTGTGCGTGGGATTGGAGGGGCGACTGTCGCTCGGATAAAAGCAGAGGTGGATGCCCTTGATGCAGCTTTTTAGGGCATAGTTTTCTTTCAAGAAAGAAGGATGTGTCTGTCATCTGATAGCAGCCTGGTTGATGACTTGCTGGATCATCTGGATTATCCTCAGTGGAAATTGCTAGGCTCCAGGGCAGTGATAGTGAGTCAGCTTCCGAGGGTAAAACCAAGGCACGTGACGGCCTCTGTCTACAAGTGGAAGGTGGATGAGGCCAACTGGAGCTTGAAGATGTTACAATGCTATTTGGATGGGACCACAGCTAGCAAAGGATGGCGCCCACTTGACATCAAAAGCCAATGGGCAATTCTGGCTTTCAATTCGTAAGTGTATGTGTAGGCATGTTTAAACTTACTCCTTGTGATATCAAATCTGAGCTGTTTTGGACCCTGCCACGTGCACTGGGCTTGGCTTTGGGTGGTTTTAAGGGTGGGAAACATGACGACCGCTGCACATGTTGCACATGACGGGGGGGGGTGTGTGTCGATGTATGAATTATGACAAGTACCCGCAGCATGAAAGGCCGGAAATCTATTTAAACCTGACTTGAAAGCATCCTGACATCGAAGCTGTTGAGGGGTCATTTCTGATAACACCACCAGACAGCCCTAGCTGGAAACCAGCTTTATGTCGATGTGCAACATGTGAATGGACTGGACGTATTCAGCGCTCATGTGGCCGTTAAATGATGGCACCCAACATGTCTTGTCCCCTGATATAGGCCAAATGCAAGTTACAAACAATATGTAGCCATGTGGTAGCCGTCATAATACCGAGAAAAAGTGGTATACATGTTTGGCATCTTAGTTCATACATATTATATACTCATGGAAAAATTTAAGGGAACGCATGTTTCTTTGGGCAATTCAATATTTCTGTTTACTAACTTCAGCGTCGTGTATTATCGTTTTCGTGAAGAGTAGTTCCCTCAAACTCACCATAATGCTTTCCATGCATGTGCACTACATGCTCCTAAAGTTACATGCACTTAGATTTACATGTGACGTGTATGTGCACTGTCAAACAACGGTTAAAAACATTGTTAACATGGTGAGACAATACTTAACTTTGGCACAGAAATGGGAGGCAGCTGGCATGGTTAATGGTGGAAGCTCATTAGGACAGGTTGCAACAACTTTTCACAAGTCTGTTAGCGTGATATCCAGACTTTGGAATCTCTATAGAGCGACTGGTGACGTCAAAATGAAGCGTGGTCGGGGACGGAAAAAGAAAACCACCCCACGGGATGACAGGACCCTACTCCTTATTGCTCTGCGAGACAGGTTCAAATCCTCCTCCAAAATCAATACGGAATTCAGGCGAAGAACAAACGTCAGAATTTGTTCACGTACAGTGCGTAATCGTCTTAAATCGGCTGATCTAAAAAGCCGCAGTCCATTGGCTAGAATCAACATGACTGAGCAACACAAGCGCTTGAGACTGCAGTGGGCACGGAACCGTGGAGGAAGAACCGTACGTCAATGGAGAAACACCATGTTTAGTAATGAGAGCAGGTACACACTTGACCATAATGATGGTCGAATTTGAGTTTGGAGACGCGTTGGGGAACGTCACAGTGCCTGCACCATTAAACAGCATGATCATTTTGGAGGGGCTCTGTTATGGTGTGGGGCGGGTTTCCCTAGAACCACAAAACAGATCTTGTGCGTCTTGATGGCAGGATAACAGGTGTACGATATCGTGATGAGATCTTGAACCTGACTGTGATCCCTTTTGCGCGTACAGCAGGTCGAATGTTCAAGTTCCAGCACGACAATGCCCGCCCTCACATCGCTCATGTTTGTCGGGACAGACTGAGGGCTGCAGGTGTCCGGGTGTTGCAATGGCCGGGTAAAAGTCCTGATCTTAACCCCATCGAATATCTTTGGGATGTTCTTGGCCGCAATGTTCGGGACAGACCTGTTCAACCCAACAATTTGGATGAACTTTTCGTGGCTCTCCAGGAAGAATGGCGTAGAATTCCGAATGGTACCATCCGTACACTCATTCGCAGCATGCCACGACGATGCCAAGCAGTTCTCCAGAGACATGGGGGACACACTCGATATTGATTTTCATCACTTGACATAAGCCTTTTTATCTGTATGAACTTTTCTCTTACTGTTTCAAAGATTAAAAGTCACGGCTATTTCATGCGTTCCCTTAAATTTTTCCATGAGTATATATAGAAAAACTAATAACAATGCAAGTTTTAAATAAAGATTAAAAATTGCCTTAGTGACAATTTGCTTCCGTACTAGCACACATGTGAGTCACTGTCTGGTCCTGTTTGTTTACTAACACTGGCCACCATATTAATTCTTCTAAATCTCACCTTTTTCTGAATTAGGAATTCTCACCATTCATTTTGGCTCTTTTGTTATCAGTATACAGATCTCCTGTATCACTTACCTGTCACTGATTGGCTTGTGCCAAACAATTCCTTTCTTGGCTGTGATTGGCTCTATTGGTTCTCCATAGTTGTTTTGTCCACCTGAACATTGTCTCAGTCTGTACCTGTGTTCTTACACAGACATCTTTGTTCAGGCGAGACAACCTTTTCAATATGTTATTAACATTTTAGGCAGAGGTTTGTAAAACTTATTAACTATAAACACATGTTTGTTAAATTTATTAATTATAAACTGGCATAATCATAAATTAAATTATCTTGTTATTAATGAAACAAACTTAGCTATGGTTAAGTGCTTGCTTACTGGTGTCAGAAAAAGTGTCTCTAATTTGGCATATGTACTTGTTATAGTTGTGTACCGTTAATTGATTTCATGTCCGATATTAAAATATTGTTACTTTATATTTTTATGTTAGTCAATGCTGTTAAATGTGATTGTGTCGAAGAGCATGCATGTTTTCACTGAAAGCTTTTGTTCAGGTACACCAAAACTCACCTTCATATATAATCATTTTCTTGATCCCTCCTTGTGGCATTGTCCAGAGATCCTGACTTTACCCTGGATCATAGTCTCAAACACAAAGATGTAACACAGGAGGTTGTGAAGACAAGACATGAAAAATCCAAACCACAGATAAACTTTGAAGTCCTACAGTAGAGAGAAGTAGGCCCGAGATGCAGTCTACAAGGAAGCTGTCAAAAGATATAGCACTGAGAAATATGCCAAAGATGCCCAACACTGGAACTGTCCATCCCACAGAACTGCCAAGTACAAAACTTGCGAGTATAGACAGAATATGAAAGAATATGCCATGGCTATGCAAACATGTTTATTCTGAAAAAGCATATGGAAACAAATCATTCTTTAGTCATTTCAAAATATCAGTTATGGAAGTTGCTTCACAAATTTGGTTTTTGTTACAAAAAAGGCTCAGAAAATAGACGTGCACTGTGTGAGAGGTCCAATATTGTTCGAGTAAGAAATTATTACTTATGCACAATTTTAAAGAAATGTACAGAGGGTTACGAGCCTGTATATTTGGATGAAATATGGGCAAATGCTTCCTATACAACAGGGACACAATGGGTTGCTAGTTTCTCGTCAGAGTCCTTTGCCAGAAAAGTACCGTTACCTGAGGGTGTCAGGGTGATATACCTTTCTCCCTTGGCAATCTCTATTTTCTCCACTCTGTCTGGGGATGATGTAGCTAGACGGTATACTCAAGGATAAGTCCAGTTTGGCGTTCAAGTCCTTTTATTTTTGGAATAGTTTTTCACAAACGAAGGTTCTCAAATAATTCCTAGACTCTGGTCTAAACACAACATTAGTTTACAATGTCCTGGAAGAACTTGGTTTCTTGTACAACTTCTGATTGAGCCACTCTCAATATACAGAGAGAACCTCTCAAGTCAACAGTGGGGCCCAGAATCGTGCACCACTCACCGGACAACCAACAAAATAGAAGTCGTGACAATTTAGGCTCCTCCCCTGAAATAATGTCCTACAAAAATGACTCATACCCTCATAAAGCCGAAATCCAGCATATTGATTGATTATTGGCTAGATCGTTGACCAATCTGTATCCAAGCTGTCTAGTGAGCAAATGAGCTCTTCAGAAATTTAGCCCACACTCAATCACCTGTCATTTCCTATGTGACAGGTATCTCATGATACAATTGGTCATAACAAATCAGTGACTATTGAACAGTTTAGATACAAAACTTCCTATTTGGGAACTTTAACAGCCCATCCCATGACCCTTGTCTTATATATGTGCAAGGAATATTATTATACAATATATATACATTTATATTTTCTGCGCTAAATCTTGATGAACCGAACTGACAAACTGAATCTGCTCCATGTAAGTCACAGACTAGCTTATTTGTACTTTCTTCAAAATATTCAGTATACACTAGGAATGTGCGAGCAAAAATGCTTCTTTCAGAGATTATTAAACTAATAAATTAATAAATTCTTTACTGCCATTGACACATGTTTTGAACAATTTAACCTCACAATGATATGAGGGGGACAATTTGTTTAAATTTGTCTTGCATACAAATACATGTTAAGAAAAATACATATGTACATGCCACCAAAAGTCTCCAAGAGTAGAATAAAATTACGTAAAACCTTACATATATGACATATGTATTTACACCTGCTTTCTTTCAACATATTTTTACAACAATTAAACAATCAGGACTTGTTTGTATGACGAGAGAGTTTCCCGTAATCTCCGAAACTTGCCAGGGATAGTGGGTGTGAATAGCCCTAATTAGTCTCGCCACAGCCAGCCAATCAGCACAGGGTTCCAGGTGTTGAGCAGTGAAGTGGTTCTCGGGCTTAATAAGTAAAATAGTGTTATGTCACATAAGTGGTGAAATTCTAATTTTGTTAAACTAAATATTCTTTGATATACTACTGTAGGACAGTGTTCTATTTCATGCTATTGGGTTCATAACTTCAATTTCATGGGAAATTTTGTGTCAATTACTGGAAATATGAATTTCTTAAAGAGGTTGATTGTAGTCTATAAACTTTTACTTGTTAGTGCCGTTTTGGCACTAAAATTGTTTGAATTATCCTTTTACCTGTTAGTTTATTGTCGCAGTATGCGCTGCCATGCTGTGATCAGTCTGCTGTAGCACAAGGTTTTTTTCGCTGTTGTGCATTCCAAGTGCATATGGTAGAGATGCAATGATTTGACTGACTCTTAGCGAGCCAATGGGTTTTAAGGCAGCTACAGGGTTAAAGGTTAGTGCACAAAACATAAGGGCCAGTAACACTCAGAAGTTGGGTTAATCAGAATACCCTGACCGTATTTAAGTTCAGAGGCCTTCCCATGGTTTTGTTAATGTGGAATAGAAGAATTATTAGCAGAGTAGGTGAAATAAGATTACAGTAGGCTGCATTTTGTGGCAATTAATTAGCATGTATTTAACAAAAAAATAGTCCTGAATGAGTGAGGTTTATATTTATTCTGCTATGTTTGGGTCAGTTGTTTTTGTTTTTTTTGACAATGAATTCTTTATTTGGTGAAATTGAACTGTTATTTTGTTAGAAGCTTTAGCCATGATAATTACCACGGACCTTAAATAGGGCTCATGAAAAGGTAAGCTGACATCCACTAAATATACACAATGCTAAGCCTACAATAGATCGTTAATCAAACGTTGACACTTACAGGAACCTTACTGTCATTGGGTGACCTACCTACAGGGAGGTCCCCATTACTTTGTTAAAACTATGTGCAATGTTATGTGAAGCATAAATGCCCTTTCCAGTAGATAACTGAGTTGTGAAATTAAAACTTGTTTTTGCCCCATTGTGTTTCTTTAGCAGTAGCAAAAGGGCTTGCTGTCCAAACCTGCTTGTGGGAATGGTGCATGGCATCACTGGTTGCAGGCGACAATTGCATTGTCTGTCATTTCCCTTACATTTGACTCTTGCCACATGTAGGAGTGTGGTTAAGGCCAAAAAGTATAGCTGGTTGCAACAAGACTATTGCAGCTTTGACCATACTGTATGTACTATTAGTCTATCATTTCTATAAATGTTTCTGGGTGAATTATTCATTAAATGCTCATCTGGGCAATAGCTTACACCCATTGCTTCTATAGTTTTGTTGCATTCACTAACCTGCTATAAAGCCATAATCTACCAACCAAAACACTGCCAGCTAAACTTACTAATGCAACATTTATCATGTTTTTAGTCCAGAAATGAATCCAACCCTTGAGGTTTTTTAATTTTCACTTTCCAAATCTGGTGTGAAACAGGCAATAGGTCACCAAGCACATGTCAGTATGTGAAATTTGACAAGTTCATCCACTCCATGTGAGTAGTCTTAAGTTAAGTATTCAAGTAAAGTCAGGATTTGTTCCTAAACAATGGGCACCTGTCTAAATATACAGGCGTCAGAGTGAAATCAGTCACTGATCGTGTCCCCCAAAACTTCAAGGTCATTGTGGTTTTGTTTAGAGTCTAAAACATGTAGCTACAGTTTAATGTACTGGAAACTACTACAAAGATTTTCAATAAAGTTTTTGATCAAAGATTTTTCTGGATGAACTTTGTCAATTCATGGTTTTAAAACCAGCGTTTGGAGGCAATGTTAAATGGCAGTGTAATTAGCTGAAAAAGGTTGCAATTGTACTGCAATGTTACCATTTAGTTGAGGTTGATTACATTCAGTCTTACTGGGACAGAAATAAATTGAGAGGCTTCAAGTTTTCAAATGCAGCATGGCAAACAGAACAAACCTATCATTGCCAAAATTTCAGCAAGGCCATTACAATTCACTTGTGATCAACTATTTAGATCAGAAGTTCCCTTGTCTGGGGGAATTATTACATAGAAAAACTTGCCTGTATCGGCCCTCTTATGAGATGCAAAAGGCTTTACTTTCTTTGTGCTAAATGGACAGTCATTTTACATGTGTAAAAAAATGTTGCTGACAGGCTTCAACTGGTCAAACTTGACATACACTGCACCTGGCTAACCTATTGCCGTTACCTGTTAAAGAGTTGCCTGTTCGGAATGTTATTCCTGTACTTCATGTTTCTACATGATTCATAACTATCAGGCTCTGGTACAAGACTGCCCATTCACTGACAGTCCCATGAAGTTATTGTGTAATATCAAAATGACAAGGTCTACCATCTTCAATACCTACAGGGCATATTCCCAATAAATCTTTATATCCTGGATGCGTCTATCGATTTTATTTCACTTGGCTGGCTTTTTCCAAATCAGGCTTCTACACTGAAGTTGAGCATACCAATCATAACCTTTGCTTCTATGATTACTTAACTGATTTAACTTTGCAATATAAATGATGCAGAGGTACTCTGAAAGACATAGTTCTTGTACTTATTTTTGTGAACTTTCACAACTGTCATTTTGTATTATTTCACCCCAAAATTTGAGTCCCTGCAAATAACCTTTGTTGACACTGACAAGGTCGGTTGTAATGGGGGTCTTAGTTGATTGGCTACTGTGAGAATGTAATGCCAGGAAAGGGAGGTAACTAATCAAGCTGACCCACAGACGTATCCAGAGTAGAGTGGAGATTTGTCGGAACTCATACCATGGTGAGGAAGGTCTACATTGTGAGGTACTGCCTTCATCTCCCTGTAAACTTAATCTGTCAGCATGAAACTACTTGACATATCTGGGTTGGCTAAGGCTTAAGAATCAAGCTTCACGAGATTATTTCACTGAACATAATTTCTTTCAAGTTAATACAATATCTAAAGGAGGCAAGAAGCTGATCACATCTCATTCCTATTATTTTAAATCTTGACAACTCAGCCATTTTAAGTTGCCCGATGTTTGCCTAAAAGTATGAACAGATTATGGTACCTTGCATGCAACGTCATTAACCAGAAATTCACAATTTGAAATTTACTGCCAGTACTGAAATTTCACTGTCAGTTTCTTGACGTTTCTTTGAATTCTTGCAAGTGTTCCTGAACACTTCAGCAAGCCCCAAAAGCCTTTGGACCACATGCAACACCCCCACCCCCCCACCCCCAACACACACAAAAAAAAGCACCCCAATTAAAATACTTATCAGTGGTTTATGATATATAAAATGCACCGGTGATTAAGAAACAAAATTATAAGCGTACAATTGCAATCAAAAGTGCAGTATTTTGTACTTGGGGTTTACCTCCATGATGCCCAACCCAGAGCTGGTGAGTGCAATCAAGTGTAATGACGCCTTACTATTGGCCACTGGTTCATTTGCAGACACTTAGACAGCTCTTTGCTTATGGCTTAAAAGCCTGATATGTGTTAATTTCAAATTGCATGTGGTAAATGATTCAAGTTGTGCATTGCATATTGTCATAAGCAAACAGGCAGGCACACATAGGCATCTATAAACCAGTCATTGAGTTTCTTCCGACAGTCTGCTTATGAGTAACATGTTTGGGTTTTTTCAATATAAAAAGTAGATTATGTTGGTTGTATACACAAACAAGTAAATAGACTACTGCTCATGACCTCATACTGTAGGCATGCATACAGTTTCAAGCTCCATGAGCCTACTCACTGCATATGCGTTATGAGCGCAGTGCAGCCTAGCTGCTGAAACCACTTCTTTCCCTCACCCAGCGCTGGGGGGAAATTAGTGAATCGTTTCATTTCAAACAGGCCTTTTTTCATTGTGGGTTTTTTCCTAACTTTATAGGTTGAATTGGCATTTTTGATTTGTTTCAGGAAGTGCATACCAAAAGTTATCAGAATGTGCAAAGTTGTTTATGTTGCATGTGACCTTTAAAATGAAACTCATTTCAGACTCGTATGTTCTTTAAAGGCATGGCAACAAAGTCAAAAAGATTAAAACTCCATCATGCAAATAAATGCAATAATCCCAATCCTCAGTATCAAAACAGCTCATCATCAATATGCCCTAGACATTGATGCCCAGCCTGTTGGGGAAAAAACACCTGACATTAAAATAAAGCATTTGTCAGACTGAAAAGTTGTAGGCAAACCAAAAATAAGTTCAGCATTTTTTTTTTTTCTTCAAGGAAAATCACGTAGAGATTAACTGACCAGTAACAACGACCTGGCTGCAGTGTTACATCCACAAACTAAACCAGTTTTAAACCAGGAGTATTCTTTATACTCAAATGAAGTCTCTACTCTATAACTGCTTTATCTTGTGATAAGTTCCTGGATGAGGAATTGCATATTAACCAGCTGATTCAATTGCATGTTTCTAGTGTGAATACTATTCTGACATGTAAAACTGCTCACAATAAACTATGAAGTGATACATGCAAAGACAATTTGGTTAGCTTCAGTAGGTTGGGAAAGTTGACTTTGTTCTTAGTGAGTATTTGTTCATTGTATCATGATCAACTATGGTCTTGCTGATACGCTAGGTACAGTGTTGAGGTCTAAAATGGGTTATAAGACATAATGAATGCCATACCTTAGCAAGTCTTGACATCCTAAATCATTTCAAACACTTTAAATGGAGTTGCACAACTGATGGAAATCCTGTTTCTATTTATTCTTTCAGATAACTGATTTCAGGTCTTGGCAAACAGTTGAGCACCACTGCCATGACCTAGCTGTTGGACTCGCTTGAACACTTTGCATAGTCACCTTGGCCTCCATGTCATTACACGGTTATTCTCTTTCATGTTTTGGCTAAATAGGTATAAATAGCTGGACTTAGTGGTGAGAGATCAGTTCTGTTTCTGGAGAATCATGTTCAGCATTGCCAACTGTGGCAAAGATTACACCCATCATCAGGTACATGGCAGAGACGAAGGGGCAGTGAAGGAGTTCAGTAAACAGTGATGTTCCAATGCTGTTTTTGTGGCCAGTGAAGTACTTCAGATATTCCTAGGTTTGCAGAGTCCAGGTATACAATGAACTGATGTCCTATTTCATGCATTTCACTTTGACTTGTGGCAGATCAAGAATGTCTTGTTTCTTCTGTCACTGCTGTTGATTTTCATCAAGACAAGTCTGTCCACATCTTTTGAAAGGCAAGTCCACTTGCCTTTGTTGATACAGGTTTTATCTGCCAGCCCTGTATAATGAACTGGAACAATGTGGATAGAGTTCTTTCATCCTGGTGGCAATTATTTGTTTTGGTCCATTATGACAGGTTATCTGAGCCAAAGTCAATGACTTTGTTGCAAGTGATCCATTTTACCAAAACTTGCTTCAATAAAGTGACATCAAATCTTTCAAAGAAAGTGGGTTTGACTGTTCATGTTTTTGTCACTGTCTTGCCATACAGGCTTTTCTACAGCTGTTTCCACTTTGACAAAGAAAACATTCATGTTTGCTCACACTATCTTCCACTGTTCAATAACTTCAGCGAATACTCCATTCCTCTGCTGATCCATATGACAACTTAGAAGACCACTAGTGACAAAAGGCAGTGTGTGTTCCTGTATTGCAGCACATGACACAAATCATGCCATATAACTAGTTCAGTCTTTGGCACAATTGCTATTGTCCATCCAAATTAATGAACTTGTGGCTAAATATTTCTCCTGGACCAGTTTCCACACAAGCTTTGTGTACACTTTCATTGCATCACTTATGCCACAAGAAGTGTGATCTGTTACTTTAAGATCAGGTGATCACTTCAACTGGTATCACAAGAAACCAACAGCTACTTTCCTGAACTGTACGACAAACGTCAGTAAAAAAGTGTATAAAAAAAAAATTATGCCATGAATAATTTGCCTTGCCCCTCAAAGCAATTACAGATATGTCCACAAATGACAATTCAAATTAAAACCTAAACATAGCATTTGACAACATACACTTTGATTACAAAGTTAGTTCAATCCATACTGAACAGCAAAAGAAATGCAATTTTTAAAAACGAAATCTCATACGACTAAGCATTCATGTTTATGTCTTATTTAAAAAAACATGACGAAGCCCAAGGTGCATTTCTTTTGCTGGTCAGTATTTTTCCACACAAAAAAAAATGTTACAACTTATTTCAACGTGACGGCTTAACATTTTGCATTTTTATCAATTCCCACATTGACTTTTCACAATCATCATTTTGAGATATGTAGCTCTGTTTCTTATATTTTGGCAGAAGTTTACATCACCAAGGAAAGTATGTGGATGCAACACTGATGAAAGGTAAAAGGCATGGATGTGTTTATTTGCTATGACAACTCGACATATACTGAAGAAAATGGATGTCAAGTAATCGCGTGGCAAACTCAGTGTTTGATATGAATTTGAAAGACTGAAATTGTTAAATATTTCCTCTAAACAGCTCCCTTCCCAGGACGCGTGACCAAAATGATATTGTAAGCAACCTGGTTATTAACTGTCACATTCCTTTTAGGGCAAGTAGGCAAGCTTGATACCCCAATTCTGTCAGTTGCTTCCTACGACATGCATGGGCAGATCATTTCAGTATTGACAAACTAATCACTACAAATAAAAACAATGGCCATGCCCACTGCACTGTACATAAAATTTAATAGTGCCATAATGTAATCTGTGCCAATACACAATTCAGATCTGATTGAATTAAATAATAATCAAACATAACCCCAAAACGAGAAAATGGTGGAACAAAATTCAATGGCAATAAAATAACATTTGTGATCACAATACCTCCATAGAGTACAGCCTACTACTTCTGTTGGGTCAAGTCACATTAGGATTTGGACCCACGCCCCAAGTCGGGTATGTAACTGCCAGCACAGTCACCTAACCCACCAAGCATTTATTTGTTAGCAGGAAGCCATGGGATCAGCGATGTCTTCCAAGACCAACAAATTGAAATAATTTTGCATGAGGCCTTTCCCATTGTGGCTGTGGCCAGTTAACAAAACAGGATTCTAGTTACAGCAGCAGTAGTTTGGAGATGCTGAGGGAAGACAAGTGGGCAGTAGGTATCGATTCAGGAGGAAAGTTGGTTTACCTGGGGTTCCTGACAAGTACTTGCTATTCCTAGATACTGTCAAATGTGTATACCAACCAAAATTTGATCATGTAGTTAAATTTTCAGATCGGAAGGCACTAGTAGAGAGCAAGATCTTTGTTCTGGCATCTTTTGGCAAAGCCATACAAAGAAATCGAGAACTGAAACATCTGCAGTTTCCTTTTAGGAAACCAAGCAGCACTGACAAGTCCTAATGGGATGGTTTCAAGACAGACTGGATTATTCAAACTTGATTAAAGGTCACATGCAATGTAAAACACAACTTTGCAGAGTCTGATGCCTTTAGGTATGCACTTACCTAAACAAATCAAGCTTGTTGATTGTTACTAAGTAAGCAGTCAGAGAAACCTCAATGTTTGGTTTATTGACACCTGTATGTCTGCCTGCTAGCTAAAGACAATATACAATACACAGCTTCAATCATTGACCACATGCAATTTGAACTTAACACCTATCAGGCCATACGCCATAAACAAAATAAATTGATTTATGACTCGTGCACCTGAGTCCAGTCTCTGCCACATTATGTAATCAGGCAGGTGTGATACTTGTACACATGACAAGTTTTTACGTCTGGGTTGCAAACAAACTACATCCCTTTTTTCGGATGACTGGATTTGACGGAAACAGGTGCAAACTCCTGCTTTGTACTTGGACGAATGACGCTTTCCAGTTACGCAGTAGTTCACCATCTCTGCCGAGATGATTTTTGATTTGAGTGAACTCAAATTCAGTGAATGTGTATTTACAAAACTTAACATCTCTATACATTCTCTAGGGATAACTTCTAGTGTAAATGATTTTGTTTGACAACGGTATATGAATCCATACTGAAACGATGCATCAAGTACAATGAAAGTTGTTATCCATAAATAATCTTACCTTCTTGTGACTAGCCATACTTCTAAAAGGCCCATGAAACAGATCATCTTTGTCTATACACAATGAGCCCTCAGCGTATCAGCCAATCGGAAGTCGTTACCCTTGAGTGCACAGCCACCTGCTATGACTGGGTTCGGTCTCCCGAGGGCTTCATTTTGAGGGAAGTAAGCCCAAATACAAAATATTGCACGTTTGAATTGCAATTGTAATTTTGTTTGTTTTTTTAACAAGCAGCAATGTATATTAGATTGCATGAATAAGAGATATTGTGTTTTAATTATGTTTGATTTTTTGGTTGCATGTGACCTTTAAGAATAATGCCAACAGACGAGATCTACCTAAAACTGGGAGATGGATAAATGATTGCTGTAACAAGACAGCACATAAGCCACTATAGCACAAAATAGCAACAATTGCTCCACCTAATACTCAGAGGGTACCAAATTTCAAACGCACAAGTTGTATAAAAAAATAAATAAATAAAAAAAAAAATATGAAAAACCCAAACCCTACAATGTTTGTCATTTCAAGACTGAAAATCAATGTAGCAAGAGTCCTTGCAAAACTTTCCTCTTGTGTAACACCAATCAAATTGATGTATGCCATGTGACATTTGTTTGATGACTATCACATTGAAAGGACATATCATGCACTAAGTTCAGTCCTTAATTGCAAAGTTGTGTTTCTTTAAGATACCATTACATCTAACTTTCTCACAAGTCAGTTTGAGTTTAAGCATGACACTTTGATAGCTCTTGAAAAGCTCACTTTTCTGATAGTGTTTTTTTTTTTTTTTTCCTACAAGAAAGATGACTGAATCAACATATGAGAGGTAATGTAGTTATGATTCCAAGAAAGTATAAATTGTGACACTTGTTTTTATTATGATTATGTAATGTTCAAAGAAGTTCAAGGTAACATTTCACATTTGGGATTACAACCTGTAGAGTTCTGGTGGTTTGGGGGGGGGGGTTGAGTTCCATTCAGGATTCCAACCCACATTCAGGATGCTTATTTATGTTTCATTGGTGTTCATTTTTGAACTCAAAATGATAGACATAGATGATCAAGCATGATGATGATCATTTGCACATGTTCCCCCCCGCCCCCAGTTTAGTCCTGACATGACTAAAGGATCGATGGCCAGTCATCTTCTGCAAGTTCCGTTTCCAGCTTGGTTTGTCTCACTAATAAATGTTTCCTGCTATTGATTGTGACAAGGATGAGATGTCTTGAAACATATAGGGAAACTGTATCGGACCGTTTCATGTAATGTAGGGAGGTATGCTCTTCAGTCGTGGCAAGAGCCAGTTTGAACACGACATTGGGTCCTGGCACGATGGTAGAAAATGACAGTTTAGTAAAACTTCAGTATCACTGGGCAGAGTAGTGGAGGGCCAGTGTGTTATAGGGTGGGTTATTGAGAGTAGGGAAGTTTTTTTATGCAAGTGGACAAATGTGTTTGACAAATGCTTAAAGGAATAACTACTAGGTAGGGATAGTCATTACAGACTGTTGGACGGGATATGACAGACCTTTTGGACTGGGTTATGTTCATATCAGTGACAAACATTCTGAAAATTTCAAAGTGATCTGATATTGTTGGTGCTGATATTTACATATTTTAATTGGTATGTGGAAATTAATATTTTTTGTACTAATTTCAGATCTCTCCAGTGCTTGCACGAACCTAATCGAAAATTGTTTGTGGTGCATACAACAGCAGCTGCCTGCAACTCACTTGGCGAAGGGACTACACATTTCTCAAATGATACCTCGAGGTTGTTATTTAATATTTTTCAAATTTATTTTGAACCAGATATCAAAATCAATCTGAGCAGCACATTCTGGGTAGCCACTTATAAGAAACGTAATCATAATATCATTGCTTGCCCACAAGTTGACAAGCAATGTACATTTACTTTATCACAACAACTGTAATCAAGGACCACGCACCTTTACTAACTATTGCCTAACTTCAGGAGGATGAGGGTAGTAGATGCAAATGGAAAAAAACCTCAAACAACTAACCCTTTAATTCACTCATTAATTGCTAATCAGCATTTGTTTCAGATTTCAATCCAGAAGTGCCTTATTAACTAATTAAACCGTAAATGATCTGATTGCTCTTTATCTGTGCTTATCGAAATTGTTTGTTTTTTTAACCTTCCAGGCGAAGGCAACAGCCATCGCATATCTACTGGACGCTCCACTAAAAAGCTGACTGTAAAGGTTGTAGGCGACAACCCAGTACATATACTACATCTACAGGTTGCCATTTTGACTTAATTACACTTAAGACATACGTACAAACATTATCGTGTCTATCAACTGAAAGAGAACAATCATTGTGTGCTTGAGAACTAACATCCTTAATAATAGACATGACAATATGACGACATGATGTAAAGGCATAATTATCTAACCTTGAATTCCAGCTGCGTGGACTCGAGATGTAAAAACCGTTGGGTTCTTCGAGGCTTGTATGGTCCTCTAGTCGGCGACCGCCGACTTTATATAAGCGAGTGACAGCCGGATGCCAGTTCTGCTTTGCTTGTGGTGCGTTCGAGCAAGACATTTTTTAGAAACAGTCCCGAAAACGCCAACATTCAGTCACTGATAGGCGAACATCTTATTACACGTGTTACACAGCCTCTTAAATGCGCAAAATAAAAATATAAAAAAATAAATAGATAAAAAATGGAGGAATTAACAAAACGAGATCTTGTTTAGCGAAAATACATTGCAATCACCATGTATTCATGTTCGTGAAGTATCACAGAACATATTATATGGTCTCTGGTGGTAAGTACGTGACAGCTTACTTAAAACATGACTGAGTAATGGAATCGCTAAGTGGTTGACACGTCATCGGTTCCCAATTGCGCTGATCGATGCTCCTGCTGTTGATCACTGGACTGTCTGGTCCAGAATCGATTATTTACACACCACGATATAGCTGGACAATTGCTTAGTGCGGCGTAAAACTAAACTCACTCACTATAAACACTACTGGGGTTCACAAAACCTGCATCATCTGAAATTATGAGTGCCACAGGTGCCATGTCTGATCAGCCTCGAGTAATGTTATTTGGTCTGTCGATCATAAGGACTATAAGTCGGTATAGGATTTTTCCTCCCTGTATTCTGACCACACCTAGCTGGTGTGTCATCCACAGGATTACGAAAACAGGCCATGCTTCTGGTATATGGGTTGTCTAAAATAAGGATCGGGCGGTTTTACCGTGTGCCCTGGATCAGTTTGTGTCAGCGTGACCTTCAGATGGTATTCATGCCTTCAACCGCAGGCCGTCTAGATGGGCCATGATCAGGTTCGATCACGGAGTCGCATCCGTAATCTGTGAAGGCAATGAGCGATTTAATAGACCAGTACGTGTTCGCCTTAAGATTATGAACCAGCGGTGATATACTGCTGGAATATTGAAAAAAGGCGCAAAACGTAGCTCACTCACCAAGAGCGACAGTGAGTGTTTAAAGCGTATGCTAGTCACGTCGAATTCGAAGACCCACATAGGTACAATATGTGAAGCCCATTTCCGGTGTCCATCGCCGTGATATTGATGGAATATTGGTAAATGTGGCGTAAAACCCAACTCACCCACTCACAAATAATTATGAAGAACAAAAAATGGTCGCCCGAACACAACCTGGGTAGAAAACGTGCTAGCACGTGCAGCAAGCTCCGATCGAGCTCGCGCAGGAGGTTGAACACCAGGCGGGGATTCGTGCCTTCTTCGAGAGATTTGAGCATAGTTTAACTGAAGCAAAACTTTTTAGCACTGTGCGTTCTCAAATGCATAGATGGAATTTGAACTGCCATATTGCATTGTTAGGAGAGAACCGACACCTGTTTTTAAGTTATACTAATTAGTGCAGGCATAGAGATTAATACACGAGCGAGTGTTAGAAAAAAATACATATTTCCCGACACGAGTTTCGTAAAAACAATATGACACACTCGCGTGTGTGTTAATTTCTTTATTATCCATTTGTATCTAACTTTTTTTTTAAAACAACCCCACGTAAAATGAAATCAGCTGCAGGTCAAGGTCGCGTAAGAATACAGTGATCAGTACAATGGACGTAAACTCCCGTGTAATGCTACTAAGAAAAGAGCGCGACATATTGACAGCTACTCCTGCACGAAGACAAAAAATACAGACACATTTTGGATTGAAATTTAATCTTTATCAACGTAAGTAAGTGTAAGAATTGTGTAACTGGAAAGATTGTTAATGGGAAAATTTTTCGTCGTCAGAGGAGTCACTGAGAGGAGAGCCAGCAACACGGCGACGGTTTCTAACGGCAGGGTCTCACAGCCATAAAAGACTTGTCAGTTTTGATGTGGAATGTTCCCCCGTATATTGGACCTCTGAAGATAGTGTGAACAACATCACTAGACAAAGCTTTGCTTGTGTTTGTGTACGACATGCTTTGGGATGTTCGATTTATTTCGGACAGACTGCCGATGACGCAACGATTGAAGAGGCGCGACGCGAGCATGGAAACAGACAGGCTGATTTCCGGTCGAAGACAACAGATTTCCTACTTCCCGAGTGTTGTGCATCAGAAAGGCGTGAATAATTGTTCCAACTCTGTACATTTTTATGTCCAGACACTTGCATGATTTGCGTTGAATCGACGTTATTGTCTTGCAACTTCTGAATCAAATTTGCGGCACTGTGATTAGTTAGACGTTTGTCGCCAGTGACGTGTGACGTGTGCTCCACTTGTCTTCATCGAGCCCAGATTATTTTTACCATTTCTTGAAATCTCATATCAATAAACACGGTGTGTGAAAAATTGTTTGTTTATAAAGTTTTGTATTTGATAACTTTTCATTGGTCTGTTCTCGTAGTACCGAGACTGAACGTTCGTAGTAAAAAGTTTTGAATGAAAAAAGTAGTTCCACATTCCAATGGGGTCATCGAGGTCATGGTCGGATAACTGACCAATGAAATTCGTGTTAGGGTTTATTACACGTGTGCAACATGATTTGTAAGTACTCGGTTATGTTTCACTGTATGGATAATAAAAAGCGTAATCACATATTTCGTTGACACGAAATAGTACTTATGTCTTTTCATATAAACAGGCTTCATGTACCCAAGAACGCTGGACTGCTGTGATATTGACTGAATGTTGGCAAAAGCTGCGTAAAACTTAACTCACTCACACAATACATATATGTAAATGCTGCTATACAGTGGCAGTGCTACGCTACATATCTTTCTCACTTCATGTTTTAGAAGTTGTTAAACAGTTACTCAAAAATGAATCGGTGGGTTAACCTTGTGCTTAAAGCGTTTGCATATTAAACGCCGAAGACCTGGGTTCGATTCCCCGCATGAATACAATAAGTAAAGCCCATTTCTGGTGTCGTGTCCCCAAACGTGATATTGTTGGAATGCTGGTAAATGAGGCGTAAAACAAATCTCACTCAATCGATAAAGAAATGAATTATGTATAGTGCCGAGCCCCCAACCGAAAACAACAATGATAAGAGAATATAAGAGAATATCGGGGAACGAAAGGAACTCTGTCCGGAACAATTTCCACACCTGAAAATCGCATAAAGAACATTACCCAAAAGATAATAAGGGTCTTTCATGCTACTAAGTCATCAATAACCACAGATATATGAAAAAAAATATGAAGCGTTCGCGAACCTTTTGGATAAAATGTGCACAAAACGTGAACGAGATGTTATTTGAAAAAATACATTGCAATAACCATGTATCACAATTACAGTGGCTTATAAAGTTACTCAAAAACACCACTAACCGAATCAGGTGTTAAGGCATGATAACATGGTTGACACATGTCATCGGTTCCCAATTGCGCCGATCGATGCCGTTGATGACTGGATTGTCTGGTCCAGACTCCATTACCTATAGACCGCCGCCATATAGCTGGAATATTGCTGAGCGCGGCGTAAAACTAAAATCTCTCGCTCACTATAAATGCGACTATAGAGTTTACAAAAACTGCATCAACAGAAACAATGAGTGGCCAGATGCAATGTCTGATTGGCTTCGATTTATGTTATTTGGTCTGTCCATCAAAAAGCTACTATATGTCAGTATATAATTTCGAGTTTTGTTACATATTACTATACTGAACATCATTGAAAACGCACCACCTGTAAATTTTGAAATAAGGCAATAGAATCTTTTGGAAATGGAAAATTAATGGTGGGAATTTCGATACTAACACACTAGATCGTAAATAACAGTAAAAAACGGATCGTTCGAACACATCATCGAACACATCACATGAAAACAACAAAATTCATGCACATCACACACGAAGGGCACAAATTGCATGCAGAAAGCATGCTGTTCAGGGGTATAAATGACCTTCGGCACAAAACCGTTCTCATTTTCGCAGTACTTTCGTAAGTAAAGTTTTTTCGCCATGCCAAGATTGTCACCAGAGGAACGAGAACAGGCCTTGGGTATGTTGCAGGTCGGCGCTTCAAGCAGAAACATTGCACGACGATTTGGGTGTCATCATTCGACCATTCTGAGGCTTGCTAACAGATACCAACAAACAGGAACCAGCAGGGACCGGCAACGCCCAGGTCAGGCACGTGTTACCACCCCTCGTCAAGATCGAGACATTGTACGGCGCCATATTCGGGATCGAACCTTGCCCGCTGCCAGAACCGCCAACGCTGTCCAGGGTCGACGTGGTTTGATCAGCGCTTCCACCGTCCGACGCCGTCTCCGTGCGGCAGGGTTACGTTGTCGACGCCCTTACGTTGGACCCCTCCTGACTGACAGGCATCGCCGTGAACGCCGACAATGGGCTGAACAGCATCGTGTGTGGTTGTTACGACGTTGGCATGGTGTGGTGTTCTCCGACGAGTCGCGTTTTCACTTGCGAAATGCTGACGGGCGTCTACGGGTATGGCGTCGACGGGGTGAACGTTATCATCAGGATTGTGTTGTGCAAACCGATCGGTGGGGTGGAGACAGCATTATGGTGTGGGGAGGGATAAGTTATCACCACAGAACCGCTCTGATTGTTTGTCGTGGCAGAGTGAATGCCGTTTACTACCGTGACAACATTCTTCAGAACAACGTCGTTCCCTTCTTTCACCAGCATCAAGATCTGCACACATTTCAACATGACAATGCACGAGCCCACACTGCACGTGTTTCGATACAGTATCTGGCTAACAACAACATTCCTCTACTTCATTGGCCTGCATTGTCACCAGATTTGTCACCCATCGAACACTTGTGGGATTACATCGGCCAACGCCTCGCACGTCGTCCGCAGATCAACAACCTTGGGGAACTCGACAATGCCTTGCAGCAAGAGTGGAATGCAGTGCCTCAGGACTTTATTCAGAGACTTATCCGTTCAATGAGGAGACGTTGCACAGCTTGTGTTGCTGCTAACGGGGGTCATACACGCTACTGACTTTCCATTTTGACCCCATCTTTATTTCATTGTCAGCTGCATTAAATCTTCACTGTTTTGCTTGATTGTTTTTTGCTTCTTTTCTTTATCAAACATTGGTCTACACAAATATGTAAAATTTACATAGATTGCTCACTTCTGCTCTTAGAAATCCACAATTTTAGGGGTGGTGCGTTTTCAATGATGTTCAGTATATATTACTCTTTCATCAATAACCACTGGAAAAATATCACGCGTCCGTGAAGCTTTATGAATAATATGTGTACAAAACGTAAACGGTGTTAACCTCATATAGCCCTGTTTTCTTTACTGCCTGCCACTCTTTCTTATCTGCCACTGTCCAGTAAACACCTTGAAAGATCAATGGTTGTGGTGTTAGTCATTGGGTTGTCTGGTCCAGGCTTAATTACTTACCGCTTGGAGCGCTGTCAAATATCAAACAAAACAAACCATTGTACCTGTTTTTCCTCCGGGGTCAGTGGAGTAGCCTATGCCTGGTATCCCCATGCCGTGATGTTGCTGCACGGAATAATGCTAAAGCGGCGTAAAACTCACTCACTCTTCCCCACTGTGGCACAAACAGGAATGTTGTTTTCATGTTCTTTATATAAACATGAGATGATTCCAGATCTGGAGATATTTCATTTCCATTTGGTAAACACCTTTTCTGTTCACTGAGACGCAGACAGATAACGTTGTACTACAGACTATAACATAGATGTCGCCTCTGGTTGTCCTGCATTCTGATTTGACTTTGACTTCATAACATATTGTCACTTCCTAAAACTCTCACAGCTGACATCCACAAATTAGAGAGGAAGAGGAAGAGAAGGGTAAACAATCGGTAAAACCCGTGCACGGGACAGAACGAGAAGAACACAAGCCGGACTCTAGCCTGTGAACTCTGCACATATGGACAGACCTCAGAGTTGAGGCAGTGTGGACCTACCGATTATTGTGGACTTAGGGTGCGTGGTTCCATGACCCCTTTACATTTTTATTCTCTTCAGTCACCCTGCGGAAAAGTAGGTGGCAAACAATAGATCTTGTTTATTTTTATAATATTAAGGTTGTGAGGATTCTGCAAAGTATATTCTCTCAAAAGACCGACATGCGAGTTCTGTAGATTCCTGGTTAGAACGTGCAGAAACGGACATATTGCTACCAGTCTCGGCAATACAGAATGACGACGTCTGACAATAACAAGTCTCCATTAACTATCCAGAGCTCATATGTGCATACTGTTAAACATGGAGTGGAATCTTAGAGGAGTTTAGGGGTATAATATACTCAGTCAAGAAAGAACGTTCACAAAATGTAATTTTTAAAAATAATCAGTAACTTTTCCCTGATGATACATCTATGCATCCGAAATGGGATCCCTATCTTTCGACTCTAGAAAACCGTTAGCAAAAGCCACTCAAACCCATCCATTCGTTGTGCAAATGACGTTAATGCCAAATCAGGTTTTGCACGTGCAGTCGATCACGTGATCTTCGCATCGAAGTTTTCTGCATCTGCACGTGTTTGCATTGGCCTCAAGAATTGAGAAAAAACGCTTTTAAACTACAGTTCTCAGGGTATTTAAATGACACGATTGTCTAATGTGCAACGTGAACGTCGCATTGGCATGTTACAAGCGGGAAGATCAGTTATTAACGTCGCAAGAGCAATGGGATGCAGCCTTCGTACTGTGTATGTCTTGCGAGGTCGTCTACAACAAACTGGCACCACTTCTGATCGACCAAGGTCGGTTCGTCCACGTGTGATGTCACGAGCAGAAGACCGTCAAGTCGCACAACGTCACCTGCGTGACAGATTCTTGCCGGCTACACGAACCAGGTTGAGATGTTTAGAGGTCGACTGTCCTCACAGACCATTCGAAATCGGTTGCGGGCTGCCAGTCTCCATTCCCGACGTCCATATCGTGGGCCAATATTGACGCCGTTTCATCAACGTCAGCGTCTGCTGTGGGCCCAACGTCACCTCCGATGGACCCAGAGAGACTGGAATCGAGTCGTCTTCAGCGATGAATCCAGGTTTACCCTCAGACTCGCTGATGGCAGGCATAGCGTCTGGAGACGACTTCGTGAACGGTTTGCCCAATGTTGTGTACATGAAGCCGGCAGATTTGGGTCGGAAGTGGCATGGTGTGAGGGTGCTTTCTGTGGGAACAACCTTTCCCGACTTCTGGTCATACGTGGAAACCTCAAAACTGCTGCTTATTGCGAGCAAATGCTCACCCCTGAACTCGTTTCTTTCATGGCGGCTTATGGCCCATGTCTACAGTTCCAGCATGATATTGGTCGGCCGCATGCCGGAATGTTGAAACGAAATTTCCTTATAAACGCTGGAATCAACGTCATGGACTGGCAATCGAGGTCCCCTGATCATAATCCAATAGAGCACGTTTGGGGTGCACTTGGGAGAAGGCTTCGTGGTCTTAGAAACCAACCTCAGAATTTGCAGGAACTTGGCGCTGCCTTGCAAGAGCAATGGCGCAGAATCCCCAACCACGTGTTCATAAGCATCAGGCAGTCGATGAGGAGACGGTGTTTCGCAGTGGTGAATACACAATATTGAACTGAGAAATTTCGAATTTCGATTCTAGTGACTTGACATTCTATGTACCTATATTTTGGAACGGCGGTGTCGCCTTATGGAACTGATTGTGGCACTATCAGTGTATCGAGTACATCGCACAGATCTCAGCAGTGAAATAGTAACAATTTAATCATCTTACCATCTCTTGTTCTTTTATGGTGTCCAGGAGAAAGAATATAAAGTTTCTTTTTGACTCTGTTTATATGCCATCTGACGGCAAATACTGTTTGTATTTAGACTGAGGATCCGAACCAAGCCTCTACTCCATGCTTTTACAGTGTACTCCGGTTTCCTTGGGTGCGAAAGGCAAAACAATGATATGTATGATCGGATCAATGAAAATCATTAACATCAGGTGTTCGTGCAAAGGAACATCATGACCAAGCCTACCTGCAGCCCACTCACCTGGTCGCTGGTATTCTGACACTGACTTTTCTTACTGTTGTTTCTCTGTAAAAATTAACACAGATGGGACAAAAGCAAGTAAAAAATGCAACATTTTGTATTAATCCAGGCAACAATAGGACAGCTAACACAGTCGTTATGAGCTTACAACGTATAGAATATTTTAGAAACAGAAAAACTGAAAGTATGTGTGGAAATTTGAATACTGGTCTTGCAATAATCTGCAGTATTGAACTCCTTTGAACTCGGCTTATAAGATGCTATGAAAAATGGTCACATAAACCACAAATCTGTTTATGTATTTAGATGTCATTCCACAAATGTTCCCGTCACTCCTCGCTCCGGATTCTTTCACTCATCAGGGGATCAAGGTTGACCAGTCTGACATATTGAGACCCTGAAACAAATTTACTCAGTAGAACCCTTGCGAGTCTGAAATATGTGGCAAGTCTTGATTAGCATAGTTTCAGGAAAACGAATAAAATCTCAGGGCTCCCTTTTGTAATACTTTATTAACAAAATTTAGGGAATGTTTGTTTCTGTAAAAACTCATTTCAGAGATTAGATCTTAGTAAACCCCCTGATTGGTTAGTTGTCCTTTCATGATACGTGCAGCAATATTCCAGCTATATGGCGATGGTCTGTAAATAATCGAAAAGTGGTTGCTGTAACAGGTAGACACCTGGTGTGTTTGTTTACAGTTACATGATACTGTGTCGTGTCAAGCTCCACTGTAGCTAAAGAACGACTACTGGCCTTCAGACAGATTTATTACAAAATACGATCATTATCATTTAGATTGGGACATTTTTACTGCAATGGGTCATGGGTGTGCAGAGAAATATTTGTCTTGGGGTTGATTAATATGTCATCAAAACACAACATGACAAATATTTCCCGAAAATATGTCAGTATCCTACAAACGTTGACTGGCCGCTGCCTGGAAGCCAAGTACACAGGATCCATGCATTTTCACACTAAAACATTCCGACATTTTGATATTGATTAGTAAATATGGCGAAAAATCGCCCACCTTGGACAGAGATCGTATATTGTGTTCTGCTCTAGAATGATTATATGCTCTTTGTTAAACCTGAAAATGCTTTCGCAGTTATTTCCATTAATTAAATACATATAACATGCATGTTCTGCTCGTTCCAGAATGTCCGTAGTGCTTTTGTACCTAATATTTCAAGCGATATATTCAACACATTGTCTGATTTTGTCCCCATCACATTTGTTCATACATTTGTACATAAAGCACTAGGCATTAGACACGTCAAATATACAGTTAGCTCTCCCACAAGTAAGCATTATTATCAAAACTTCAATACAATTTTTGATAGTTGCATCGGAGGGGAAATGTCAGAAGACAAGTCTCGCATCTTTCGTTTTACTCTTGTAGTTCTTTACAAAAGCGTTATAGCATGCACATAACTGGTGTTACTGCGTTGTCAATGTATGAATATTACTTTTCCTCTTATCAGATCACTAATAGAAGATTTATCATATAAAATACTGTGTAATATTACATGTAGAATATAATATGAAGGTTGGCAAAAACACTGGGAATTTATGGCTTATATTTAACCATTTTACATAAATTAGGGCTCTTTGACTAACCCCCTGGGGCATTTTTAATAAATTTGCTGGGGTGTCTTGTCCCTGGGGCGATTGGACTCGCGCCCTTTGTAGAGTACAGGCATGCATATCAGTGATTTGAGGCAATAAGCATTTACCGGCTTGTTTTGTCAAATGTTATCATGTGAACTGCTCAGGGAATAAAAACAACAACAACAAACTGTCTCCGTGTAGCGCGGGTGAGAACGGCATTTTTAATTATCAACATATAATTTCTTTGAATTTGCTGTACGATTCTTTGACGACACTTCAGAGAGCCAAGGAGTACTCACTTATTTATAATATATCTGCATGTTAAATCATCGATGCTTATGGAAAGATTGTATCAAAATAACATTTCACATAGTGCCTGCTTGTTTGTTTCATAAATGTCGGTGTGATTTTGCGATATGGTTTCATTAGCAATCATATTTCGTTTTAGTTCTTGCCTGGATAATATCGAGATGTTGGCTTTGGAATATCAAGACCATAAATCAGTTCGTTTAACAATAAAACAGCAGACAGAATATTGTACTATGTGTAATTTGGAAATATATATGGGTAAAACTAACATTCCACAGCATTCTTACCAATATTTGATACGCATCTGATTTCGTTTGTTCTGCGGTTGTTACTTTTTTGTCCTCAAACAAAGATGGCGATTCAAAACTTTGGCGGTCGGAGAAGTGGAATTTAAACAACATATCTCTGTTGGGTATGCCTAATTCACGTTTACAACTGACTGTCAGTGGTTTAATAGTGGTTAGTGTCGTTGTGATACCACAGTCGCCAATGTGATCTTTGACTTTATTGTGACAGCAACCATGTTTCGCAATCGTCTGACTGCTGATTTTGCGGATTTGGAATGACAACAATAACAATTCTTCCTACACATTTCCTGGCTCACTACGCAAATTTGTGGGTTCTTTTCCTGAGGTATTTTTGGAAAATATACCCAAATTCTATAGACATATTCACGTCAGTCTCTGATATGTCTGTGTTGAGTTTTCCTGCTAGTGTCATTCAACTGTCAGTCAGACTCAAAATCAAAGAACGCATATTCCACGCCTGATACCATCAATACAAGGTTTATGTATTTTGTGAATGGAGAGGCGATTTCACATTTTTGTTATGACTGTAGACATCATTGGATCAGTGACCAAGACAGCATGTCAACCATGTCAACACTACTTTTTGTTTGTTGTTTTAAAAACTTGCAGGGATTTTTCATAATTTAAGGCAAAAAACATAATTTTTATCTATAATATTATTTGAAGTCTCATTTTACTAACATTGAGTGATAGATGGTATATTGGTCTATTTCCATTAAAGTAACATCAGATGTTTCCTACAAACATAGTGTCGACGACAATGCTCACTCTATATCCCAGTGTTAGGGGTTTTCGACGGTATAAGACAAAAACGTAATTTTTATCTGTAATATCGTTTTAAGTTTGATTTTGTTATATTCATCTATTTCACAAAAAAGTATCATGTGTTTCCAACAAAAAAAGAGTTTATAACATCGTATAGGTGCTTGTCACATCCGGGTATATTTGTATGTGTTTTCAATGGTGAGCCATACTTTTCCCTCTGCACTTCGAGAAAGTGTTTTGATCACATGGTCTTCAGGACTGTTTCATACATAACCTGGCACTAGCAGACGACTGATCTTGTTGAATTTTGCTCGCTATTTTTTGTTATACAGGCAATTGATTTTGCATCTGAAGTGGTATTAACGATCGAGGGTAAATAATATTGTTTATTTGCTCTTTACATAACTTAATTTCTTGATTTCAATCGTCAATAAAACGTCTCTTGACAGGAACTGGGCATCCACCCTACTGATGAAACTGTTTGTGCACTCCGATCGCGCACATACTTCCACGATATAGCGCTGGCAATGCAATCTTTGAAATCACCAGATCGTCGAATTCAGCTCGCTTTGGGATATATCTATGATGAGCCATGTCTTTTTCTCCACACCGCGAGGGAATGTTGTGATTACATGGCCTCCTATTATATCTTGCCTACTACCAGCAGATGACTGATCTTACTGAATGTTTGATGAACAGTTTTTGTTATATAAGCAGTTGAGTTTGCATTTGAAGTGGTACCAACAATCTTGGTATAATATTGATGTGTGTTTGCTTCTTATATGACATAATTTCAGATTTCCATTATCAATAAAACTTCTCACAACAGTGACTGGGCATCCGTCCAACTGATGGAACTGTTTGTACACACACTCTACTCATATAGCATGAGAAATGCAATCGTCGTAATCACCACCTCGATTTGGGATACCAGCTACATGGAGATGGTCTTAGAATAAATACCAGACAACCAGTTATCAACATCATGATTTTCTATTTAATAGCATCTATGCAACCGGCATATGATGACATTTGTCAACCAAGTCAGTGAGCCTGAGTAGGAGATCCTGTTACTCACCTTTTACAATAAGCATGGGTTACTGGAGACCAATGGCATTTCTACCTAGGATCTTTCTGGATCTCAGCATTATGACTCTATCCAAATGTTGCTCATGGAAATTCTAAAATTCAGAACTCTCTGTTGACATTTATTTTCAAGATAACAAACTCTTTTGCTTGCATGCTGTCTTGTTCAGAGTAGTAGAAGGTTTTGTCAGGTTATGAGAGAGCAAGGTGTCCAATTTGAGGAAAAGGATGTCAGTTTTGACATGCTCTCAAGTTTCATACTTCTTTTCCTTTCATATGTGCAGCTTTTATTTTTCACAGACCCCAGCACATCCCATTTTTATCAGTTCTCTTCATCATGCCAAGGAACCCTCCTGTTATATGACTATGTGTTTGCTTGTCTTTATTCCTTTCAGATAAAACAGGAGCACAATAATGTCAGAGGATAACTTGAAGGTGAAATGTGTGGGAGAGGCTGGTGGTGAGACAACAGATGAACTGAAGGAAGCTCGTGAGGTAACACTGAAAATTATGTTTGCGTTGAGTGTGACTTACAATGCTTAAAACATAGGGGAAAAATATGTTCTCAATTGCTTCAAAGTTAGTGCTGTCTAAAATTCAGAATTATTAAAGCAATAAAGGTCACATGCTACCAAAAAATCAAGCATGATTAAAATACAGTTATCACTTATTCATTATAGAAAATACATTGAAAAAATAAGAAAAAACAAATAAACAAAATTATAAGCTCATAATCGCAAATCAAAAGTGCAATATTTTGTACTTGACTTTACCTACCTCAAAATGAAACAGTTGCGATACCGAACCCAACCAATAAATATGGAAAAAAAAATAGTCTGTGAAATCAGAGTTGAAGTGATTCACTAATTGTCCCCCAGCGCAGGGGGGAAAAGTGGTTTCAACAGTTACATGAGTCTGTGGGTGTGCACTCAAGTGTAACAAAGCCCTTTCATTGGCCACTGGATCATTTGCCGATACGCTTAGGTGGCCCTTTGTTTATGGCTTATAAGCCTGATAGGTGTTAATTTCAAATTGCATGTGGTCAGTGGTTGAAATTGTGCATTGCATATTGTCTTTAGTAGACGGGCAGGCAGACGTAGGTGTCACTGAACCAGACATTGAGTTTCCTCTGTGACAGAGGCTGCTTTTCACAATCAGCATGTTTTTTTATGTATTGAGTAGATTATTTACTTGCTTGTGTAACACAACTACGACTAGACTACTGCTTACGGCCTCATACTTTTTCAAGCTCAGCGAACATATTCACTGTGCATGTGTTATGAGCACAGCGGAGCGTACCTGTTGACACCACTTTTTGGCCCAGTGCTGGGGGAAACTTAATGAACTGAATCGCTTAAGCTCTTATTTCGCAGGCTTTTGTTTTCATCATGTTCTTTTTTTCAACTTTATTGGTTGAATTTGCATTTTTGATGTTTTGTTTTGGTAAGTGCATGTCGAAAGATATCAGAATCTGCAAAGTTGTGTTGTATGTTGCATTTGACCTATGACTGCAATAGCCTATTGACAGTGTACTGTGTAGAAATGTTAATGGCAATCTATGGGTATCTGATGACGGTTCCTGACTGGTAGGGTTTGTTTCCTTCCACATTGCCAGTGTTCTTGACAACAGCATTCAGTCCTTGTAAAGACTGGTTGACTTCCAGGTAAGGCAGTTAATGCTTTTAACAGAATTGTGTGAATAAGCATGGTGATACAAGAATATTTATGTTAATTTGTGAATTATTAATCTAATGCTCATGATACATGTGTCCATGTTAATTTCAGATTTTAATTGAGAATGGGTTCAAGCCTCTCTGGATTACACCAGCTGAATGTCTGGACATGGAGCAGAAAGACAGAACCAGTGTTTACCTGATTGACCCATTTGAAGGAGAAGCCTTCCATCATCTTGCTGCCATAGGATGCAGGTCAGAAGGATTTGTTTCTTACTGTGTGTAACAGCTCCAGTGACTTACCATGCTTGAGCTGTGCAAGCAGATAGGATGTGATAATTTTGATACACATGTCATTTTAACACTTTCAGTAATTATGACCAGATAGTGGTTCTAAGTTAGAACAATAATCAGTGATATCTATTTATGGACAAACACAAATTATGTCTTATATAGCCAAGTGTCAGTATTGTCTAGAGATTTTCAGTTCAAGACAGAAATATTTTGATGCTGAAGTTGTACATCAATGGCTTTCCCAATGACTGTTTACATGAGCTATCTCCATACTTATGTATCTTTTTGTTTATTTTGCAGAGTGTATGGTCCCCAGTGTATCTTGTCCTGCATGCTGCTGAGAATGGTATGTCTGTCTGTGTACAGGCGGTGAGGTAGCGTAGTGGTTAGAGTTTAGACCTTGGTTCAATTCCTTGTGTGGGTACAGTGTGTGAAACCCATTTCTGGTGTTCCCCTCCGTATTACTGTTGGAATGTTGCTAAAAGCAATGTAAAACCAATCTCACTCACTCACTGTATACAAATAGACATTGCTGGCATTTCCTATTGTCTGTTTGTTGTCTTGTGGGCAATTTTATCATTATTTTCATACAAAGCAATCCAACATGTGGTCAAATGTTGACATAGAAATCAGTTAACAATAACATGAAGTTTTTGGACAGCTTATAGTATGTTTTTTACATGTTATGAGAATATGAGAAATGTCATGGAAATATGATTTAATGTTTTCAAAACATCCCCAGGAAATTCCCCGAAGACGTGTTCCCATTTACAACATGGCTATGAAGGATGTATTGGTCAGCTGTACCAGTATAGAGAAGGATGTGAGAGTAAGTTATATTCAGTAACGTTTTTCAGGGTTTTTTGTATTATATGAAATGATGTTGGTAATTTCAGCAAAGAATTGTTTCCCTTGTAAAATAATGAGGTGGACTGAGTTGGTGACAGTTTCAATTACATATCATCATCCCTGACAGTGTTGAACATAGTTCATTATATCAACCAGTAGATAGTTTGGACTTGAATATTTACATGTTGCTGAGATAAGCCTGGATGCTATTGACTCACACTGAGTCAAATTATGAAATGTGATCATGTTCGTTTTGAGAAATATTTTCCTGTTTCAGTAAATGTTTCCTTACATTTGTTGTTCTGAAGAATCTATACCATTGATTCTTTTTTCAAGGTCACATTATTTATACACTGTGATGAAAGTAGACATAATATATAACTCTTGCTCTTTATTATCTCAGTTTAACAATGAGTACACATGCATTAACATGATTAATAATCTGTGTTATGTTTTTTTGTCATGCTTCACAGGAGAAAATCCATAAGCAGGTTGAATACATGGCAGGCGAGGTGAGCAAGGACTTCACTGATGCAGTTACACACCTTGTTGCTGGGGAAGTGGGCAGCAAGAAATATGTCGTGAGTCACGTGACTTAGTTTTTTTGTCATTTTTCTACCAGTTAACCTGGTTATATTGTTCTACTATTCACGTTAGTAGACAAATGATACTAGTGTGGGACAAAGCCAAACCCAGAGTCAAGTTAGATGTTGGGGTGCGTTTCATTGTCACCTACAGACCAGTGGATGTATTAGGTTACAAGAGAAGTTTATAACTAAAACAGCACTATTCTGCCACTACAGAAAGATGCCCATTGCCAAAACTTTATAGAAAGGTGTTTTCACTCAGCTTGGGATTATATCAACAGTACATGTGTGAATGTATATTTACTAACACATAAGTTATTACAAGGTTTATTTTACCATTTTAAATTTTTTTCCTTATCCTGACTCATGATTATTATGCTTATAACCTCCCCCTATGCGAAAATAGTGGAACACTTGAAATCCCTTAGAAGTTCCCTTCTTGAAGTGGATGTACTATCACACTCACCTATTAGTAGGCTTCCTTTGCCCTTGGCTCCCTTATTGGTCACATGACCTGCCATGCTTGTCACTCTCTTTTCCTCTGCCCGACAAGTCGTTTGGAGGCACTTGGGGTCCCGATATGTCATATATGTCCTTTCAAATTTCGGTCCTTTAGTCAAAATTAAGCTGTATACGGCTTTTGGTCAGTATTTTTTATCATAATGATGATAAATAGATGCTATTTGAGGCATATTCCAAGCAGAAAGGCTTTACAGCATTGAAAACTTCACATCCTCAAGTGGCAGATTACTTACGTCATTTACGACATATAGGAGGACTCAAGGGTTCCATGTTATTAACTTACCTGGCGGCACCCAGTTTGGTTATCATCATGGGAACAGGGACAAAGCTGATGAAAGTGCCAGACTTACTCGCCCTACTGCACTCGTTCAGGATGGCGGACTAACTGCGAAAGCTGAAGGCACCATGTTGGGATCTGAATGTTGTATAACAACATCTCATCAGTGATACATACGAGCCACTTTACTGGACATCCTTTGAACTGTTTCTGCTTGCGGAAATACATGCTCAGGATTTGACACAATTTGATTCTGAACATCGTGATGTCATACACTTAGGACTGAGATGGTGTTTTATTGCCAAAAATCAACTGTCTGGACAACTGAATAGAGAATTCCACATCCCGGCATTGTCTACTGTCCTTTGGCCAGAAGATATGTAGGATTTATCTTTGTGCCTTGTAAGAGTTCTGAAAACATATCTCCAACAAATGGAAACATGGAGATGACAATACAAGTGTCTATTCACCCCCTTGTCTACTGAGACAAATATCCTGGAATACCATCTCAGTATGGACGAGATCCATTATTCCGAGGTCCTACAGAGCAGCAGGTCTGAATAATGATAATGCCAATTATTGCGCATAGAATCCAGCTTGATGCTGCTCTCTGGCATTACATTATTACCTTGATGGAATTGTACTTTCAAAGCTGTTACTAAGCGCTAAGCGCGAACATATAGGTCTGTACATCCACTTTTCAGGTAGCCACTTTAAACAGCAGGGTGGACTGTGTGCCTTGCCCAGGGACAAAACACAGCATGAGACCAGGTCTCAAATAAAGATGAGCAACACTAACTCTTCTATCACGTGACTTGTTTTGACCAAGACAGTCCACAGAGTGAAATAGTTGAGAGTTCATTCACCCATCTTGAACTCGCTATCATGAGTGATTATGACCCTCTACGTGTAATGTAGATGCTTGTACATGTGAAGGGTCGCAACTTGTATTGATGAGAAAATCTTGACATCAATTTGCAATAATTAGACAATAGCAGGATGGTAGTTCATCTATATATCCCCATGGACATGTCATCAGTCACTTCACAAGAAGAGAAGTCTGACATGGTGTGGACACCCCAGGTAATGGATAAATATTGGAAGAACAGGACCGATAAACTGCTGTTATAGTTCCATTAGGGGGAAGTACTGGATGTACTTATAAACCTGCCGATTCTGTCAGATTCTGTAAGCATAATAAGCATGAGTCAGGATAAGGAAAATCTGTAATTTTCTGAATAAAATTGATATTTAATACTTATCCTGGCTCATGACGTCAAGCCCTCCTAACCAACCCACTTATGGCACGATGGATCTCACTGTAGTTTCATGTGTTGGGCTCAAAGTCGGAGAGAGTGACAAGCATGGCAGGTCTTGTGACTAATAAAGGCCATTCGTAATTACTCGTGTCATTCCGCCAAGCAGGATGATCTTCTTGTAGGTCACGGAAAGAGACGAGTAGTTACGAATGTAATAAAGGCACCAATGGCAAAGGGAGACTGCTCACGAATGAGCGTGCTCGTACGTCTACTTCAAGAAGGGAATTTCAAAAGGATTTCAAGTGTTCCATTATCTTCATATAGAGGGAGCAGATGAGCTTGATAAGCCTGAGCCAGGATAAATATCAATCTTATTCAGAAAATTACATCATGGTGTGGTTTCTGAAACCTGCTGATGTTTTCCTAATTTATCAAATGTCACAGATGTTCAGATCTTAAAGGGGTAAGACATAGTATTGTAAATGCATGGACAATTGGTTGTTTACTGCCCTTCAGGTGGCCGGCAGTTTGGGCAAGCACATCATGATGCCTAAGTGGGTCACTGCTGTGTGGGAAAAGGCCAAGTACAGGTTTGTGTTGCTTACTTCTTCATGTCATTGAGGATAATGATGCTTTATTGACATTTTGGTTGAATGAGAACAACTGATGTTGTCATGTGTGACACAGCAAGAACATATATAACAAACAGTACCTGGGGAAGTTTAGTACATACTAAAATAGTAATGTAAGAATAATATCATACCAAATTAAAATTGCTTTTTATTCACCAGTATTCTTGGCACAATGCACACTGATGTAGGGAAACTGATATCATTATTTCAGCATTATTCCTCATTCAGGTGTTTTTTTAGGCCCCACTGCAGTCACTGTGCATTTCCATTCTTGTGAACAGATTATTGTCAAAACATTATATATATATTTCTCTCACCAATTAGTCTAGTTAACTTAGCTGTATTCATGTGAATATGCTATGCTATTGTGCAATGATAAGAAGGTGGTGTGCTGTCATGGTCATGGAGATACTGCTTTGATTCAGACATGTTCATGCCACTGACGACCAGTTCCAGAAGTACCGATGTCCCATATTCAGTGGCCTTGTTGTCACAGTCTCAGGGTTGGACCAAGATGAGAGGAAAGAAGTAAAGAAAACAATTGAGGCAGAGGGTTAGTTTGTTGGTTGAGACAAAGGATGTCATTCACATAAATATCTCAGTTGTGGAATACCTATATAAGTCTGTACCTTTATGTTGTGTCACTGAAAGTCTGGACATCTTTTTGCATTATGTGTTTTAGAGTATAACCTGATATCTCCCGATCTTCATCTGGTAAAGACTGTGAACAGTGTTAACTTTTTCCTCAGTGTCAGAAGAAGAATGGTTTTTAAAAAGGTTATGTAATATTGTTGTTCACTCGTATAATTGCTGCTTCACTGAGGTATAAGTTGGCTCCTTGACATTGAGTGGATAACAACTTTTTAAATTCTATTTTTTGACTTTTTGGGCAAATTACAGTTGTCATATAGATTTTTTAGTCATGACTTACATCCACCTTGAGATTATGCTGACTGTTATACTAAGTCCTGTTATTTCTACAGGTGGAAAATACACCGGGGAGATGAAGATGAAGGAATGCACGCATCTTATTGTCAAGGAAGCCAAAGGTGAAGTGTGTTATATCATTGCATTGGTCCATTGCCACTGATATACTTACTAGCGACAAAGATGTATGCCAAGGGACACTCATTGGGCAGACCAGGCAGCCCAGTCATATAAGGTTCTACAGTTTGCTATGCAGAGTTGAGTCCTTGGGGGGCTCCAGAAAGTTTTGATTGTGGGTTCAAATACTGGTTTGTCGTGATTATGTAATGAAGTTTTCAGCGTCATACTCATGTGTTTTACCTAAGTGGTAAATGTAGTGTTGAAGCATGCATAAATTATTCAATGCGGAACAGGTTCACTGCTATGATGGTGTTATAATTTGTATCAGACCTGTGAAGGTCCCGGGGTAGAATAGGCCTTCAGCAACCCATGCTTGCCATAAAAGGCGACTCAGCTTGTCGTAAGAGGCGACTAACGGGATCGGGTGGTCAGGCTCGCTGACTTGGTTGACGCATGTCATCGGTTCCCAATTGCGCAGATCAATGCTCATGTTGTTGATCACTGGATTGTCTGGTCCAGACTCGATTATTTACAGACCGCCGCCATATAGCTGTAATATTGCTGAGTGCGGCATAAAACTAAACTCACTCACTCACTCACTTACATAATTTGTATCAAGTGATGTAAAATTGTAAAAGAACAAAATGTGATTTTGTAAAATTAGCATGATTAGATCTTCATATTTTTTTAATCCCAAAACGAAATGGTATGTTAGAATGTATAAACTATTGTACATGTTACGTATAATCCAGGACAGAAATACGAGCATGCTTCAAAGTGGAAGATACATATAGTGAGGCCACGCTGGTTGTATGACTCTGTGGAGAAAGGGTACTGCCTGGATGAGACAGACTATAGAGTAGAGAAGAATCTGAACACAACAGGTCAACACAAGACATCAACGCCAGACAGGGAGAGATCTACTAGTGAGTTGTCAATAACAAGCATGAAACAACATTTGCTCTCTCTGTACGAAGAGCATTGAGCCATAAAGTTACTATGTTTGTAAAATCATTAAAAAATTGCACCTTTTCAAGATCAATCACATGTGTTTTTCAACTGTATAAGGCACTGAAATTTATGGTGCAGCATATCGTCCTATGGGCAGGTCAGAATGGAAGGTTTGAATTTCAGCTTGCCCCAGTTGTAGTTCTAGGTGTGTCAGCTCCATATCTCTCTTTGTTTGTTCCACCAAACTGTAAACACCTAGGACCAGCATCACTTTTCTTCCACATCAATTTGACATGTATGATTTTACTATTCAAAGTGGCATCAAACCCAAAATTATGTATCATAATAAAATGTTTGTGATAGTGATCTGTATTCTTACAGATAAATATCATGTTCAGTTTCCAGATGACGTGTTCCAATGTACTCAGTTCCATGTCTATTTTCAGTCCATGCAACCCATCTTGGTGACATTAGTTCCATAAGCAATTTATCTGTAATATCGGGGATCAATGAAACTACGGCTGCCTTACAGAGGACTCACGTTACCGAGGACCCTCTAGAGTCCCTGGATGTCACTCATATACCAGGAGATGTCTTCTTAGATGGTTGTAAGGTACTTGAGAGATATAAACAATTGAGTGTGTAAAATAGGAAAGATGTGTGTCCGTTGACAAGTAAACAGTCAAAATTAATTTGTCAGGAAAAGTGTATTTGTCCAAATTATTGACCAAAATTTTTGGTTTGTTGTGTATAAGATCTGCTTGATTTTAAGTTTTGTCTGTGACAACCTGTTTACTTGCCTGGTAATTTCATGATATGAGTTTGTCAAGGGTTAGTCAACACCAGGGCAGTGAGTTATGCCTTTCAGTGTTTATATGTAGCAGCTTCAAATGGTAGTCATTTAATGGTGGTGGCATGTATATGTCCCATATTTCAGAACCTTTCTAGAAATCATTTAACGAAAAGCAGAGGTGTTTTTCTTGAATGCAAAGCACTACAAATATAATCATGGACAAGCTGGAGATAAGAACCCTGCTGACAGTAACACTATCAGATTACCTTTCTTCTGTTTAACCTTACTTCTGTTTTGTACCTGGCTATTGTTACATTGTCACATCATGGGCCATGGTGATACTGTCACATACTGTTCTTGACTGAATTTTACAGTTCTACCTCAGCGGATTCCGTGGCTCAAGTCTTGAGAAGCTGAGGAAGATCATCAATGCAGGAGGAGCTACTAGGTATTTGTAACTAAGGCTGCAGATTCTTTTGAATTTTGGGCAATAACCTGTAAAGTCACATTGAAGAATAACAATGAAAGTAATCTTTGCATTTAAAGGAAAAGACAATATAACAAAATATTTTAAATACAATTGAATATACTCGAGCTAACATGTTAACAGTTACTTGCAGATATTGTGGCCAAAATGAATTTGTAACGAACAGTTTGAGCTTACAAGTATAATTCTCTTTCTAATAAGGATTGTGCCAGTGGTGACAAACACCATTTTAAAATCTATTGGTAGATATTATCTCTAGTTTGTAAATGATTTAGAGTGACCAAGGTTTCTTTATGACCTCTCATCATCTATGGAAGCAAGTGTGATATATTGACCATTTCTCACAGATTCAACACAATCAATGAGAGTGTGACACATGTTCTGATGGGAGAGAAGATCCAGTCAGATATTGACATGCTCAGAAATAGTGATCTCAGGTGTGTGTTTAGGCTGAAAAATACATGTCATTTTAATTTTAGCACAGATTGTATGGACACTTACCGTCTTTTGATAAAGGTGGACACTCAACTCAAGAAAATAACTATTTTTGCTCAAATAAATATTTTTGAATCCATACTTTATTTGCTTCATTGTATAACATTTATGACATTTGTGCTTTTGTCCGAATATGTGTAACTGAATATGTGGTGATGTTGATTTGTTTACACAGACCCCACATAGTGTCAGCAGCATGGCTCGTAGATTGTTACAAGAAGGAGAAGATAGTTGATGTGGAGCCGTATCTTTGTCTGGAGTTACCTGCCCTTGATCCAACTTCACCTAAAATGAAAGGGTAAGCACAGTTTGGTCATCATAAGCAGTGTTGAGTTGAACGCATTTTTATAAAATGGCAGACACAGTGGAAGCTGTCTGAACCAGCACTCTTTGGGACTGAAGAAATAATCCGGTTTAGACAATGTGCCAAATTGTAGAGCTAATGATAAATGTACACGATTCAGATGGAACTGAGATTTTAAGCCGGTGTTGACAACTTGCTTCATTGAACAAATGCCAGTTTTGACAGCTTCCACTGTACATGTCTTGTCTTGCTCTGATGATTTTTTTCATTGTTTTAGTAAATTCTGTTTGTTCAAAGGACATGGTAACAAGTATAGAAAGTTGGCAAGTACATTTTCATTCAGGGTATTTGATGTGATAAAACTACTTTCTCTACATTGTTTGGATTATAAAATTAATAGATGTATACACTTCAGAAAAACATATGATAGCTTTGCTAGTCATCAGGCTAGACAAGATTGCTCTCAGTTCTGTGATAACTGAGGATTCTCTTGTTTGTTTTGTTGTATATGTTTCAATTTGAAAAGTCACTTTATCATATTAGTCACTGTTACTTATGTCACAAATATAATATTTATTGGTTACATGTGAAGAAAAACAACAACTTTTTACACTACAGAAAAAGGAAATCATCCAAAACAGTTGCAGCACCTAAACCTGCTGATGCTGATGCAACACAGAATCCAGCAGATCAGAATGATATGGACGATATCCTCAGCCAATATCTCCCTCAAGGTACATTTTGTCTTCCTGTCCTTCTGTCCGTCTGTCCGTCTCTCCGTCTGTCTGTCTGAATGCCTTGATGGAGTTCAAAAACAGAAACCATGTTACAATTTGTTCTGGCCCTTGACATGTCTTTCTCGATTAGGTTTAATGATATCCCTACTGAGGACAGATTTTCTGAGAAACTATTAGAGATGAAACCAAATTTGATATGCATTTTCACGACATGAATGCGTTCATGGAGTTCGAAAACGGAAATGGTGTTACAATTCTTTACAGAGTTGTGGCCCTTATGAGTTTCTTGACTTGGTGTACCGTGTCCCTGTTGGGAACTGATTTTCTCATTTTACTGCTTATGTATCACTATTTGTAGGAAGAATGAGTAGGTGTCAAAATAGGAACAGAACACAGAGGCAGGGGTTATTGATGGCCTTGTGGTCTTGTTTTGTGATATTTTACATGTAAGTATGGTGTATGGTTGTTATGTTTTTGTTTATCTGTAGAATCTACAGAGAAAGATGCAGAGAAGGAAACAGCAGTTGAAGCAGCCAATGAGGATGAAACAATTACAGGCAATAGTGAGTTGTCAAGTAGTTGTCACTTAGATTTGAACTCTGTTTAAATTTGGATGACCTGTTAGTTAAATAATAGTTGAGAATTATTTGATGCCTTTGATACAGTTTTTGACTGAAACAACTTTACACCAAAATGCTGAGTTAGAAAATTAAATAGGTATTTGTTGAGTTAATTTTTATATATGTATTTTCTGTGAGTGATCAGTAGCTTACTTCAGAAATTATTAGCATTTTCTTCTTTGTCCATCCAGTATTGATTTACAGTCAAACCCTGTTTACTCAGACCCTGCATATCCAGAACATCTCATCAGTAAAGAAAACACATGTTAAGTAAGATTATGGTTAACAATATTGTAATTGTTCAGTATATGACACATATAAATCAACCCCTACTCTTGTCCTGATGCAAGTTAAAAGTAGCCTGCCACATGTCATGTAATCCTGACTGAAAGTTTACTTTCTGTAGACAGCGTAACTTTGATGTGATGTCAAATGTTTTCAGAACAAGGAATGCAGCTTTAAAATTAAGAAAAATTAAATGCAGTTGGCCAAAATGTGACTGTTTGTCATGGATTTATGTTTCTTATCTAACTTACCACCTGAAGCTCACACACCACATGATCAAACATCTGAGACAGCTCGTAATCTGCGTTCCACCTTCCATGTTTTATTGGTACACCTATATGTTATGATGATTCACTGTTATTACCATTGATTATTACTTTATTGATAAATGAATAAATTTTCTTAATTTTCACGTTTTGCTTGAATGATCCAGTCAACTGATGTCCTGCTCTCCGGATGATATTCAAGTGTAAAGTAGACGTCTGGATTAACGGGGTTCGACTGTGTGTGAAATGTAGTTTCTTGTCCATGTCAGCATATCCAGGTGAATGCTGAAAGTCCATGTTGTTTGCTAGTACTGACTGACCTGTGTTGACTGTGTTGATATTTCTCTATCCCAGATTATGATGAGGTTGATGGAGGAACTCAGAGCACACAGGAAGGGGACAAGGGGATATTTTACAAGAAATCCATTGTCTTCTTTGGATTTGATGAGGAGCAGATCAGTGAACTTGGCAATTACATTAAAGAGAGAGGAGGTAGGCCAAGTGATCAGGACGCAAAACTCCATACTTTGATTCATTCGTAACTACTGGTTTCTTTCCGTGACCTACAAGAAGACTCATACTCCTCGTGTGCCATTATTGCCAAGAACCGGGGCAAACCAATGAAAATTTCAAAACATGAAAATTGTGGAGCTGTTGAACTTTGAAACTATACCAAGCACAATTTAAACATAAACTCTTAAGCTTGAGGATGAACAACTTTCAACACTGAAACATATTTGCAAAGGGAATGACTGTATTACTGTTTTGCCCACAGGATGTAGGATATTCTAAGATCCATGTTTGGAAATTCAGAGTTATCTTTCCTTGATAATAGCACTAGACTATTCTCATCTCTGTGCCAGTTTGTGCTTAGACAGGACCCAGTCGTAAACATGGCCACGAGAGGGGTACAAGATGCTATCTGTCTTGCCGGAATGACACGAGTAGTTCCAAATGACTTTCAGTGTCAACATCAACATTTTATCATTTGAAGCCAGATGAAACACATTTCATCCTTTTTATACAGGAGAATATAGTGACAATGTACAGGTCATAAGTATATGAGCAACCAGTTCTATGAGTTTTTGGGAGGCTTGATGCAGCAGCCTGTGTGGAATTGACAATCAACCTTGAGGGGTTTGATGACTCAACAAAGCCACACAGCAAGTCAACCCCATCCGATTAAGTTGCCTCTCGCTGAGACTCAGGAAAGCAGTAGAGACCTAGTTTAACCTATCCTAACTTGAATCCTCATCAAGTCACATTCCAGTCACATGACTGGATGTATCTGATGTACTGTTCAAAACAATGATAAACCTCCTTTGCTCACACTCCAGGAGTAATTAGCAACTTTCATTGTTCAGTGTGGCATCCAGACTGCCTGTTTTGGGGATTCTCCCTATTAACATACTTCTCCTGCATTAAATAAAAATCAATGTGCGATCTATCAAGCAGTATTTAAATGACTATGTACTTATTGTGTCAACCCTTGCACCTGTGTAACATGTAAACAAAGCCGCAAATCATGCTGATAAGCTCTTCTGTTTGGTAAAAATAAACCGGATTCTGCATTCTCTCTCCTTTCTTGACACATACTCACAGTGGTTTTTTGGCCAGTCTAAGTAAACTTATCCTCAGTACTTTTCGTTACACTCCACTACTGAGTCTAACAAAACCTTATGGGGGGTCGTGTCAGGTAACCTTCGAGATTGACCAATCAGAGCACAACTTACCAAATCGCGAAAGTGGACATTCGCACATACCTTGTGAAGGTTCATACCAGAACAATTCCGAATGCTATTTAGTGTACGCTCGCTTCCGGGTGATGCACACGGCGTACTTACAACCATGACAACGGTGAGTAAACAGTCGTTGAAAATAGTGGTTTTGGCAACATTCAAGGATGTCATCTTGCAGAAATATTAGCTAATGGTAACCATGTCAACAGAAACCCCAAAGCGTATATACTGCTGGTCAAATAACAGTGTTATATCGGAATTTTTGTTTGTGGAGAGATCTGTGTCAGTGACCTGACTATTTTGAAAGTTCCTCCTATCCCTAAATAGTAGCCATTGTCTGATTGGTTAAATTTATTTAACCGTCTCGCATTTGATTGTACGATCATTGGTCGCTCAAAGGTCACTGGTTTTTTGGCCTATCTATTTCCAGCTTTGCATATGGTAATGTTGCAGCTTGGCAACATTTGTAATTTGAGTGGTTAAGTATTGTTGTAGCAGCATAAACATTATGGTAAATACCTATGCTTGGTGTCAGGCTGTCCTCTTTTGTTATTGTTAGGGGGGATGTCCCTTTAGTGCCAAATTCCTGGATGAAACACTGATGTTAAGAATACCAAATTCTGTAAAATAGTGCGATAGTACAAATAATTAATGAGCAGTATTAATAAACTGAGGACATGAGCTTCATAGCAACTATTTTTTTTGTTTCAGGCAGAGTTGTTGGTGAGAACCACCGTGTTGTTGCAGACTATGGCATTGTGCCCATTGATGGGTATCCTGTGTCCATCACTGTCAATGAAGTTCTTACTAATGTATGGCTGGTAAGGGACATTCTGCAATGTCCTCTGATGTTTTGGAGTGATATGTTTGTGAACCAAAAGTCATACTCAGATACTGGCATCGGTGTTCAAAAAAGGGTCCAAAGATTGGACAGTCCCCTAGTCCTTAGTAATGAACCCTAAACAATCAAAGTTCGCAATGCAACTCAGATTTTGGGGAAATGATAGAGACAAATTGACAGGTAAAAAACTTTATAAAAATATATGCAAGAACTCCTTCTACCTCTTTTATGGTACCTCTCATCATTTGTGTTGCCAAGTTTAATCAGTTAGATAATTTAAGAACCAACAGTGAGTTGTGTACGCTCAACTTCTTCCAGGCATAGATGATTGGATGAAAAGCCAGCGAAGGGAGGTAATAAGTTCATCAGGCGAAGTTACGGATACATCCAGGGTATATGGGAGATTTGTCAGAACATATACCCTGGGGATATCAACGATGGGGCTCCTCTTTGCTCAAGGTTTTCAGTTGCTAAGTTTTTTATTGAGATTTAACATCATTCTTGTGTTTTCAGCAATTGTGTATTGAGATTTAACATCATTCTTGTGTTTTCAGCAAATGTGTATTGAGATTTAACATCATTCTTGTGTTTTCAGCAAATGTGTATTGAGGAAGAGAAGCTACTACCTGTGCAGCAGAATCAGCTATTTCTTCCAATAGATATGATCAACAACATCGATGAGCTGAAGCCCCTAGATGGTTGTGTGCTCTCCATCAGGTTGGAATGCCACCATCCTAGTTAGCAGAACATTTCTAGGTCTTAGAATGGCATTTGTTGACATGAAATTCTATTGAACTTTTGTAATATGTGGGATATGACGTCTCCGAGTATATTCTTAGTCCTTTATCAGTTGAAGAAATCTGGGAAGCAGATATCAAGTACATGTGAAACAACAGTGATAAGATGACCATGGTGGATGCTAAACATGGGAAGTCAGTAGGTGATTGGTGTTGGATGTTAACGAACAAATAAAAGCCATGCTCCAGGCATAAATTGCGTCATATGACTTTGTTAGAAATACATTACGTCTATCACTACTTTCAGCTGTGGAATCACCAAGTCTTTCACCTTGCATGTGAGATAATGATGAGTGTTGGAGTAGTTCACATCATGTTAATGGTGAATGTTGTTCCTTGTTTCAGTGGTTTCAGTGGTACAGAGAGGGATTGTCTCATGCATATAGCCATGATAATTGGTGCAAGGTAGGTGTGCTAAACCCACCAGCTTTTCGTGGTAACTTTGTCACTGTGGCAACAACGGTACTCACTTTTAGTCAATTATCAGTTAATATTTGTATGTGTTTCTTCCAGTGAACTGGACATGGGTACAATGTGTGAAGCCCATTTTCTGGTGTCCCCGCCGTGATATTGCTGGAATATTGCTAAAAGCGGCGTAAAAATTTAACTCACTCACTCACTCACTCCAGTGAACTGGTGTTGACAATTAAATCTGTTGCAGTTGTCAGGAGTACTTTGTCCGGCGGGCAAATAAAGGCCTTCTGGCCAGCACACACCTGTTGGTGAAAGAAGCCTCAGGGACCAAGTATGAAGCAGCCAAGAAGTGGAAATTACCTGCAGTTTCAAAACTGTAAGTTGTAGGCTTGGTAGATTGGAATCAGTTTTTGTGTACAACAGTGCAGGTACATCATGGCATGTATGCTGGAGACAGAAGGAAAACCCCAAATTGGTGCAAGTCTTCATTGACATCTTCTGTGTAACACATAAGCATGGTATGGTGCTTGAAACCCAGGAACATAATTGTGTGTAAACAGGGGCTTATACTAGAGACATGTTCAGAACCACGAGAACTCAATCCTTAAACCAGACAAGCGTCCCCGAGCACCTGCAAAGCATCCCCACAGCTGCATTGCCAAGATGGGCACAGTATATGTCTCATTCAAAAAATAAAATGAACAAGAAAAGCAAGACCTATGGATGTCAACTTCTTTATTGTGAATAACATGACATTTCCGAGCGTATTCTTCCTCCTTCATCTGGTGCTATAATGTCATTTGTCACCAGTCACCCATTTCTGTAACGTCCATCTAGAGGACAAGAAGCTGTTCAATTTGTCCTGGAATAACACGAACTGATCATGAATGGTTTAGTGTAACCAAGCGCTCGTGTCCATTCAGGACCGATGCAAACATTCACACACACCTCTGAGATGATACTTGTCAGGTGTGCCCAAGGATTGTAACTAAGTGTAGTCAGTTGTGGCATCATAGACAGTTGTGCAAACTATGGTTTGTATGAAGGGTTTAATAGATTTATCTTATATCAGTAATAGAAATATTATTTGTCGTTTGATACTGTTCTTGAAAATCATGTGAAACAACATGATAGACATGATAATGATGATAAAGGCTCAAACAAAGATGGACCAAAGTAAATTTCTCTGTTTTCTCTTTTATGACAGTACTCAATTATTTTACAGCTGGCTGTTTGCCTGTGCAAAATCTGGGAAGAGGGAGCCAGAAGCTGACTACACAATAGATAAAGTCACTGCTCTGAAGTCAGGCCCAGAGTCAGTGCCCAACATTCCAAAACATGAGCCAGCATCAAAACACTGTGATAATCAACCAGACACTAACTCAAACAATAACAACATTACCTGTAAAGAGCCAAAAACGTCCGCACTTGAGGAAGTGACTCCTGTGTCAGTCAAACCTCCTAATGCAGTAGCATCTGCTGAGGAATCTCAGGGTCGGCCTAATGTGATGGACCCAAAGGCTTCCACTTTGGAGAAAGTGACTCCTGTTGAAGAGAGACCTGCTGATTCGGTGATACCAACATCATCGGCTGAGGAATCTCTGAGTCGGCCTAATGTGATGGACCCAATGTCTGGGGCCAAGTCATTGATGGAGAAGGAGCTGGCTTTGAAGGAAAGTCTCAGCCAGAAAGAAAATATATCACTGGAACCAACTGACATCACCAACAGACCTCAGCATAGTCGTGTTAAGGTTGGTTTGTTTTGTTTTTCATTTTATGCCACACTCAGCAGTATTCCAGCTGTGCGACAGGAGTCCAGTGATTGACTTTGTGAACAGTAGTTTTGGAGTATCAGATGGGGACATTCCTCTGAGAAGGGTATTGATGTTCATTCTATTGATATGGATTCGTTTTAGTCAGTAGAGGGTTGGCCTTCACAGGACCTTCATCGGGCTGTTGATGATGACCTTTGTTGTGAGAAATACTTTCAATGTATGATTGTTGAAATTGGGAGATATATGGGATAGAATCAATGTTGATACAATAATATGGATGTTTTGCGAATGCATCGCCACATGGATTTTGTATAGGAGAAAACACGCCTCCGAGGTTTTGGTAGACAATGTAAAACAGAAAGGGGAGGGATTTCCCGCCCCTGATGGTTTTACATTGTCTACCAAAACTGAGGAGAAGTGTTTTCTTTAACATATATACTGTCAATGATGGGTGATTACAATGTAGATGATCATATAATGAAACTACATAACAATAACTGAAGCGCATGTGAAATCAATTTAATGACAGTAACTATAAGTAGATAATTTAACCCCTCCACCTTCGTCAGCCAGGTGGCCGTGTGGTAGGAGAGAATTGCGGTTCCAATCTCGCTTTGGAAAACCTTTGTATTGCGAGTTTAATCTTGAGCGATATTTTTCAATTGATTTCAAACACTCATGTATCATTTGAATGTTAATGTTTACATGAAGTAAAACCTGGGAAGCGGTCTTACAAACGAAAAGTAAAACCTTTCCTTCCAAAACGAAAACCTCAAATGCGGTTATTCTGGGAAAACAAGAGATGACCTAATATATAGTGAGAAGCACACTTTAGGTTTATATATTCAAAGCAAAGCTGTTCGTTCATTTACCCCACTTGTTAGGTGACTAGAGTATGACATGAAAATTTATAGGTTTATAGGTTTCAGTCAGGAGTGTGTGATTTCACCCTGAAAACCCGGACCATGAACAGAACTCTGACCATGCAAGAAAATTATTGGAAAAAATGGTCTACAGTGATTTTTCAACCTGTCTGAAAACGTCAAGATTCATAATGACCCGCCACACACGTGTAGGAGGCTCCCATGTGTTGTGCCTGTGCTTCCCATGCAATGTGTTTGCGATATAATGTGTAATGATGCTGCATACACAAGATAAATGTCACTGTAATATTTCTCAATGGGTTTTATTTCTATCAGACTTTAAGGTTCAGGTTCCTTGACTTTTTATGCCCCGGGCATGTAATGCGGGGGGGGATGTAGTCGGCTCCTCGTCCTTACGTCCATTCATCCGTACGTCTGTTCGTCAATACGTGATCATTTTGTTTCCGGAGAATAACTCAAACCATTCTATATTTTTAGACCAAAATTGATAGATATAATAATCTCAGCCTATGGTTGTGCCTTTTGCTATTTACAGATTTTTAGCATTTATATTTTTCTTGTTTTTGCATGGAACATTTTGGTGTTAGTGTAATGGAGGGGTGGGCTTCGTTTCTGTCCCATGACTGAGTGTCAATGCCTTCCCACTTTACTGTATAATTCAGGGCATGAATGACACGATTCAGTCAAGTGAAGACCTATTCTTGACATATGAATTGTCTTAAGACAAGCAAGAATCATATTTCATGACAGTCTTAAAAGCCTGTGAAATCTTTATGATTTACTTTTTTGCTTGAAGGTGGTACACCCAGGGATTTACCCCGAGTCCTGTATTTGAAGGGTCCTAGAATACATCATGGGGTTCCCAGATGCTTAAATTAAATATTATTGTCAATACTATGTTATAAAATTGTTGCAGTTCAGTTACTGTTATTTTATTGTGTATCATGATTATCACAGTAACTAAACTGCAAATGATATCATAACCCAGCTAGTAGCAGACTCAGTGGTAACTTATTGTTACTTGATCAACATTTAAAAAAAATGGGCTTTTTCTGTGTCCTTGTGGACTCACTAATCTATTTCGTTTTGTCCGTTGTCGCTTTTTTGCATATAGGATGCAGGAAATTGTGTCCTGTAAATCCCTGTTCCCTGTTTCTGCAAGATTTGTGAAGACTGTAAGTTTCCTAAGAGTTTTATGAAAAGTACATGAATTCAAAATTAAGTGTCTGCTCTCCACTTACCTTCAGATTCAGGCAAATACTGGTAGTATGAGTCAGGTTAAGGAAATATACATATTTTTCAGAGTAAAGGCTAGGAACACATTTTCACTTGGCTTGTGGGAAGTGAATTGTTGCTTATTTTGAAAGCTTTTTTTTGTGCAAAAAATATAGTACAAGTTCCATTTGTCCCTGCATACTTGTATCCTGTTTGTTGTAGGAACTTCATCTTGACAAACCTCAAACACCAAAGGCTGCTTCACCTTCAAAGAGTGGGAATGACACACCTGGAAAGTTTCTCCGTTCTGGAGTTTCATTTGTACCAAAGTACAATATTGCAGTGAGTATTTTTCCTATAGTGCTCTCTAATCAATGACCACCACCACCCCCAGAAGAATTTGTCTAAATTTTTAAAGTCAGCTACCCAGACTGTCATACCTTGGGTCATTTTCTTGCTTATTAAAGAGAAACATGTACAATGTTGTTTAGCCACAGTTTTCCTGTATGACATATTTCCTTGCTGCCTCATAAAAGAATCAGAGGGTCATCAGTGAAAAAATAATATGGAGACATTGTGTAACTGCTTGAAGTGGCTGTATCCAACAAATCTGCCCAGTAACTGATGTTAGGTAACTCAAATAATGTACCATGCTCCAACTGCGATTCCTTTGATCTCAGCCATGGTGTATTGTATAGCTACACCAGCAACTCTTTGATTGTCTCCTCACAGTTTTAGTCACGCCTATGTTTTACAAACATAACTATCTGTCTGAACTGGATGTAAGCCTTCTAAAAAGACAATCAACGTATCGCTCTTTTAATGAAAATAATGACAGCTTTTTTGGAAACAAGGTAACAAATGTATCGTTAAATATTTGAATCCGTCATGAAGCACTTAATTTTTAGAAGTACAGACACACAATTTTGAACTCGACAAGTATTGACAATATGTATACAGTTCTTGTAATTATTTCTTATTCGCCCAACTCCAACATTGAAAACTAGATAAACTAGATCAATCCCTGTAATACTGTAGATTGGGTTTGCATATGGCTTATGAGAGAGCAGTGTCATTGATTGCATCATCCCAGAATTTAGCACCTTCAATTTTGTCTTCAATTTGTGATGGTATGATTCTGTGTATAGTTTCATCCTACTTATGGCTAGATCTGGTGGCATTGTTAAACAGATTTCGAAGTATGAATGCAGAATGTGGACATGGTACAAAGCAATTACATCATTCAGTCTCTCAAGCCTGGTCCGAATAAACCATAACTTTGTCGCTGGTGATTCTTCAATGAATTTGCGTCTCAGACTACGCCCTCCACAATTCATCAGTCATTCACCAGCAACCAGACCATGGTGTACTTGGACCCAGAATAACGTAACAACTACATGCATTGCTAAATGATGCCTTAAATTAAACCACAATTGAACCTTGCAGTAGAACCAGATGTAATGCATGCTACTATGAAGTATAGCCATTATGATTATTGTTGACCATTTTAGCAGAAAAAGTTATCTAGACAGTGTGTAATTAATTGTTCCTCTGACACAGCTTGAAGGATACCATTACATACATTTATTTAACATGTTGAAGTGTTTACATATTTCAGGATACTTTCACATCCCTGCAGTCTCCTTTAGGAGATGGAAGTCAGAAACACAGGCGAAGATCAAGTGTGGTGAGATCATTACTATTTCTATACCACATACATCTGCTTTGCTCCACTAACTGTACCACTCCTTGTTGCAAGTCCCAGGACTCATTGATAGAACTTGATAGTTACCTCAGCTATTATCCCCACTTTATGCAAAGGACTCAAATTTTCAAGCAGTTTGAGCACTTTCATTGTATCACTGTTCAGTCTTGTAATTGTTTCAGGTTAATTCTGTTGTATATACTGCATCATATTTTATGATTTATTCAGATATTCATGGGAAGTGATTATTGATTCCAGCCTCTTGGAGAGTATTTTCTCAAGCATGTGAAGAAGGCAGTTGAGAACAGCTCTGTGAAGAGGACAGAGGACCAGGATATAGGAGATGATCAACACTCTGAGGTGAGTGGCCAGAACTAATTGTTGCACAGACATTCCTAGAAGAAAGACACAAGCAGCAGAAGTTTGTGTTCACAAATAGTCCATATATTGAGGCTGACTACTTTATTCAGGCCGAATGTCACATGATGTATGACATTTGGCAGATAATATTGTGTTGGAAAAGCTCATGATCATATAGTCAGCTGCCTGCAGTATCAAGCTCATCAGGAACTGGTTACATAACAGAAACCTTCAACAATAACTTTGAGGACCCTCTGTATGAAGGATATTCATGATGATCCGGGTTAGAATTGGTCTTCAGACACCTATGCTTGTTAGAGACAACTAGAGGAATCAGGTGGTCATCCTTGCTGACTTGGTTGAAAATGTCATTGTATCCCATTTGCATAGATCAGTACTGTGCCGTAGATCACTGGATTGCCTGGTGAAGACTTGATTATGCACAGCCTGTCACCATATAGCTGAGTTAATGGTATGAATGACGTGCCTTTGCCGGGGGCAGGTGGAGGATGTTGTATGAGAAGAAATTAGAGAAGATATGGTACCCTCTAATCTCAAGCCCTTTCCACCATTGACAAAAGAGGTAAATGAGTCAAGATGTTCTGACACTACTGTGAAGGGTAAGACTGTTGTGTGTTCTGTTTCAGGAGATGCAAGGGCCTCTCCATGGTGTGGTGATTGCCGTCAGTAAGAAGCTATTGCTGAACCAGGCAGAGTACAACAACATCGTGGAGGACCTTGGTGGCTTCTACAGCTGGAAGCAGGATGGCAGCTGCACACACTTCATCTTCCAGGTGGGGAGGAGGCTTTCACAAATCTGTAATCATGATTTGAATCCTGCTTCACCCTGATGTTTAAGATTACCTTATCCTTTATTTAAGTGTGCTCACCAGCAAGAGTGATTGACTGGTGTAAGGCTATTAATTACTTTAGAAAGCGAAGATAGACACATACCACTTTATGACACTAAATGTTTGGAGCCAGGACCTAATTTACATCCCCTTCAATATTATTCCATGGACATAATGCTGGGAAAATCTCTGTTCTAGCAAAGAACATTATCAGGCCCCCCTAAGTAATTGAAGGAATTACAGCAAATTTGAAGGAATTGCATCTCAAATGGATACAAACGCAGCCCACTCGCGAAACAATTGCAGCGATATCGGTAGTTTAGCGGTAATAATGGAAACACATCGGCCCTATCGGAAGCAATGTCGGTAATATTGGAAACACGCTCGGCCATCTTCGGAGATTTTTCGGTCGCGAGCGGATACTCACGCAGCAAAACATGGCGTCGTTGGAAGAAACACCTGTCTCGGTGAGTTGTGTTTTTCGTTCCTACTATTACGTTTTTATACCTATCCACCTTTGACAACCCGTGTTGAATGCGTTTAGGTATGAGGTGTTGTCGGGGCAATAGCTTATGTTTTCAGGAAAAGATTGCCACTGCAGAACAGAACAGTCATGCCCCTGGAGATTGTTTACACCTGAACATCGAAGTCGTGCCGATGATTACGAACATCATGAACGTGCGCCATGAAGAAGTTTATGAGGCATAATTTTTCTTTCTATGAAGTGCAATTGACAAATTTAAACACATTTTACAAAAAAATGATGTTATATCTAGCGCACGTTCGTAATCATCGGCACGACTTCGATGTTCAGATGTAAACAACCTCCAGGGGCATGACTTGTGACACTCTTCTAGAGTGACTATCTTTTCCTAAAAACATAAGCTATTGCCCCGACAACACCTCATACCTAAACGCATTCAACACGGGTTGTCAAAGATGGATAGGTAGAAAAATGTAATAGTGGGAACGAAAAACACAACTCACCGAGACAGGTGTTTCTTCCAACGACGCCATGTTTTGCTGCGTGAGTTTCCGCTCGCGACCGAAAAATCTCCGAAGATGGCCGAGCGTGTTTCCAGTATTACCGACATTGCTTCCGATAGGGCCGATGTGTTTCCATTATTACCGCTAAACTACCGATATCGCTGCAATTGTTTCGCGAGTGGGCTGCGTTTGTATCCATTTGAGATGCAATTCCTTCAAATTTGCTGTAATTCCTTCAATTACTTAGGGGGGCCTGATTATGCACATAATTTTGATAATACTGAAAAGAATTTTGGAAAACAATTTAGTCAGTCAACTGCTCTATCAATTCGCAATTGAAAATTATGAAAATGTTTATTCAAGTGAGTAGATGTGAATGTGAATGGTAAGATGACAGTCTAAGTAATGCAAAACATCAACTCTTATGAGAAGACTGACACTTAAGACAATGACTAGTCTCATCAGACAATATTTAGGGTGTCAAAGTTGATACATTTGGAAAGTATGGGCTTAAATATGGAAAGAAAATCTGTATTTTAGCCCATGGGCTAAATTTCACGTAGGCCTTAATAGGGGAAGTCCCAGTAATGAGACAGATTCAGATTAAGGGGAGATAATTACAGATGACTGCAGAATATTATGAATACTTTGTGCAGAAAATATGATCAGGATATCTTTTTTTACCTGTTTTTTCTGGGTATTGGCAAATCATGGTAACTTTCTTCATATTCTAAACTATGGATGAGGATAGTTTGTAAGGTTTAAAATAATCCTTTTGTTCTCATTTCTTTCAGGGGAGGGCCAATGATACGAGCAAAGAGTTTCGCTTGGCAAGAGATCAAGGGATCTTTATTGTTTCCCCTCACTGGCTGTTTGCAGTAAGTTTTTTCATTTACTGATTAGTTATTTATTACACTGCAGTATGGCTACTGTATGTTCCTTATGTCCATGAATGAACTGCAATACAGACATCCACTGGATGCAGGTACATGACCATCATTTGTTGATGTTTTAATATTTTCAGTGCAAGGAACAAAGAGCTAGAGTTGATGAGGGCCAGTTTCCCCATAATTACAACCCAAACCTTAGTCTGGTGAGTTTTACTGTGGTGTTGCAAAGGCCTTGCTTGTTAATCTTAGGACCTATCTCTGATTAGGCATAAGTCATTATGTATGGCAAGTTTGTTACTTATTGCTCCAATTATTCAGAGTCTGAAGTTAGAGAACAAACAAATTTCATTATAGCCAACATTTTGATAACTATACAGGCACTTTTAAGAGCAACTATATGTCTTTGATGAAAACCATGCAAAATTAGGATTGACTTGCATTAATATCTCAAAAGGGGTGAATAGCAATTTAGATGTATTATCTTTCATTACATGAGAGAGGTCTGGAAGGTTTTGGCTAAAAAATTCTGCAAGAACCTGACACCATAACCACACAACTGGGCATTCATTTATGTTCAAATATGGAGTAGTCTGGTCTCCTTGTGACAACAAATATGTGGCAGAATTATTCTGTTCTCATTGCATTATGTGGAATAGCCTATTGGGTAAGGTGTTTTCCTTTTCATGCTGAAGACCTTACTGTTTCTTTTCTTTAGATTGCTGTGTGTTAGCAAGCATAAAAACTTACAATCTCAAACTCTTTTTGTTTTATCTCGAAACTGTTTTGTAGCCTTCTTTCTAATCATGAAGTACTATTGTGGGTGATGTTTTTTGCTTCTTATCATGTATGACCAATGTGTAGACAGTGTCTGGTGGCCGAACTCCGGGACGTCCCTCGCGAAGAGCAGCTCGGAACAGCGTGAGGGGGAGTGATAAAAATGAACAATCAGAGCAACCAAAAAAGCATGAGAGCCTTGAAGATCAGAAGAAGCATCAGGAAGAACTGAGAAAAAAGGAAGAGCAAAGACTTAAGGAGGAGCAAAGAGTAAAAGAAAGACAAACAGAAGAACAAAGGTTAAATTTAAATGAAGAAGAACAACTACCCGACAGAGAAGGAGATCGGTCACTGGAGAATCAGCAGGAGGAGATGGCACAGGATGAGCCCAATGTACGTACATGTGTTGAATCGTATCAATTGGAACTTCATGCTGCCCTCAGCGGTAGTTTTGAAGCTAATATTCTGTGCTTTACCACGTAGACTAACATAGCAATAGACATAGACTGAAAGACCATACCTGTACCTGTAATAATGTTGTTTATTTTGTGAGCTGGAAGGCCATCTACCCAAATTCACAACATATAATGTTACAAAGATTATTGATAATGTGAAAAAGTAAAAAAAACAAATATTAAAGGTGTTTTCTGTGTGTGAAAGTGCAGTGGTTTGGTCGTGTGTTCAGCGTGTGGTGGTTTGATCTTGTAGACTGGTGTGGAGCATGATGTGGGAGGCACACTGGAGATCCGAGAAGAGCTGTCAAAACAGATGGAGGCCATCATGAACTCTGCGGGGAAGTGAGTCTGAAGTTTGTAAACTGTGGCCTGATAAGGTCAAACAGTATACTTGAACACTGAGTTAGTGCAAGTGTTCACTTACAGATTTGTGATTTAAAGAGTCAGTCAATGTTTTGCAGCATGCTCTTATTCTCCTGAAAGTTTGGTCTTCACTTGTGGATTGTGCGTAACTCTGAGAATGGTCACTGTGTTTTTGCAGGATTAAAAAACAACCAAGAAAGAAAAGCAAGCGACTTGATGGTGAGTGTTGGATATTTTTGGCTACCAGAGGGGTCATGCACAAAGTTTGAGATGAAACTGTTTCATTAAATGTTTCGTTTAGTTTCCATGACAACCATGACAAAATGCAATATGTGTGGCAACTGATAAATTATTTTGTGCAGACAACTACCTGGAAATGTCTTTTTGTGAGGCTAGTAAGCAGTTTAAGAAATTATGAACATGGGATTTTTTACACAGAAGCTGGTGTTGATGTAATTCATGTGATAATGCCATGCACTTGCCTCTTTATGTAATTGTTCCCTATGCTCAGGGCTCCAGATAAGGAGCATATCACTGTATGTATGGGAAAAAATATGCCATATACAATAGGAAATAATTTAGAAAAGAACAGATATGAACCACAGCAATGGCGTATGGCACTGATTCCTTTACAGACATATTTATCCATAACATATCCGATTTCAAGCAGTGTCCTACATTTCAATTTACGTGATGGCGACCCATTGTGGTTTCCTTAATGGTGTGAGAGACGTACTGCAGCATACTCCATCTCAGTTAAATTTGAGTGTTCAAAGTTGCATGTGTGTATGTAAACATAGCAACACAGAAGCAAGTTTCTTTCAGAAACAAGACTACCTCGATGATTAGTAAATGGTCAAGTAATCAAACTGCTGTATGAATAATGAACTCACTGTTTACCAGTATGACTCATTCATCTTGTTGCAGTTACACTCCATGTATTCCCATTCAGTAGTCTAAATGTTCTAAGCTTTTCTAGCACTCATATATTGAAAAAATAAGGAGTAAGTACTCTTTATGTTGAAAAATTATCTGGAGCCCTGCTATGTTGTAATTATTTGCTGTTCCAGAAACATTCAGATGACTAGTGACTCTAGATACATCTGAGTATATCAACTTCCCCTCTGAATCTTATCAGAAACAAATTCATTTACATCATTGTGTTACAGTGTTCCCAGAAATTATTGAGAAAATCTTTGGTTTTTTTCTAATGATGCTAAGATTGGAAAAAGGGCTTTCACTATACACTAAGCATACTAAATAAGGGAGACAACTCTTGAAGGCTTAGAAGGCAGCTCATTACGTCAAGAGTTATCTCCCTTGTCTGAGCAGACGGCTTCCTGTGTTGACATGGCAGAATTTACAGCAAGAGAGAAAAGAAAGCTCATTCTAGATGATTTTGAAAGGGGTGAGGCTGATGCTAAAGTGTTAGCTTGTAGACATGGTATTCCTCTGTCTACAGTATACAGAACTTTGAAGAATATTCAAACAGGAACCGGGATAGAGCTCAAAGCAGGGGCAGGTCGGCCTAGGAAATTCAGTGTTGTGGATTGCCGAAGACTTGGGCAGATTGTGAGTAGGGCAAATTGAAAAGTGTTGAGAACATCAGAAATGAAATGATTAGCAGAGGAAGTCCTCAGGTATGCAATGAAACAGTTAGGCAGGAATTACAGAGACTTAATTGGGTGAAAAAACGTGGAATTCCCTCGCCGTTGATGAAAGATGCACAAAAACAAAAACGTTTAAACTGGTGTCAGGCTCATGAAAATCAAGATTGGGATAATGTTTTCTTTTCGGATGAAAGTTCTGTTTGGCTTTTCCCTTATTGTGTGAAAATTTGAACCAAAGATACTGTCAAACCTATCTACCAGCGACCAAAACATAGCCCGAAGTTTCACATGTGGGGTGGCATATCGGCTCGCGGAGTGATGCCATTGTGTGTTTTCACGGGAAACTTGACAAAAGAAAGATACGTTGACATTCTAAATGGTCACCTTCTTCCGACAGCACAAACATTGTATGAAGATGATTGGATTTTCCAGCATGATAATGACCCAAAACACACTGCGCGCTACACAAAACAGTGGTTGTCGGGCGAAAATGTTCAAGTTTTAGACTGGCCCAGTTACAGCCCAGACCTAAACCCAATTGAGAATGTGTGGGGAGTCATGAAGGACAGAATAAACCAAAAGGGACTGAGAAATATTGAAGATATGAAGGCCGAAGTGGTCCAATATTGGGATACCCTGTCACACGATTACCTACAAACTTTGATGGGTAGTGTGCCTAGGCGTATTCAGGCATGCATTGAGAAGCGAGGAGGTCTAACAAAGTACTAAAACAAGACTGAGACTGTAAAAGGATGATGTTTTAACATGTTTATGTAAGTAAAACGCCAGAAGTTAATAAACGTAATGAGTTAAATGACGCAACATGATTCTCAATAATTTCTGGGAATACTATACATTGGATAACACTGCGGCATACCAATGGTACTTTGACATGGGCCCTTGTGTTGCATTGCATTGCATTGCATTGCACTGTCACATAACAATGGTACTTTGAGATGGAACCCCTTTATTGCACTGTCACATAACAATGGTACTTTGACATGGGTCCCTGTGTTGCATTGCACTTCACTGCCACATAACAATGGTACCTTGACGTGGACACATGCCCAAGGCCTGATTATTTTGTGGCTGTCTTTTACAGTAAAATTTTGCTGGAATGTTGCTTGCTTCAACATTCTGATCCTTTCACTTACGCATGTCACTATTTCACTAAACAGGAAGTGGTCAGTTCAACACCTCTGGCAACACCTCAGACAGTGGACGCAGTCGGCCTTCATCAAGACAGAGCCCATGGGCATATCAAGGTATTTGAGAAGATCTGAATCAGCTAATATGGAAGACTTACTCCATTTTCAGCTTAAAGTTTGAAAGGTTAAATATGTTGGTGGAACTTTTCATTTGATTTTGTTTTAATTAATTGCTGTCATGAAAATGTTGCATGTTCAAATCTGTCTGGATAATGTTTCAGATGAAAAGAAAGGTGTTAGCAGAAGAACCAGAAGTGGAAGTAAGTCCTGAGATATAGTTGCCACATACCTTCTATTCGGACGTCTGAAATTCACTGCACAGTTGTTTGCCTTAGGAATGAATTCATGTATGTAAAGTTGCCAGCACCATTCACACATGTCATAGTGTTCAACAAGGTAGTACACACCTACATCACTTTCTTCTGTCCAATTAAAACACAAACCCAGCGAGAAAGTGATAAAATGTTGTAGATTTGGGAAATTAGAGGAGCTTTTTACATCATGTACATATTATTGTTTTGTGTAGGCAAGAGTTCTGACACCAACAGCATGCCTGAAGCTTCACAGAGTGTTCAGGTGACGTGGGATGATCCAACAGGAAGGTAGGTTGGAAATATACTGACATGTTGGGCCTCAAGTTATAAAGTAACAGTCTGAAAGTAGGAAAGGTTGATATATCATCACCTTGGCAATACTGCCCAGTCATTGTCATTAGCTGTGCAGGCGTGTGTCTGTAAGGCCCACAGATTTTAGTATGTCCTGACTTTCTGTTTGGTTTTGTCAGTGCCATTTCCACTTTTGTGCATCACTGTGTGCATTCCTCCCACTTTAAGCTTACTCTGCATGGTGTAACTTGAATAATGTTCAACCTGGCCAAGACCCAAATTCTTTCATTCATTCTTCATAGGACAATGTACACAATCAAATAATGGTTTGATGTTAATATTGCTGCTGCTGCAGACATACGCAAGATTTAGCCTGTAATCTGTTCAATACATGAACCATATCTGTTTAAAGAAAAGACCAACAGGATTGTTTGGTACCTAACTGGACTGTGCTGGACAGTATTTGGCTGTCACCTGTCATATGTTTAGAACACAACTGAGTGGTATTTAAACAAATTTAGTATCGTTTTCTGAGAGTCATCTGAGATGCCTGAATGTTTACGGAAGTAAGGCTTCATACACAGACTACTCACTCATATATCAACTTGTATTTTTTGTGTTTCAGACTGGAACAGGAGAAGCTGGCTGATGAGCTGCATCGCCAGTGTAGTCAGAGTCAGAACACAGATGACTACCTGGCAGGGATTGACCTCTCAAGTTCCAATGCTCAGTTCTCCGAACTGGAAGACCCAGCAGCGACCACCAAGGAGAATGTTTCTCGGGTAGGTCCTACATGGACATCATGTATTGGACCCCTCTTGAATTTTGTACATCGATAATGGTTGAGAAGAGGACTGATTGTGAAAATATTGGCCAAATATAGTAGTGTCTGGTCCCATGTAAAGTGGACAAACCTCAAATCGGGTGACATTTAGTAATGTTGGGCTCACAGTGTGGATGAGTGCTGTGCTTGTCAGGTGTGACAATCTAGCATTTCTTGAGCTTTGGTCCTGCCTGAAACGGAATCACGTTTCTAGTTTCTCCTAGAAGCTGACTTTGTTCAAACATTCCATGCATGGAAACCTGGATTACATAATGAAAATTACTGCTGTTATTGATATGAAATTCATTATCATTTATTGAACACATATGCTATGAGGCAGACATGATCTTTACTGTTTTACGTTATAGACAAGGTCCTCCAAACGGAAAAGCCAGGAAACTGTGAGAACACCAACCCCTGAAGCTCCACCTCTTGGTAAGTCAGTACATTCAGTAATGGAATATTATAGACACTTCTCAAATCAGTTTAGGAGGCCAAAATGAGATTTCTAGCTAATCCTTCTGTTCATTCCACATACACAGTTTTCACACCCAATACACCTTCTTAATACACCTGAAGATTTTGTTTTTCATTTTGCAGCTTTCCCTGAACCGCGTAGAACCAGCAGGGTGATGTCGCCTCAGCCTGTTGAAATCATGGAGGAAGAACAGAAGAAGAAAGAACGGAAACTTCCAGTGATCCTGGTGTCTGGAATGCAGCATGATGTAAGAATGGAATGATGCAAGTGAACAGTGATGAAATTAAGCAGTAATGCTAGGAAACAATGATGTGATGACAGCATCGTGTTTGAGGTAGTAATTGGTTTCTCTTCATATGTGATGTTGTTGTTATGGTATGTCTGCGGTTTTCACTTTGCAAATTGCAACTGTCTTCATCATGGTTATTTGTCTGCTGAGTAAACAGAGTGTCTTCAGTATTCAGTCAGGTCAATTTTCCGCTCATCTGGGTATTTCTGCTAATTTTATTTCAGATTGATCAATTCTGTCAATCGTCTAAATGCCTGATCCTACATTTGATGATACTACGTTAGGGTTTCAGCTGAAAATACATATTCCTGTTGCCTTCCCTGTATGATGTGTGTTGGTGTTGTAGGAGCGTGTGGACTATGGAGCTCTGGTGGAGCAGCTGGGAGGGAAGTTGCTGGACTCCCAACACTTTGATACATCTTGTACACATCTAGTTGTGGGTGAGTCTATCACACGTCTTGTACACATCTAGTTCTAGGGGAGTTTGTCACATGTCTTGTACACATGTAGTTTTAGGTGAGTCTGACACATGTTTTGTGCACCTTTAGCTTTAGGTCTGTCACATGTCTTGTACACATTTAGTTGTAGGTGAGTCCGTCACACATCTTGGACACATCTAGTTGTAGGTGAGTTTGTCACATGTCTTGTACACATGTAGTTTCAGGTGAGTCTGACACATGTTTTGTGCACCTTTAGCTTTAGGTCTGTCACATGTCTTGTACACATTTAGTTGTAGGTGAGTCCGTCACACGTCTTGGACACATCTAGTTGTAGGTGAGTTTGTCACATGTCTTGTACACATGTAGTTTCAGGTGAGTCTGACACATGTTTTGTGCACCTTTAGCTTTAGGTCTGTCACATGTCTTGTACACCTTTAGCTTTAGGTGAGTCTGTCACATGTCTAGTATACCAATGGATTTAGGTGAGTCTGTCACATGTCTTCTACATGTCTAGTTTTAGGTGTGTCCTTCACTTTTGCTGTTGTCCAACTTGGTCCATATTCAGAAACCACAACATTTGAAATGTTTTACCACTAGTTCAGTATGCAGCTGCCATTCACAACTACCTCAGATAAATGTACAACATCTCTGTTGTCATACATCTTTGGAACTATTTGTGACAGTGTCAACATGTAGTGTATACTGGAGAGTGCTGTGTGTGACAATGTCAGCATGTACTGTATACTGGAGAGAGCTGTTTGTGACAGTGTCAACATGTAGTGTATACTGGAGAGTGCTCTGTTTGTGACAGTGTCAACATGTAGTGTATTCTGGAGAGTGCTGTTTTTAACAGTGTCAACATGTAGTGTATACTGGAGAGAGCTGTTTGTGACAGTGTCAACATGTAGTGTATTCTGGAGAGAGCTGTTTGTGACAGTGTCAACATGTAGTGTATTCTGGAGAGCGCTGTTTGTGACAGTGTCAACATATAGTGTACACTGGAGAGTGCTGTTTGTGACAGTGTCAACATGTAGTGTATACTGGAGAGAGCTGTTTGTGACAGTGTCAACATGTAGTGTATACTGGAGAGTGCTCTGTTTGTGACAGTGTCAACATGTAGTGTATACTGGAGAGTGCTGTTTGTGACAGTGTCAACATGTAGTGTATACTGGAGAGAGCTGTTTGTGACAGTGTCAACATGTAGTGTATTCTGGAGAGTGCTGTTTGTGACAGTGCCAACATATAGTGTACACTGGAGAGGGCTGTTTGTGACAGTGTCAACATGTAGTGTATACTGGAGAGTGCTGTTTCAGAGACGCCAGCTCGGAATGAGAAGTTCCTGGCCTGTGTGGCTGCAGGGAAATGGGTGCTACATAAATCCTACTTTGAGGCATGTCGAAGAGAGGGATACTTCGTCAAGGTAGTAGCATTGATAACTGAAGCAGGAATACGATGTGTATAGTGGATAATGTGTGTTAATCATCAGATCATGCATGGCTGATAGGAATACTTGAACAGAATTGATGCATGTCATGTTGACCCAGTTTTGTGGACTGATGTTCTTGATGTGATCACTGGATTGTTTTGTTGAAATTATTCAGTGACTGCTTCTACATAGGTGGATTACTGCTGAGTATAGTTAAAATACAAACATTAATAAATAGGGCCACAGAAAAGACAAGAAAAATACTGACATCTACTTCATTGTGTATGCAATATTTAGGACCAGTTTCAGTATTGATCTAGTTAATATTATTATGCTACCAACCAGTAGATACCAAAGACTTTAATAATACTGGAAGTACTCATTCTTCCTGTCATCAGTGTCTTGTTCTGGGAGTTTATAATGCAGAGTAAGTCATGATGTCTTATTTTCATAGTACAAGTCTCTTGTATTCTATGACCTGTGAAGGTCCCTGTGTAGAATAGGCCTCCAGCAACCCATGCTTGCCATAATAGGCAACTATGCTTGTTGTGAGAAGTGGCTAACGGGATCGTTTGGTCAGGCTGGCTGACTTGGTTGACACATGCCATCGGTTCCCAATTGTGCAGATTGATGCTCATGTTGTTGGTCACTGGATTGTCTGGTCCGGACTCGATTATTTACAGACCACCGCCATATAGCTTGAATATTACTGAGTGCGGCGTAAAACTAAACTCACTCACTCACTCACTTTCTCTTGTATTCTATAGTAACTCATGCTGTCAACCACTAGTGTGGTTCAGATCCAGATAATAGAGACTGCTGTGATACTTCAGATTTCAGATTAAAACAACTCCCAGGTCACCTACTTAGTTCCCTCAGTATAGAATACATGTATCTTAGGACAGTGTTGTAGTCCTCAACATGGCGATATAGAGATCATGATGTTGGATTCAAGTGAAAGATGATGATAAGTGGTGTGCCAATTATTTCCATGTGAATGCTACCTGTCTACAGGAAGAGTGTCATGAGTGGGGAAGTGAAGCAACTCACAACATCATGCTCAACATGAATGCCCAGTGTAGTAAACTAGCAGCTGCAGCTAACAGGTGGAGGCAGAAGGTCAAGGAAATGAAGAAGGTACCCCTTTTATTTGCATCCACTTGTGGTGTCATTACCAGGTAGCAGTTCTTGTGAAATAGACTGAATGGGTCTCCATGTAGATGCTCCGTGATGGAACACCAGGACCACATCAGGCAGTGGTCTTGCATCTGTCATGCACATGAAAGGTGGAAGTACTTGTTTTCTGTCTTTTATGTCAGACATTCAGAATACTTTGTCACATTTTAGAAGTTGAATGACTGAACTAAAATTTCTGTCATAAATTTGACTTTGTTCTTCTTTCAGTGGCACATTTCACTGCAGGTGGTTGTACCCTTACCGCTTTCGAGAATGCTGTATGCTCCAGTGCCAAAAATATTGCATTTGATAGGAGTTATGGAGAAATCCGTATGTCAGCTCACTCATCGTTCAACAAGAGTCACACTAAGTACATTTTACAGAGATTTATCTGTGGCATGTTTGACGTTACATCAATGTACTGTTATTTCCATGATTCACATGAAACTGATCCTAAATGGTTTCCTCTGGATTCTCAGATAGAGCCAAGCTGTCGAGGTGCTTTTGAAGGATGGCAGGTTATTTTGTGTACAGACAAGAACAGAGAGAGCAACTTCTCTCGATTGCTACAAGCAGGTGGAGCTGAGGTGCTGCCCCTCAAGTAAGCACAGTTACTGAGATACCATCTTCTTGTGTGTGTGTGACTGTTCACTCACCAGTAAATGTTTCATCTGTATTATAAGAAATCTTCACTAGCAGCATGGTTGGCATGCTCAACTGGCATGCTGTAATGGTGTAATCGCTAGAATATGTTGATACTGGAAATCGATTTAGTGTCTCATTGATTTCACTTCTGGAATCAACAAATTGAAGCGATTTTTGAAAAGTGAACCTTATTTTGGCTGATAATTTCTTTAAATGTTCACGATAACAGCTTAAGTGATAATTTGCAGGGACTGGTTGATGATATGTTATCGACAAAAAATAGAGGAACTAAGAAATTGAATGCAGCAAATGTTGCTGACCTTGCTGACCTTGAGTGGTCAGCGATACGTTGATGAAACTTTGCATCCTGTCGTGGCTCCACTGGCTAGAATGATGGGCAGGAATTTTGAATTCCAAGATGATAATGCAAGACCATATCGGCCTCACATTGTCACAGGTTATGTCCGACGAGAGGGCATACAGACATTGGACTGGCCCTCTTAGTCCCCAGACCTGTCCCCAACTGAACAGCTATGGGACATTCTCGGTTGAAGTGTGTACACCAGGGACCCCACACACGTCAACCTAGCCCAGCTTGGTGCAGCTCTTCAGGAGGAATGGCGTGCAATACCACGGGCAACCACCTGGAAATTAATCAACAGTATGCCATCAAGGTGTCATGAATGTGTCGCTCAACATGGTGGACATACTGGATATTGAACGTCACGTCCAAATTTGATTTAGTGGACATTCAGAGCTATTTCACATTCACTAGCGTTTCATCAGCTCCCTTATTTTTTGTCGGTAGTATAGTTTATGAGACTGAATGAAATATTTTTCAGTGACTGACTTTGAGATCTGTCATTCAGCTTTGAAGCCTTTCATTGAGGAGAGATGTTGACATCAGTGTATTGTATGAAATGGCTTAGTGCCAGATGACATTTATGATTTCCTATTTGTGAAGATTATCTGATTTGTATTTCCAATCTGTTTCAGACCACCGTTCAGCAGTGATGTTACTGCCACACATGCATTCCTTGAACTTAACAAAGTTAAACTGTCTCAGGTTCGTACCCTACTACTCAAGGGATACTCACCTATTTCCCAGCTTACTATCTGATGGTAGATCAGTTTGAAGAACTCTCAAAGCTTGTCATGGAATCCTGAACGTCTGAGTGGTGTAATTATCACACATCTCATCTGAGGTTATCTGTGTTGTTTTCAATAAAAATGTCCTGTAATGTGAAACATAAGAGGGGGGATACATTCTTTTCTTCTTATTTTTTGCTAATCAGTTTAAGATGTTTTGCTTACTTTTATATTATGGAATCCATATTCATGAAGCATATGTTATGTATATTACATAGTCATTATATATTTTGGTGAGATGTGTTATTGGTTTATCTTATGTTGACGTTAGATTCTGATGGATTTTCTTGTTCTTTAGGATGATTTAGAAAATCTCATCAAATCCAACATCCACTGCCTGAAGCCTGAGTTTATCGCTGCCCATCTGACTGAGGACCCTTGCCCCAACCCTGATGACTACAGCCCACCAGAAATAACAGCATTGCGAGCTAGGTATTGAGCAACTCAATTAGGGCAGTCTTCTACAATACTGTGGGGCAGTAGGGGAGCCAAGTTGTAAAGCATTTGCTTATCGCTCGAAGAGGTTCGATTCCCGACATTGGTACAATATATGAAGCCCATTCCTGGTGTCCCTTGTCATGATATTGCTGGAATACTGCTTAGTGTGGCAACTCACTCACCCCACAAAACTGTGAGATGCCTCTCTCTCTTTGTAATTGGCTTATTTGAATACCTTATGGCAATATAGATTCTTTTAAATGATAATATGTGATTGTGGAATTTGTGGTGACATAGTTTTCTGACAACCAGTGAGTACCAACATCTGTGGATAATAATTTGACTTATAAAACCACTTGGAACAAGGATTTCTTTTAAGATTTGCCCACTTTTCCAAGATGAGTAGCATGTCTGATCTATTGCATTACCAGGGAACATTCTTGGTGTTAGTACACTTCTCTGAATCTGTTAAGACCATTAATCATTTTTGTTCAAAAGTGTTTGAAATGTCTGAAAGAATTGTTAATATTCAATGCTGTAGCAAATGTTTGGATTTCAGTCTTCCAGATTCCATGCCAACAAAGAGAAAGAATTCGGCAACGGAGGGCTCTGGGAAACGACCACGCAGACATTGAAAGTTTCCTCGGTGTACATACATGTATAGACTTGTACATTTTGTGAAGACAGTTGTACAGTTTTGTATATTGCTGAAATTCTTGTTAAAATCACCACTTTTAGATTGTGCATGGTAAATATTGGGTTTAAACTTGGCCAAAGATACACTTTTAGCCAGAATTTTCAATTTGCATTTTTAATATGACGATTTAAAATATCCTTTAAATCATGTATGGAAAGAAAAATGAAGTACCACCAGTTATTTTTGTTGACCTGTGATCTGTACGCAAGTGACTGATTTATGTGTAAGGTTATGTAGCTACGTATGTTACATTACAAGTTTGGAACACTGCTTGACATTAATGACAACGTGTCATACAGGGGAAACAAAAATGTTGTGATAGTATACACCTAGACATATACGAACTTAAAACAAGTTCGGGAGCACCCACATATTTCATACAGCTGAAGTTAATCTTCCATGAAGTGTCAGCTACTGTAGTAATATGAGTGAGGGTGAGTTCAGATTTAGACTTATACTCACATCGGCAATATTTCAGCCATATCATGTGGTAAAACGTAAGAACTGGCAGATTTTAAACTTCTTTTGAGTAGTATACATGACTTTACTCAACACAGAAACCTTGAGTTTCTGGCCCGCTCAAAGACTCCTAAAGCAGTAAGACATATCTGTTGGTCAGTGATGCCTTCTGCCTACTTACAATGTTTGTTATGCAAAATAATACTAATGAACGAAAGGTGTATGAAATTGCTTTTCTGCCAGTATGCTGTTATGTTGTGTATGCAGTGCTGAAGCTGAGTCGCTGTGTTTGGCCAGGTTATGTGAGATCCAGAGACCAGTTCCTATGTAAACATGAGCAGTTGGGGGAAAACAGGAAACAGTTGTCTCAGAATGTTTAAGTTTGAATGATGATATATTCCCATGTAGCATCTCTGATCACTGATCACATATATACTGTTGGGTCCTATTGTGTACAGTTTGTATTCCAGAATTATTGACAGTTGTTGCATTTATGATTTGGGACTTTGCCCCAAACTAGGATCAGTAATCTGCATTTTCATTTATATGATGACATTGTCAATGTGTAACTTACCTGCACAATGACTGTTCCAGTATGTGAAGTCTTGGGAGTTAGGTAAATGTACAGGTGTGGGATGGGTTTCTAATGCTGATGTTTGTCTGTGGATGAGGTACGGGGGATGTGTCCGGATAAGGTGTGGACAGATGTGGTGTTTGTAGGGATGGATGAGAAGTGTGACAAAGGCATGGCAGGCTTTGTGTAATTGGGCATTGTGTTCCTGTGCCTAGATTTTTGAAATGTTCTTAGTCCTACGAACATCTTAAGAGCATTCTCAACACATTGACTTTCATCAAAGTTAAGAATTCTTAGGTCTACCAACGTTTAAAACATCTAGGCGTAGGTAAGTCACAGAGCTGTCATTTTGCAACGTATTTAGGGAAATTTCTGCAACTTACTCCTAGTCCTCTAATGCTATATTCATTATCTGTAAAGTGCATCTTTATGAAATGCCAAATTTTGTAATGTGATATCTTACTCAGAAAGATGTTAATGACTTATGCCTTCTGTCAATGGTAGTTAACCATTTAGGTAAATATGATTTATCAAGCTTCTCAAGTTATCTGTGTCAAAACTAAGATTTCATATCTAGGTTACAGTATAGTCAAACATGCTTCAGTTTCATCTATAACCAGGAGTCTCTGTTCTTTAGTCTTAATCCCAAATTTCACATATGATTAATCCTGGTTTGTTGGATGATATCTTTGTGGGTTCAACAAAGCAGTACATGTCCAGCCCAGTGTCATTTTGGGTTTTCTGGATGAATATCTCTCTCACTGAGTAATGTAGGAATTTGTAAGAAAACATAGGAATCTTTTTCTGCAATAGGAATATTTAGATTAAATGAATACAATATCTTGTATCAAGTATCTGTTGAAATACAGAAAACTTGAAAGAATGACTGATCAAGGTTTACACCCATTTCCGTAATTAGACCGTAATGTAGACTAAATTTGTATATAGTTTTTCTACAAAATTAGTGTAATATTTAAAGAAAGAACTTTCCAATGTGTTGCATGGTGTTGCTTGAGTACAGTTGGATACGTTTAACAAACTATATATACACCAGGAAAAGTTTGTATTAGTTTTGCTGACATTGTTCACCAGCTTATGTTATCATTTATGTAAATACATCAGACTGTTTCCGGTTGTATTGGGAACAGGATTTATGTATATATGAGTGTTGCCTGTAACATTTCACTGCCAGCTTGTCCTGAATATATACATTGTTCATTGCTATCCTTTTGAAGTTCTGAGGGAATTAGTGTTACATTTTGGTGATGACTTGAATAGTTTTGGTGTAGGTTTGAAAACAATCATACTTGTCATTTACGAAGTACTACCCCATAAACTAATTATGACTGTTTTGCATGGTAGCAAATGCTGACATTTATGTTTGTGGTTTTGTGATGGAGTGCTTGAATAACTTTAACATACAATGACAGTTGATCTGAAAGGGACGAGAACAACATACTTATGGAATCTGTGTGATCTGTGGACATATTGAGATTCGTTAACCAGATTCCGCAACCTGATCTTGTTTCCTGTGTGTAACATGTCATCATTGACGAAAGAGTCTTGATATGATGGTAATGTTGATGACATGAAACCTTGAACAGCTATCTTCATACCTTATACAGTGAATGACTAGGTTACTTATATATATTTTTATACAAGTGTTCTTATTGAATGAACTGTTTGTTATTTAACTTAGTTGATACAAACTATGCTTTGATAAATAATTAACACTTGACAGGTCCAAGTACAAGTTCTATTTGCATGGCATTAAAGCCAGTGTTCACATAGAGAATTTGTTTAGGACATTCACTGTTCATTCCTGGTTGCCAGAGGGATCATTGTGCTAAGATGGTTGGGACTCATGCATGGTTGCTGTGTGGAACAGGATTTAGGTTCTGTACCTCTAAGTATAATACCTCAACAACTGCATTTGGACTTTGGAGTTTAAGATGGTCTATTTACTTTATCACAAGATATATATAATAGAAAACCTGGCTATGTTTGCGATCCCTTAGTCCACCCAGTCATATGCAGCTCTTCAGTGTCTCTGACAAGTATTTTATATTAATCAAAACATGTACAAGACATGACATCAAAATTCTTCAAGGTCTTGGCTTGCTTTATTGCTAACTGATTGTTCATTAACTTAACAATATTACTGTACTTAAGATAAATGTTCATTTCAAGTTAAAATGTGCAATAAATTGAACATTTCAAGAATCTGTAAGTTTTTTTTGTAACTTCTTCAAGCCAGTGAGTATGTATGAAATAATGCAGATGGACAAGATCAGTACCATGTATTATCTATGTAACAATCGTCCGGACTCATGTGGTGCTCATTATATTTGTAAAGAGTAGACTGGAGAAGGACCAGGTCAGAATATTTGACTTCAGTCTTATCGGATCGGGTGGTCAGACCCCCTGACTTGGTTGACACGTCATCCATGCCCAGTTGCACAGATTGATGCTCATGCTGTTGATCACTCGATTGTCTGGCCCGTAGACAATTATTTACAGACTGCCACCATATAGCTGAACTATTGCTTAGTGCGGAATACAAAGCTCGCTCACTGAAGTGTACCATATCACTAGGCTGATCTCCGTATTAGTTAAGAGTACCATATGACCACTGTATTTTCAGTATTAGTAAAGTGAACCATATCAATGGTATAAGGTGTTCATACTTGTAGTAGCAGACAATATAAGGTTGGCTGATTAGAGTACAACATATGTGACCTTTTGAAACCTATGAGAATCATTAATGTCTCACATTGAATTCCAAATATGTTGTTCTGGGTACCTCCTGGTTACAATGCGTCACCTGCCTTAGTATGTGCCTTACCATATTGCCCATGCCGCATAACACAACATTATTCTCTCAACATGATCTATCTCTCAACAGTGCCAGTGCCTGTGACCCATGTACGAACCAAGTCTGTCACGGATGTAAGGCTGATATTAAATGTATATCCCCCTTTCACTCGCGGATGTCTTATTTAGACTGTCTATCCATGATGTATAGCAATCACTGACTCACGGAGTTCTGCCGTCTTATGTAAGTATCAAGCAGGTTTTAACCATCTATGCTGTCGCTAAGGCTAGAGAAATTTGGTCTTTTCCCCTGTTTATCAATACTGCAGTAATAAGTGAGTGAGTGAGTTTTACGCCGAACTCGGCAATATTATAGCCATATGGCGCCGGTCTGTAAATAATCGAGTCTGGACCAGACGATCCAGTGATCAACAACATGAGCATCGATCTGCGCAGTTGGGAACCGATGTCATTTCCCAACCAAGTCAGCAAGCCTGACCACCCGATCCCGTTAGTCGCCTCTTACGACAAGCATAGTCGCCTTTTATGCCAAGCATGGGTTGCTGAAGGCCTGTTCTACCCCGGTACCTCCACGGGTCTGCAGTAATAAGACGACCTTGAACATGTGTAGAGGACTTTATGTAGTGAGTCCTCAAATGTCCACCTTCATTGGTAGACGCTTCATTCGCAGGGCACTCGAGCGTCTTTAAAGTTGTCCTTGAATTCGCGATCACATGGTCATTAATGTTGTTATACTGGGCAATAGAGATTAATATAATAATAAACCGTAGTTTGGTCGCAGTGTCATGTTGACGTAGTGTACAACGGTCAAAACAACGTTGCAGTAGGGACAGTTGCGGCCTTCTATGGAGAACTAGGGTCTACCACGTTCAAACAACCGTAACAGTAACTGTTGGGTCTTGGCGGTCAAGTTAACCGTAGAGATCTTTTAAACATGTCCTCTACATCATTAGTTTTGTTGTAGGTTCTGCCGTACTAGAGTGTAATCTGTGTCTGGATGAATGCACACAGTCGTGAACAGGCAAGACAGAGAGATGGTTTTACGACATCTACGATCGTGAAAACTATGATGTAAAAACAAGCCTAAGATGCAGAAAAAGACAATGTATGTATTCAGTGGTAATTTTACCAAGCTGGGTCACCTCGGTCTGGATCCGGTATGAACACAGCGAGAACCCGAGGAAGGTCGAAACCAGATGATCGAGCAAGAGCCCAGCCAACAATAGCGAGGCCGAGTTAGTGACCTGCTTGTAACACCTTATAAAACATACGTGTAAAAGTGAGTTCCTTGAGAAGATGGTGTCTAGTTACCAAACTATTGATTTCAAACAGAAACACAGTACGTCATTTCCGTCGCCGAACCTATTTTTCGAGTCGGTTCACAAAGGTTTCCTCTTTCATGCGACAATGTGGTGTCTGTTAAACCCATGTTACCATACACTGTCTGGGTTGCAGGAATGATCCAATGAGAGCTTGTATTTCTAGATCGGGCCAGGAACGCTGATATCGAGCTAGAGGTGTCTGTCGTAAGACACGTGGCTGTGTAAACTGGTACTACGCTGGACTATGATAAGCAGAAAAAAACTGGTTGGATCTTCTTGTAATGCAATACTTATAATGTTCGGGTTTCACTCCACACTTGAATGAACGGAAAAGAAGTTTCATTTGTCATGTAGAACTCGTCTCACTTCATTCATAACAGCTCACCTTAAATTAAACACACCTGGCTGAAAGTCGCATGAACTTCTGCCATGAGCTGCTTGTCCGGCGTTCATCCTTGACGTCGTCGTTGTCATCATCGGTGAACTTAGTCTCCTCAGAGTCCATTTGACAAAGAGGCTGAACCTGCATGTGGTTATTCCGGGAGATTTGAATCCTACTTGGAATATGCTCACTTTATTGTAGCACATTCTTATATTCCTTCATGATAGTATTTCCCCTGCTAACGTCTCTGATGATACTGTCGGACCGAGGGAGATGGCCTTTGAATCGCTTGATCCTGTAAATACACAGTGACTGCATAGACCCTCAAATGATAAATGATTAGTATTAAGAGTCGTTTATATACATATATTACAATATTTGTATTGGAGAAAGTGTTCAACCGCCATACAGAGCCCAGACCCGATTCCCCAAATTGGGTCAGTGTGTTGAGGTACAAGTCTGATATTGAAAAAAAAACCACCAAACATTCCAGGGTCCTGGCTCACTTTGTTTGCTAGGTGAGCTACAGTGACGTATCACATTTTTATTGTTTCCATCTCAAGGGAATTGCGGAAACAGCAAGATCCTGGACAACGTGCAGAACAACATCTCAACAACATTACCCCGGCAAAATTAGAAAACCTTTGATCTTCGTGTGCCAGGAGGCATTCCATAATAATTTTGTTTACAGAGTTGATGCACGTATTTTGAACTATTTTGCTATTTCATTCAGTTCGATTCTACAACAGACCAGCTTAACTCAAATGAATGTCAGTGTTCGCTCAGTGGAAACCCGAAACGCTGAGCATATGTGTTAAAATTGGGTTTTATGTTCGTGAGTGTGGCCCTCTACGGATTCGTAAAAGTGTTGTGCGTGCTGTTGATATGGGAAGAACTATTCTTATGTAACTGACGAAATACAAGTTTAGGAGACCTCCGAGTGGCAGCCTATTACTGCCAGAAGTATGCAACATTCACGCCACTTTATTTTGTGTGCACTGACATCAATGTTACACTAAATGTTTCGAAATCATTCAGGGTATATTGGGAATGTTTGTTGTAGCGTTTTCATTACTAATGTAATGATTTATAGATACTAATTACTCTTTTCATTGACGCAACATTCAAATCTGTGTATAGCATTCTACGGCGCTTTTGGTAATGTGCTTGCAAAATCTGGGAGCGTTAAACACGCAAGGACGCACGCACGCATGCACACTCACTCGCACGCACGCACGCCATCGGCGTTGTATAGTATGCTTGCGCCTATGTGTCGTGAAGACTACAGTACGATTGTTCAACTTCAAGACGGGGAATCCACCAAAGTCGTCACCGGGTGAGGTTTACATCAGTTCGAGCTTTCCTCCCACATTAAGCAGTCTCAGCTTATCACAGTCCAGTGTAGTACCAATAAGCTGCCTACATCAGACAGTCAGTGTAACATGAAGTTATCGGACAATCGACCACTGCTCAGCACCAGCGTTCTGGATGGCGGTGACTGGCTTGTATCGATGGCAATTCAACGTGTGACCTAGGTACAAAAAGTTTGTTACATGTATGAAAACGATTCTATTTTGCTCATTGAAGCATCTTTCGCGGATCACAAGTACCTCTGTAACTCCCTATGTGTAAATGTCTGTTCAGTGTATATTCTTCAATGCTATATCCAGCAGTACTGAGGCTATATGGCGGCGGTATGTAAATGAACTGGATAATCTAGTGATTGACATCATGAACATCAATCTGCGCAGCGAGATATAATGATATGCACTCAAAGAAGTTATCGAGCCTCATCCACATCTTACGACAAACTGCTGGAATATTGCTAAATAGCGGCGTAGAACTAAACTCACTCACTAACTCTTACGCCAAACGAACTACTTGTGACCTGGTGTGGGGATAGCTCAGTGTTTACAGCGTTGCCTTGTTACGCTGTTCACCCGGGTTCGAGTCCCCACAGTTCTTTTGTCAGCTCTATGATATAGCTTAATAGCTGGAATACTGCTAAAAGCGGAGGACAAAGACAAAGCTCATTCACAACAAGGGACCTATATTCTAACCCGGAACTCCAAGGTCACCTCTGCAATTTGTTAGGCGATCTTCACTACTTTGCTGTAATAAAACCATTCAGAACCCAGCCTGAGATCACATCACTGCACTACAATACGAGTTTCACCTTCAGACAGTCGTGAAATTGATCGCATTTAAATCAAGTGAATAGACGCTGTGGCTGGTAGATCCCGGATAATCCAGACCTGTGAAGTATAAACGGTTATAGCTCGAGGTGACTTTTAATGTCTGACAGGGATTTAGGTCCTTCCGAGGGGATATTTAATTGACCGAACACGTGGTGCATCGCAATAAAAAAGTATCTACTTGAACCTTGCAGTAGAAATCAAAGTGATCGTATGTCCCGTTTAATGTCGTGACCGGCATATCGCGAACTGTAGAACTGTGAGACTGTCCACTGTTGGTCTGTTTCTGTTGTGATCCTTTCCATGACCAGGAGAAATTCAAGCTACCAGCAGAACTCCGTGTACCATATCGATTGCATCACAAACTTGTGTTAATGATTCACTATTATGTAGTAATGACACCACGTGTTTGTGGACAGGTGGGAATACCCATTAAGAGCTTGGTGACTGAACTGTGCTTTGAACAGTATTTCCTGTATATAACAACTTGTCTCATGTATTGAAAAGGTCCGAAATTGTGACTCCGAGATATTACTGGAATATTGGTAACAGCGGCATAAAGCTAAACTCACTCACTCACTTGAACATCATGGTATCCTGGCTCTAGTAGGGAGCGCAACCCAGCACAGTGAACTCCACCTTGATGGCCCTATGGTTAGAGGAGGCGTATCTGTGTAGTGACAGCTACAGTCGGATAGATCCACTTGTCTGATATTATACTGCAGTTTCTGAGGTGCTCGTTATGTCCATACGATACGATAAGTGCGTATAGCTACTTATCACTGTTAAGTTTAGTGAACATATCTAAGAGAACTCTTCCCTGGAACTATTTCCATGGCAATATCACTGTGATCATGATGTAAGACGTCCACATCAACGTGTCAAGAACATCGTCAGTACCAGTTGTCAGTTGTGCTACCCTTAGGATACCCAGTTGTTGGCGTTGTCCATAAACTACTGTATACAGGCGTAGTCGTGAACGTTGTCTTGGGGATATGTCACCACGACTTCTGAGAACTTTCAAAGTCTTCACAACAATTTGTTATTCATTAATTTTCAAAATGCATTTTTGACAACATTCAATCACGAACATGTTACTGATATCGTATTTCACAGTAAACACAAGTTTAATGGCCATAAACAATCGAACCGTGGTTGAATTCCACACAACAATTTCTGCAGCTGATAATTGTGGCGACAAAACTTTGATTCATTTCTCGTTGTATTCTTCGATGGCAGCTTTTGTGGCCCTTGTGACGCAGAGGCCTCCCAACACTACACAACATTCTTTGTACATTATTTGACATGTTATCCAGGCGAGGATTATTGTCCTATGAGGGGATAATGAAATTCACATCTTGCTTTTTTAAGGAAATGCGAACACTTTCAAGCATGAATGAGCAGGTAAGTAATTACTCATGCTTGTCGGAAACGTTTAATATGGACTTTTGGATCGTTTTACAAATATCAGACCTTCACATGTAATAACCTTAATGATTTATCTTTTAAGTTACATAATGTGAAAACTGATCACCATTTAATTTTATTGTTGAACGCGACTTCCTTCAATATTTGATGGTCTATAGCTCCAAAGCATAATTCATGTCAAGAAACTTCAACAAACACATTTACCTGCTCGGTTATTCATAATTCACATCAATAAAAGTGAAACCTTCATTCAGTTATGAGAATTCCGAAACGCAAAATAAACATGAACAAATTTGAAAGTATAAATTGGTATTAATAATGTTTCTCAGATATCATAATACACATCGTTTTGTCCACAGGATTGGCATCAGTGAGTCAGTCAGAGTTTGGAAGATATACTTCGGTCCTAAATTAATCACTGTTGATACTGCTCAAGCGTGGACTTATGTGTCGGGTTGGTAAAGAATCCATCAGCCAGATTCTCTGAGGTATGGTCATGATAAATCATGAGTTTTGCCAGCCTGACAGTCTGGGTCAGTGTTGAGTGTAAATAATTATAACCCGTGGGGTACTCTGGTTATTTCTTAGAATGTCATTGGATCACTGCCGTTACTAGAACCCTATGGGGCGGAGTTGGTATCAATGGAACAACATTCAGCTGGGAAACAATGGATGACATGGACTAGGTACCTGGAAGAACCCCTGGCTGATGGCTGGTCTCATAGTAGCGCATCTTAAAAAATAGGAAACCTGCATGAGATAGATGATACCTATGCCATACATTAGGTATGTTGCTATCAGTGACGTGACAGATGAGAATGTCAGCTAGTATGTGCTCATCATGCACTAGTAAAGGGTACTGTCTCTGCGTCATAACCAGAAACTTCTCTATGATGATTTTGTGGCTCTTTCTTTCATAACCCCCATATGTTCTGAAAATGTCGAAGTGTCATATTTTCATGATCCTCCAACTTCATGAAGTTATACAGGAAGCTAGTTTTATAAGGAACTAAGAAAAGACCACTAATTTGAGTAAGTTATAACTAGAGTAAGTTACGTGCATTTCGTATAAACTATAATTAACTCCTACCCCTAGAGTCACCATTCTCACCCCCAACCTCTCAACCCCAGTTCTTTATATCTATTTGGTCGTTATTAACGTAAATTCACTGGGTGTAATTTTGGTGATCTCTTGTGTATCATGTTTAGTGGCTGTTCTCTCTCCATTACTTATACTATTAACCACTAGTTTGTCTTGAGCACGTCACGTTACTAAATACAGTTGTCATATTTCCTTACCACTCAACCCTGTATTCCATATGATACCATTGGTGTAGTACCACACACTCTTGTTTTGGTTGACAAAATTGTTTTCGATGAATGATTTGAGTTTAGTATGTTATGGTTGTTATCAAGGATTACACTTAAATACAATGTTTCGGTTGTGTTATCAAGGATTACACTTAAATACAATGTTTCGGTTGTGTTATCAAGGATTACACTTAAATACAATGTTTCGGTTGTGTTATCATGGATTACACTTAAATACAATGTTTCGGTTGTGTTATCATGGATTACACATAAACACTATCTTTTGGTTGTGTTAGCTAGTATTACACTTCAATACAATGTATTGGCTTAGTTATCGTGGATTACACTTAAATACATTTTTTTGTTTGTGTTACACCTCAGTGCAATGTGTTGATTGTGCTATCATGGATTCGCGCCAACACAAATTTTTGGTTTGTGCTATCGTGGATTACACTGAAATACAATGTTTTGGTTGTATTGTCAAAGATTACACGCAAGTCTTCTACACTTTCATGTATTTTGAGACTGGATTAGCAAGGACGACACTCTCGTCTAGTATTACTTTAGTTTTGGTATCAAGGATTACATTGTAAATTAGTATTGTTTTATCTTTGTGTTATCAAAGATTACCCCTAAATGCAGATTTGTGTTGTGTTATCAATGATTTCTCAATACTCAGGAATTTTGGTGTTATGTGGTCAAGGATTATACACTGAAAGGCAAAAGAAACGTCGTTTGTAAACGTGGTACTAACTGGTGTAATTTTACACACCATATTTATGAGGACCAAGGCTACAATGAAAAGACAACAAACTGCTACTGGATAATCAATAGTTTAATAATGCATTTCTGGTTAGTTGAAAGATCGTAATCATCGATGACGTCACTGAAGGGAGCGAGAGTCAATACTGTGTGTGACCACCGTTGGCAGTGACAAGTGCAACGCACCTCCTGACCATGGAGTGTACGAGCCGATTCACAAAGGCCATAGGAATTTGTTCCCACACTCTCAGGAACGCTGCCCGTAGTTGGTCTCCAGTTGTCGGCCGTGGTTTGACGTCATTGAGGCGTCTTTGGATCTCATCCCACAAATGCTCAATAGGGTTTAGGTCTGGGCTCAGGGCTGGTCATGGCATGGTTTCCACATTGTGTTGATCCAAGAATGCTCTGGTGAGTCTGCCGGTATGTGTACGTGCATTGTCCTGCTGGAAAACATGGTTCCGATGACGTGCAAAAAAAACGGCACAACGCGGAGTCTAAGGACTTGATCAATGTACCGGGCGGCTGTCACACCATTCCCTCGTCCTGGACCAAGGTTCTGGAAGATTACAGGCCCAAGTTTCTGGTCAAGCCTGATTCCACCCTATACCATGATGCTCGGACCACCTCAAGCGTTTCTCTCCATCACAGAAGCATCTTGGAAGCGTTCTACCCTACGACGCCAAACCCTAGTCCTCCCATCGGCTACGGACACACAATATCGACATTCATCCGAGAAGATCACTATTCTCCAACGTCTCTGATGCCAGTGTTGACGCAATTGTGCCCAGTTTAGACGTACACGTCGGTGATGTTGTGTAAGAACTGGCCCATGAGCAGGAGGTCTACAAAACAGATGGCTGGCTTCAAGGCGTCGCCGAACTATACGGTCGCACTTTGATGGATGCCGATGGTGCCTAGAGCTGTGTCTGTTGCCCTACTGAAGCGATCTTGCACGTGTTGACGGACGATCTGACGGTCTTGGCGTTGTGTGGTTACCCGGGGACGACTACTACGTGGACGGTCATCTGTGCTGTTAGTGGCGTGGAATCACTCTCTGAGACATTCAATCGTTCTAACAGAACAGTTGAAATCAATGGCGATGACAGAAACGCGTTATCCAGCATGAAGACGTCCGATGGCCGTGGTATAGCTGCTGTAGTCAGGAAACGACTGATGTGCGAGCAGTCAGGGTGGCAATTTATACCTTGGATGCACATGAGATGCACGTGCATTGTGCTTTCAATGTTGAGTTTGGGTGAAGTGATCCTTGTCCAAAATCAATGAAAAGTAATCATTTTTCAAGGAAAATGTTTTGGGACACGACTTTATCTTTTTCACTTTAAATAATGTTTCATAAATGTTGGTTGATATTATCAAGTGAAACAACAGTTGACCTAACTATGTCATTGATATAAATTTCATGAACTGAAAACTACGACGTTTCTTTTGCCTTTCAGTATATTTGTTCAATATTTGTTTTTGTAACTCTGTTTTTGTTACATTTGCAAGCTGATTGCAAATAGTTCATTATTGCCTACCTGTTGGCTCCCATGAGACATAAGCACAATGTGTTACATAATATGACATGTTAACGCAGTAATAAATAGCCAATACAGAACCAACCTGTAATTATTAGAGACAGTGCCAACCAAAATATTATATAATACGAAACCATCCATCTTGTGGCGTTCTGTCAACGTGTCAGACATCAGAGAGACAGTATGTGACGAGGGAATAAAGGCTATCAATAATGTGGCTGCAAAAAGTCAAAGCCTCCAAACACGAAAATTGTTAAGATAATAATGGTTTGATGTTTGTCTGGTCTATTTGAGGGGACATGGAAAAGTGTTGCCCTTAAACGGTTCCAGTGAAGAAATACGACCAACGCACTGCCGCGTCTTGAATGGCCCCCCCAAGAGGGAACGGAGGGCCCTTTGCAACAAAATAATCAATCGGTTTACACAAAGGAATTGGGATAATCAATAATATGAATTTATATGAGATCGTTTTACCATAAATAGGTTCTGTTGTGTAGAGGAGTATCCCGATATGGGATGGTACGTGTTGGATGCCTGGATGTCTGGTCTGACGGGGAAACAGGACCAACAGGCCTTAAAGGTGTAGGGAGCCCGTCTGTGCTGGACGTGTTAGTTACACAACACGCCGCGGTGATAGGAGTGAGGGGGAATCAGAGAGATTTTATACTGAGTTGTATTTCGTTATTGCCCAGTTTCTTACGACACGAAGAATGGGTTTTTATACAGTACCCACTTGGGACGCTTAAACCACAACATACTACACCTCCTCGATCATATGACTTAGTAGGAATGATATCATTATCTTACAACACGATTTTCTCGGTAGGTTATAGTAAAATCATGCGTTATACTAAAGGACATTCAAAAATTCAAAAATGGGTTTCGTTGTTACCCATCGTTACTCTTGTCCTTACACAGGAATACACTTGTCTTTATCCAGCCTTATGTTTAGCCTTACACAGTCTTACTCTCGTCCTTACCCAGCCTTACACTTGTCCTTACCTAGTCTTATGTTCGTTCTTACTAAGTCTTACGGTCGCCCTTACACAGTCTTACGCTCATCCTTACACTGTCTTACGCTCGTCCTTACACTGTCTTACGCTCGTCCTTACACAGTCTTACGCTCATCCTTACACAGGCTTACTCTCGTCCATACATAGTCTTACGCTCGTCCTTACACAGGCTTACTCTTGTCCTTACACAGTCTTACGCTCGTCCTTTCACAGTCTTACGCATGTCCTTACCCAGCCTTACGATCGTCCTTACACAGTCGTACGCTCGTCCTTACACAGTCTTACGCTCGTCCTTACACTGTCTTATGCTCGTCCTTACACTGTCTTACGCTCGTCCTTACCCAGGCTTACGGTCGTCCTTACATAGTCTTACGCTCGTCCTTACACAGTCTTACGCTCGTCCTCACACAGTCTTACGTTCGTCCTTACCCAGGCTTACGCTCGTCCTTACATAGTCTTACGCTCGTCCTTACACAGTCTTACTCTCGTCCTTACACAGTCTTACGCTCGGGCGGAAATTCACTGCTCTGAAGATGTGCATAATGTCAAAGTGAGAGATCTGTGGTCAGCTGCGACAGAGATTTGGATGGGCCAATATAAGAAGCTAAACGCCGTGTTCTTTACTACTGGCAGAGGTTAAGGCATCTTTGCGGCAGTCATAGCACTGTGATCGGTTTGTCGAGCAGGTTTTAGGGCCCCCTTTCACAAAGCTGTCCTAGCGATACGACTGTCGTAGCTCTGTACTAAAGTACAGGAGATACGATAGCCGTAGCGGTATAATTTATTTGTGAAACGCTCCCAATGCCGTAATTAACACCGATGTGTGGTTGAGTGAGGGGAATGGACCTCGCATAAGTCAGCCCCTGGCATCTGCTTATTATCTTTTAATATTATTGTGGTACCTGAGTATCTATTGTAACTTCATTATGACCAGACTGGACAGACAAAAAACTTCCTATAGCCATCTAATAACACAATACTCACAAGCGCAGGAAGTCAGTCTGATGTTCCTGATAGGACGTAGAGAATGGTGACGCCACACAGGCACCTCAACAACGAAGTTATGCTGTGTAATGCTTTTTGGATATTTATCAGTAAAACGATACGCATGGTGGGCGCGGTAGGCGAGCTGGCTAAAGCGCCAGGTTAGTGATCAAGCGAGGTTGAGGTGTCGGGATCGAGCCCACCTGTGGCCGGGTGTAAAAGCCTTGGAGTCAGCTTTGTGAGCAGACTCTTTCCGTGTTGTCACAACCCCTAGTGTGCAGTTGGTGTATTACCAGACGGTGGCCTGATGAATACGCGCATACACATAGTTGCGGGTACAGCAACGTGCAGTAAACTTGGACAAAGTATTGTGACTATGTCTCCCAGTTATCCCAGCTGTGAATTGGGTATCCCGTTAGGATGACAGAACCATAATAAAACTCGGCGCGCTTAGTTGTATACTCCCCAGGAAGTTTAGATTGGTGATACCATGTGACGGTGAGACGGACATCCAATGACCGAGGGAAACAAATACCAACGCCTTGAGAAACCAATAGCTACATAGATATGCTCTATATAAATATCCTATAATAATAATGAATGCGTGCCACAGTCTCAAAGATTCTCTTCTACTTGGATGATACTACGCAGAAGATACTGACACTAACATAGATAATACTAAGTCTTACATTTGTGTAGAAAATATTTTACTTAGAAACTTTCATCTGGGTAGCTACTCACATTTACGAATATAATCTACTTCTGTCAAATTATCGGTATGGTTACTAACTTTCTCGAGTTATTGACAATACGTATTTGGCCTTTTCGGTTCCTGTTTGTGGGCGATTTGTTCAACAAAATATTTCAGGTTTTTGTATTCTCAAGCAGATGGTTTCATCTTTATTTTGTGAAAATGCAGAAAACACCAAACGGAAATAACCGACCAGCAGAAAAATATACAAATAGGCGTGCTAGATGAAGTGTACGAGGGAATCTTCATAAGACAGAACCACGGTCAGAGTACGATCATAATATCGTGTATGGGGGTTTAACTATTTTCTTCGTAGAATCGTTTATGAAGAAGATATAAAATACACAGTTGTCTAATAACTTTTTAACGATGTCTTTTGCGAGTAACTGGAAAATAGTGGCAGAAGTTCTGCCGTTGTAAGGCATCTGTGTGGTGTTTGTGTCGACACCCCATGAAGCAAGTGAGATGTGGAACTGTGACATGGACTGTCCGCTATATTGGATGCTCAGTTTATTAAAGGTTGTCATGGAGCGTTCTTTTTAAGCGCAGCTCTATCTAAACAGGAGTTTTCGGATTTCGCGCTGTTATTATATTCGCTGAGTTTTGTACACATCGAACCGGGGTCCATATTGTGTTACCGTCCTTCTTGCCGCTCAGGTACTTTATCCTTTTTGCTGATCAGGTACTTTATCCTTCTTGCCGATCAGGTACTTTATCCTTTTTGCTGATCAGGTACTTTATCCTTCTTGCCGATCAGGTACTTTATCCTTCTTGCCGATCAGGTACTTTATCCTTTTTGCCGATCAGGTACTTTATCCTTTTTGCTGATCAGGTACTTTATCCTTTTTGCTGATCAGGTACTTTATCCTTCTTGCCGATCAGGTACTTTATCCTTTTTGCTGATCAGGTACTTTATCCTTCTTGCCGATCAGGTACTTTATCCTTTTTGCCGATCAGGTACTTTATCCTTCTTGCCGATCAGGTACTTTATCCTTTTTGCTGATCAGGTACTTTATCCTTCTTGCCGATCAGGTACTTTATCCTTTTTGCTGATCAGGTACTTTATCCTTCTTGCCGATCAGGTACTTTATCCTTTTTGCTGATCAGGTACTTTATCCTTCTTGCCGATCAGGTACTTTATCCTTTTTGCCGATCAGGTACTTTATCCTTTTTGCCGATCAGGTACTTTATCCTTCTTGCCGATCAGGTACTTTATCCTTTTTGCTGATCAGGTACTTTATCCTTCTTGCCGATCAGGTACTTTATCCTTTTTGCTGATCAGGTACTTTATCCTTCTTGCCGATCAGGTACTTTATCCTTTTTGCTGATCAGGTACTTTATCCTTCTTGCCGATCAGGTACTTTATCCTTCTTGCCGATCAGGTACTTTATCCTTCTTGCCGATCAGGTACTTTATCCTTTTTGCTGATCAGGTACTTTATCCTTCTTGCCGATCAGGTACTTTATCCTTTTTGCTGATCAGGTACTTTATCCTTCTTGCCGATCAGGTACTTTATCCTTTTTGCTGATCAGGTACTTTATCCTTCTTGCCGATCAGGTACTTTATCCTTTTTGCTGATCAGGTACTTTATCCTTCTTGCCGATCAGGTACTTTATCCTTCTTGCCGATCAGGTACTTTAAGCATAAAAAGCAAACTGTCTCATTACACTGGCCACTACAGAACAAGGAAACTTATTCAAGAAATATAATTTTCGCTTCGATAATCTGATTTGTTCAGATTGTTTCAAATTGTGATGAAACAGCCAATTTCTGTTCCCGTGATTTTCCAGCCAGGGCTTGGAATAAAAGATACCAAAAGATATCCCCTTATTTTCTCACACATAAATCTGTCAGACGAAACAATAACCACAAGAACTGTATGATAAGAGGTATGAACTCCGCTCAATTTTCTGGAGTCTCTGAAAATACGGTCGAGTAAGTTCTTTCTAATATTTCCCAGAGCGCGATGAGAATATTTTGTACTGGGGTCGAAACATTTCTGGCCTCAGTAAAGCTTTCAAAACGGTTAATGGTGGACATGTGGAGGACAAATTATGCCCGATGCGACTCCTTAATTTGACTTGAAACTTGTGTTCACTCGCCTTTCCAGGGGAACGACCCACTAACATTAGCAATGCTTATGACGTTTGGTACTGGTAGGGCTGTAGACACACACCCTTTCCCAAGCACCGGCTATCATCAACAGGTATATAATTAAGTCGGAACTGTACAATCGGTAATAGATATTTTATTTGATCGTTGATTTGTTTTGTCGATTTTGTTTTTATGTTACAGTTCCTGTTGCCCAAATGGAGTCCATATTATACTTTGTCCTTTAGACTTCAAGGGAGTACTTGAGAGCAGACAGCAGGGGTGCGTACTTCAGGTGCAGGGTGACAAGTCATCACTCTTGGGTGAGTCAGGACACCTTGTTTACCACTTTGGATCATATTGTTTTGAACTTTCAGATGACTAACATGATGAACCATTCCACTGGGACCCCTTCCTTCTTTTGAACAGACGACAATTACTGCCATTTGCAAAGGCACAAAAGTGAAAGGAATTGGAGTAAGTAAGATCCAAATCCTTTGAGAAATGTATGGTCAGTTTTGGGCCTGGGACAGGCATGCGGACAATATGAGAGGAATTTCTAAACATCGGGCAGAGCTGTAGGAGAGGACGCCCGTGTCAGATCGATGGTACCCTCAATGTCTCCCTGTGACTCAACGGGCCACACAAGGCCAATGAAATAATCTGTCAATACTATACGTCGATTGAAAACTCGATATCAATTAAACCCTTATGATTAGTTGTAATTTGGGCTACAGTTTGGGACTCGAGTCCTCGTGGAACTCTAGGTTCAACCTGAATAACACAGTCACTGTCACAATTCTTCGCCGTCTGATTCAGTTCACAGCTATTGCAGGGCAGATAACTGTAGCTCTCAAACAGCCTCCCACACACCACAGACAATCTTGTGGAATGTTAAATACTTCAGGATACTTTAAATTCTTGGAGCAAGACGTTTATTTTTATATTATGAGAAATAATGGAACACCTTGTCTGTTGATCGTCTGCCGTCTGGAGTTCTCTCGCTATAAAGTGGTGGCTGGCTTCATGTAGCCTGGACCGTCAAACCTTCATCCAGAGATCTCGGTAAGTATTATTCTGATACTTGGAATAGCATTATAGTGAAATAGCTCATTCCCTGTTCAGTGCTTTATCGAGGGAAACTTTTATACTTCCATCACCGCTCTCGATGTTATGGGATCCTGGTATGCTTTTTGTCATACCCACTCTGTTACAGCTGTTTTCTCAACACTCGCTGAAATAAACTACCAGTATTCTGTCTGCAGTCTAATTTACCCACATGGGCATCCTTTACTATCTCCTTTACCCAAACAGGCAAGATGAACATATTCTACTATGGTTTACCTTGGCGCTGATGTATTATACACGATAAGGTCAGGGCAACTTTTTAGGTGTTTTACTGAGGTTTTGGATGTACGTATTACGTCACTTTACTGCTGTAAAACAATCAAGTAAATTATATAAATACTCATACTACAGACAAAGGAAAAGCAGATTTACCCTTTGCGGATATCCTACTGAAAATGAGACGAAAATGACAGAACCATACCCAAGCACATGCTGGGCCGGCCACCCGTATGTCCTACATATATGGCCGTCTGGAAGCCATTTAGTTTGACAAACGTTGAAGTGTACTAATGTGGCTGATGTTACTGGTGAGTAGTAACTTTAGGAACATTTACAGACACCAGTTGTACACGAACTAAATTCAGTCGATAATGTCTATATAACGTATCTGTTACACTATCAGCTACCCGAACAGTACTGGTGGTAATTACTGATTGCAACTCGTTGTGCTGTCTTCAGTCTGAACGTCAAGAGTGCATGGTGTACTCGTTCCGTCGTCTTCAGTCTAGAAGTCATGAGTGCACTGTGTACTCGTTCCTTTGTCTTCAATCTGAACGTCAAGACTGCATGGTGTACTATAATAACACAATAAATGTGAACGTATAATGCGCCTTTTCCATGCACAAGGTCCATGCTCAAAGCGCCAACAAGGCAGGTGGATAATATATATATAAGAAGTAGTTTCCGAAATAATAACATAATGGGGATCTTCTCTGACATGTTTGAGTCGTGTATCTTCAGGGAGAAGATTTTCGGAAACTACTTCTTATATATATCTACAACTGTATGCTCGGTATTCCAATCACTTTCTTTACAGATGGGTGTTGAGCAATCGTTTAAAGGAATTAAAATCAGCAGATACGGAGAGAGTTCCAGAGTTGAGGGGCCGAGCAGGCTAAGGATTTCCTTCCAAAAGTTTGCAGTTAGGCACAGAGAGTAGGTTCCGATTCTGGTAAACGAAGCTGTCTTCCTGGAAAGTATGGTGTAAGAAGTTCTCTTTAGCATTCTGGACCTTTGTCATTGAGATATTTGTACACAAAACACAATATTATGAAGTCAGTTCTTGATTTAACAGGAAGTCAGTGGAGGGTTTTCATGGCAGGTCTTATGTGGGAGTGCTGGGTAGTTCTGCTTATGATTCGGCAGGCTGTATTATAGACAGTGTGTAATTTTGAAGGCAGTTCTGAGAAATACCAAAAAGGAGGCTGTTACAACAATCAGTTCTTAATAAAACAAGTCCCTGAACCAGACCATGCGCTGCATCACAACTAATAAGATGTCGTATTCTGCTCGTGGATGAAAGAAGCATATTCTACAGAGCTGATTAACATGAGTGTCCATCGCCATTGGTGAGTCAGGTGTAACTCCGAGGTCTTTAACAGTGTCCTCTGATTGTATCGCTGCATCAGCTACCCGAACAGTACTGGTGGTAATTACTGATTGCAACTCGTTCTGCTGTCTCCAGTCTGAACGTCAAGAGTGCATGGAGTACTCGTACCGTCTTCTTTAGTCTAGAAGTCATGAGTGCACTGTGTACTCGTTCCTTTGTCTTCAGTCTGAACGTAAAGACTGCATGGTGTACTCGTTCCTTTGTCTTCAGTCTGAACGTAAAGACTGCATGGTGTACTCGTCCCGTCGTCTTCAATCTGATCATGAAGATATGGTGTACTCGTCCCATCGTTTTCAGGCTGAATGTCAAGGGCGCATGGCGTAGTCGTTTCGTTTTCTTTATTCTGTACGTCAAGACTGCATGGTTTACTCGTCCTCTCGTCTTTAGTCTGAGCGGCAAGAGTGCATAGTATTCTTGTTCTGTTGACTTTATTTTGAACGACAAGACTGCAAGGTGTACTCGTTCCCTTGTCTTTATTCTGAACGGTAAGAGTGCATATTGTCCTCGTTTCGTCTTCGGTATGAATGGAGCGTAAGGGGGTACTTGTCTCGGCCCATCTGTAAGTGGCAAGAGTGCATGGTGTACTCATCAACCCATGGCACAATGAGAGGCTGCAATACATGGTGTACTCGTCAGTCACCTACTTAATAAGTGGCAAGTGTGGATGTGTACTCGTCCATCTTCACTGGATTTCTCACGGTCAACGGTACATAATGGCGGTTCGTCAGTTCATTCAGCAGTAAGTTTACCCTCCCAAAATGATTAATGAATAGGAAAAGTACGTTCTTGTGAACAAACCGTTTCCAAATAGACAGAAACGAACATTCTTAAGTCGTCCAGTCTACCGAATCTGAACGCTAGTAACAATACGTGATTTCGACAAATTAGCTTTTTGTACCAACTTAACGTCGTAAATAGTTCTGTTCTCTTTTGTCACTTAGCTAAGATGCCACGATGGGCCGAGCACCAGGTGTGTGTGGCTTTAACGCCGAGTTATTAGCTGTGAGGCAATCTACTTGAAGAGCTGTCAAAATTTATATTACGCAACGATGCAATTTTTCGTAACGCTATTGATTGCTGTCTTTTTATAGGCTCGTTGCGAATACTCATCACAAAATATTGCCAATAAATGTTTTGATTAAAGGACCCCCAAACCTCTTTGCTCAATTTATGTCCCACCGTTAGCCCAATAAATGTAAAATTTCTGAAAATGTAGAAATCCCTGTTGATAAATTTAACAGGATTGTAGCAATTGTGATCGTTTATTTTCGGGGAGATTTAATGTGCGCGTTGAGGCGCCTTGAACGGGATATGGCTCGGAAGACGTCACGAAGATCAGCGGAGGTGTCCGTGACAATTCAACGTTATCTGTGGCTAAGTAGGAAGCCAAGCGACTACTCTTTAGCACAAGTGTGTTATAAGATGGAATGGCTCTACCAGAACCAAGCCGACAAACCACACACTGTTTCCGATGCGCCTGGGGTCAACGTGATGGGAAGAGGATTTGATGAGACAAACAGATAGGACATTTAAAAAGATATTTATCAGAGACTAAACCAGTCTGATTTCTACCCGTGACTCACGTGTGTGTTAGATGGAAATCTGCAATGTTTCGTTGGCCTTTGTTAAACGCACACTCAGCAATATTCAAACTTACATGACTGAGGAATGTAAATTGTGTATAGGCGAGACAATCCAGTGATTGGTTTCCAGACCAACACCGACGGGATAGATTCTTCGACATAGCGTTGTTTGCCTGTATACCAAGTCACATCAGATCTGGGTTTTGATTTGCCTATATACCAGGTCACATCAGACCTGGGTGTTGATTTGCCTATATACCAGGTCATATCAGACCTGGGTGTTGATTTGCCTACATACCTATGTGTTGATTTGCCTATATACCAGGTCACATCAGATCTGGGTGTTGATTTACCTATATACACGGTCACATCAGACCTGGATGCTGATTTGCCTATATACCCGGTCACATCAGACCTGGGTGTTGATTTGCCTATATGCCAGGTCATATCAGACCTGGGTGTTGATTTGCCTACATACCTATGTGTTGATTTGCCTATTAACCAGGTCATATCAGACCTGGGTGTTGATTTGCCAATATAACCGGTCACATCAGACCTGTGTGTTCATTTTCCTATATACCCGGTCACATCAGACCTGGATGTTGATTTGCCTATATACCAGGTCACATCAGACCTGTGTGTTGATTTTCCTATATACCAGGTCACATCATACCTGGATGTTGATTTGCCTACATACCAGGTCACATTAGACCTGGGTGTTGATTTGCCTTTATACCAGGTCACATCAGACCTGGATGTTGATTTTCCTATATACCAGATCACATCAGACCTGGGTGTTGATTTGCCTATATACCCGGTCACATCAGACCTGGGTGTTGATTTTCCTATATACCTATGTGTTGATTTGCCTATATACCAGGTCATATCAGACCTGGGTGTTATTTTCCTACATACCCGGTCACATCAGACCTGGGTGTTGATTTTCCTATATACCTATGTGTTGATTTGCCTATATACCAGGTCACATCAGACCTGGGTGTTGATTTGCCTATATACCCGGTCACATCAGACCTGGGTGTTGATTTGCCTATATACCAGGTCACATCAGACCTGTGTGTTGATTTGCCTATATACCAGGTCACATCAGACCTGGGTGTCGATTTGCCTATATACCTATGTGTTGTTTGCCTATATACCAGGTCATATCTGACCTGGGTGTTATTTTCCTACATACCCGGTCACATCAGACCTGGGTGTTGTTTTCCTATATACCAGGTCATATCAGACCTGGGTGTTATTTTCCTACATACCCGGTCACATCAGACCTGGGTGTTGTTTTCCTATATACCAGGTCACATCAGACCTGGGTGTTGATTTGCCTATATACCAGGTCACATCAGACCTGTGTGTTGATTTGCCTATATACCAGGTCACATCAGACCTGGACGTTGATTTGCCTATATACCAGGTCACATCAGACCTAGGTGTTGTTTCCCTACATACAAGGTCACATCAGACCTGGGTGTTGTATGCCTATATACCAGGTCACATCAGACCTGTGTGTTGTTTTGCTACATACCAGATCACATCAGACCTGGGTGTTGTCTTCCTATATACCAGGTCACACCAGACCTGGGTGTTGATTTGCTATCTCGGCCTGATGGGGGCTCAATTATCCGTCACTGGTTTGTTTGATCCACATTCAACCACTTACGGGCCTCCTGTAACATATACTCGCTCAATACTGAACAATATCCAAAACTGCACCATTTCTGCTCAATGACGGTAATCACAGCATTGCGGTATAGTTTAATGTATCATTTCATAACAAACTGACTGACGTTTATCTAAACAGCGTCTCGACAAAAACTCCCCCATGCACTGGCACAGGTCACTGACCTGGAGCTGGGTAGTTTACATTACTTATCTTTGGTAAGACCTTATGAGTTTGAACCCATTCTCCAGACGGCTGTTTGATATGCGTGATGAGCTTCCGCTAGACGTCTAGACAGGTCGCTGGAGTGGGAGACATAAAACCAAAAGTCTATAACAAAGTTGGTGTGAAGGTTCTCATGTTGAATTCCAGCAGGGGGCTTCGATTTCCGTTTACATCCACTGTTCTGGCTGATTGTCGGACGTAATCTGTCTCAGTCAGAACACGCACTCTTTCAGACCGGTAGGTCTGTGGTTTAGGTGTGACATGGGGTAAGGGCTGTAGTGTGCAGAGGGTGGGACATAACTGGCGGGGTATATGTGGGGTATGGTCCATGGTGTATGTAGCGTGGGGTGTGGTCCGTTGTGTATTCGGGGTGGAGTATGGCACATAGGGGTATGCAAGATTGGATACGTAGGATAGGGAATGGTCCATGGTGTATGTAGGGTGGGATACGTAGGATTGTGTATGTAATGTGGGGTATGGTCCATGGTGGATGTACGGTGGGGTATGGTAAATAGGGTATGCAAGATAGGGCATGTAGCATGGGGAATGGTCTGTGGTGTATGTAAGGTGGGGTATGGAAAATAGGGTATGCAAGATAGGGTATGTAGGGTGGGGAATGGTCCATGGGGTATGTGTACCATGGGCTGTCTGGGCGGGCTGTCCCGTATATGTGATGACGTAAGGTTAGAAAAGGTGTGTGTGAGGTATGGTTTGTGGGGTATGGATTGTTGCGAAGGCTCGTTGGAGGTAGGATTGTAGCATGGGGATTGCATGGTGTGGATTGTAGGGCATGTGCCCTGGGGTATGGATTGAGGAGTAAGGGCCGTGTCGAATGGATTGTAGGTATTTGATTGTGGGCTGCGGATTGTAGGGAAGGGTATAAACATATCGTGCGTATGGTGAGTGTGATGTTGATGGAAGCTGATGTGAGATGTGCGACGTGTGTCACGTGTTGTATGATCTGTGATATATAATATTCAACATCATGCAACCACGCTAATTTGTTCTCCAAAACCCTAAGCTGCAATGCATGGGCTACTGTCCCACAAGAGACTGATAAACCGCTGTCACACCTGTCAATTCATCAAACGGATGCATTCCCGGAACAACTCCCTAGACAAACGAAGTATCCGTAAGCTGGACATGAGTGTCAGAACCCCACGCCAGCATCAATACCCAATATCTCCCACGGACAGCGGGCAGCGTAATTTGGACTTTATTGACCATAATCAACGAGGTCTTCCTTCCTCTCCCCAGTCCAACCCGCTGAAGCCACGCTGGTTCGCTGCCGCCGTGGTTCAGCAGAAGTTGTTTAAATCAACTTGACCCGACGTTGTTTGGGAGGCGCCCAGACATTTCAACTTGACCCAGCCAGCTCTTCACTGGGGCAGTCATCTTCACACATCTTTACGCAGGGAAAATCGATTCCAGTTGATTGAAACGAGCTACTAAACATTGTTATGTAATGCTGAATGTATAGTCGCTGTCGACGCTTCCTCTCGAGGATGATGCTAGTGTCGATGTTGTAGTCTGACCGGGCGGACCTCCCGGTCAACTACCGGACATTCTGACATCGTACCGACAGTTGCAGCAGCAGAGACAAGGGCAGGGGGGCGGCAGCGACGGGGTCTTAAATCAAACTTTCAATTCCATTTCCCGATATATTTGAGTTGTAAAATGAAGACAGCACAAAACCACTCTTGTCGTATTGACCTCGTGATCTTTGGTGAAAGCAGTCATGACACACGTGAGTGAAGAAAAGTTTAGGCAGTACTCGCCAATCTGTATCTATGTCTATTTGCCCGCTGTCTGTATGTCGTTCGTCAGTTCGTTCGCTCAGTATCTTCACTCATCGTCATGCAACGATACTCCGCATATGAATGTCGTAGTCCAGTTAATGACTCGCAGCTTTCATACGAACCTCTCCTCGTCAGGAAACTGAAATATCATGTTTTAATTGTTTTTAGGATGCCCAGGAGCATCTTTTTGGGGGAAAAAGGTTCACTCATATGTATTGATGAATGCCTGTTTATTACATCCTCAACGAGAGAAGGTAATATCCGTGGTCGAGTAGGTCTGCCCGGAGAGCTGAAAGGTGGTTCGATTCCTGACCGCGTCATGATAAATATGATACTTGTATTAATTTTGTATTTCATCGTCTTTTGGTATGACGCGCGACCTTTCGTTCTCTGGGCGGACGCTCTAACCACTACACCCTGGAGGCAGTCGGGACAGGTTATGACTGATTTAAGATTATCGGTTTGTGATTTCACTCCAGTGCTATAGGTTAAGTCTCCATTTCATTACACACAGGTTTATAACTGAAGCCCCCTCAGTATTTTAAGTTGATAGAAGCTTACATAGTCTATATGTATTGCAAATATTACAGAGAGAGTAATTTAATGAGAAAAGTCGAGAGACCTGCCTGTGTAAGATATAACAGTACCATCTATTTGTCTAACGCAAAACAAAACAGAACTACATAGTTTTTGGCAGTATAATGCTGATGTCAATACGTGAAGGTGAGCTCCCAAACTGCTAGTATTATGGAGCACTATCTAACTGATTTTCATTGAGCGGTCACAGGCAGGCTGAGTGAGCTGACGTGTCAAAGTTGCCTAATCACTGGTTTGTTTGGTCCAGACTAGACTAGATATTTACAGGTCATCATGTGGTTTGTGTTTTACGGCGTTAGATATACGTATCCACGAACACAGGAAGCCCTGCACCATATTGGTAATTGGTTTGTACATAAGGGCATAACGGCAGCAATGTCATAAATGAATAAACGAGTGTGCTTCATATATACTCATTACCGCCGCCGTATACTCCTTTATACTCCGGTATACCCCGATATACCCCGGTCTACCCCGATATACCACCGTAGTGAGTGAGTGAGTTTAGTTTTACGCCGCTTTTTAGCAATATTCCAGCAATATCACGGCGAGGGACACCAGAAAATGGGCTTCACACATTGTACCCATGTGGGGAATCGAACCCGGGTCTTCGGCGTGACGAGCGAACGCTTTAACCATTAGGCTACCCCACCGCCCCTACCACCGTATACTCACGAGCGCACTAATCTACTGCACAAGGTTAAATAAAATATCGCACTTTGGGCATGTCTTATGTTTTGGATCCTGCGCGTTATAAACATGGTCGGTATCATCTCTGCACAATCTGTGATGATTACCGTCATATGATCCTTTGACTCATAAAGAAAAACCAACAAATTGATTGAAATTCATGTTGATTTCGTGATGATAATTGCTCATTTAAACCCCCCAAACACTGATTTTCATACAAAGCCACGTATGCCCCTGTGGAAGTATGTCCCTGGAATGTTTCATGTTGAATTTACTAGTGAATGTGAGCCTTCAAAATGTCATTTTCGTGTCTTTCACGATTCAATGTCTATTACGGGTGTAAGCTCCACACGTGACTTTAAGACTGCCAGCACTCTCCCTCATACCCCTGTCAACCTCCTCATGCTCTGAAGGACAGTCCACGCCATTCCTCGTGTGAAGCAGCATTGGGACAGGTTCTGTACAATGTACCGTAGGATCCCTTTGATGCACATGACGACTCAGTCATGTCCCAGATATGCTAGGAAGCATTAAGATTGGGACTTAATCGTGAGATATGTCAGAGTCGTAGCTAGTATGTATGTATGGCATGTTTTAATCCGATCTCCATATATCTGCATCCATCCATCCATCCATCTAGATCATCCATCCAAAAATCCATCTGCCTGCCTCTTCCCTCCATCCATCCATTCAAGCACCAACCCATCCACCCATCCATTCATCATCTATCATCCACCCATCCGTCCATTCATCTATCATCCATCGATCCACTCATCCTCCAGCCAGCCTTCACACTAATTCATCCACCCATCACCCAACCGTCCCATCCATCATCAATCCATCCATCCATCAGATCCGTCCCATCCATTTATCAATCCATCACATTCGTTAATTCCACCATCAAACACACCCATCCACTTTCCATTCTACCATGCATCCATCACACCCACCGATACATCACATCCGTCCGTCACACCAATCCATCAATCCATCCAGCATTCATCACATCCATCCATCCATTACATCAATTAATTGCACCATCATCCAAAACATCCATCCATTATCCATTCATTTCATCCATCCATCCATCCATATACCTACCATCCATACATCTCACCCCTTCCATCCATCCATTACACCCACCTATACATACATCTCATCCATACACCTACCCATCCGTCCGCTCATCCATCCATACACCCATCCTTCCATCCATCCCCTCATCCATCTCTCTATCCATCTAGATCATCCATCCACCCATCCAGATCAACGAGATGTTTGCTTTCAGTGAAAATGAATTGTACTTATAAAGTTTTGCAAGAAAAGAATGCTGATATATTATCTTTGTATTCGGTAGTCAGGTCCAATGTAAAATTTCACAATCAAATCTAACAAACAGAAATCACGTGTCTGTGCTATAGCTCCCGAGGAATTGGTTTCCATTTCTTTCAAGACTTGGTTTTGTTGTACTTTTTGGACAAAATATCGATTTTACTCTGCTGCCATAAACAAATCTGAGTCATACTGTTGTGAAAGACATCTTAAAGTCTGTGGTGATTCTTCATATCAGATCAGAATAGAAGACGGCGAGAAATGGCAGAGACAGAAGCATTGATACATGCTCGCTTGGACATTCTGTCGGCGGAAATGTGAAAACAGGGCTTGTGACCTTGTATGGTACACCTAAGAAATGTGTACCTACGACTGTCAATGTTGCTGCAAAGAGATGTATTTATACTACGATTGTTAGTGCCTCTCTATGGAAAGGCAGATATCTTGCCACAGTACGTATATGCTCATGGACACGAATGAAGGCTCACATGAAAGTATACTTGTTCCTTTATTCTTTTCCAGGTTTCCATGAGTATGTGTATAAAGTAAAATACCAGCGTACAGAAACGCAGACAAATTGTGAAACATGGAAACAGTCGGTTCCTGTCAGTACCTTGACTACAGACGTGTACAACACACCGTGAATTAAGAATGATCCACCCCCGACCTCCACCCCTACCCCCTGGACTCCCTTGTTTGATGTTTTTCACCCTCGTGTTAGTGGATAATCGACGAATTGTCGTTATCGCAGTGTCCTTAGCTACCCATATAATGACCGCCTGTTTCTGCGTGAATGGTCGCCTTATTAAATACATGTAATGCAAATCTTGCATATCAAATAATTACACAGATTGGGTTTCAGAATGTTATATCATAAACATTAGTTTCACCTGGACTATTACCGTCGCTGCCGAGTAGTTTATGCACCTTGATTTCACACGATTGTCGACTGTTTTTCCCACACAACATTTATGAATGGACCGAAATACAGGAAAAAATAAACTGTGTCGACTGTCTGTCTAGTTGCAATAGCTTCAGGGCTTGAGAGTCCCGTGCCTGGATGCATTTACATCTGCACGCGCAGAATGGCGCGGTGTGATCCTCCCACGCTCTGTTACAGAGAGCCAGAAAATCAGACAATGATTGCGGCGTTATTTAGGGACCGTTTTCTTGTTACAGCCAGCAGATCAAAGACGTTTCCGATTTGTGCTGACGTCGATATTTTGGCGCGAAAACCGACAGTGTCGTGGCTTGAGTGATTGACAGAAACACGCAGCGGCCACCGCAATGTAAATGATACATGTTAATTAGCAGCTGTGATTAGAGGATCAGCTTGTCGGGTACAATCCCGGGCCGGACTCACGCTTTGTGAAACCTACACAATATTACCAACACGGTGCCAACAGATAAAAGGAGGGCATTTTGTATTGATTTCTTGTGAATTATACCAATGTAGACAGCTCGGTTGGAAAAACGGCGGAAGCAGACTGTTGAGTTGGTAAATAGCTGACGTAGATGGTCCTGTTAGTAAACAAAGGAAGTAGACAATCGTGTTGGTAAATAGCTGAAGTAGATGGTCCTGTTTGCAAACAAAGGAAGTAGACAATCGTGTTGGTAAATAGCTGACGTAGATGGTCCTGTTAGTAAACAAAGGAAGTAGACAATCGTGTTGGTAAATAGCTGACGTAGACGGTCCTGTTAGCAAACAAAGGAAGTAGACAATCGTGTTGGTAAATAGCTGACGTAGATGGTCCTGTTAGTAAACAAAGGAAGTAGACAAGCGTGTTGGTAAATAGCTGACGTAGATGGTCCTGTTAGTAAACAAAGGAAGTAGACAAGCGTGTTGGTAAATAGCTGACGTAGATGGTCCTGTTAATAAACAAAGGAAGTAGACAATCGTGTTGGTAAATAGCAGACAAAGATGGTCCTGTTAGTAAACAAAGGAAGTAGACAAGCGTGTTGGTAAATAGCTGACGTAGATGGTCCTGTTAGTAAACAAAGGAAGTAGACAATCGTGTTGGCAACCAAGGGAGATGGGTTGTCCTGTTGGCAAACAAAGGAGGTAGACTGTGCTGTTGGTAAATAACTCAAGTAGATGATCATGTGAGTGAACAATGGAAGTAGACAATCATGTTGGCAACCAAGGGAGATGGGGTGTCCTGTTGGCAAACAAAGGAGGTAGACTGTGCTGCTGGTAAATAACTCAAGTAGATGATCATGTGAGTGAACAATGGAGGTAGACAATCGTGTTGGCAAAAAGGAGGTAATGAGTTCCGTTGACGAACAAAACAAGTATACAGTCAGCTGGCAAACAAGACGCAGAGAGCCCTGTTAGCAAACAAAGGAAGTAGATGGTGAGTTGGCGACCAAAGAAGGTAGAAAGTCCTGTTGGCAAACAGAGAACATACAATATACAGAACAAAATGAGCTTATCCAACGTAAGTCCAAGTAACTCCGGCTGTTTGGCGTAGCTGGTGAAATCCACAAACATGGATTCGTGAACGTGTGAGCACCGAATCCGGAAATATGGCAAGGGATTACATTCTTCACAGCTAATTGGAACTGGCCAGACTACCAGCTCTTTCATGGTACAAATAATCCCTCTTGAGACTCCGCAATTGAAATATACGATTATCATGACACATGAATGTACGGTTAGTGTTGAATTCTATGAGATTATTGCAGATGGAAATATGAAATTTGAAATTCGTGTAAAATTGGTGATTTCAAGGAATTAATTGGTGAGAGGCGGCACAAGATTTTCTAAGCTTCTGTCATAGACAAATATTCTCGGTTAGTGTTATAAATTACGAACATTGAATGACTAGAAACCAAATCATCAAAACACTTTCCATATTTGTAACGAATCGGCTAAAAGTTATTTGTACAATTCCTGTGCCTGTCAAAGTGAATCCGCAAAATATATACATGATATCAGGTACTCGAAGCGTTCACAATGAATCTATTTAACTCTTTCATATGGAAATCTGCAAACGGACTGGGTAGCCTGGTGGTTAAAGCGTTCGCTCGTCACGCAAATGATCCGCGTTCAAGTCCTCAAATGGGTGAAATGTGTGAAGTCCATTTCTGGTGTTTCCCTCCGTGATGGTGTTGGAGTAAAGCTAAAAGTGAAGTAAAACTAAATTCACTCACTCACTCACTGCACACGGACTAGATTTGATATATAACATGCTATGACTCAGAAACAGATGATTAACCGAAGATATCTGACAAAGCCGAGGACCCCTTTCTGAAAGTCTGCCCTCAAAACCTATTCACACAAACACAATGATTCCTGATGAAATAACACACACACTGGCTCGTACACGAGAAGGAGATATTGATGAAGGTTAATCCAGGTCTCTATCAAGGGGACCGGAAGTAGTCGAATTACTTGCAAACTAAAGTCTAGCCAGGAAGTCCAAGAGCCTCCTGACCAGTCCCCTAAAGCCATGGTGTTAAGTTGACCAGTTCGTATGCGATGGTCCCAAGGACGTCTGTTTCCTCTCATCTCACTATTTACCTAAGACCTGAATCTGATGATATGTGTCATCCTGGATCAATGGCTTCGTCTCTGTGAATAAAATAATCGACTAGAAGTTGATTGCTCGACTGCCAGTCCTGGTTACGAATTTGCCACTGAAATAGAATTAATTTTTAACAAACCACACACACAATCAAACTAGAACGATTTCTTGGGACTGCGAAGAGCAAATACGTACATGTTGTACGGAAATATTTAAAGCTTATTCACAATGTTCACTTAGTGCCGTTTTTGAATTCCCTATGAATATATATTAGTGCAACGTTAAGTACACAGGGACGTGCATAATATTATTTAACGAAAGGATACAAAGCTGTCTGGAGAAAGTTGCATAGGGTATAACTCTAAATGTGTCACAGAAAGACATCCGAGCGGGTTACTCACAGATTCATCGTCATCGGGCTGGTTGGGGAGGTGCAGATAACAGTTGTCGTCTGCCAGCAAGTGTCGTCTGCTTCAGGTATTCACAGACACGGTACGCGGTCACAGGAGATACCAGTACCGCCAAATCACCAGCATTGTGCTTCATACTTAAACGTTTCTATCGTTAACAAATAGCGGGGAACATGTCGTCTGAAGCAGGCGAGTGTCGTCTGCCAGAGGTGATGAATCCGCTGTTGTAACTTTATCTCACGTTTCCACAAGGCATGTCAATGTTCTCCATGGGTCTTGACATGAACAGCCACCGAGATTGTCCCATGTCAAGTTTTACATGTTCGTGAAGCGGCAGAACTTGGACATAAATACAAGGCCTCTGTGAAACAGACGTCAATTATGATGCTAATGACCAGGGACAAAGCGTAGGGTAAATTTCACCCTGGCTCAATGGGCCTCCGTGTCCCAACTGTTCGGCGTCGCCTTGTTATAAAGTAGAACAAAATTATCAATGATCCTTTGATAAAAAAGTAATTTACACCGCTTAGGAGCTGGTGGTGTTTTGTTAGGTACATTTACCACCTAGACTTGTCGAGATGTCCCCTTAAGCGTCAAAGTGTCAAATTGCAGACAGAACACATCTACACGCGAGTCCTCACTGCGGAGGGATATCAGAAACTGACCAGACCCCACTCACCAGTATTAATGCTCTGTACACAAGACTATGAGTTTCAAATAATGGAATTATTCAGTTGATTAAAAAAACAATCTAATGTTGATGAAGGCTTCTGATTGTGAAACGATGTTCTGCCATGTTGGGATGGATATACCGACAGGATGACAGGGTATGCACGAGGAGGTAGGTACAACAAGCTAGATAAAGGGACTTTATGTGTAATGCCCTGTCGAGCAGAGAGGTAGGGAAACGCTTATGTATTTTGATATAAATTACACTTGCTAAGCTACTGTCATACATATTATAGTTTAATGAAGCTACATCTGCCATTTTACACAGAGATACTATGTTGGATTATCATACGAAACGCACGTTGACAAATTTCTTTTAAAGTGATACGGTTGTCATATTTTGGAGTAATAAATAAACGCTTGTAGTAGAAATTGTCATATCAAATCCTCGGTTTGCTAATGTGAATAGTTGTAAAATATATCCGGAATCATAAACAGATATTCTTGAAGGAGGGGTTCATTTTTCGATCTAAATACGGTATCATGCTGCCAATCAGTTTATATGTACAACAGATGTACATGATGGTGAAAAATAGACTGAACACATGAAAACTGAATTCGACCCCCAAACTAAAATTATCAAAACAACCGCGGAAACACTGCAAGCTTCGGATGCAGAACACATTTGTGATATCCGTCTGGAAGACATTACCATAGAATAACTATATTTTGTTTGTTCCCCATTCACGTTTCACCAAGCCATCCTGTATACCTTCTTTCCCCGACAGTAAATATACCAATCGTTCTGGAACAACACAACATTTAAAATTCAGTTATGCCAACGTGCTATCTCAAGCACAGAAATTATTATGGATGCCAATTTTTTCAGAAACATTTTGTATGCCATATAGAAGAAGTTGGCATCCAAAATATTTTGTCTTGAGCTTGAATACCAATTTCCATATACCTCTCAAATATATGTTCTAATTCTAATTCTAATTCTTCACATCTAATTACCATGAATAATGATTACAGTATATACACTATATGATATATTAGGTATGATTCAGCTACATAACATACGGCATATTTTAGAAAACACCAACTCTCCAACGTTATTTTTGGCAATTATGAAAGGTGAGTATGTTACCATCACATGTTACCATTAAGTGTGTTACCATTTAGTAGATTTTACTAAGGTGAAATTGGGGAAGTCAATTTGCTGCATCACGCAGCTGTAACCTTTACAGTTTGAAAAAGAAAGAAATTCTATTAAAGAGTAAAATATACCATGATATTACACTGTCTACTACCGACCTAGCAACTATACCTGTTCTAGTGAACCCAGCCTTTCAAAAGCATCAGAATGAATCAGTTAGACGAACATAATGATCTGTAGGAGATGCACACTACACTGAGCCATCCGTATGTCTGTTATAACAAAGGACTGGAAGTGACACCGCACTGCTTGGAAGCTACCACACGCTGAAGCGATGGATATGACATACGCTTTGCCTGTTCCACGTTCATTTTGAAACCAGGCAAATATCTCTTATCATAATACCATGCACCTGACAGATGATTATTGGGAAATAAATTATGTGACTTGTCACCTCTTTTGCTTAATTCAGTGCGTGATACGACGTCTGGTTCTGTTTAACAACAGTTTAAAGACATAAGTCAAGCCTAGCGTGGTTGCTCCGGTGCCATCCATGTTGAAGAAATGGTGTGTTTTCACGCTATGAGGATTAGCTTGTATGTTCGGGTAGCCTGTCTGGTCCTAGTCATCAAATTGAAGTAGATTTCCATTCAGGTTATGTTACGTTTGAAAACCTTTCTCCATAACGTGTTGAAGTGGAAAATGATTTTGAATAAATCTCGTTTATTATGTAGGTGAAACTGACAAGTGATCGAAGCTTTGAATGTTACATTACTGTTTCTGAGTGGTCTGTTTTTGAGCGGCGCGTGTTTATTAGTGACAATGCTTGTGTAAAATGTTTGTTGTGCAACAAAATTAATATTTTAGTAAATTTTTGTATAAAATATAATTATATGGTTATTGCTGACAGTATGATTATCATGGAACGTATGCGCATGCGTTATCACATGAAACTTACACTCTTCGTCATAGCAATGACGCTCATTATTTCAGTTTTAATAGCATTCATACTTATCCGACTCTCATTTTAGAGTATAGTATTTATGGCTGCGAAAATGGTTTTCTCGCATATATTGATACTTTTCATCAATATTTTGTCTTTTACGATCTCTTGAATCTGTTGTGACGGATATTGAGCCCGATTAACCTCTAGCGTTGACCCTTATATATAAACACGTGGAATGGGACGTACGCTAAATTGTGGTAGATTACCTACAGATAACTGTTATTGACAAAAGTACTACGGATATATCTTTTGTTACGTTTGACATGGGGTGTTGGAAATGTTTGTGGTAATATTACAGGCGTTAATATACCAAAAGTACATATTTGTGATCATTATTTATTTAACACGGGTTGAATTCACGGTAGGAATACCCTATGCTTTCCTCGAACACTCTTATGTCATAACTGTTTCCTAGTAATTCACAAGTCCATGGTCAGGAGACTGTACAAGTGTCTCTCCGTCAAGTAAGGATTTCGTATCGCTATGGAAATACCATTACCACTGTTATTTCGATTCTGTATTCCAAACCCACCAACATGTAACCATATCGACTTCATACTGATTTTGCTTGTCCCCCCTGAATATCGGAATATCTGGAATTTATGAACTTGATAAGAGGGTGTCACAAAACATGCGAAAACGATAACAGATCTTTTAAGGTTGAAGTAACACATGTAATTGGAGGTCATTTTAAGGTTAAAACAAAGGATACACTTTCATCTGTATTTTTTATGTCTTTTTGGAGGCTAGCACTTGTCATTTTCGCACATCTGTGCCTGATGGTAATAGGTCCCAGGGTGTAGATAGTTATTCCAGATAGTCATTAAAGATGATTTAGCGTTTCACACATTTTCCACATGTCCAACCAGCATGAAATAATGCGCTTTTTCGGAGGCGAGGTATGCCTTGGGCTCAGACAGCATGTAGGTTGGACACACCAAAAAGATACAAGTGCACTTAAATGTGACATTTAAGTCCTTCTGTTCGAAGGCTGTGATTAATTCACTGATAAAGAATATGGACAATCGACCAGAAATAGCAGTTTAACATACGGAGAATTATTCTTGTCATATAAAACAGAGATAGGATCGTACGGTGAAAGCTATACATCAATGGTGTAACACTTGCCGCCTCGGTTGCACCTATGTCACTTGAAGCTGAACACCACCGTGCCCAATTACTTGTATTCTCAACTATAGCGAGTGCACAAAGCCACGATTAACATAGGGGTGTTATCGCAATTCACGCCATGTTTTAGGTGCGTGGAAGGTGTTTTAATAGTCGCTTGATCGCTATCTTTATAGTTACTTTGACGCTGTGAGCGTGTAAGCTGATTTATACTGCAAATACTTTAAGAGATACCGGTATCCCGGAGACTTTATTATAAATATATGAATGCAGCTCAATTTATCTGAATTCAGAACTTTGGAAACTGAGGACAGAGAGTCTGGTTTCTGGTTCTATGATATCTTTAATGTGGTGAAAAGGAAGAAGGGAGGGTTTAAGGTTACGTTTATCATAAGGACATGGGCACACCATGTTTATTCCGGGAAATATACACAAAACGTTGCTTTTTGTTAGCAAGCACCTTTGTCCGATGGTAGTGATTTCTTTGAATATTTTCAATGATTTTTTCTTTAAAAGTAAAGGTGACATTGTCCTCAGTCAGCAGTAAAACTTTCGTGCATGAGATCGTATCAAGTAGCGTTGATAGGTGGTGTAAACGTCGTCGGCATCAGTCTGTCCAGTCTAGACAGGCTGTGGTGTCAGGAACGGCGGAGTTAGGCAACTACAGCAGGTAATACACTTTCCTCCATCGCTTTTCGATACATTTCAAGTCTGCTATAGTCCGTTTTCCTCAAAAGCGGACCGATGAACTGCAACCGAACTCCAAGACTAGTGAACATAAAATACTCAATGAAACGCTGGTTATAATTAAAACATCATACCAACTCTAGGAGGTTTTTGCAGAATTTTTGTCTTAAAAATAAAAATGTTGGTTACGAAACTATCATTACTATCAGCCAGGTGTTCGAGAAGCACGTGCACATGTGCCGAGCAAGTTATTTATTCATTAACACGTGTTGTGGCGTCGCCATTCTTTCTCGCACACCTGGCTGTCCCTTACCATGCTGCCCCACCTCGTAATAAACAGTCAACTGTGTCAATATTTTGATGAAATACTGTTAAACAACTTTGTCATTTTTAGGACACAAATTCTTCAAAAACCTCACAGAGTTGGTATGATGTTTTTTCCATAATGATCAGCATTTCATTGAGTATTTTATGTCTATTAATTTTCGAGCTATATTGCAATCGGTCCACTTTTGCGCCAAACGGGCTATATTGTGTTGAGTATGCTGAAATTTGGGGACGTATTTTGGTCAATGAAGATGTGGTCACTTGTATTACTGATTATGTTTGCTGCCTTTGTTTTGAAACAATAAAATAGTTAAAATACATTTGATTGTAGTAATTTAAGAACATGGAATCATTAGAGCATGATAATGACGGAAACTGTCAATAATGTTTCCATACTTTACAGGCAGTAATGCATGTCTCGACAGTTGCCATAGCAATCGCGTTAGGATAACGTACGGCATGGAAGTAGCAGAAAAAACAATGATTGTCATTTCTAAATGTTTTGGGTAATCGCCTGTACGTTTCGCATTAATGTTTGCGTGGAGGCGTAACCGCTAAACCCAAACCGGACGAATCGTGTAAAACCGAACTTTTGTTTAGTCATAAAGTCGTTAAGAATTAAACGTCGGCTTAAAGTAGTGGTGTGTTCTCGCAGTCAGTTGTCATGAAGATTAACAAATCTGACACTTTTAGTTCATCTGTATAGAAATCTTTTGCTGTCAAAACTGAATGGATCATAGCTTGTAGGTATAGAAGCCCTTACAGAAACAAGAGTGTAAATAATGCTTGAATAAATTGTCCCTCCTGCATCCCACGACTTCTGACGTGCTGTCGATTGCTGATAAGGTGTAATCCTTACAAATTACAGAAATAGTTTAAGCAGACACAATGATAATATTTACTGCGCACCAGACCGTATACTGAAAATATCGGTACTTACATAATTAACCCTAATTATTGCTCATATTGCCCACGACATTCTGTTTAAGGTGATAACATTTTCAAAATCGTCTCCAATGTCAAATGATTGAAAATAACTAAGGATTAAAGCTCTTACGTTGCGTATTTGTCAAGTCGGAGTCAAACTCTTTTTGTTTCACTTTGAAAGGACGCTTCCGTAGCTCTTGGACCTAAGACCCCAAATTCATCTATTAAGCCAAGGCTTTGAAGTTTTCAGACATTGAGTAGATCGCGGGAGCAATCATATAAGGGGTTATTAGCTTGCGAAAACCTTCAGCATTCACCCCAGCTGATGCGGAAACGATTGGCTTTCAAATTGGCCAAGTTGATGCAAGAGAACTTTACATCTGTAATTAACCGTCAAAGTCTTGTGCACTGCTGCTCCAGAGTCATTGTCGTCTTCAAGGCTATTGTGTGTCCCCACGTAATCAGATTGCAACAGGAGCTATAACCTGCAACTTGACTCACCCTTCAACACTGCCATGGATTTGCCTGAAACTGAACCTTGCATGAACCTCTGCTGGCATCCATGGGAACCCTCTCGGACATAGCAACAGGTGGCTGATCGCTGTGGGAACCAGACGGAGTCCTAACCGTTAGGTTTGAATTGCAAAAACTCCAGGTGAAACGGAAATAGTTTCTTCCTTATTAAATTCATGATTATCTTCCTGTATTGAACTGCTGTCATGTTCCAGGTTTACTGAAATTTTCATGCAAACATGGCGGATCTTTGGCAACAAAGTCCTCCTCAACCCTGGCAAACAGTCTTTGTGAGCCAATATTTAAAGCGAAGATGCCCTGCCAACCTTTCTTTAAGCCCAAAGTACTGGACTAAATGTAATCCTGTGTAATATGTACCCGTTTCCTTAAGTCAAAACAAGTCACAAATCTTGAAGTCAGAATAAAAGCTTTATGATTTTATAAATGCAAATCCTTATATATTGCAGTGTCTCTAATACCACTACATGCTAGGGTTTCTCGAGAGTTGATTCTATTAATTTGCTGAATATTTTACCGGGGTTTCTGAAAATGTATGATGAAATATGCATGCTTCTATAAATACTTTTATATTGATATGTTCCCCAAACAGAGAACCAATCTAACAATGATGGCTTTGCTCAAACTGTGAACCATTCTAACAATGGTGGCTTTGCTCAAACTGTGAACCATTCTAACAATGGTGGCTTTGCTCAAACTGTGAGCCATTCTAACAATGGTGACTTTGCTCAAACTGTGAAGCATTCTAACAGTGGTGGCTTTGGTCAAACTGTGAACCATTGTAATAATGGTGGTTTTGCCCAAATAGCTTATCCATGTCAACAGGGTGATCATTTCTTCATGCAGTCTTCAGTCCAACATTATATCAATGAGCGGTAGCTACAGCATTCCAGGATCGTCTCTAAAGAAGATATCGTCTAGTTCGGAGAGGCTTATCATAAACCAAACCAGACGTAGCTTCTAGATTTTTGTCGATAGCATGTTGGGTGTCTGTTCGGGATAGATACCCAGACACGGTGTCACCGTTTGTTGTTGCTGCGATGTGCCGTGACGAGAGGTTGATAGACCATCTACACATAGAACAAGGAAGCGATTGATTGACCTTACGTGATGCAATAATCTAGCGTGTAAACAGATGTATTGTGAGAGGATATCAGATTTAAACAGGAAACCTATTTGTCGTTCAATTAATGAGGCATTATGTACACAATCAACGACCTGTTTCCGAGATATTAAAACTTCTTTTTAGGTATTGTATACTTAAGCGTTGAGTTGTGGGTGGAGGTTAATGCGTCTCGCTGTAAAACAGATGGAGTGGGAACTATTCAATCTGAACTACTAAAACCCCTGGTAAAACTAAGCTAGTACAAAATAGCACATCTTAGCCAACAAATCCCCAATAAGGCCGAGAAACATTCCTTACGTGCCTTTATTTTTAAGCGAATACGCCCAGTTACCAAAGTTTAAACTCAGTGTGAAGTACTGGATAAAATGCCCTCCTTTGTGATACGTTGTCGTCTCCTTAAGTTAACTGATGAAACGATCTGTATGTTCCCTGCACTGTGTAAGACCTTGTGTAGCGCTATAGATACAAGTGAACCCGAACAGTAGTATCTCAAGTGTTTGTGTGGTAGAAAACTCAATGTAAATCATAAAGCTGAAAGTGTTAGTGCAGTAATCGAGTGAGTGAGTACGGATGACCCTTAGCAACGTTTCAGCGGGATTGTAACAAGGGATTCACAAATGGCCTTCGTCCTTTTAGTTTTATATATTATTGAACATTTTTTAGAAAAAATATATTGTCTCTATTTACATAAAATAATATCTAAAGCGCTATATGATATTAGTGATAAAACTTTATGATAAATACAGTTCACGTAATAATGAAGTATGCGATTTGACGTTAGTTGAAACAAAGCATGGCCAGTATTCAGATTCGTATAAGCTGGACTTAAATTTATTATTATTAAAATAGGAAATGTATGTTCCTACAGTCAATCTTGAACATCCACACTTTCTATACGGCCCCCGGTGTTCCCAGGGCACCAAAGCGAGTAATTGCCTGTCAAAGTGTGTTCGTCAAATTGTGTCCCTGCGTGACTGTAGTTTAGGGAGCAAAATAGGGCCGGTCATGGCTAAGAGTTTTTACGCATATTACAAGCGTGTATATTCAAACGAATGTTCGTAAACACTGACAACTTCGCATCTCTCATGAATAGAGAAGTTTACAGTTTGCTTATCACTGGCTGAAACAGACTGATTGCCTTGAGACCCAGTGATGAATTGTGATGTAGCTAAAATATCACCTACCATCTAACTTCTTTGTACGACTTAATGTTACCTCGAACACAAAACCTCCTCTCCCATGAATGATTTGTAAAGAGGAGGTAAAACGTACACCAACTATTTAACTTCTTCACAATGAGAAAATGTATTGAATTTAAGAAAGCAAAGCCTCTTTCTGTTATGAAGGACTGTGATATTGCGTAGAAACGCACACCAACTCCTCGAAACAGGATGACATCGGCACCTGCTCAAAATATTTGTTAAATATTCACACATACACGAACAACTAATACGAACAACTAATACCATCTTGAAACTTTGACTCGTTCTAAGATAAATAATACCTTTACTTCACCAATACAAAGTAATTCCTCTTGTCATTATTGTTAAGATATGTTATATGTATCCCCTCATCGTAGTGCTGACGTTCACCTCTTGGTGAGCACTTCATATAGTTCCCAACAAAATGATACCTTTGAAGAATCCCCCTATGGCCATCCCCAATTGGTGGACCGGCCTTCCCTAGTGTTGGTGTCACTCAGTCTATAAGGGCTAGATTAGCGATCCCCGAATATGATCTTCCTTATTAAGACAGGGCCTTTGGAGGGACCTATCCCATTGTAGCTAGAGAACTGTTTAGTCATATGGACATGCCGAGCTGACGGACACATGATCATTGCAGGCCCCAGGCTATAGCAACACGTTTATCAACACTTGTGCAGGGGGTAGCTACTGTATAAAATATGTTACAAGCAATACACGAATAGCTTTTGAAATTGTACATGTTCTGGAAGAACGCTATATACATAAAGACTGAACTTTGATTGTGGTTACAGATCTGAGGATCTAGGATAACACTTACCATGAAATGTGGTCTGTTCCGCCATTATCATCTCGGGTAGAGTGTTAGGGAAGGCAACGATCTTTTTACGAACACAAGTGATGATTACTATTCTGAAGGTACGTCTGCCACATTTGAAATTAGAAAACAGGAATCTTGTATAGTTTAAAATTATACCTTTGGACAATTTATTGATGAATAGGCTTTGGCATCCATTGTCGTTCCGAAACCTCCCTACTCAGCTAATCAAGGTGCAGGATGTATTTATAGCTAACAGTTTGATAATATCCTTATAATACAGAGACAATATCTGAGTTTTGTTTTATATCTTGAGTTAACACGTGAATAGCCTGTGATGCACTGTACCCTTAAAGTGGAAACCTTATGGTTTCGGAGCACCAATTTTCTATAGATGAGACCTCACCTTTTCTCGGACTCGGATCGTTGTTTGGATCCTACATCCATGCTCAATATGCCAGGTCACAATCACTGACGCTATAACAGTGGTTGGTATCTGCACAGATTGGGTCAAACTGTTACATGTGTACACTATGAAGAAAGTATATATGCACTATAGGTACTATAGGATCTTCAGGTTATTCCAACAGAGTAGCTATTTACACCATGTGACCAACAGTCCAGGTTATGTAACTCAAAAATGACAATATGTGACCAGATGTTGACAACGTGTCTATACGTCCATACCATGTTACCAACTGTACAGGTTATGTTAAGCGCTGTTGACAATGTGTTCACAAGTGTAAGCCACAATTCGTAGTATGCGACAAGCTGCTGACAGTGTGTCCAGACGTCTATACTGTGTTACCAGGATATGTGACCAGCTGTTGTCAGTGTATGACCAGCTGTCTACATCATGTTACCGGGGTTTAAATCATGTCATCAACTATCTCTGATTTGTAAGCAAATGTCTACAATATGTGCTAAGCTTGCTTTTGTGTTATGTGCTAAGCTGTCTGTAATATATGATCAACTGACTTTAATCAAAGACAGACAGACAGACAGACAGACAGATTTTTTCAATAGAGACGCCTTGGGCTCATAATACATACAATTTGCTCATATATATGATAAGTTGGTGGATATATAATCACCAAGCAGACATATGTTAATAGTGGTGGGTCAGTGTTTCCATCCTTAATATGAATACATGTACACTGATTCACGTAGCATGGTAGAGACATTACTATATAACAGCAGTATCTGCAAAGCTATGTGCTTATGGATTAACAATTATGAGTACTTTACATAAACACTTGCATATGATATACAGAATTTTGAAAAGTTACAGTGTATCAGTAATAGCTGAAAAAACCCCAATTCCACCAATCCTTATGATTAATCAATGATCCACTGTATCTAATCTGTGATCAACTGGCACCATTCTGTGATCAACTTGCTTTGCATTGGGGGCTCAGCTGTTGACGATATGTGATTAGTTGTTCTTTATCAGCGATCAGCTGTCTTGAATATGTAAACAGCTGACTACCTCGTTTGACAGCTATCTACGCCCAGCTATCTACACAATGTGACCAGCTATTTAAACCATGTGACCAGCTATCTACTCCATTTGACCCACTGTCTAAACAATGTGAACAGTTACCTAGACCATGCGATCAGCTGTCTACACCACGTGATTAACTATCTACACCATGTGGCGACTGTCTACGTCATGCGTCCAGCTCTCTACACCCTGTGACCAGCTATCTACACCATGTGACCAGCTATCTACACCCTGTGACCAGCTTATCTACACCCTGTGACCAGCTTATCTAAACCTTGTGACCAGCTGTCTGCACCACGTGATTAACTATCTACACCATGTGGCAACTGTCTACGTCATGTGTCCAGCTCTCTACACCCTGTGACCAGCTATCTACACCAGGTGATCAGCTGTCTGCACCACGTGATTAACTATCTACACCATGTGACCAGCTATCTACACCCTGTGACCAGCTTATCTACACCCTGTGACCAGCTTATCTAAACCTTGTGACCAGCTGTCTGCACCACGTGATTAACTATCTACACCATGTGGCAACTGTCTACGTCATGTGTCCAGCTCTCTACACCCTGTGACCAGCTGTCTGCACCCTATGACTGCTATCGACACTGTGTACAGCATGTGGTTCAACTATCTACACTATGTGACCAGCTATCTACACCATGTGACCGGCTGTCTATACCACATGACCAGCTATCTACACCCTTTGATCAGCTATCTAGACAGTGTGGCAACTGTTTACAGCATGTGACAACTGTCTACACCATGTGACAAGCTATCTAAGCCACGTGACAAGTTGTTTACACCATGTGATCAGATATCTACACCACGTGACTAGCTATCTAAAACATGTGACCAGCTGTCTACACCATGTGATCAGATATCTACACCATTTGACTATCTATATACACCATGTGACTAGCTGTCTAAACCATATGACCAGCTATCTACACCATTTGACAACGGTGTACGCCATGTGACCAGCTGTCTACACCATGTGACCAGCTGTCTACACCATGTGACCAGCTATCTACGCCATGTGACCAACTATCTACACCGTGTGACAAGATGTTTACACCATGTGATCAGATATCTACACCATGTGACTAGCTATCTGAAACATGTGACAAGTTGCCTACACTATGTCACCAGCTATCGACACCATGTGACCAGCTGTCTACACCGTGTGACCAGCCATCTACACCCTGTGACTGACTATCTACACCATTTGACAACTGTCTACACTGTGTGACCAGCTATGTACAGTTACGTGCGCTATGTGACAAGTGTCGCCACCATGTGCTAACTGTCTACATTATGTGGTCAGCTGTCCAATCGTGTTATCAAGTGTTAACATCACACGATCAGCACACTACATCATGTGTATGTCACTAAGCCCTACATGATTAGAAGATCAGTATCTGTGTGAAATATGAAGGATGCCATCTAGCCTCCAGCACACTGGGTGCTCCATTCCTCACGTCTTCTTTAACGTTTCCGCAGACATCCGCCATCCTCGCATACCAACTCCACTGTTGCAAGACGACCAATTACAAAAGAAGCGACACGGTTATCTTCAGCGTTTACAAATCGGGAGATCGTCCCAATGAAACTTGTCAAGACCAATAGCCTCTCGCGTTGTTCCCCCACCTCTCTGTTCAACTGGACGATGAAAGTCCCCGTCGACTACAATCATGGTGGACGCTCACATTCATCAGGTCTCTCCACCTGACTTTAGGACTTTGTCCTCGGGACAAAGCATGTCCTTAGTCCACCTCAATTAAATATCGAAATGAACTGCTTTCTGTAGCAAAAATCCGAATAGCTTTTTGTCCAAACTTCTAAATTCGACAAGTTTTGACAACAAAATATTGTGTTCAGGAACTTCTTTCAAGCCATGTTTGTGAGAATGAATGGCGAAGAGCAACAATTGGTAATAATGTTTGACAACACCACACAACGGACATGTGAAGATCTTTCAACAATGACAAAGAATATCAGCATGGCTGTGCCATAAATCACAACACTCTTCATTCCAAATGACGTTCTTGTAAATACATTAGGTAGTACTCGTTCTCACCATTTTCAGGCAGGATGAGACGCTGAAGTGTAGTGGACGTCAGCAATGGTCAGTAGGAAATCAACAAGGTGTCCATCCATGTTCCTCTCTAAAGAGTGAATGTTGTAGGATAATCCATCCATCTTCCACTCGGGATACAACGTGGGTGTGGCCATGCTCTTTACTCAGGTATTTATTACCAAACGATACACCACATCTTTGATTGTCATTACAAACTGGAGAAAGGTTGCGATGACAGGGGTGTGTAACGGTGTCTAACAGTGTATTACAGTTGAACTATGCATTGGGATCAATATGTGGAAAAAACCAGCTTGGAGTTTGCATATAACTGTATAGATACTCCGCAGCGTTTTTCAGGATTATTTTAGGTCGTGTTTTTTTTCAGATTATTTGATTGGAAATAGTGTAATGGGTTGGAGGAGCAGTATTGGTAGGGAGGTGTGAGTGCAATGTTCCGTGGACGAGCCATTTAATCTTTAGCGGTTTCATACATGATTGTCCTATATTTAGTCCGAGTTTCGTAATATATGTCTTAGACAACATGCATGGTCTCTATCTGTGACGTATCGTTGTTCAATAATAATCATATTACATGACTTCGTATGAAGTACAATGTTTACATGTTTAAAATGTTGATGTAATGGCAGACAGGGAAAGAATACTGCCACATACCTCCAAACTTGTGATTGAAACAGCAGGACAAGTCATGCTGACAACATATCACATGGAAATATAATAAATAGAGAATCTCACCCAAGTGTCTACTGATATCAAATATATCAGCAGGAGTTGATAAAGGAACAGATATCCAAGGTTTGCCGAAACCATTTTTCATTGGTTTTCACTGAAAAAGTGCATCTCTGAATACAACGTTGGCATTAGATTTGCAGCGCAACGATGACATAGCATTGTCAGGGCATTGTGCAAATCTACTGTCAAACCGATATCTCTGATCTCTCACAAGCGATACCTCCTCCAGTTTTAGATGATAAACTATGATAAGGCGTATCTTGGAACAATATACAGTTGTATACTTAACGCGTTTGATGAAACATGCAGCCAGTCGAGAACATTACCGAAATGTTTGAAATTTGAAATTTTGGCATGTAACAGTTGGCCTGTACGTATTTGTATGTTTAACCAAAAGAATATAAGTGAATAAGGGAAAAGAAAAAGAATAATGATAAAAACGCGTGACGCGCAGTGTAGTTGTGTTACTTTTCAGTGTTATGGTTGATGTGTGGTATTGATGATACAGAAGGCGACATGGTGCTGTTGATGCAGCATTAAACTATACAATAGATGGATATACACAATAGCAGATATGTTGTTACTTAAAACGAAACGAAAGAGACAACGAGACATTTAACTGTTGAAAAGGCAACAAAAAGTATTGTTGATAAAGAAATGGTATGAAACCACTGAAAAATGGATGTAGTAGTACTGAGAAGAAAGATATATGGAAGTTTTGATAAAGAAAGAGACATAATAGAAAAGTGAAGTTGATGTCATGTTTCTTATAAAGAAGGGTAAATCGTTTGAGCCCAAACTCAATGTACGATTGAGGATGCCATTTATTTCTACCTCTGTATGTGTGGCAATAAGCAAACCAAAATTGGCAGAGAATTTGTTTCTGAATAAATCCTATGTTCGTCATAAAAAAGTGAATATAATGTGAAGACATGTTAGCTTTTAGCAAGGTTTATATTAAGACACCGTGTAAGTACGTGAACAGTAAAACTACACAGTGGCAATGTAACGTTACAGTCCTGTCTGCTAATATCTACCGTTGATACGACCTTGGCCGCTGCAACTCGTATTCTGACGTCACCGGTGGTGTTGTGTTAAGATTTCACGGCCAAATTTAGATAAACTTGACCTTTGTTTTGCGAGGAGGGAGGAAAATGCGTTGTCCACCCTCGCGGATATGGGGCCCACTGAGGAAACGCTTAAACCTCGCGCACACGCCCGTGTAAGTGGAAAGCGAATATCATTTGGTCAAATGACACGGGAAACAAGCAATGCTTGTATTTGATTGGGTCAGGGCAAGTGTGCCTTACAAGGTCAACACTTGGTTATTACTGAAGTAATTTTAACGTATTGCTATTTTCTGAAAACAAGCGAAACTAGTTTGCCCTAGGGGTAACAATACATCATCAAAAATAACATAGTGATATTGAAAGTATATGTATGAAAATTTGGAAAAGCGTATTTGTGATTGTCGTCATAGATTGTCGTATAGTTTAACGGAAAGCATACAAAACTTACTTTCAACTTGTTGAAACTCGTTCATGTCAATCGACGCACATTCTGTGTAAACGTTGAACAGCTAGTTATATTTTCTCATTAACAAATGGAATTGTGATGATCATAGTTAGAACTGGGGCAATAGGGGATGTGATCAACGTGACCAGATGCTCAGAAATCCTCACTCGCGTGTCATTGTGTAGCAGTTGTGTAGGTCGATGCTCATTCTGTCAATCACTGAACTGTCTCTCACTCAGTTGTTTCAAGCCGTCATATATGTGGAAATATTGCTGAATATAGCGTTACACAGCAACCAGTCACGGCAAAATATGACTGCAGTAGCCATTCACGACACACAGGCTATAGTTATAACCCCTGTCGTATGCCTAAGAGCTCGTAACTGTAACAGGAAATACGAATGCTGCGAGAAATGTTACGAGATTTTAGGCTTACGATAGTCTTGTGAAACGGAGCCCTGTGCGGTTCTTAACGTCAAAAACGGAACCCCAGTTTTATAACTTTTTATGAAGAGAACAACGTGTATGTAATTCCATGTGCAGCAACGAATATCAACGGCTGTAAGTTATACTTTTTACAGTGATCAAATCCAACTATGTTCAATCGATTTCTAACTGTTTCCATTTTTATGTTCAGTTAACTGATTATTGTTAAACTGATTCACTTGCCTCGGTGTATTGATGGAACAGAGGAGAGATAATCCACGTGGTGAGGTGTAATTAATGTGGAAATCTTGGTGAATATAAACTGACCAATGGTCAGGAATCATTAATATTTGTGGGATTGCTTCATGAAATTATTTGCTCAGTCTACATCGAAGAATATCCTCCAAAATATTTATGACCCCTCAACTACTTTTGTTTAGCGTATTATTACTTCGGGGAAGACAAGACTCTTACAGGACAGGTTTTTTAGTTGATATCTGGTGTAATGACAACCACAGTATATCAATAAATAACCCATTACCAAATCTACACAAATCAAACTAGATTCAAATTACTTTCTTCAGGTTCATTGGAATTTCAAATCTTTACTTACTCTTTAAAGGGGGTATTTTTCATCTAACGTTATACCCCCCTTTCCCACTTATAGATGTATGTTGATTTCTGGAGTGATTTATTCACATATTGTTCTCCTTGATTTGCTATTTACATCTATGGAATCTGTTTCGACAGACAGACGCGACATTTTATTCTCGGGCGTTGACGTTTGAGTCGTCCAACATGGCGACTAATTCCAACGTTTACGACATACACTGTCTCCCCACATCTCGACATGTACATTCCATGCGAGGTGATAAAATGTCCAAGAGGTATTTTCATTTTTTTCCAAATTTTGTCTTCTTCTTATAGAGCCTAAAATCAATAAATGGTTTGGAATTTAGATCCGATATACAGTCTGCATCGCCATTTAAAAGATTATAAGATTTGGGGACGTGCACTGTTCTTATCTGTATTTAATCTGAGCAACGCGAAACAATCCGGCTCTTTCTTAATCACAGTGTGCTATTGTGTTGCTTCAGTAGATGAAACCCATCCAGACAATGGATACCCGCTTATTCGACTAATTATCCACCCTTGTGACCTGACCGGAAACCCAAGATGAAGAACCCTGGATGATCTTAGAATCGTGTTTAGATCAAGTTTGTGGTCTAGCACATCGCGATAAGTAGGATTTGACTTTTATTATTCTCGTGGTTGTCTGAAGGTTAGAGATCCCCTATCTTACTCAGTTACGTCGCTTATCACTGGAAAACACTCGGGCACTTAAAACTGGTTACTCTTCTGTGTTCCCATATTAAACAGACGAACAAACTCTACATGGTCGGATCTAACAGGCTTTGGCATATAAAGGCTCTTTGTGTCCTGTTTCATATCCTCCAGTCACGACAGATCACACATATGCGGTTGGACATGACGCATGTTGGACATAAATCACTATGGCGTCATTTGACATATGGCATCTTCCACTCATATTGTTTACCCGTTTTCATGGATACACAGTGCGTGACAAGTAAAAGTTCCCGATGGTGCAACTTCATTTTAACTGTATTGATGATTATGTGTGCTTCGTTAGATTCTGCTAAGCATGATTGTATAATGTAGTAACCACAGTGGGATGCTTGTCATAAGAAGCAACTAATGGGATCGGGTGGTCAGGCTCGCTGACTTGGTTGACACATGTCATCGGTTCCCAATTGAGCAGATCGATGCTCATGTTGTTGATCTCTGGATTGTCTGGTCCAGATTCGATTATTTACAGCTGGAATATTGCTGAGTGCGGCGTAAAACTAAAATCACTCACTCACTGCCTATACTCCTCTTCCAACAACTATTAATCCATACAACCGCCTGTCCTCTTCTTCCTTAAATACTGCTTATTGTACACTGTAATTCTACATCTATAGCAGCAACTACCACTACTACGTACCTAGTAACAATTCTTCCATAACTGCTGGTGTAGATCGGTTCTCGTGACGACAATCACTGGATAATTCAGTCGAGACTTAGTTATTAACAGACCACCGCCATATAGCTGTTGGGATGGTACTGAGTACGACATTAAACATCAAAGCTACTACTACTACTACTACTACTACTACTACTACTACTACTACTACTACTACTACTACTACTACTACTACTACTACTACTACTACTACTACTACTACTACTACTACTGCGACTACTTCAACATATGTCTGGAATATTGCTGAGTGCGGCGTAAAACTAAACTCACTCACTACTACTACTACTACTACTACTACTACTACTGCTGCTGCTGCTGAATGTCTCTCCATATGTCCTATTTCGACACTCCCTGCGATAAATAATCTTTCAACAAACTATGAACTTAAATTAATCAGCCTCAACACAATCATACCCTACATAAGTCTGAAGGCAGTGTATATGTATATACATTAAAAGGTACACGTGGATTAATTGTGTCAAAAGTGACCTCCCAAAATTTGCAGTTAGTTGGACTGCTGATGAGAACTATAGTACCATGCAATACTGTACACCGCTACAACAACAAGAATTCCGCAACGCATATATAACACATGGAGTCATCGGTGTGTGGAATCTCTAGGACCGCTTGATTCGCTCACACTCAAAGGGGCGGAGTGTATGGTCTTTGAAGGCCCAGATTGGGATCTGCCAAATGCACCGGTGTAGAATAATTTAGTTAAATTAAGTCGTGTATTGCTTAGCTAAATGGCCACTCTGAACGTGGGACTACCGGGTGCTCCGACTGTTCGGGTGAATTTCCGACAAAGGGTAGGTGTTTTATTGTCATATAATTTGCAGGCTTTGGTCGTAAACATGGTACGTGTTACAGTATTGACACTCGTGTTTATTTTGTCAACTCTTGCACGGTCTGTGTTTTCTCGGTCCGTAAACATGGTACGTGTTACAGAATCGACACTCGTATTTATTCCATCAACGCTTGCACGGTTCTTGTGAATCTGTGTTTCTCTATACACGTGTGCCGTAAACATGGTACGTGTTAGAGTGTTGACACTCGTGTTTCTTCTATCAAGACATACACGGTCCTCATGAATCTGTGTTTCTCTATACACGTGTGCCTTAAACATGGTACGTGTTAGAGTGTTGATACTCGTGTTTCTTCTATCAAGACATACACGGTCCTCATGAATCTGTGTTTCTCTATACACGTGTGCCTTAAACATGGTACGTGTTAGAGTGTTGACACTCGTGTTTCTTCTATCAAGACATACACGGTCCTCATGAATCTGTGTTTCTCTATACACGTGTGCCTTAAACATGGTACGTGTTAGAGTGTTGACACTCGTGTTTCTTCTATCAAGACATACACGGTCCTCATGAATCTGTGTTTCTCTATACACGTGTGCCTTAAACATGGTACGTGTTAGAGTGTTGATACTCGTGTTTCTTCTATCAAGACATACACGGTCCTCATGAATCTGTGTTTCTCTATACACGTGTGCCTTAAACATGGTACGTGTTAGAGTGTTGACACTCGTGTTTCTTCTATCAAGACATACACGGTCCTCATGAATCTGTGTTTCTCTATACACGTGTGCCTTAAACATGGTACGTGTTAGAGTGTTGACACTCGTGTTTCTTCTATCAAGACATACACGGTCCTCATGAATCTGTGTTTCTCTATACACGTGTGCCTTAAACATGGTACGTGTTAGGGTGTTGATACTCGTGTTTCTTCTATCAAGACATACACGGTCCTCATGAATCTGTGTTTCTCTATACACGTGTGCCTTAAACATGGTACGTGTTGTAGTATTGACACTCGTGTTTATTCTATCAAGACATACACTATCCTTCTGAATCCGTGATACAAGATTTGACTACCCTTACGTGTCTAGAGTTTTCATTGCATGTTAAAAGCAACAACTTCGTTCAGAGTTCTGTCGTGTATATAGGAGAGTGAGAGTGAGAGTGAGAGTGAGAGTGAGAGTGAGAGTGAGAGTGAGAGTGAGAATGAGAGAGATAGATTCGTGTCTATTCGCTACTGATACATTCAAATTCTTTGATTAAGTGGACGTACGTGGATGGTCCAGTTCTCTTTTGTTGTATATGTCCCTTAAACGTGCCGCATTCCACTGTCTTACAGTAGGTTCGAATTCGCTGATTGTTAATCTTGGTTTGTCAGCACCGATCAGAGTTCGTGACTGTGACTGATAAATGTCCTGAATCGCTGCAGCTACTACCCTGTGCTGTAAGAGAAATTTAGTTCCAGGATCAGTTACTAAGAAAAAATGGTGCTGAACTGATTCCTTCCTGTATATGTGTCACTCATCATAGCAGAGCGTATGTTGCATGCATACAACTGACTTTATCCCCATGTTGCATGCATACAACTGACTTTATCCCGATGCTGCATGCATACAACTGACTTTATTCCCATGCTGCATGCATACAACTGACTTTATCCCCATGTTGCATGCATACAACTGACTTTATCCCCATGTTGCATGCATACAACTGACTTTATCCCGATGCTGCATGCATACAACTGACTTTATCCCCATGTTGCATGCATACAACTGACTTTATCCCTATGTTGAACGCATGAAACGTTATACAACGTGAGTTGTATTTCATATCGCTTAGCAATGCTTTAACACATTTCAGCCAATAAATATCTCATCGCCGACAAAACCATAGCACCGGCTTTCGTGATTTAGTTCCAAGTACTCTGCATTAAATTCATCTGTCACAGTTTTCTAGCTGACACACTTTATAGACGTGTCAGTTTCCCGAAGAGTTCCCTTGCTAGCGACTGAGGGGTAACTACTCATAAACATACACGAACAGAAAGCAAGCAGCTCTCGCCAATTAACCGTGGTCACCATAAACCATGCGGTCGATAAAAGGTTCAATATTTTTCTATCGTTGACTATCTAAACCGTATTTATTACAACAACACTAGCTAAATGGCCTGTAAGCGTTTCCTATTCAGTTTAAATCAAAGTACAGTGTTTGCCTATTCATTGCGATGTCGGGGTTCTGATTTAGTAATCAGCCGTGTACACCATGTGGACACAGGAGTTATTAAGTGGATTTAGATGGAAACAGGCAACAAGTGGGCACGGAGCATGCGCAGAATGATAGTCTGATCAGCTAGATATGATCGGTACGACAGTTAGATGTTTGTTCGTGAAGGCGATTGCAGTTATATAATCAATACATTTTATTAATTGTTACGAGACTTTATTTTCTGATTTCTGTAATTTTAGTATCTAATGGTTAGTTATTGATAGTAATCTAAAACACGCACCGGAGATATTATTTTGTAACGTACACTCCTCAGCTCTTTTAGTAATGTTTGCCTCAGTTTTTTCGTCAAGCATTCGATATATACTCTCGTTAATCCAACAACTGTATTCTCATGGCTCTGCATTTTCGTCAAGCATCCATCAATACACCTAATATTCAACAGAGGAAGTCTCAACATGCGTTGCCACACCCATGTAGGTGTCTTGATGACTGTTAACTATCTTATAACAGACTGTTCAGCAAAAGAAAGTGTATGTCCATGTTTGAAGCTACAATTTAAACGAATAAGTAATGGTGGTTTGATAAGAGATGTATCAAGATATCCGCTTCCATAGTTTGGGAACTGAGGTTACAATGATTCATTCTCACGCTGTTTTGATTTGATGAGGTTTATTTTTTGGTTCAAAACAAATTTTCAAATGTACTCTTTCTTTCGCCGGTATATCGAAACATATTTAGACCAGAAAACCATCGCCTGTAGCTTTCCCTTCACACATCCAGTTGATATAAGAAAAGTAATGATGTCTTGTGGTTCCAATATGAATGTTTATTGCCTCTTGCACCAGATTCCAACTGACCTCTTCATGGATGATTTATATTTTTATTTGTAGGTTATGGGTATGTTATAGTAAGCGCAGGGGTGCAGTGGTGCAGCGGTAAGGCGTCTGCCTATCACGCTGAAGGCCCTGGTTCGATTCTCTCTGGATGCGCCTAGGTTCGGGTCCCGATTTGGGCACATTTGCGAAATAACCTTGTACAAGATACCTAGGTCCGCATCGTCTCAAGTCACCCAGCTATTAAATGGGGACCCGTGAGGATGTGTTGTCACTGTAAGTGTTTAGTTCATCGTACCTAAGCGCCAGCATGGCTGTATGATCCCCAGGGGGTTGAAAAAATATCGGAAAGTAAGGAAGTGTCTTCTGAACGTGGATAGTAATGTAAGTAGCGCCGTGAGTAGGCAATGCGCGTGGATGTGAACGCCATATAGGTGGAGAAATTACTATGTATGTAACGTACACAAAGTTCGTGTCGGTGTCAAGTGTGGATGAAAGAAACGGACTTCATTTTGGATGCTTTCTTGCCAATATTAAAACGATTAAAGAAAAGTAAAACTATCGTTATTTCCACGAAACTAACAAATAATAAATAAATGCACATGAAAGTGCGTCTGTATTCACAAAAGATATACCCATGCGTAGTTCATTGTCAATATGGGGCGATGGGGTGGTCTAGTGATTAAAGTGTTCGATTTCCCACATGGGTTCAGTGTGTGAAGCCCATTTCCGGTATGCACTGCCGTGATATTGCTGGAATATTGGCGGCGTAATACCTTACTCACTCACTCACTCACTCACTCACTGAGGTAATGTGACTTTATTTGTTGCATAATGTCAGCTGCTATGAAAACTGAAAGATTAGTAATAAATGTATTTATGAATTTCTGTTCAAGAGACTATTGTCCGAAAATAGGAGACAAAGATTATATTTCTTTAAAAATATAAATGTAAGCCATTGCAATTGTGGCGAATTTATTCTTTGTGAAGTGATCGTCACACTGGCTACGTTCTCTCTAATACTGTTCCAGTTGTAATGGGGTCCTTGACTTCATGGGCGATGAATTTTTACTTGACCCTTTATCCTGTATCCACAAGAAATTTGTTTTTAGTCTTTACACATTAGGCGTTACCAGTAACACTACACACGCCTTTCCCCACAATACTTTACACACTAGACATTACCAGTAACACTACACACACACGACTTTCCCCACAATACTTTACACACTAGACGTTACCAGTAACACTACACACACACGACTTTCCCCACAATACTTTACACACTAGACGTTACCAGTAACACTACACACGACTTTCCCCACAATACTTTACACACTAGACATTACCAGTAACACCACACACACACGACTTTCCCCACAATACTTTACACACTAGACGTTACCAGTAACACTACACACGATTTTCCCCACAATACTTTACACACTAGACGTCACCAGTAACACTACACACACACACACGACTTTCCCCACAATAATTTACCCATGCACCCAGTAAGACAACGTGTAGGTCCGCAGTTTGCACTGGACCGAAACTGCACAGAAATATGTTGGTGTCTTGATTTGCCTCAAGTTTGATTTGGTGGTGAATAAATGTATCTATGTAACTGATGACAGGAATCAATGCAGCTAGGGTTAAAAAATCTCGTACTGAATATTATTCTGAACGCTTAGCAATATATCGAATATGACAGAATGATTAATGTACTATACAGAGTATTGTGAAATATGTCGATTCGCCATCAAGTCTGAATATCACCACCCCTCCCCTGGAAGACGGGCACTGCTTGTCCAGAAGGCACATCCCTTAGGCACATAACAAACCTATATATTTAATCAGTTCCATATGGTTCTCGGTGTCGGGATGCTGGGGAATGAACTGGAGAGGTAAGCGTGTTAAACCTGTATCAGTTCAGGATAACACACCGTGATATAACTGGGATAACACCACGCCAGATCTTCCTTGACACCCCACTCTCCCCCTTCCTTCCCACATCCATCTCACCCAGCTCTCGCCTATAGGTTCAGGCCGTATAATGATATTTAAACACGAACCTGTCTAAAATATGATCACATTACGATCATTCACGAGTTCATATCTAAACCAGTGGATGGAATGCACTAAATCATTTTTTTCCTTTTTCGGATTTAAACACGTTCCTAAACATAATACGATCTGGTTGAGGTTGGGGAAGTGAAAAGCAGTGGGAATAATTGGAGTGAGTGTACGACAGGGAAAGCATGAACAGTGGGTGAAATGGTTGGAGTTAAGGTAAGGCAGGGAAAGCTTGAAGACTGTGTGAAATGGTTGGAGTTAAGTTAAGGCAGGGAAAGCTTGAAGACTGTGTAAAATGGTTGAAGTTAAGGTAAGGCACTAAGAAAGCTTGAAGGTGGAGAGTAGGGTGAGATGGATGGTGGGAAGTTAGCGAAGAGTGGAATGAGATAGATGGTGGGAAGGTGGGAGAGAGTAGGGTGAGATGGATGGTGGAAAGGTGGGAGAGAGTAGGATGAGATGGTTGGTGGGAAGGAAGGGGAAGAGTAAGGTGAAGTGGATGGTGGGGAGGCGGGGAGAGTGGTTAGAGATGGATGGTGGGGAGAGTGGGGTGAGATGGATGGTGAGAAGGTGGGGGAGAGTGAGGTGAGATGGATGGTGGGGAGGAAGGGGAAGAGTAAGGTGAGATGGATGGTGGAAAGGAAGGGAAAGAGTAAGGTGAGATGGATGGTGGGAAGGTTGGGGAGAGTGACGTTAGATGGATGGTGGAAAGTTGGGTTGAGATGGATGGTGGGGAGATAGGGGAAGAGTGGGGAGAGGTGGATGGTGTAAAGGTGGGGTGAGATGGATGGTGGGAAAGAAGGGGAAGAGTAAGGTGAGATGGATGGCGGGGAGGTAGGGGAGAGTAAGGTGAAATGGATGGTGGGAAGGTGGGGGAGATGGTAGGAAGGTGGGGGAGAGTGAGGTGAGATGGATGGTGGGAAGGTTGGGGAAAGTGGGGTGAGATAGATGGTGGGAAGGTGGGAGAGAGTAAGGTGAGATGGATGGTGGGAAGGTGGGGGAGAATGAGGTGAGATAGATGGTGGGAAGGTAGGGGAGAGTAAGGTGAGATGGATGGTGGAAAGGTAGGGGAGAGTAATGTGGGATGGATGGTGGGAAGGTGGGGGAGAGTAAGGTGAGATGGATGGTGGGAAGGTGGGAGAGAGTAGGGTGAGATGGATGGTGGGATGGTGCGAGAGAGTAGGGTGAGATGGATAGTGGAAAGGTGGGAGAGAGTAGGATGAGATGGTTGGTGGGAGGGAAGGGGAAGAGTAAGGTGAAGTGGATGGTGGGGAGGTGGGGAGAGTGGTTAGAGATGGATGGTGGGGAGAGTGGGGTGAGATGGATGGTGGGAAGGTGGGGGAGAGTGAGGTGAGATGGATGGTGGGGAGGAAGGGGAAGAGTAAGGTGAGATGGATGGTGGAAAGGAAGGGAAAGAGTAAGGTGAGATGGATGGTGGGAAGGTTGGGGAGAGTGACGTTAGATGGATGGTGGAAAGTTGGGTTGAGATGGATGGTGGGGAGATAGGGGAAGAGTGGGGAGAGGTGGATGGTGTAAAGGTGGGGTGAGATGGATGGTGGGAAAGAAGGGGAAGAGTAAGGTGAGATGGATGGCGGGGAGGTAGGGGAGAGTAAGGTGAAATGGATGGTGGGAAGGTGGGGGAGATGGTAGGAAGGTGGGGGAGAGTGAGGTGAGATGGATGGTGGAAAGGTTGGGGAGAGTGGGGTGAGATAGATGGTGGGAAGGTAGGGGAGAGTAAGGTGAGATGGATGGTGGAAAGGTAGGGGAGAGTAATGTGGGATGGATGGTGGGAAGGTAGGGGAGAGTAATGTGGGATGGATGGTGGGAAGGTAGGGGAGAGTAAGGTGAAATGGATGGTGGGAAGGTGGGGGACAGTGAGGTGAGATGGATGGTGGGAAGGTGGGGGAGAGTAATGTGAGATGGATGGTGGGAAGGTGGGGGAGAGTAATGTGTGATGGATGGTGGGAAGGTGGGAGAAAGACGGCTGATTTTTTGGTGATGATATAAGGATAATGAGGAGTGGACAGACGCGGTGAGGCAGGTGAGATTTATGTATAGGTTGGAGAATAGAGAAGAGGAATGAGTTGGGTAAGGTGATGCAGTGAGGTTGAGAAATATACACAGATTGTGCACAGAAGTAGCGAGATAGAGTGTAGGAAAGTAAAGGGCGGGTAAATGTGGTGGAACAGTAAGTAAGTGTATGAGTGTGTGGCGGGAATGAGGGCTTGAGTGCTACAAACGCAAGTGCAGTAAAAGATCTGGAGAGGGTTAAACGGTATAACTGCACCCGAACATTGACCGTGCACTGACAGATGCAGTCCTCCTTAGTGATGCGGGATTGCATGAATAATTAATAACAGCATCAAAACAAAGCAACAGTCACAGCAACGCCGTTACTGAGTACACGTGCACGACACGAGCTGCCGATGACATTTCATACGGCAATACAGGTGACAGCCGGGCTCTAACTTCTTCACAACAGCTGAGATGCTGGTTTTATTCCACGTGTCACAGCAAATCAAACTCTGAAACATTTATAGCATGCCTTGCATAAAACTGCCATTGAAGCCAGTGTCAAATATCGTTAAATATCTGAATTAACTGGCTTGCTAAACATTTCTGCAAATACAGGTTTATTACATGTGCAAGTTTGTCAACATTTCTGACTTTTCATCCGGTCTAAGAGCTTATCACTAAATGTGACAAATTCATAAATACTCCGGTAGCACTTGTACTTTAGCCCTCTTGACAGACATTCACAGAACCCCCGGCCTCTCTACAGTCTTACCATTCTGAGATGATCGTTACACCAGTGTTAGGATAAAGACACATAGTTTACCAACGCGGTAGAGCTCTATGCAGTGATATGTCTCAATGCATGTGACACAACATTGCAATCAGCAATCATACACGACTAATATACATGTCGCTTTGAGTGAAAGCGAGAAATTAGAAAATTTAAAGATTGTCGCATTTAACTTGTATTGAAGTTATTTTTTTCACAAAAATCAACAGGTCTGAGGAAGGCATAAATGCTGTATGCATGTATATTTGTAAATTAAAGCGAGCTAGGGAACTACCTCCCAACCAACAAACACACAGGCCTCTACACAATGCAGGAGCCGATCTCGGCTAGATCGATGTTGGAATTCGGAAGCCGCCTTGGATATACCGTTAATCGTCCCCTAAAGTGCCCTGGAAATCTTCTTTCAGAGTGTATGTTGTCAAGACGGTCCCGGCCAGCTGGCTGATGGATGTCCAGTAACGACAAACTCGACGTCAGCGGGGAATGTCGACCTGCAAAATGGGACTGGCCAGTTGAAGATTTGAGTGTAGAAGTCAATGACGCTATCCCTTCGCTTGATTGGAGTGTGAGAGCCTCACCGACTAACAATAAGCGCCTGATAGTCTTACATCTACCTTATATCGACAATGGTTATCACACGTTTCCGTGGAGTACAAATGCAAGCTGCTTCAGACATAAGGTACGTCAATAACTTGTATGTAAACGCTGGCATTGATTTAAGGTGGCTTGTGTTTTCATGTCTTTAGCGTTTCATAAAGATATAAGGACTGTTTGTTGAGCGACAAGAAGCGGTTTTTTTGCTGCAAACGTGTTTAGTTACGGGTTAGGGGATTACAAGTCTCTCCCTTGAATAGTGACTGACGATTTTTACCTTTCATTTCACACACCATGGGGCTGATTTCACTACAACCGTTATTCTCAAGAGAGCAGTCATTAATAATGATGTAAATACACTACACTCTAACCCAGGCAAGCCATATCGCATCTGTCCACATGCTTTGATGTATTAAAGTTGAATTAAGTTGATATTGGGGATAGGTACAAAGTTGCCATGCACAGATAGGCGTTATAGCGAAAATGCCTTACTGTTTTCACTGTAAGTAGGTAATAATAACTGAGCATAGTATATCGATAAGGTGATGATTTAAACGGGGATTATCATCACGCCCTGCTGCACATATACACCAGATACATAGCTACTCGCACAAGCGTAATTAACACTGGGAACTGTACAGTGTGTCTGTACTGATGTAACACCTGATAACACAATGTCATTTAGGTACGTATACTGGCATATTTGTACAAGATATCCATACGTATTTTGTGTGTTTAATTGTTTATTTCAAACAATATGCACTGATATAGAGCGAGTCTCCTTCATCTCCCATGGTCGAGCTGTGCAAAGAAACACAATCCACACGCGATGTGGTTTAAACGTTGTCCTGGCTATAAAAGCGTAGAGTTCAAACCTACACTGGGTGCAGTTCAACAAGTGTTTTAGATACTACTTATTGTGTATCGATCTGGGGACAAGTGCCCGTTCCCTTTGATAGCCGCGAGACCAGTCTGCAAGCCCGGCTCTTTGAGTAGGACCACGAATCTGTCTGGTGTAGACCCTAGTTTCTATATGCAGGTGTTTTCGTTTCGGCTGTGTTTAATGTAATCTACTTGTTTTCTGTGCATGGCAGTAATCGTGAAGCTAGGGTCCATTTCCGTTAAGAGTAAATCTCAGTTATCTTGACGTGAGATCGATTGGGGAGAAAAGGAGAGATACAAATCGACGGGAGAATATAGATTCCGCTTTCTCACCCAAATGTCATTCCCTCGACAAAGGATGAGGTGAAGGTTCCGCAACGAAGCAAAGCTGCCGGAAACACGTGGCCTCCGTTCTTTAACATGTGTGTAAGTGATAGTACAGGATAAAAACTTGAAGAGAACCGTGCGACAATACCATGTCCAATGATGAACCATCCCTATGAATAGTTTATAGCTTTTTATATGAATCCATCAGGGTCACGGCCTTTTAAGTACCCTGTATACTGCCCCATAACATGCCTGCCTACCGTCCTCGGCTGCCTTACGATGACTCAATCACCAGTCGAAGGGTTACATCACGGGATGGCCTGATCGCCGGTATCTCGGTCCTAGGCGGTTCGGTCCCGTCACAATGGTGCACTAGCTGTTGTGTATTGACGGGTGAACTGTCTGCAGACTGTCATGCGATCCTCCCCGTCAGCTTGTGTGCCGTGATGTACGGGGAGGGTGAGCAACGGGTCATTGATACTACAGTAAAAACTGGAGTAAAACTCGGATACAATGGACACTGAGAAACATGTTTCCTGTCCCAGTGTATACATGCACTGCAGTCCCCGGCAAACGCCATCTCACCTTTACTGGGGATTGCCATTCACGTCTTGGCAATAGGGACACAACGTACCTGTAGCTTTCATGCATATCTTCATTATCTATGGTGGAACTAGATGTCATATATCAATTAACTATAACCAGGGAGAGGCTGGACGTCCTGTCTTGACATGAGTGCATGAGTGAGTAAATATGTGAATGAGTGCATGACTGGGTTAGTGAGTGAATGTTTACGGTTGGGGTAAGACCGTTTGGAGTGGATGGCATACTATCTCGATATGACCATCTAGAGTGGATGGCATACTATCTCGATATGATCGTCTAGAGTGGATGACATACCATTTGGAGCGGATGGCATACTATCTCGATATGATCATCTAGAGTGGATGACATACCATTTGGAGTGGATGGCATACTATCTCGATATGATCATCTAGAGTGGATGATATACCATCATGATGTCATCATGCGGAGTGGATAACATACCATCTCCATATCACCATCAAGAGTCGATGACACACCGTCGCGATGTCATCATCTAGACTAGATGACATGCCATCTCAATACCATCACTTAGAATTTATTGCATTACATCTCGATGTCATCATGCAGGGCAGATTGCATGGTTTTGAGATGTTGATTGAGTGACATATGATCTCGATATCACCATCTAGAGAGGATGGCATATCATTTCAATGCAATCATCTAGCGTTTATGGCATGCCATCTCGTCATCATGCTGGGCGGATGGTATAACATCTCGATATCATCATCTAGACTGAGAGACCTGTATTATCGTGTAGAGTGGATGGCATATCATCTCAGTATTATCATATAGAGTGAATGGCATATCATGTTGATATAATCATGTAGACTGATTGAAACATACCATTTCTAAATTATCATGTAGTGCGGGTGACTGACATCATTTCATAGTTTGCGACATACCATCTCGATATCATCGTGTAGAGTGGTGACATACCATCTCGATATCACCGTGTAGAGTGGTGACATACCATCACGATATCATCGTGTAGAGTGGTGACATACCATCTCGATATCATCGTGTAGAGTGGTGACATACCATCTCGATATCACCGTGTAGAGTGGTGACATACCATCTCGATATCATCGTGTAGAGTGGTGACATACCATCTCGATATCACCGTGTAGAGTGGTGACATACCATCACGATATCATCGTGTAGAGTGGTGACATACCATCACGATACCATCGTGTAGAGTGGTGACATACCATCTCGATATCATCGTGTAGAGTGGTGACATACCATCTCGATATCATCGTGTAGAGTGGTTAATCGATATGACCATTATATTGTATGATAATCATCATTATAAAGTATGCGGCATGCCATATCGAAATCATCAGGGTAAGTGTACTGGGTTGTTACTAACGCGCCACATATCCGCACATGTCGGTAGCTACTCTTCTCCCCCCCCCCCCCCCCTCTCTCTCTCTCTCTCACACACACACACACTATCCAGGACACATAAGGTGTCCCATGTTCGCCTCCAAGACTGAGGCTGAATGCCCATTGTAGTCCTCTTATCCAGTGCGACTGTCTCAAAATACCGGAAGTAGTAGGTGCAAGAAGCAAATACTGTCTTTACGTAGGAATTTATGACACATAGGACAGGTCCACGGTTGTTGTCAGGACCGGCATTGTGTTGCTGTGGGATGTGTGGTTTGATATTCTGTTGTTCGATATCATAATTCATTAATCGGAAGTATGTAGTTATAGTCATGTGTATGCATTTGGCTACAAGTGTTGGCTCACAAAAAACGATATGCTGCATGAATAGCTGTACAATCTCTATGGCGGCGTTTAACAATGTTCACTCACAACAGGAAGTAAGGAAATATCGTTTACTGGCCAAACATCACGTCGATGTTAGACACAAATCCAAAAATAATCCACTTATTGTCTGTGCTATATATACGCTTGTCACTTTCTTTAATTGCATTTGGAAATATCACATAACCTTAATACCACCACACTTCCGCCCAATAGAAGTATATTTGTTTAATATTACATTTATAATTGGGATATACTTCCGTAAATAACCATACGACTATACACTGCGTGTAGCTGGTGTGTTTATGTCCTCATAGACACGCACAAATACATGGACACATTCACAGACACATGTACAGGCACAGGCGTATGTAAAGACACGTTCACATTCACAGACACAGGTACAGACACGTGCACATTCAAAGACACAGGCAGACATGGGCACAGTCACTGACACAGACAGGTACATACACGGGCACATTCACAGACACAGACACAGGCACAGGCACGTGCACATTCATATACACAGGCACATTCACGGGCACAGGCACATTAATGAAAGCAGGCACATTCATAGACGCATGCACAAGGACATTCACAGACACAGACAGGTGCACATTCACAGACACACATTTACAGTCACGTGCACATTCATAGACACAGACACAGGGACCTTCACAGACACAGGCACATACGTGCACGTGTACATTCATAAACACAGACACAGGCATATTCACAGACACATGCACAGGCATGTTCACATTCATACGCACAGACACTGGCACATTCACAGGCACAAGCACATTTTTCATCCAATTCTACCCAATACTTGGCCATTAATTCAGGGGAGCTGTTGGGCAACATGTTTGTGACAGATCCATTTTCCAAAGCAAACGCGAGTGGTGGATAGCTTAGTGGTGAAAGCAGTTCGCTCATCGGGTTCGATTCCCCACATGGGTACAATGTGTTAGTACAATGTGTGAAAGCGATTTCTGGTGTCCCCGGACGTTGTATTGCTGGAATATTGCTAACAGCGGCGTATAAACCCCCTCACTCACTCAACGCAAAACGCACTTTTACAGAAAATATATTTTCTTGAGATATATGCTATATCGGTTCACAACAATGCCATTCATATGTAACGAAACAGTTTGTTCATAAGACACTTGATGTATGGTTACAGAGTGTCCTACATCAGAGCAATAACCGACATATCTGATGTGGTGACAGCTATTAATATGATATGTTGCACCAGCTTGACATCATTGGAAGTAATCTCCGTACAGTTGCAGGACAAACTATTGACTGTGTGGACAGTGTGTCATGGTACCCGACGGGAATGATTTCCGCAATATAGACTGTCGGGTCAACATGTTTGTTTGTTCGTTTGTTTGCTTGTCGCTTAACGCCGCACCTTTCTTGCTTCATGGCAACGGTCTGGTGATAATCGAATCTGGACAAGAGGACCCGGAGAATAACAGCACGAGCATCGATTCACCCAACTGGGATATGATGACATGTGTCAGCCACCCGATCCACCCATTGCGCCAAACATGACTTACAGAAGACCACTTCCATACGGGGTCTTCATGGGTAGCCGTGCAAAGAGGGCATGAGCGTGGTAGAAAATGGGACAAACAAGAATATGTCATTTGATGGAAATAGTTTAGGTATGGATATCATGGTTGTGTTTTGGAACTTTCGTCTGCAACGTCACAATGGCTGTTTCCATTCTGGTAATATTTTGAAAACGATGATATTTCCAAAGGCAATTAAAGAAAGTGACTAGCTCATATATATCACAAACAATAAGTGGATTATTTTTGGCCAAATCAACTTCTCATCCTGTTGCGTGTATTATGTAATTGGCGTGAGCGGTATGATTGGTTCTTAAACGGGAACATCTTTTTGCAATATTATAATAGTAAATCATATTTCTTGTAACGTGGTAGGGGAAACGATGCCGGCTATACGTACGACATCAACGTCTTCCAATAAAGTGAAGGATGCAGTGGTTACATTACGCCATGCTTAAATCATAAATATTGTTTTGATACATACCCTATCGTTTCAAAACTGTTCCTGTTACCATTGATGTATAACATGACGGTGTACACCACATAGCTGACTGCATTGTCGTTCCACCCAAGTGATGTCAGACAGTTTAAATGTCTGCTTCCTGTTGAAGTGTTTGCTGGACTGGCGGTGTACAGGATGTCAGTGTATTACGTCATGTCTGATCATCTTCTGGTCAGGATCCTCATCTGGACGTGTTCCTCCACCGGGCGTCTGTCTGTGTTATCTTTCTATCACTATGTTTACATGGAGATGCGTGTACAGGGAGGTGTTATGTAAATACATGCACAAACTTCTTTCTAAAACTATTACGAACATTTAGAGCCACATGAACGGGCATTTGCTAGTTGGAAGTTGGGACGATGCGAGGGAATAAGTTGTGGTTAACATGAGATGTGACGTGAACAAATACAGTTCATTTGAGAGGGGTTTTTTTAGAAGTTAATATGAAAAACGATGTATTCTTTATTTGTCTGATTTTCACATTTCAGGAACTGAACTGTAGTTTACAGCATACAGTTCGGGAAAGTCGTCTGTGTGGAAAAAAGTAAATTTGTTATTACACGCTGAGCGAAGAGTAGTTGGGTGATGGGGATGGGTGGAGGGGTGCACGTGTACCTTAAAAGTGACTGTCATGCGTTTGGTTTAGAGGAGTAATCTAAATCTCTCATTAATACAACACATTGACGTCATGATGCTGACGTTTCAACAGCGAAAATAGGCCAGCTGTAGGGAGTGGTCTCCCTTGAGTTACACCACCAGTTTCCTGTCACATGACCGGATACGGAAATCTATCAATCAGGGTTGGATGTTGTACATGCAGCCAGACAGTTGCTCAAGATGACCGCGGACGCATGTTTACATTAACAGATAAACACACGGGTAGACGTGGCTTCTGCCAATATCCGAGGGCGTCGTTATGTGCCTTTAAGTTATGTAAGAACCGCTGACATGTCCTCCCATCCGACAAGCAGGCGCCATCTTCCATGTCCTACAGCAAGCGTTCAGTTCTAACCATCATATGAACACAAGCCTTTGTTTATATCTAGAAAAGCAACATCAGTGATTTGATGCGTTGTTCTTTCTGTAACATCCATTTACTGGTTTATGATAGTGTAAATGATGATGATGATGATGATGATGATGATGATGATGAAAACTGTCAGATGACCAACACTTGCATAATATTTCATGTCATGCCATCTACACGTTGCTGATCAATTCATTCCTACTGTGTTCATAATACAAAGCGATATAGGGTGTTTACCCATCTCTTGTATACCTGCCTTACCTGTCACCTGCGGCCAGGCAGGTGATTGGCAGATGTTGATAGTGCGTTGACAGGCCAGGTGGACATGGATTGCCGTGTAGGCCAGGTGGCTCAAGGACACTAAAGCCATAGTCTATACACTGATATATATCCTTATAGAATCAATACATATAATAAACTAATGTGAAGATTATAGCCAAAGGTATAAAGCCAAAGCTGGGTTGGTCAAGCATATATCCATTAGCCGGTGTTATCACACTGGAGCGCTTTGAAAAAGCTCATTCGAACATGTTTGTCATTTGGCAAAGTGGCCACAAACATGAAACGAATTTCCTGTGTGTATTTTGACTTGACATAATCATATTCAACCACATCATTTGGTCGGTTCGGATCCCATTCAGTGTTTGGATGTTTACTACCAAATACTTTTTTTACCTCCCGGTCATTATACATTCATTTGGAGTTAAAGCCGAAATTGCATTATCTTTGCATTTGAGTATAGTTTTGTCCATTGAAATGGTCAGCATGTGTGGGATAATCTCGACTATATTCGAGCAATCGTTTAGTTCACATTAATCCTTTCTCATGAACGGGCTTGTAGGAGTGTGTGCGTGCGTGCGTGCGTGCGTGCGTGTGTGTGTGTGTGTGTGTGTGTGTGTGTGTGTGTGATATTTCTATTAATCAGTGACATTCAACTCAACAAGATGATGTAAGTGAATTATGTGTTATCAGCTTTATATTTCACCTGTGTCATGCGTATGTGTATAATAACTGTTAAGCATAACGATATTGATGTTTCCACTATCGCTGAGCGCTTTGACCTTTCCATCACAGATAACAATCTGCTGTTACCACCAATGTCATAAGTCCATTAGAAGGAGATTGTAATCACCAAGTAATGTACGGATGCAACGCCTCCGCAACCCGCCGGTGCATGCCTTGGACGATACGGCGTGCCTCCATTGCAGTCGGTGGTGAGGAAGGTATCACGATTGACAAATTTATCAATGAACCCTGTCCGAACCTGGCGCGATTGATAAGACGGGCTGTACAGTGAAATCCTCACTGGAGTGGCAGCGTAGTTGTCGGCTTACGGCCGCAGGTTCACACACTCCCTTGTTTGTGGGGCCGACCACTCGGCGATATCGATAGGCCAAGTGACGCGAAATTTTTGTCATGAATTTGCTGATAAAACACTTGTAACATTTTGACACGGTGCATAGTTCAACTGGAAACGCCCATGAAATATTGTTTTTTATGTTGATCTTAAAATACAAAAATACGAATACAAATATTAGAATCGCATTTCGTCAAATCATTTTTATGGATACTTGGTTAATAGTCATTTATGTGGAACGCATATTCATTTGTGATTTTGTTTTTGATTATCGTCTTATAACACGGTGCCTTTTAAATTATACAACGTCAAGAATGCTGAAGATATATATTGACCTTAAAGATGCACCCATTTTAATGTATTTACCGGCCCGCGTGTGTGTTTCGTTGCATTCTAGGCGTGGTGGATTAGCCTAGTGGTTAAAGCGTTCGCTTGTCACGGCGAAGACCCGGGTTCGATTCCCTACATGGGTACAATGTGGGAAGTCAATTTCTGGTGTCCCCCACCGTGATGTTGCTGGAGTAATGCTAACGGCGACATTAACGTAAACTCACTCGCTCACTCATCTTGCTTTCAGTAATGTAGCAGCCATGTATTGCCCAGAAGGAATATCTAGAGTTGTTTACCCATCTCATCTATTATGTTTAATAAATCATAGTTCCTTGAACCCCGTATAGGAAACACAGGTTTCAAGAAAGCAATTATTTTACTTTCTTACTTTATCAGCTTTCTTATATTGCCCTCTGCAATAAATGCAGGTAAATGTGTTGATCAAAGGTGTACTCGACGCCTACTACACTTGACGCTACATGCCGTAAAACCCAAAACTGGTGTTTTCGTTCCACTGCGTTTTTCGCAGTTGCGGTTCACAACTTCTGCAAAAAGAACACAAGATGTCTTTGAACCAGCGGTACTGCTGCTCTCATGAATTCACTTCGTTTGTAAATTCCTTTTGGACTCAAAGTTTATTCTGGTGTCTAAGATGTCAACGATTTGTAGACAGTAAAGCGAATATAGAGATCTTCGGGATATATGTGATCTGTCTGATCCTCTATGTTGTGACATCTGTGTGTGACTAACAGTACGCAGTCTGATAGTGCTATCCAACCGCGGTACCCGGCCTCTGTGTCACATGAAATGGGCCACTCAGACGCTTCACACTGACAGTTCTTAGTTTTCACAAGTATTGCCAGGTTCAAAGCAGAGATACGAACTCACTGGTTTGTTGTTCAACAACAACAGTCCAGGTATATGGTATAGGTAAATAACAGAGTCTGGACCAGACAATCCAGTGACCAAAAACATTACCAGTCAAGGCAGATGGGATACGATGACGTGTCAATCAAGTCAGCGAGTCTGACTACCCGATCCCGTTAGTCGTCTCTTGCGACCAATTCTAGCCCTGGGCCTAGCTTTTCGAAGGTCTCTTAGCGCTAAGACTGTCGTAAGTGCCATACATTAACATTAACTTATGACTATGTTAGCGCTAAGAGCTAGCTATGAGCGGATCTTTATTGGTAGGGAAACAAGTACACTCTTTGAACGCCAATCGGAGATCGAATGCCCGACCTTCCACGCTCCGGAGAGAGGCTGTATCTCCGGGGCCACGGGGCCAGACACTGATACCATCACCCAGCCACCTCATGTTCTTGAACAGACGACTCAGTATAGGTGTGAGTGAGTGTAGTTTAAGCCGCTGTAAGCAATTCAACAGCATACAACGGCGGGGGACACCAGAATGGGCGTCACACATTGTATTCATGTGGGGAATGCAAACCAGGTCTTCGGTGTGACGAGCGAACGCTTTAACCACTAAGTTACACCACAACGCCTCTAAACATAGGACACAGGACTGACAATACGAATTCAAATTTAAGTGGTGATTGTTTTCGTACCTTGGTGGTTTGGAGTTTTAACATGAGTCACATTTTCATCAGTTGGTTCGTCTGGTTGGTCCAAGTGTCTGTGCCAGAACCCACGGTAATTCGTTCGAATCTCATATTCGCCCTGATTGTGTTTCTAACGTTGCCAGAATCCAGCCGACACTTGCTTTATTGTAATTCGTTATAAACCCAAAAACTCACTCACTCACTCACACTCAAAACATCGCCGTAAATAGCGTTGAAATAGCGTTAAAAAAACATTATGCTAACGAAGCCATTCGTTCACTTGACAAAAACCAAAGTCAGATTACAGTACATCAATGAGCATAAATTGTATGAATGGTGTGTCGAACGAAAACCATCTGGAAACACTCTTTGAACTCTTCTTAGAAAGAAGAGGTTCGATTTTTCTTCAAAAGGTGTGACATATAGACAAGGTAGTCTGACGCTACTGAACTATGAGTCGACATAACCGGAAAGCTCACTCACTGACAACTAGTGGGTGTGCTGGTTCCGCTTTCAACATTATTCCTGATGCGTAGGCATTGCATATAAAGACCGAAATCATGCAAACGTTTCAGTTTTAAAAGAGTAATGAAAAACAGCATATATCACTAGCAAGTGCAATTAAGTTAAGTTGAGATCAATGACAAGCACATATTCAGGTCTAACCTTTCGAAAACATTGCTCGCATAACCCACTGTAACGCGCTGTATGGTACGCGTTGCAATTTATGACCCGGCGAGGTCTCCATACATTGCAATCCCTAATGCTTTGGGAGGAGCTAAGTCATATAAAATATAATCAAGAAATTAAAGCGAATCTCGGATTATCGAAAAATCGCTTTGATAAACGATTTGAACAGAAAAGGATTCAATTATACTGTCGATACGGGAGTGGGCGATACGGTAACTCCAAACAAGTGATCAGCGTTGTTTGGTAATATTAAAGACTTGATTTACACAAAGATTATCTGCTGATCCCCAAGTTGTGTCTATATCTCAGCCAGTGTCATAATTCATCATCAGGTCGACATGAAGGAAAAGACGGTGTACTTTACACGCATTAATAACGAAATAGAAAAAATAAACAAGTGATTTTGTAGTCTCATAACTCATTCAGTTCTCTTATCAGTTGAAATGCAAAGACACATTTTTTTCTCGCGCCTTTCTTTGCGACTGGTCGAGTTGGAGCTCTAGGGATACGCCGGTTTGAAAGCTATATCTATCGATAACTATTATTCATTTTTCTGTAACGATTTTATTTCCAAGCTGCAACATAACGCGGTTTATGCTTTGGTAGATGCCTGAAGTGAAATGTGATATGTATTTTGGTTAACGTACAGTCAGCAAATACTCATGCAGGAAAATTTGTAGCATTTAACGTTGTTTCATTTTGCGATAAATCTTGTGTAAAAATATAGTGGCTGAATGTGTTGGAGGAATCTTTGAATAACATGATTGCTGCCGGCGATATTTCATTCAAGGTATCATGTATTGGTTTTGATAAAGAATATTCTGATGTCTCGATGTGCCGGACTGATATTAAACATTCATGGTGGTATTAACACATTGGGTAATAACATGTGATGGTGTTGGCGTGCGTGCGTGCGTGCGTGCGTATGTATGTGTAACGGGAGAGGGGAGGGGGGGGGGGGAGGGCGCATCTGTATCTGAACCAACACGTTCTGTGAGAAAAGCATTTGAAGGAATTATCCACAAGATGGAAACGCATTTCCGGAATAACGAGTCATTGATCTGTTCCACAGACTTTTATGATATTTAAAGGGCAGTCATATTCTACCGACTGATTAACGATGTATACATGACATATTCTACACACCGTAGAACGATGCATACATGATATATTCTACCTACTGGATAGCGATGTTACATGACATATTCTACATACTGGATAACGATGTATGCACGATTTAATGTACACATTGGATAACGATCTATAACTGGCAAATTCTATCTATTGGGTAACGATGTATACGCCAGATGTTCGGTTTATTGGATAACAAGGCATACATGACATACTGTACATATTGGATGTAACGATGCCTACATGAAACATTCCATTGAATAACGGTGTATACAGGACATAATCTACCGATTGGGTAACGATGCATACACGACATATTCTATGTATTGGATAATGATACATACATGACATGTTCTGTCTACTGGATAACGATGTATGCACGGCATATTCTACCTATTGGATAACGATGTATACACGACATATTCTACGTACTGGGTAACAATATATACATGACATATTGTACCCATTGGATAGCAATTTAAGCATGACATGTGTCACTGCCTGAATATACATGGCATGTCAGAAACACAACGGATAACAAACGATTACATAAGGTATGTCTAAACAAATGACTTGACAATGCACACATTGTGATATTCTACCAGTATATGCTGCTTAAAGGAGGTGAAAAACATCCGATTGTCTGCTAGGTCCATGCCAATCTGTTGTTAACTTCTATTGAGAGGTGTATACCCCTGCTACTCCAAGAGAGGTACGTTATACCCCCATGCCCATCGACTGTCATTGCATGTGAAGCCAACGTGAAGAAGTCAATGGGCTTTATCCAGTTCAGATTTCTAACCTAGTTCCCGTTCGAACTGAAGGTAGCCATTTGTAAGAAGTCACCCAGAAACAGTTAATATATTGTGTCGCATGAGGAAGTCATCAACACCCTAATGTCACTGCATTCTTTCAGCAGATCGGTTCTTTGGTCGTTACTCATAGCACATTAAAAAGCGATGAGTCTTTTCTTGTGAAAATACACACGGCTATCCTGGCGCTGTTGTGCTGGTGGGTAGTGTGTAGTTACCACAGGGGTTCGCCAGGGTAACAAGATAGTGTGTTGTAAAATGAATTGGGCAGAGGTAGCGTGGGAAGCATAAAGGTAATCACGCATAGGTCGAGTCAGTTATTTAGTACAGATAACTAGTTTTGTGTGTTCGTATGCGCTTGCGTGCATGCGTGCATGTGCGAGTGTCACTGATAAAGGTCCTTGTTTATCCATTATGATTTTGTCACTATAAAAACACATTCAAGATGTTGCAGTTTGAAAAACATGCGTTACTCAGACATGGCTTTTCCATGATTCAATGTCGAGTGCCAGCCAGGGTAACAAAAAGTATAGTGTTTTACTTCTTCTCGAATAACACGGCCCCGGATTGAACCACTGCATTCCTCTCTCGAAGAAGGCGCTCTGGCCACCTCACCACACAAGCGATCTATGTGGGTGGGTTGGAAATACCTGGGATTGCGAAACACTGATAATTTGACTATTGCCCTTCACCGGTAGCTGTTGCAGAGTCAAAGGAAGTGGGAATCTGAGAAACATCTATTAACCAACGTTGTCTTGAGTGACATGGTAGTCACCGATGGCGTATGTAGATGATGGTAGATTGTAAGCGTTTATTTGGGGTGTGTAGTTGAGGTAACGGTGACGGGTAATTGATAGAAAGTGAGTGCTTGATTAAGGTAGGCGGTGTTTAAATGAGAGGCAGATGGTGATAACATAATGGGTAGATGATATTAATATAATGAGTAGATGCGGTAATATGTAGAGTCGAAGCTGTTAAAAAGGTAGATGGATGAATGGTTGGTAGTACCATGATTGGTAGATGATGGTAACATTATGGGTAAACGGTGTTAACATGATGTGTACATGTTAATACACATGTGTACACGATGTTAACATGGTGTGTAGATGGTGTCAACATGATGGGTAGATGGTGTCAACATGATGGGTAGATGGTGGAAACATGATGGGTAGATGGTGTCAACATGATGTGTAGATGGTGTCAACATGATGAGTAGATGGTGTCAACATGATGGGTAGATGGTGTCAGCATGGTGGATAGATGGTGTCAACATGATGGGTAGATGGTGTCAACATGGTGGATATATTTTGTCAGCATGGTGGGTAGATGGTGTCAACATGATGGGTAGATGGTGTCAACATAGTGGGTAGATGGTGTCAACATGGTGGATAGATGGTATGATGGTAGATGGTGTCAACATGGTGGGTAGATGGTGTCAACATGGTGGATGGATGGTATGATGGGTACATGGTGTCAACATGGTGGGTAGATGGTGTAAACATGATGTGTAGATGGTGTCAACATGATGGGTAGATGGTGTCAACATGGTGGGTAGATGATGTTACTGTGACGAGTGGATGGTGTTCACGCAACGGTTAGACGGGATTGACTATACAATGGCTACATCAATAGATTAGATATTCACATGTAATGCTACATTCTCTGCAATACGACCCCCTTTAACAGGACAGAACATCCACAAATGATTCTTACAATGGAGTCAGATGGCCAGTAGTCCACTATGACCAGCTCATGTTGACATGGCGCATGTACCATCAGCGGGCATTCACCGACACGGACACTGTTGTTCCTAGTGCAATGTGGCGTCTTGCTACTGTAACAGTAATTGTTCGTGGTATCGAAGACGTTGTACAGTCGACTTCGTTACAAGCGAAGCTGCACGAACAACAGTTGAACTGAGGTCACGTTTGTTTTCTCCGCTATGTCATTACTCATTATGTAAAATGTAATGGTCACGTGGTGACAGAAATCGAAGCATAACAAGTCAAGCGGGTTGCTACGACATTTTTTTGTCTCCATGGAATACCCTCGAACACAGCTGTCTAAAACTATAAACTATTAGCGTGACAACTGCTATTATAACGTGTTAGTCCACCTCAGAGATATCACTTTCACAGCCACAATGAACCATACTCGCTGAACTTCTGCAATTGAATTCGCCAGGCTCACCTATTTATCACATGTCCGTGAACCCAGCAGCTTTTGTACAAGCAACACTATCGTGAAACAAAGACAAGAAATACAATTTATGGCCAACGAGCGGGAGATATTGCGCCAAGGATTGACAAAAAGTTGAACTTGCACCCGAAATGGGTTTACTACTTGTGTAAGACTTCGAGCAGCTGGCACACAACACAAAGTGATTATTTATTATACGGTTAGTTAAGAAACCAATTATCGTTCCCAGACAAGTTTTGCAGACCATATAAAACAATAACCCCATTGCCTTCATCTTTTAAACCCGACTTAGTGACCTTCAGAATGACGTGTGTCAGTTTATACTGCAAACGGCTGATTTCCGAGGCGGTTAAGCCAACCCATACAAAAACAGTTTACATGGCCCGCAATTTTGTGAATTTGAGATGGCAACAAATTAACTTGTTACCTTTGGACTGTGTCAGCTTCGGGGGTACGAATAAAGCATATAGTGGAGTTTGTACTTTGTATATAATCCCCCAAATAAAAGCTGTTGGGTGAAAAACGTTTGTATGCATTAAGCGGATAGGTAGATAGGTAGGTAGATGGGTGGGTAGATTGTGTAGGCACGTTTGTGTGCGTATGCACTGGGCAACTGGATGAAGGTCTATTTCTATTGAACCCAGAATTCAGAATTCAGAAACTAAATGTCATGAGAAACAAAACTATAAATTTGCATCTTACGACTGCAAATACTTGTAGTTTTTTTAAAAAATCAGATGATGAAAGCGCAAAGTGTTTCCATTAATCTCTCGCTGTGCCGTGTCGTAATTTTAACCAATTTTATTGCGACCTGTCTGCAGTACTTTTGTGAAACCTCAAACAGGGCCACAGACACTTTCGTCTCTCCCAGCGCAGCGTTCCCGGGCAACCGTTGAGAACAGGACCACTTTTATCTGAAGGATCTGAACATTTTGTTACGACACAGCCGTTCTATGTGATCGATAACAATGTCCCAAACCAACCTTGTTCCCCATTTAGCAGTCGCATAATCACCTTTCTTTCTTACCGGAAGTGCACAAGTGTTACGCAGTTAATGCTGTTCTGCAATTTTATTGGCCGTTTAAGATTATCATCTCGCATGCCAGGTTTATGCGTCTCAAAACATGTAGCTCATGGACAGTAGGAACGAGAGTCATCGAGTGCAGTTTCACATACCATCAGCATAAAATAACGTTACATCTCCCTAACGTGCACTTCACTTGATTTCCCAGTCAAATAAAACGGACATTACTGTCTATTGCATTTCGATTTTTCTAGCAGATGAAACAGTCGCTCTTTGAGGACATTCCATCGTAGACACTCTAATCCCATTTAACAATTATTCTGATAACGCAATAGTTACGCAATAGTTTTATCCTAATACTTTTTGAATACCTTAATTAGTTCTGTGGTAGATTGGCAAGGCTCGATTATATGGACTGATTTGCATGAATGTCTGGGTTATTGTCTAAATCTACGCTCACAAATATCTTTGAAATTATGATCAAACACATTCACACATTTTGTGATCTGTACGTTGAAGGTAATGTGGGACTAATCGCATGAACTGATAGTCAGTTCATCTGTTTTAAACGCAAAATGTGGGATGTTTCTGCTGTGCCGCTTTGTAGCAAGTAATGGTATTACTGCCAACCAGGTACATAGGTCACCATGTCATATGACGGTGCTGCAAGTCGTTGCATCGATTTGCACAAGTTAGTGGTGGGTCAGTTCCTATCCCGGATTCGCCAGATTCGCTCTGATGTGAATTGTAGCTCCTATTAGCAGAACCTAGCAGCCCACAGAATCCAGCAGTACATGAGATATCGTCGCCCACATAATATAGCAATCTGCAGAAACCAAGACATATACTTCACGCTACAGAACAACAGACAAAACCGGCACGTTACACACCTAGCAACAGACAAAACATAAACGCTACAGAACCTAGCTACAGACAAAATCTACGTGCTATAGAAACTAGCAACAGACAAAATCCACACGGTACAGAACCTAGCAATAGGCAAAACGTGCAGGGTACGAAACCTAGCAACAGACATAATCTACATGCTATAGAACCTAGCAACAGACATAATCTACATGCTATAGAACCTAGCAACAGACATAATCTACATGCTATAGAACCTAGCAACAGACATAATCTACATGCTATAGAACCTAGCAACAGACATAATCTACATGCTATAGAACCTAGCAACAGACATAATCTACATGCTATAGAACCTAGCAACAGACATAATCTACATGCTATAGAACCTAGCAACAGACATAATCTACATGCTATAGAACCTAGCAACAGACATAATCTACATGCTATAGAACCTAGCAACAGACATAATCTACATGCTATAGAACCTAGCAACAGACATAATCTACATGCTATAGAACCTAGCAACAGACATAATCTACATGCTATAGAACCTAGCAACAGACATAATCTACATGCTATAGAACCTAGCAACAGACATAATCTACATGCTATAGAACCTAGCAACAGACATAATCTACATGCTATAGAACCTAGCAACAGATGAACCCCACAAGCTACAAAACATATAAACAGACAAACCCTACACGCAACAGAACCTACTAGACTGAACATTGGATGATAGGAGAAATATCTCGGTCATTACTGCTATAAACAGTGGTTTGTATTGGCCACGCATAACCCATGCTCAACCAGCATACCTTACGTTTGAATATCATTCATGACCTTATTGGCTCATGGTGCGTTGCTCTCATTAACAAAACTCCTGTACATCTGAGAGTCGATGTTCTTCAATCAAAAACAGAAACAATAATAGATCGTGGACAAATACCTTCAAGTGTGACGTCATTGCTTTCCATTGTTAGTCACCAGCACTTCACAAGCACGAAACCATAACTAGAATTGCAAACATGAATAGAAATTCTATCTGTCGCATCGTATTCTTGCGTACGTTTCAACAGATTCAGTTCAGATTTAGTGGTCGTCAACAGCATTTGACCGCTAGACACCAAGGTCGAACGAGTTCAGATGGGACTTTAGGGTATCATAAGATTCAAAATCATATTTAAAGAGGTACTAATGAGTGTATTCTGGCGGCTTCATAGTGAATTCTCGTCACCATCTCGCCTCATGTCACGCGTGGGACGAGGCGTCGGAATCACTTACAATTCAGAATAGGTGACATCTGCCAACGACCTAGCGCTACATTCCTCACCTTAGCAGGTGATGTAAAGAAATCTTGAAGATGTGAGTGACATCACTCTAGAATGTATATAATTTTTAAGGGGCATGTAACACGTCGAAGAACACCTTGTTATCTTGTTTAATTGAGGGCGTTTGTGTTTAAATTATCTTTCCACCTTTTCCGATAAGTGTACTTACTGTCAGGTTATGGATAATGGCTGATTTGAACAGCGCCTTTAAGTGGTGGCTATAATCAGTGTGCAATGATGACAATGTGCAATCAAATATTTACTGGAGGTTTCCACACGCTCTACCACTTGAACACGTTCACAAAACTCTCCACAATCCTGTATGACAAAAGGGATGTTCTCAACTTTCCGACAGTCAACTTCCCCCTTCATGGCGTGCAGTATTTCAGCTGCTCAAGCCTTTTGAGTCGCACGTGATTTTTCGAAGAACGTCATACCAAACTTGATCAGAAGTTGTTCCATCAAGATTGCAATCTTCATGGTCTCCAGGAAGCTTTTAAATATCTTATAGTAGATGTATACCGGATAAATTTTCCAAATTCGTCGCGTCAGTGATTAAATGATGTCCAATGCAATTCCCTATTTGTGTTTGTACCGTACGATTCCGAACAATTGGCTTGATTTTGCATGTGTTTATGATGGGTGCTATCGGTGCTCCATATACGCTAACCTTTCCACAAATACCTGGTTTCATTTCTATTTGCATAGCGGTTCATGCTTATGGTTCAGCGGGAATCTGCATGCAGCAGAGGTTTCCAGCATGAAGGAAGTGTATTGTCACTTAAAGTTACAATTTCTGTATTTTGAATAGAACTGATCGGGTTGAACTATATACAGACCTGTAATTATGGCGTGTGTAACCAATCACCATATGTATCAGTATGGGATATAACGGCGGTGAGGTTAGCCTAGTGGTTAAAGCATTCGATTGTCTGACCGAGGATCCTGGTTTGATTTCCGAATGTATGAAAACCAGGGAGCTGTGTCCTGTGTCGGTAGCGTGGAACCATATGTGTCAGGAGGGGTAATACATAACTGGCAGTTATATTTGATACATCGCCTAAGTGTTACGGAAATATGGTTAACATGTCTGGTAGTGTGTGACATATCCCGTGGTGCATAGTAGAGTTTATGGTGTAGCAAAAATACTATTGTTGGAAGGTGTCTCATGTAGAGCGAGATATCTGGTAGTTAGCGATAGACTTATCAAATAATTGACGAAATGTATCTTTCTGCATCTTGTTTACCAGGAGATTAATAGTTTGACGTTTTGATTAAGGAGAGAAGCCTTAAATATTCACTTAATTGATCTATACTCCTAAGCTATTGTGTTTTAAAAGTTGGAATCCAAGTTAATTAAATAACACACTACAGTTGTATTTATGTTGCGCTAGATTTGTTCGTGAGTTGTTAACAATGAACACCACTTTGATCTCGTCGCGGTTTTCACGTTGTTATCCTGTCATCAAGAGTTTGCCATAGTAGCTGATATAGTTGATCGAAAGACAGTTTCTAGATGACAGAATGGTTATTGGCGACTATAACAAACTTGTAATGACTATCATTTCGTCCGAACCAACCATCCCTTTGAGGATATTGCCAGGTCCATCACGCACGGTATAGTCCCTATCTAGCCAATCCCTTCTAATTTCTTCAAATTTGTAACATTCTTGCCATTGTTGTTAATGGCAATTATAGGATATGTTTTGACATTTTGAAAGTTGATACAATATGTAACACGTTAAGTGCTAGTGTAAGGGGGTTGTGGCCTTTGACAAAAGTGTTTAACTGACACCTCTAGAGGGGTTCATTAGGGTTTGTACACCTCAGTTTACTCTTGGTGTTCACCGCTCTGTTCCTCCAACACCGGCCATAAGCGACCGCCATGTTTTCTTGCCCAGTCTCTCTAAACAGGCAGTGTAATCTTAAACCAAATTAAGAGACATTCTTACAAAATCCCCATCCATGAAATTGTATAGTCACAAAGATTTATCGCTGGGCTAAAGATTTGCCTCCCGGCACATTGTCGCTCAATTCATGAGGTAGACGACGTTTACAGCCTAATCCGGACCAATCAGTATATCCGTTATATCTGATTGGTCCAATCAAAACTAACGATACATTCATCTGGGTGAATCTCATCTGGATTATCACATTTTAATAACACAAGTCATTCCGAAAGCCTGTCCATAACATGCTTGGACGCCATGATCAAGTTGAACAGCGTCCGCGATTTTTACTCCACTCGCAGAATATCGATCTGGTTATTCGGAAAACAGAATTGTCAACACCTCAAACATAACATTGAATCTTATAATCAAAATAGAGTAAGAACTACAAGTATTATTAAGTGGGAAAAACGCACTTCTAATCGATATAAAATATATTGTCTGCATGTGAATCATAGTATAATTCACACGGAGTCCTACAAATCCATGGGCAGATTTTCAAATTTCAAGTTATGAAATGCCAGTGCTTATTTACCTTGCGAAAGTCTGGGAAAATCTGGGAAAGAGGTGAACAGTGAGCAGCACCGTGTTTATATTTCGTGGAAATGAAGGAAAATATTGTGATATTGAAGAACCAATGTCAGTTCCCCCTTGCCACAGAGGTCTGTGTGAGCTGTTGGTGCCTCGCCGGCCATCTTAGGTGAAAGATGCAGATTACTGCATTGTGGGTAACTTTCTGATAAAGGGTAAATAGTCCTTTCTACCATCACATGACAGCTCGTCGATAATCGAATGATACAGTTTGGGTTAAGCACAATGTCGGGAAATTAAATGTCTTGGTCGGATTCTAAGGAAGGCTGTTACTTGTGACAGAGCAAAATGTTTATCTGTGATGGAGTCAGAATAACGTCTTTTGTTCGGAAGATTGATGTATTTATCGGGAGTCAGAATGATGCAGTACTGTGAGATAGAGCGATATATATCTGTGACAGAGCCAGAATGATGCAGTACTGTGTGATAGAGCCATTATATATATCTGTGACAGTCAAAATGAGGCAGTGCTATCTGATAGAGCGATGTGTGTATCTGTGATGGAGTAAGAGTGACAGTGTCTTCTGATGTGAAACACTGAATATATCTGTGACGGTCACAATTACGTAAGTATGCTTATTAGAACCATGTACTTACCTGTCACAAAATCTGCAAGATGTAGGTAGTTGTATGCAGATGCAGAGCGACGTATGTAATTAAGTGACAGAACGACAGATGTCTGACTGGATTGCTTTGTAAGTTTTGGATATAGCCGTGTCTTTATCTGTGACAGTCAGAACGACGTAGAGCGATGACAGCATCAAATCTCTCGCGTTACAGAAACCTCGGTGGGTACAGCATACGTTTGAGGGCAAGTGACTGTACGGTGACAGGGTGGAGGGGTAACCTCGTGGTTAAAGCATTTGATCCTTACTCCACAGACCGGGGTTTGATGTGAGAGGCTATTTCTGGTGGTCCTCGCCGTCATATAGCTGAAATAATGCCAAAAGCGGCATAAAACCAAAGTCACTCTCTCGCTCACAATACAATCTCTTTATCATATGTATTACATAACTGAATGATTTGTTGTCGACCTAGTGTTACCGATCACTACACAACTGCACAAATATTAAAGCAGTAACTCGCAGTATTAGATCAACCTGTTTTGATCAACACGTTCGTTCTTGTGTCTGAATACACACGATCACAACTTGTCCCCGTCCAGAATGTCATCCTATCACTGGCTCTCTGATTCACACAACTATGTGCTGAGCAATCGATCGAGTGTTTATGCACCTGGACCAATGAGTCATTAACCAGAAGTATCTAGTTTGTAATCCAGTCAGTCGCCTTACTGATTATCGCTTGATGCCGCTGTGCATAGATAACACAACGGTCTTAGTTGTCAGGAAAATGTCATCTCTGATGAGATACCTCCTTAAGTGTTAATGAGTAACGTGGAAATCTGAAGTTTCATTGCTGATACTTGAAGAGCGACTACTTACACGTGGCAGAAGACACTCAGTCACTCTAAAATATCGTGTCATTGCAACAGTAGTCCAAGTGCCTTAGAAAAGCCGAGCACAAAGGATTACAGTAAGTAGCTAGCGGAAATCCAGCTTTTTGTGCGCAACACAGGATAGAATTTTAGAAATATTCAAAAGTATCTTTCTTTTTTCACTAACATATGTGGTACTCTAAAAACTGTGTCAAACCGAGAGATGCCCTGTGACGCTAGAAAGGTGCGTTTCATCGTAAATTACCAAGGAAAATTGAAGATGAAGATCACCTGTCGAAAATAACTACATATTTAGATACTTTTACTTGCAGACTGTTATAAAAATAATTACTATATGTAGTTGTGCTTGCTAAAAGCGTGCTTACAAGCACTCAAGTGGCGAAACCGTTTACTTTCAATCATAGTCTCTTGATGGAATGACAGGGTAAATGTAATCAGAGTTACCTCCCTTATATTAGATTTTGCCCCAAGTCAGGAGCTGCCGAATCAATTAAGAAAACAGGGTTATAAAGAACACCTAGTACGATCACGTTTCCAACCCAGCTCCTCGGCGTAGACATTATCATCTGTAAATTACGGGCATGAACTCGCACATATATTTGGTCCAAGCGGTATTTTATGCGTTTACACATATTGCTTGACCTTTCGTCGTGTGAATTTTGTTATTCTAATCCTTAATTATCCTTAATAGCTAGTGTAGAACGAACACTGTTAAAATCGATAAAACTAGCAGTTATCGAGATGGCAAAGAAATCATCGTCCCCAGCATGAAGAAACATGTCTGGTGTCTCTGCGACAAAATGTTCACATCGGACAATGAAATAATGAATGCTTGGACTTCGCTCATGCGACAATATTCACCCACTCACTCATCCATGCGCTGGGTGATCCAATGGACTAAACATGTATCGTTAACATAAAGGATGACGTATAGTGCTTGTGTCATTGTCATCATAACAGAAGACAAAGGGTAGTGCTTTCATCAATGTCATCCAATGCAGAATCAAAGTATAGCGCTTGTATCTTTGTCAGTCTTACAGAAGACAGAGTTTGTATCTTTGTCAGTGGCACACAAGACAAAATATAGTGCTCGTATCTCTGTCACCACCACAGAGGACAAAGTATAGTGCTTGTACCTTTGTTAGTGGCACAGAAGACAGAGTATAGTGCTTGTGTCTTTGTCAGTATTACAGAAGACAAAGTATAGTGCTTGGACCTTTGTCAGTATCACAGAAGACAAAGTATAGTGCTTGTACCTTTGTTAGTATCACAGAAGACAAAGTATAGTGCTTGGACCTTTGTCAGTATCACAGAGGACAAAGTATAGTGCTTGGACCTTTGTCAGTATCACAGAAGACAAAGTATAGTGCTTGTACCTTTGTCAGTATCACAGAAGACAAAGTATAGTGCTTGTACCTTTGTCGGTATCACAGAAGACAAAGTATAGTGCTTGGACCTTTGTCAGTATCACAGAAGACAAAGTATAGTGCTTGTATCTTTGTCAGTATCCCAGAAGACAAAGTATAGTGCTTGTGTCTTTGTCAGTATCCCAGAAGACAAAGTATAATGCTTGGACCTTTGTCAGTATCACAGAAGACAAAGTATAGTGCTTGTACCTTTTTCAGTATCCCAGAAGACAAAGTATAATGCTTGGACCTTTGTCAGTATCACAGAAGACAAAGTATAGTGCTTGTACCTTTGTCAGTATCCCAGAAGACAAAGTATAGTGCTTGGACCTTTGTCAGTATCACAGAAGACAAAGTATAGTGCTTGGACCTTTGTCAGTATCACAGAAGACAAAGTATAGTGCTTGTACCTTTGTCAGTATTACAGAAGACAAAGTATAGTGCTTGGACCTTTGTCAGTATCACAGAAGACAAAGTATAGTGCTTGTATCTTTGTCAGTATCCCAGAAGACAAAGTATAGTGCTTGTGTCTTTGTCAGTATCCCAGAAGACAAAGTATAATGCTTGGACCTTTGTCAGTATCACAGAAGACAAAGTATAGTGCTTGTACCTTTTTCAGTATCCCAGAAGACAAAGTATAATGCTTGGACCTTTGTCAGTATCACAGAAGACAAAGTATAGTGCTTGTACCTTTGTCAGTATCCCAGAAGACAAAGTATAGTGCTTGGACCTTTGTCAGTATCACAGAAGACAAAGTATAGTGCTTGGACCTTTGTCAGTATCACAGAAGACAAAGTATAGTGCTTGTACCTTTGTCAGTATTACAGAAGACAAAGTATAGTGCTTGGACCTTTGTCAGTATCACAGAAGACAAAGTATAGTGCTTGGACCTTTGTCAGTATCACAGAAGACAAAGTATAGTGCCTGTGTCTTTGTCAGTATCCCAGAAGACAAAGTATAGTGCTTGTGTCTTTGTCAGTATCACAGAAGACAAAGTATAGTGCTTGTGCCTTTGACAGTATCCCAGAAGACAAAGTATAGTGCTTGTGTCTTTGTCAGTATCCCAGAAGACAAAGTATAGTGCTTGGACCTTTGCCAGTATCCCAGAAGACAAAGGATAGCACTTAACCATTGCCAAAACATGGTTGACAAAGTATGGCTTACATCAGTGTCGTCATAACAGAACGCAAGTTATTCAGCTTTCATCATTGCTACCATAACGGAACTGATAGTATTATTGACAACATAATAGTAACAAATAAACAGTTAGCTTCATCATTACTGAATTGGAACATCATTGGAACGAATAGTGTTTTACGCCAGATTATTGTTACACCGGAAGAGTTGCTTATTCGAGTACAGATATTAAAGCTTTTATTACTTATGAATTTGAAGCTCCAAATCATGTCTCGAAACACATTCTGGATCATTTAGGGCCGCACTAGAGTAATCTGTTCATACGATTTCCCAGTTTACGTAGACCAGTGCGAGACGCATTTTCACCTTCAGTGAATCAGACACACGCCAGTGTACATTTGGCAACCTTAATTGTAACCCAAGTTCCGATTGGGTGATGAAGACGTCACTCGTATATAAATGACCACACCTACAGACTAATAACTCCGCCCTCATTTCTATTTTTCATCTCTCCCTCAATCAGCTCATAAAATACCTAGACGGTGTTGTTGTTTCGCCCGAGCCTCGTAAATTGACACACAAACACTCAGCAACAACAGACATGTTTTAAGAGAATCTTGTCTGTCGCGAGGAACTCTCCTCTTCGGCTATCCCTCAGTATGGTATAGCCTGCTTTTGTCACAGCAAATTCCCAGTAGTTTATTATCGATTCAACTCACTTACATAGTATAAATGGTCACTGAGTGAATTAAAACAATTATGGAAACAGTCGAATGTACATGTTTATGTTTAGGGGGATAGACATCTCCACCAAACAACACTACACGTCACCTTAAGCCATGACGGCAGTTGGATAAATGGGCGCTGTCGTCCTTTGACTTGAAAATATCGCTAGAGTTGTAAATTAATCATTGACTGTTCTTCTGCTTGGATAGATTTAATTTTGCAGGTTTTTATGGATCTTTTCAACTTTCAATGCACCCCTTTTTTTTACATGGCGAATGACTGCGTGTATTCAACGGATTATAAACGGCACCAGCTGATCCGGACAAATGGTGAGAAGGGAAACGAGCCAGCCGGAATGAAGTTTGGTTGCCGTATATGCAGAAACTCTAAAAAAAAACCCAACAAAACTGCAAAATCTCTGTTATAGTACAAAGTAAATATATGAGGGATCTTCGTTCACAGATCCTGACGCTGAAATCAATTTATATCTTTGTGTTACTGTCAATCCTTCCATCCATCAACCCATCTGTCTATCTAATTATCCGTCTGATGATAATATGTGACTAACCCATGCGATCCTTCCCATTTACCTTTCTTAACCTGCTCTCTTCGAACAACCTCGCCCCTCTCTCTTCCTCTCCCCTACCATCCCCTTTTTCTTCACACAAACACCCCATCCACTTCACATGACGCACCCTCCGTGTCATTGCCATGGAACCAGACCTGACCATTACACCCCCATCCCACCACCCTCCCCTACCCCCATCCCCACCCCCTGTATTTCAAGCCCTTACTTAAGTACTATCACAAAATACCTGATAAGAACTCAGTGGATTTTATGACGTGCGAAATTCCCTAAACTTAAGTATCACATAGACCCTTACCCGCTCCCTTTACAACAAATGTACCGGTAATTACATATGGCTGGCTTTTATGGCTACACCAGTATACTGCACACTTGTAAACGAATGTCATAAACCCGGATACAACTGCTGTGGAGGCCAAGGGCTTGTGTTAGCGACTGACCACTAACAAGATGTTATACTACAGGTTCCACTCAACCCTACCTGTATCCCTACATCATGAAACCGTGTTCAAAGGGCAGATAGATCTCAGTTACAGCGTTCAGGCTATTATAATTACAAGGACTGCGATTCATCTGTTTTAAAGAGATTCGATTTAACGGTCGTTTGTGATTTAATGGAGCAGGAATATAGAGAAGAACACGACTCTATGTAGTTTAGGCTTACCGGAAACAGTATTGGTCTCAATTTGGCGCACTTTGGCTGAATACAGGACTGTCAGGTCTGCGTATATTTCCGGAATTGATTGATTGATTGATTGATTGATTGATTGAATGATTGATTGATTGGTTGATTGATTGATTGGTTGATTGAGGTGGGTTACGGCTGCTTTGCACGAAGTTTCAGTTATAACTGGGAGGAAGTTTAGACAACACTCGTGAAAAGATGGCTGACTAATCCCTATGTCAGGAGTTATTCAGTGTAAAAACGAACACATGTGTTCACATATTCTCAGAGGTACCTACATGTACCTGAAGCCATCATCTAAGACCAATCTGGAATGGTACCTGTTCGTCCTGGGTCACCCGCGATATTTTAACCCCTCTATATTACGATAAGTGCCCTGGATCCAGTTGCTACACACGTGCAGTGGGGTAGACTAGTGGACAACGCGTTCCTCGGCACGTCGAAGACCCGGGTTTGATTCCCCACATGGGTAGAGTGTGTGAAGTCCATTTCTAGTGTCTTCACCCATGATAACTGCTGGAATATTGCTAAAGGCGGCGTAAAACTAAACTCACTCACTTTGCTACAATAGTCAGGGCCCGATTATATGAAATTAAAACTTGACATCCAATCAAAAACGTTCTGGTGTTTAGTTATAAGAGAGACTTAATGGTTTCGTGACTTCCGTACAGAATATTTGAATGGATCCATAGTATTTAAATGAGATACGATACTTTGTATGCTAGGGGATGGAACCAGTTCTTGTACAGATTGACCCTATAAATGCCCCATCGGTCGTCACGAATTGCAGGTCTGAGCACGTTGTCGGAACTTAATCGAAGTCCATGAGTAGGTCGTCATGAGGCGCCGAAGTGCAGAGTGCCATGACCATGGGAGAAACCCCGTGTGCTCAAATCCCTGTTATATTTCTTGGTTTCGATGGTGCACTTGGATATCGTCAAAGCAATAATTTGCATCACTTCATGCTTTCCTACCACATTAAGCTGACAGGTGGTTCTCATTCACCCAACAACGTTGTTCGACGTTACCGTGGAAAATTAACAGTATTTCCTCTAAGAAACCAACAATCTCTGTCAGAAAAGGCTTTATGTCTTTAACTAATCAAAGCCAAAAGCCCATGACAAAACATTAATATGGTTAGAGTGAAATGACGTATTTGCTGGAAATATTCCATATCGGCATACAAGTGAGCTGTTACACAATCCTTAGAGACCTCATGGACAGCGCTGTGACATCCGGGTCGTGTTCGAATCCAGTCGCGGTAATCATTCGGACACAGGCAGATGAGTCAACATGACTGATAACACAAAGTGAGTGAAGGGTTTGGCATCGACTCGGGTGTGACTCTTAGTGGTAAGGCTACAGAAACACCCGTCTGTGTCGATATTATTTTAAACATCAAAAGCAAAACATTTACAGGCTGATTACAGCTTTGAACTCAACTTCATAGTGTGGGTATCACTTTCCTGACGACTGGTCTCAACTTAATCTTATTTTTTATCATAAAACACAATACGGGCTTCTGTGTTTGAACTATTTATGCAAGTTCATATTTCAAGAAAATAACACATTCTATAGAAGCCAACTTGCAAAGTTTTAATAGGATTCTTGGCTATGTGCCTCTATTCCCACCGGCAAAACAGATGAAAGGTTCGTTTGACGACGCTTGGATGATTGTAACTAGTTCTGTGGAAAATGTGGTTACATGGGAAGCTGGCTTTTGTAGTTGAGGACTCGAAACACAATCTGCTTAACACCGAGTCGTTACCTGAAGTGTATCTACCAAATTGGTTTATCCCTGTGCTTTAAAACTGTTTCCCCTGTCGACTATTGCTGTCATTTCCTCTGTTATTAGTATCTGAGAAGCGACGGCAGCCGCAGGCGTGTTATTCCTAACATGGCGAATCCGAGGGCTGATTTTCAAGCTGCCTGGCACTTTTATGTTAACCTTTACTGAAATCCTGTAACTAATACTACTTAATTTTGTGTGATGTTACATGATTTAACAATGCCTTCAACACTCGCCATTTGGCTTCCTCGGGATGCAGGCAATTTTCCGAATCAGTCGTTTGGAAAGTAGCTTTCATGTCATCCTCGGGGCATGCGCAGTTTAATAACCGAGGCCTGTCATTAAGGAATATGCGAATTTTAGGCAGCACGCGCGAAAAGATGGCTTACTAATCCCCGTGTCAACGGATGTATAATCTCTGAAGATTTTTGTCGCCAACTTTTGAAACTTTTAAAATTTGATAATTAAAGAACATCGTAAATGCCAAACTTGTTGCTTCTTTTATGAGCAAGTTTTATAATGTGCAGGATGGTGTTCGATTGTTTGAGTGGAAAGATTGCTGCAAAAGGCTATCATTTAAAATTAATGACTTTAGTTTAATATTTTTACCTAGTTTACTCTAAAGGACATTCTTTGAGACTGGCCTTGTTATCATTAAAACGATTTAATAGACAACGACCCATAGACAGTGTTTATCTTTAATGCTATCTAGTGGTATTATGATTCCAATCACTGGCTTGGGCTATGGACCCGCCGACAAGCTCCTCAACACTATTTTCTAAATACGTGTTACACATCGTCCAAATGACAGACAAAAATGACATAAAAGATATAGCTCTGCCCTGGACGCCAAAACCTACTTATATATCCTAATATCTACGTGTTTTTTCTTCAGTTAATGCAGGCGGTAAGAACGCTAAGAGTTAAGTCCCCTTGTAATTCAACTCTCATCTTTTTAGTCCAGTATCCATATTTCCTCCAGTACTGACTGGCATATGTGAAGAGTTTGTTGTAATTAACAACGACGCGCACTGCTGTGTGGTTATGTCGATCCCCGAGATCGGTAGCATGGGTGGAACCTCATACAGGAACGGTGCTCACTCTATCGTCCAGGTTCTATTGTCCTTCAGGGCTTCATGGTATGGCAACCGCCAAATATGATCGTGGTGCATGAAATTCTCTGTATCTTTCTTTGTAAGGTGCCGCACTCTGGTGGCACAACCCGATTCATCCTCAACATTCACAGTCACATTTCAACGTTGAATGACTGGATGAATGAATGAGGTGAATAAGTAAATGAGTGAATAAGTGTGATTTTGTGGGCTGTCGGGGCCGTTTTTGTGGCTATTTATTCTTCTACCCATTGTGTTACCGACCTTAGGTGGGATTTATTCATATCATTTTCACCAGTATCCATATTTCCTCCAGTACTGACTGGTATATGTGAAGAGTTTGTTGTAATTAACAACGACGCGCACTGCTGTGTGGTTATGTCGATCCCCGAGATCGGTAGCATGGGTGGAACCTCATACAGGAACGGTGCTCACTCTATCGTCCAGGTTCTATTGTCCTTCAGGGCTTCATGGTATGGCAACCGCCAAATATGATCGTGGTGCATGAAATTCTCTGTATCTTTCTTTGTAAGGTGCCGCACTCTGGTGGCACAACCCGATTCATCCTCAACATTCACAGTCACATTTCAACGTTGAATGACTGGATGAATGAATGAGGTGAATAAGTAAATGAGTGAATAAGTGTGATTTTGTGGGCTGTCGGGGCCGTTTTTGTGGCTATTTATTCTTCTACCCATTGTGTTACCGACCTTAGGTGGGATTTATTCATATCATTTTCACCACTAGGTTGTCCTCTTGACCGGATGGAATCTCTCTCGTGGGATAACTCAGACTAGTTACTCTCCGGCGTTGTAGTGTTGCATTCATGATAAATGTTATCGTAATATCGCCTCTGTCTCCATACATACAGTGTTAATCACGTTGATAGGGGTTAATGCAAAATTAAACCCAGTTTGTACATTTTCCGAGCTGTCGCTTAAATACGTCGCCAGGGCAGTCTTTCAAGAGATCTTACAAACATCACGTGGATTAAAGGACTCCAATAATAAACCCTTATGAAAAACATTTCAACATGTATTTCTGATGCGTGGAACTGCTACGATATGTGGGCAACATTCTGGCATTCTGACCATGTCACGTCACTTGATGTAACCCACGTTCTTCACCATGGTTGTAGCTGTACTGTTAATGCAAGGTTTCCACATGACCGATAGTCCACCTAGATCCTCCTAATTATCGACATAAAAGTAGATTACAACCCTTGCCAAATGAGTCCGAGAACCCAGTATTCTTATGACTGTGGACGTGAGAGTGTGTGCGGTATTTCTGCTGTAAAACGTGTCAGCTAGAAGCTGGAGGTGTCTTAGGTCAAGGACGTTTGCTGTCCAGAACAAGTACATCGGTGACGAGTACACATGAGTGTCAGGCTGAGTCTGGGGTGCGAACCCAAGAACCTGCAAAAAACCCCTCATCTCCTGTGCCTTTCAGGGTGGAAACTTACATATAGTTTCAATGCTTCAAAGGAATGTAGATCATCAAGAGATACATAGACCAGAACCTTCTATTCGTTACCATGCAGCCATTACTGGCAGTTATAAGGGAAACAGTGACATACATGCCCTTGCTGATTCCTCGACACATCTGTGATTTTGACTGACCCCTGAAATCCAGCAGTAACTTTGTTTTGGGTTCTTAAAGAGGTAAAACACCCCTCTCAAAGGCTCCTATTCATGCAATATCTGGCGGGTTCAGCACTGTTTGTGTTAGCTTATTTCAGATTTAGGCGATTTCAGTTAAACGTTGGCACAATGGCCAGCTAAACATACCCCTGACCTCAGCGCCCTGCTCGCCACGAACACGGGTTCGTTTAGAAGCAAGACGTGGGCTAAACAATGGCTACCCCACAACACCCAGAAGGTTGTGAGGCGAGGTGTTCGTGGACGATAACACCTTGTGGGTGTCAATGCTCCCCAAATACAAAGACGTTATGGCTGTGAAGAAATATTTGACTACGGATATACCACCCCCTGTACATTACCGTGTGGGACACGAGTCCCTTGTGGAAGTAGGTTTCAAGGCTATGCTTTCAACAGAACATGCATATTTGCAAGCAGTATTTACCTAACTTGTAGGAAACACTGCACGTTTTTAAGTGCTACTACAGTTTGTACTGGCAGTTTGGTGTTTAACGGCTCACTCAAAGTTTATGAAGACAGTCTGTGATCGGGTCTGCACCAAACTCACTACTGATGACATCATGAACATCGATCACTAGATTCACCAACCATGTCATCTATTCGATCCCGTTAGGAATGCTGAGGGCCACTTCTAACCCCTCCCATCTTCACTTCACGGATCGGCGATACTAGAAGTCAGATTATAGAGTCAGTCATTGTTAGAATTATCATAAATATCAAACTACGTAAACCACAGAATATCAGAGGATATGTTTTGAAAGATAGCAGATAGAAGATAGGAAAATGTTACTATTTCAATACCAGGTTTTGGAAAAGGAAGGGAGAGAACTCTGTCTGAACAGAGTATCACATCCTAATGTTGTGCTGGTCAGAAATTACATGTCGTCATCTGTCATGGTTTGCTCTGTACTTCTTTCACTGATTGCTCCAGACGCCTAATTGTTTCGTGTATTTCATCACATGGAGCATGCAAAGTCCAAAAAAGGAGGAGAGAATCATAGCACATTCCTGTTTCATTTATTTAAAAATACGATAGGGAAATTTATTGATGTTAATGCAACTTTAATTGTTGATAAAAATCCAAAGCTAGGCACCAATCGTGTAACGATCAGAGCGAGGAGCAAAGAAGGCGAGGGAGCGACAAGATGGCGGGCAACAGACATTTATGGCTGCGGATATAGCGTCTATCTACCCTTTATCAATCGCTGTTCATCTCCCTCGTCTCCGCGTCACAATGGCTATGTTTAAGAGAAACTGATCGTGACGAATCATAAAAAAATATAGAGGTAGCACATATTCGCTAGAGAATAATTTTCTTAAATATTATGATTTCTCCGTTTGTTTTGTACGTCATTTTCGTTTGAAATGCGATACTGCTGAAATTGTATCACTAGAAATGTAAATGCTGGAATTATTTAATTTGGAAACCAATATTGAATTTCCCATTTTTCTCCAACCTGTCAGGACACAAGCTGATGCGGTCTAGCCCTCGTGGTTGCACATTAATGTACTCGTGGAGCAGACTTTTTTACACGTTGACACATCAGACAATGATTCAGGACAGTGAGAAAATAAGGGGCCCTGTATAGGACATGGGAATCTACCCCTTGTAAATGCGTTATGAACATCTGTTTAAGTTGAGAATTTTTGAACACAGTAAAACAAAGTTTGATACCACCTTGCTGTGCATTATTGGGCCATACATCACTTGAGTGTGTTGAGAAAGGAAAGATAATCTGTTCAATAACGAGTAACATTCCCTTGCTTTGTAAAAGGATGTTATGGTGGCGGGCTTTCTAAGATGCATCAATTTACAGTACAGAGTTGCGCGCCTAAACAAGACCAGCATTCTTCATTTGAGGTTCGAATCCAGTGTTTGCCTTAACCATGCAAAGCTTCAGGCCGTAAGGACCACAAATCACAAAAGGTTGTGGGCCCTGCTCAGAATATGTAGTTATTGGGGATGGAAAAACTGTCAGCCAAAAAGACCTTCAGAAACCAAAAGCTGTGGGTCCGAGTGGTTTTCAGTCGGCTGCGGCCCTAAGATCTGACGTTATTTTCGAATGCTGTTAAAGTGCCTAGTTTGCCCGCCGGTTCATGATCCTTGTCAGCACCGAATCAGTGCTGACTAAAGATACATAAAAAGCTATGACCAGTGAGGTAGTGAGCAGAGCTTTACATTGCTTTCAGCAACTTCCAGCAATATCAGGAAAGGATTCACCGGGCACAGGCTCTGTCTTAACTGATACGGGGGTAAATTATGTAACTGACATAGTTAAACCACTTACTCACTCACCAGTACTCACAGGAATCAGCAAATATACTGGCTATTTTTATAGTTGTTATAATTATGGACCAGAACATACACAAATTACACCTCGTCTTACAGGGCACCTGCAGCGTCTCGCGTATGTGGCTGCAGCCAGGGTTCCTTCTCCGTCCCTCGTCGTTTATGTATTTAGCTTACATTCCACCCAGATCGCAAGGTGGGGTTTGAAATGTAATTACACTACCAAACCAACTGTGTCTCCCTGGTTTGACCCTCAGTGTATTTCCAGGTTTGCACTTTTTCATTTTGTTGCGACCCTCTCACACCATTTGTGAGGCAGTGAAAGACGACACAGGAGACTATGTATATACAATAAATGTATCAAATTTCAAAAGTTCTCTGAAACTTGCGTTTCATGTATGTGAAGCCTGCTTCTATGAAAGACATGGAGTATGTAAGTCCTCCTACTTGCTAATTCACAACAATAACTTTCTAGTCACCTAATCTTTACTACGCTTTATATTCAATAATTCCTCATTAAATACTTTTTATGGTATCTAATATTCTTTTATGAAAGGCAACGTTGTGAAAGGTTCCCTTCCAGCCCGCCTGGTTGTATGTATAATATCCGTACTGCTTCACATGCGGAGGGACAATGTTTGTGGTACGAGAAAGCCCTTTCACCCTAGCATTGACAAATCCGACAAGATTCCAAGTGTAAATTCTCTAAGTAATGGCCAAGCACGCACGCGACTGCCGGAAAGTGCAAGTACTCTATGGTTTGGCTCCTGTTCTTCGCACCTGTTAGCGTGAGATCACGTTGTCCTGATTATTATTACATTAATTTAACAAAAAGGTTGACGGTATTTAGCCTGACCAATATTGAGATGAAGGGAATAGAATGGGACCCTCTAGTGGGGGTTTGTTCCGTTCATTTGCGATAGCTGGCACCATCAATCATGACGTTTCTATACACATGTGGCAGGGTGGTTTGAGTGATTATTTGTAATATGTTCATGATCAAAGTCCCCCGACCCATCTCAACACAACGCAAGTGCTCACACTTTTTCTCCATGACGAACGAAAACACATTTATTTGATCAAATCTTTATTATTACTTTCTCAGACTATAGCAAGGTTTAGACTTTAAAACGAAAGGTTTTGCTAACATGAAATGCTTTTGTTACCAGATACCAACTGAGTACTGAGTGGCACACGTTCTAAACATCTGAAAGGAATTGTATAAATTTACGTAATCTCACGTTTTCGGACTGCCTCAGATTAGCCATCAAGTCAGAAGCTTGGATTAAGTGTATTATTCATGTATCTATTAAAATTTCCCGGTGAAAATGAACACAAAAGATCTGTGAAAGAAATTAGACAAACACTCAACTGTTATTGCTTTGTTCAAAATAATGCAGACGCAAGCAAAACCGTTTGTTGAATATTGTTTTAACTCCTGCGCCGTGCAACTTAGGCACAATATCATTAATGACAGTAACTGATATGCTTATACCTTCTTTGTCTACATACAGTATTATTTCCACTGTCCAAAACGTGCATACTCGTACTGACATGAATTTGTTTTCCAAGAGAAAGGGGCACCTGCTCCTGGTGACGGGTTTGTGAGTACAGTTAAGTCTGGTGACCAGGTCTGGGTTTAAGCGCGTTGGGCTCCACGGGATGACTTACAACATTTCTTAAATAAATGATAGAATTTGAAATTGTGAAAAAGTTAAAATACGTTCAACCATTTGTAGTACTAGTTGGAAAATAAAAATGTAAAAATTTAGATGGATTAAAATGAGTATAATTCCCTTTGCATTTGACCCAGATACAGGATTTTGTCTTTGCACATTTACAACAGTGCACTCTGTGAAGTACACATCCTCGATGCTTGTCCTTCGTGCAAGTATTAAACAGAGTAGACTGCACGTCATCAACCAACCATGATCGAAATGTGTCGTATACTATATACTTCTGACCAACAGTGGAAGCAAACAAACGATTTAAATATTCCCATGAACTCGTTTCCTACCAATTCTGGTTTCATTAACAGGACATTCCACCTTATTGGAGTTAGGGGCTGCAGGATTTTCCAGAAGATACAAGGACAATAATATTACTCCGTATTCAGACTATAATCGTGAATTCGCATTACGTATGTGTATCACAAAAGGGTGATTTGTGACGGGTTAAAAAAATTAGTCCTAAAGAATAACTAAAACTCCTTGGCCTCAAACTAACTCTGTCGGATCCCGTTGAAGATATAATGGTTTTTCCCTGCATTCGTATTGGCATTCCTCAATTGCTACAAAGTATACTTTTTGACCCGGCGCAAACACTTTACCGTAGACCTGTCAATAATTGCATCATCAGCATGCACACTGCCAGTTTTAATGTGTTGCTGATAGCGACCGTAGTTCGACATTGGCGTTGAAAAGATTTACGGTACAACATTAAAATAGTCAAAGAGATTTCAAGATGGCGCCGACAGAATAAGAAAATAGTGGTTTTCGCATCTTGCTGCTTCTCGCTACTCTGTTTGAGGAAGGGGCGCGAGGAAAGATTGAAAGTGTCGGGAGGATTTTTTCTTCATTTGCTGACATATTGAATAAGGTAGGCATTTATGTTTATTTTTAGTTGTAGCAATATTATGACGTCACTCGAGGGGATTTCCCGGAAAATTGTGTAAGAGTTGTTGCCGGTAATTAGACTTTGAGAACGTATGGTAGCATCTTCCCCTGCTACCGCCATGTGACAACTGACGGTCTACTCACGGCGTGAACAGCTTGTAGGCGTGATTTGAACGGCAGGCCGTTTTTTATCTTAACTGCGTATTACTTCATGAGTCAGTGCTATAGGGGAAAAAACAAGACGTAAATGACCTACAAGTATCTAGATGATGAAATCACAAGTGGTCACTGACCATGCACATACAGTTTCCAACAGGTTGAACTTTGTTCAATAACGTCAGTGTTGGGAAATGCTTGACGTATTTTATGTAATTTCCAGAATTACAATACATTCAAACATAAGATAAATTCAGACAGATGGGAGTATTAAGTTTCTGTTTATTTTGTAAAAGTATCCAACACTTATTAGTGGCTCTTCGTTTGCTGTTTTGCCACTCATAATGAGCTATGTGCTTATTTGTCACGCACAATGAAATGCTTGCTTATGTGTCACGCACAATCAAATATTTATTGATTTGCCACGCACAATGAAATATTTGCTTATTTGACACACACAATAAAGTATATATATGCTGATTTGCTACGCATAACGAAACCCGGTTATTCCAGCTAAGGCAGTTTATGCCTTTGCCTTTGAACAGGTTTTCAGACTGGCAACAGAGATGGTGTAGCGTATTCGTTTAGCCATTAGAAATGAATAACAATTCTTCCCTGTCTTAATAGCCCTTTCTGGGGCAGCATTATAGAGATCATATCCACTGCTACTGAATATAGGTATCAGCCATACCTGTTTGGGTTTTAAAAAGTTCATGCATAAAATTGGAACAGAAGAAGATTTAATTATATCTATCATTAATATTGTTATTGACGTTATATTTGTGTCACAAGAGGCTTTGTCCCCAGTACGATTGCATACATATAACAGCAGTCTGTTGATAATCGAGTCTGGACTAGACAATCCAGTGATCCATGATAATCGACTCTCGTTACGGGAAGCGATGACATGCATCAGCTGATTACGGAGATGAACCACCCGACCCATTTAGTTGCCGCACTCGTTAGGTTTTAATTTATTTTAGACAAACTGTTTTGCATTGTATAACATGTACGGTACTTGTTTAAAGGCTGCCGTGTTATACAGACAACAGACACATATTGTATCATTACAGAAACACGTGTAATTTTATTTCACCATCAATAACCTGTCTAGCCATGACAGATTCTCTAGTGTACTATTAATTATTCTAGTTTCTTTGACATATGTTTGTATATAGTATGTCCCTAAGGATATGTCAGATCGGCCTGTACTGAGCGAAAATGTCATCATGAAACATGTTTATGATCTTCATAGTTCCCAAATGTAGACCTGTATCATAGCTGGTATCTAATATAACTGGCTTTTGCTAAATAAGTTGCTATTCACGGGAGAAATAAAAAACAACGTCAGGACGTTAATCCGATTTACACGATGTAATTGGGGAATAATGTACACTTTTAACAGTCATAAAGATGCACAGATACTAAAATATCAGGAATCATGATGTTATCTGATCCCAAAGTGACCTTTCAGGTACGTATACCTTGAATTATATGTCCAGATTTTGTGATTTTAAAGCCAGGTAGTTTTCATACCAAATTCCGATTTTTGTTTATACTTTAACTGGAGCTGACTAATCATAGTTGTAAATAGTAGCCTAAGGGCAATATTAATTTACCAATATTGACAATATCTTGGAATTGCTGCCCATAATGTTTGTCAGTTTGATACTTCCCAGATTCTAAAATGCCACCCTGAGAAGAAATATTGATTTAATCTGTTATGCATCATTTATTATCACTGATTACAAAATGCTATTTAAACGTGATGATATAATGATCAAAATGTTGTAAATAAAGGATACGACCTGAAGCAGCAGTGGCGGAATAATCAAGTTGTTTGGGGAAAATATAAACTAAATACTTTGAGGGTTGTTTTCTTCATTTCTCATTTGAACTGATGTTGTCCCGACAAAAGAGGTAACAGTGACAATAAATGGTTAGCCTCAATTTAAACTGACTCAGCAAGAGAGAGGGGTAGAAGATTGAGCTATCCTGGTATTTCCAAAATCTGATATTTGATATTGCTGAATTTGTAAATAATATTAATCAATAAAGTCTTCTGTCCGCCCAGTCTTAATAAATTAATAATGACTAAATAAAGAAATAACTGTAAAGAAAAATACCTATGAAAAATCCTTTCCTCGCCATCTCAGATAATTTGATTTAAAGAAAAATGACTCAAAATAATTGTGAAACGAAGCAACCTTCCGTTTATGCCTCGTGTGTGTATATTTTCATGTGGTTTAAACATATTTGTATTCCGTCAAAGCAGAAACCATGAGAGGCGATCAGGTCTAGTAGCTCATATAAACGCTGCGCCAGTACGCTGTTCCAATATAGCAGGAAATAATGTGAAAAGAAAAGAATAATACTTAGACATAAGATAAAGGACTGAATGATAAATATGTTGGTTATAGTGTTGGTTATGCAAAGAGATGCGCTGCCGCAGAAAATCAAGTTATGTAGAACCTTTATATTTTGTTGTCAGTACTACAGCCAGGTACTCTGCGGGCAAGATATGAGGCAAGTGATGCTGTCTGTTTTCTGAGTTTTATGCAAGGTATAGAGGCAGCGCCAGGTACACTCTCCGGGCAAGATATGAGGCAAGTGATGCTGTCTGTTTTCTGAGTTTTATGCAAGGTATACGAGGCGGCATATACTAATCCTTTTGTTAAATAAGTTACTATTCACGGGGGAAATAAAAAAAACAACACCAGGACGTTAATCCGATTTCTACGATGTAATTGAGGAATAATCTGTACACTTGTAAGAGTCATAAAGATGCACAGATACTAAAATATCAGGAATCATGATGTTATCTGATCCCAAAGTGACTTTTCAGGTACCTTGAATTATATGTCCAGATTTTGTGATTTTAAAGCCAGGTAGTTTTCATACCAAATTCCGATTTTTGTTTAAACTTTAACTGGAGCTGACTAATCATAGATGTAAATAGTAGTCTAAGGGCAATATTAATTTACCAATATTGACAATATCTTGAGTTGTATACAAGGTATAGAAGCAGTGTCAGGTACACTCTCCGGGCAAGATCTGAGGCAAGTGATGTTGTCTGTTTCTGAGGCGGCATATACTACTCCTTGTCTGGCTGGCAAAGCTTTGTTGTGCACTTAGCAGATCTGTCAGCAATTATAACCAATTGAATCATGTCACCATTGTAATAATTAATGTACAGTTATTGTTATATTGTTCATATATCTAGCATATTTAGGCATATAATAATCATGACACCAAAACATACTTGTACCGCCATTACTCGTTGGTGACTACACTCCCACTTTGAACGCATAAAGAAGAAACATTAAGAAACATGACGATTTATTGTAAGGTACATTTACCGAGTAGGTATTCGGAGAATTTAAATTTAAGAAACGATTTGAAAACGTACCATGTACATAAGTTCCGCATATTCGAACACTGTTTAAATATCAAGAAGCCGGGGAGAGAGCTCCAATTAGTGTGAGGCTCTCGGCACGGGGGAAGTATCATGTCGTTTCCCACGGCACTGCCCCACAGAGCTCCTGGGTCAAACGGCGGCTACCCCCTATACTTACACAAAAGGGGGACGGGGCGATTATCAGTGTTTGAATTTGACAAATTAGCAATAAAAGGGATAGGATGTCCACAAAAGGAATAGGTAGCGAGCGTTAGTATGTTTACTCAAGGTTCATTTACTCTACAGCCCTTACACACCTTGCTTAATTAAGCAGCACGAGACCGACAATGGGCACTTCACAGGTGAGGACGACAGTCGCAAGGGAGATCCAGGGTGTCTTTGTGCGGTGGGGGAAGGGGGTGTCGCCCGACGTATTGTTGTCCTTAGTTATGATACATTTTTATGGACACAGTTTTGGACGAGAGTTTAGTGGAAAATCGAGAACGACTAGGTTGGTATATCATCAGACAGACATGTTTAGCTTGACTCTTTCCTAAACTACGTAATCGATCGAATGTACGACTGTTCGTGAAGAACGACCAGTTAACGGTTGTTAGGACAATTACAATTCCGAGATGGCAGTCGGAGGGTGTTAATAGTCATTTCACAGTTTTGTATAGTAACAATGTGATAATTCAGAATGATCACAGTTGTCTTCACAGTTTGGAAGGTCGTCTACACCTGGGTGCACAGAGTCCGGCAATGCAGAGGGACAGCAGCATATTGTAGCCACCTCCTCGGGATATACCAATGGGGTGTCGGGTGCACGGGTGCATACCTCTACCCCTTTTAATTCACATGGCAAAATTTACACAAGTGAAGTTTTATACAAGTGATAAGACCCTTTTCAAAACCTTTCGTAATGCTACGACGGTCTTACCCCCAATACCGCATCATTGACAGTCATACCGCTACAATAGCTCTATGGGACGTTGCCCAGATGTATAGGAAAACGCATTTAAGCATTGCCACTAACCCACATTGCAGTGTATTAGTATATATCACTTATGTAACACGATGAGACCTTTTGGCCACTTTTATATACAGATGTAGAAGAGGACAATTGAGATGCATAATATCCACACACACCTGCAACCAGACGGGTCATACAGGATGAAGGTTATTCGTAGATGTGCAACCATCGGCCTAACTGTTGATGAATTGGGATTCCCCATTGCCAGATTGCAATCCTCCTGTGGTCGACATCTGCCGAGATTTCACTTACCGGCCGTATACCGGTTACATATGTGATGACTGTCTGTAGATAAACGAGGCTGGGTCCCGATCCTCAAAGATTCGAAGCACTATAATATTCGAAAGCCTATGGTAAACAAAAGTGTTACGACAGGTCGTAACTTTACGAATGCTTTGTGGATCGGGATCCTGTTTCTAGATTTTCGAAGCTCTCTCTCTCTGCTAAGATAGTCGTGTTATAATTTACCATTAACTTACGACTATCTTAACACTAAGGGAACTTCGAAAAGCTAGGCCCTGGATACGACAATCCTGTCACCCAAGCTTGGAACATCCAGCTTGCTGCCATGACTGATCCGGACATTTACGTTCCCACTCTTGACGAACGCATTAATACCATGACTGAAGCAACTTCAGGATCACTGTGGAGTAGGACATGAAACAATCGGTTTATAACAAATAACCTGGTTACGGCTATGAACCAAACATTTCGCGAACTTCCACGCGTTAGTCACATTTCACGACAGCGATAGGTTACCGGTTAGTTAATGTTTTAAGTCGCATCGGTATTACTTCAGCCGCTTTATGTCAGCGTGGAAACTCGACGGGTGAACACTTCGGAAAGTCATACGTGGTTTCATAGGGCGAGGCAGGTACTTGTTATTTACATTTTAACTGTCTGTACAATATTGCACATTACCGTTATCGCTAGCAGTGGGCCTACCATTTTGTATTTAATATCGTCTTTGATATGAAATAACGATACGATCGAGGTTTGAACGGATTTTTATTGTAAACTATTTAGTGTTTGAAGGTCTGAGTCGCTAGCCATTGTATAGGTACTAATGTCAAGTAGGTCTAGCCTAAAACTTCTCTTGAAAGAAGTGGTGTCGTCTACAATATAAGATTCCCGTTTGAGGGTTGTAGTGTCGTCTCTGGGTTTGTCGTTAAAGGCGAAGTTCCGTCTACAGAATGACACATGCTATTTAAAGGAGTAGTATCGACCATAAAATGTAAACATCTTGTGGAAGGAGTAGTGTCCTTCATGCAATTTAAGGTTCTCATTAAAGGGGTAGTGCTGACCGCATGACGTATGATTCTTGTTTAACCAGTTGTGTTGGCCATAGAATGTAAGGAACTTGTGAAAAGGGATAGTGTCCGCAGAACATAAGGTTATTGTTAAATGATAATATCGCTTATAGATTGTGACATTTTTTTAAAGGTAGTCGCTATAAATATGAAATGTAAGATTCTTGTTAAAAGCGGTTGTGTTGAGTGTCTGATGTAAGATTTTGTGTTAAAAGGGTAAAGCGCCAACCAAATATGGTAAGATTATTGTTGCAGCGATTGTGTCGACTATAAAATATGAAATTCGTCTTAAAGATGTTTAGCACCAATTTGCTAACCAGATATTTCATAGATTATTGTTGAAGAGGTTGTGGGGGTTGTAGAATGTGAGAATCTTGTTAAAGGAGTTCTGCTGACGGTAGAATGTAAGTCTTGTTAAAGGTGTTCTGCTTACTGTAGAATGTAAGTCTTGTTAAAGGTGTTCTGCTGACTGTAGAATGTAAGTCTTGTTAAATCGGCAGTTCCACGTATGAAGCCAGAGGTACAATACGCTGTGACACACACTGACGGAGACGCTGATACAAACACTTTAGACACATTACATGAAGAAGTTACGTGTTTCCGGGCTCTCATCGCTGGGCACTGTATATAGACCAAACATACACACATCGTTCCGCAGTTAATCCTCAGAGTTCCGAGAGACTCCCTTTAACATAAGTGTTATATAATGATTCATTGTTTGCACTCCAAAGCTTGCGTTAGTACTATGTTGCCACACAAACGCAAACCGGAAACAGAATGTCGAGAACTTTACGTCAGTGCCTTATCAACACCACAGTTATCGCCCTTTGTCGTTTCTTTGAAGTACTGTGTGGGTACGGTGTTTAGAGCGGGAGGGGAAATCAGTCTTTAAACACAAGAGAGTGCTAATTACACTGCTGTGGGTGGGCGAGGTTTTGTCTCGTGGTTGATGTTTGTTTTGTTAATACGGCGAATGTCATGAATCAAACATGGCGGACATTCGGTTGACAGTGTGGAGTAATGGACCATGTCCCCTTCACAGGCTATTTCACTTTTACGATCATTGTAAAATAAATCATCGATCAACTACACGTGGAGATGTGTATGTCGTGATAGTTTGTCTACATAAAATATCGTGAGATTTACCTCTTTGTCTCAACATAGGTAATATTTTATAACATGTATTCATGTTCTCACCCACGATATGCTATGTATCGCACTTTCCTGTACGACATGGTGCATATCAGTCTGTTTAACTCTTCATGTAAAGTTCAGAAGTGTTTGTGTTTGCCTTATAGGTACACGAAACGTATCATAGACGCGTTTAGTATCATTGATAAAAATGCACGCACCGGATGGGACTAGGTGTATAGATGTGAATTGAAGTGTGTAGGTGTATGGATGGGTACAGGTGGAGTGTATTGATGGGTACAGATGGAGTGTATAGATGTTTACCGGTGGTGAGTATTGATGGGTACAGGTGGAGTGTTTTGATGGGTACAGGTGGAGTGTTTTGATGGGTACAGGTGGAGTGTATTGATGGGTACAGATGGAGTGTATAGATGGGTACAGGTGGAGTATAGACGTGTGTAGAAGTTGTATCGATGGGTACAGGTGGAGTGTATAGATGTTTACCGGTGGGGAGTATTGATGGGTACAGGTGGAGGATATCGATGGGTACAGATGGAGAATATAGATGTTTACCGGTGGAGCGTATTGATGGGTACAGGTGGAGGATATAGATGTTTACCGGTGGAGCGTATTGATGGGTACAGGTGGAGGATATCGATGGATACAGGTGGAGAATATAGATGTTTACAGGTAAAGGGTATCGATGGGTACAGATGGAGTGTATAGATGTTTACCGGTGGAGCTTATTGATGGGTACAGGTGGAGTGTATAGATGGGTACAGGTAGAGTGTATAGATGGGTACAGGTAGAGTGTATAGATAGGTACAGGTAGAGTGTATAGATGGGTACAGGTAGAGTATATCGATGGGTACAGGTAGAGTGTATAGATGGGTACAGGTAGAGTGTATCGATGGGTACAGATGGAGGGTATCGATGGGTACAGGTAGAGTGTATAGATGGGTACAGGTGGAGTGTATAGATGGGTACAGGTGGAGTATAGACGTGTGTAGAAGTTGTATCGATGGGTACAGGTGAAGTGTATAGATGGGTACAGGTGGAGGGTATCGATGGGTACAGATGGAGGATATCGATGGGTACAGGTAGAGTGTATAGATGGGTACAGGTGGAGTGTATAGATGGGTACAGGTGGAGTGTATAGATGGGTACAGATGGAGGATATCGATGGGTACAGGTGGAGTGTATAGATGGGTACAGATGGAGGGCATCGATGGGTACAGGTAGAGTGTATAGATGGGTACAGGTAGAGTGTATAGATAGGTACAGGTAGAGTGTATAGATGGGTACAGGTAGAGTGTATCGATGGGTACAGATGGAGGGTATCGATGGGTACAGGTAGAGTGTATAGATGGGTACAAATGGAGTATATCGATGGGTACAGGTGGAGTGTATAGATGGGTACAGATGGAGGATATCGATGGGTACAGGTAGCGTGTATAGATGGGTACAGGTGGAGTGTATAGATGGGTACAGGTGGAGTATATCGATGGGTACAGATGGAGGATATCGATGGGTACAGGTAGAGCGTATAGATGGGTACAGGCGAAGTGTATAGATGTTTACAGGTGGAGTGTATTGATGGGTACAGGTGGAGTGTTTTGATGGGTACAGGTGGAGTGTTTTGATGGGTACAGGTGGAGTGTATTGATGGGTACAGATGGAGTGTATAGATGGGTACAGGTGGAGTATAGACGTGTGTAGAAGTTGTATCGATGGGTACAGGTGGAGTGTATAGATGTTTACCGGTGGGGAGTATTGATGGGTACAGGTGGAGGATATCGATGGGTACAGATGGAGAATATAGATGTTTACCGGTGGAGCGTATTGATGGGTACAGGTGGAGGATATAGATGTTTACCGGTGGAGCGTATTGATGGGTACAGGTGGAGGATATCGATGGATACAGGTGGAGAATATAGATGTTTACAGGTAAAGGGTATCGATGGGTACAGATGGAGTGTATAGATGTTTACCGGTGGAGCTTATTGATGGGTACAGGTGGAGTGTATAGATGGGTACAGGTAGAGTGTATAGATGGGTACAGGTAGAGTGTATAGATAGGTACAGGTAGAGTGTATAGATGGGTACAGGTAGAGTATATCGATGGGTACAGGTAGAGTGTATAGATGGGTACAGGTAGAGTGTATCGATGGGTACAGATGGAGGGTATCGATGGGTACAGGTAGAGTGTATAGATGGGTACAGGTGGAGTGTATAGATGGGTACAGGTGGAGTATAGACGTGTGTAGAAGTTGTATCGATGGGTACAGGTGAAGTGTATAGATGGGTACAGGTGGAGGGTATCGATGGGTACAGATGGAGGATATCGATGGGTACAGGTAGAGTGTATAGATGGGTACAGGTGGAGTGTATAGATGGGTACAGATGGAGGATATCGATGGGTACAGGTGGAGTGTATAGATGGGTACAGATGGAGGGCATCGATGGGTACAGGTAGAGTGTATAGATGGGTACAGGTAGAGTGTATAGATAGGTACAGGTAGAGTGTATAGATGGGTACAGGTAGAGTGTATCGATGGGTACAGATGGAGGGTATCGATGGGTACAGGTAGAGTGTATAGATGGGTACAAATGGAGTATATCGATGGGTACAGGTGGAGTGTATAGATGGGTACAGATGGAGGATATCGATGGGTACAGGTAGCGTGTATAGATGGGTACAGGTGGAGTGTATAGATGGGTACAGGTGGAGTATATCGATGGGTACAGATGGAGGATATCGATGGGTACAGGTAGAGCGTATAGATGGGTACAGGCGAAGTGTATAGATGTTTACAGGTGGAGTGTATCGATGGGTACAGGTAGAGTGTATAGATGGGTACAGGTAGAGTGTATAGATGTTTACAGATGGAGGATATCGATGGGTACAGGTAGAGTGTATTGATGGGTACAGGTAGAGTGTATAGATGTTTACAGGTGGTGTGTATAGATGGGTACAGGTAGAGTGTATAGATGGGTACAGGTGAAGTGTATAGATGGGTACAGGTGAAGTGTATAGATGTTTACAGGTGGAGTGTATCGATGGGTACAGGTAGAGTGTATAGATGGGTAGAGGTAGAGTGTATAGATGGGTACAGGTAGAGTGTATAGATCTTTACAGGTGGAGTGTATAGATGGGTACAGGTGAAGTGTATAGATGTTTACAGGTGGAGGGTATCGATGGGTACAGGTAGAGTGTATAGATGGGTACAGGTAGAGTGTATAGATGGGTACAGGTAGAGTGTATAGATGGGTACAGGTAGAGTGTATAGATGTTTACAGGTGGAGTGTATAGATGGGTACAGGTGGAGGGTATCGATGGGTACAGGTAGAGTGCATCGATGTTTACAGGTGAAGTGTATAGATGTTTACAGGTGGAGGGTATCGATGGGTACAGGTAGAGTGTATAGATGGGTACAGGTAGAGTGTATAGATGTTTACAGGTAGAGCGTATAGATGGGTACAGGTGGAGCGTATAGGTATTTACAGGTGGTTTGTACAGATGGGTACAGATGGAGGGTATCGATGGGTACAGGTGGAGTGTATAGATGGGTACAGGTGGAGGATATCGATGGGTACAGGTGAAGTGTATAGATGTTTACAGGTGGAGTGTATCGATGGGTACAGATGGAGGGTATCGATGGGTACAGGTAGAGTGTATAGATGGGTACAGGTAGAGTGTATAGATGTTTACAGGTAGAGTGTATCGATGGGTACAGATGGAGGATATCGATGGGTACAGGTAGAGTGTATAGATGGGTACAGGTGGAGTGCATAGATGGGTAGAGGTGGAGTATATCGATGGGTACAGATGGAGGATATCGATGGGTACAGGTAGAGTGTATAGATGTTTACAAGTGAAGTGTAAAGATGGGTACAGGTGGAGTGTATAGATGGGTACAGGTGGAGTATATCGATGGGTACAGATGGAGGATATCGATGGGTACAGGTAGAGTGTATAGATGGGTACAGATGGAGGGTATCGATGGGTACAGGTGGAGTGTATAGATGGGTACAGGTGGAGGATATCGATGGGTACAGGTGAAGTGTATAGATGTTTACAGGTGGAGTGTATCGATGGGTACAGATGGAGGGTATCGATGGGTACAGGTAGAGTGTAGAGATGGGTACAGGTAGAGTGTATAGATGTTTACAGGTAGAGTGTATCGATGGGTACAGATGGAGGATATCGATGGGTACAGGTAGAGTGTATAGATGGGTACAGGTAGAGTGTATAGATGTTTACAGGTGGAGTGTATCGATGGGTACAGATGGAGGGTATCGATGGGTACAGATGGAGGGTATCGATGGGTACAGGTGGAGTGTATAGATGGGTACAGGTGGAGTATAGACGTGTGTAGAAGTTGTATCGATGAGTACAGGTGGAGTGTATAGATGGGTACAGATGGAGGGTATCGATGGGTACAGGTGGAGTGTATAGATGGGTACAGATGGAGGATATCGATGGGTACAGGTAGAGTGTATAGATGGGTACAGGTGGAGTGTATAGATGGGTACAGGTGGAGTGTACAGATATTTACAGGTGTAGTATTGACAGGTTCAGATGGTGTGTGGATGGGCACAGGTGGAGTGTATAGATCGGTACAGATGGTATGTATAGACGCGTGTAAAAGGTGTATCAATGGGTACAGATGGTGTGTGTACATGGGTACAGGCAGAGTGTATAGATATTTACAGATGGTGTGTATAGATGGGTACAGGTGGGCATTCATATTTATGTAGTTGGCTGTATAGATGGGTGTATAAAGTTACATGTGTGTGTGTGTGTGAAGAATGCAACCGTAATGCATACGGTGTAACATAGTTACAGTGCTCGCACATTAGGTCAAGGTTCGATGTTCATTTAGGTCAATTACGCAGCGTACGAAGACGGTTTTCGTGATCACCCTGGATTGGATATTTATTGAGACTCAACATAACTGTTTTTGGTGTCAACAATGGAGTATGGAGTTTTCTACAAATGTGAAAAACACACTAACCGCACACCAATCCGACATATTTGTCACGGAGTAGTCAGGGTCAGTGTACACATACATGTAGTGTCAGTCTTTCAGTAAGGCCGAGAGACATTTCACTCCGATTATCACGCATTTAAAGCAAGCAAGACTTAAAACCCCTCCTAAAATATACTTGTACGTCAGTTTCTGTCCCCGTGGTTATCTATAGGGCCTTCTCTAGCTGATGCTATCCACCCTGACGGCGATTCTGTGATAACGCACACACGTATGAATGAGAGTAACTAGAGTCATCACGGCTTATTAGCTTCTTGTCGTTCTGGAGAATTTATTCAATTGATAGAGAATTTACGATGTCGTCTGCTCAGCTTTGAGACTCCTTACCCTGTCGTCTGCTCGTTCCTCTGTCTTTTAACACACGGCTGACAACTGATGTTCTCGGCGATTACGATATCATTTATGCCTAGAGAGGCACTCGTAAACTTCAACACAGGTATAGTGTTTCCACCAAGTACCTAGCGACACCTACCATTCTTCCATCAAGCTATTCCTGTGATTTCGTTTTCGGCTATAACTGTCAACTTTTATAGGTGTTAGAAACGTGCTGTTTCTACGTCGCCTTAGCGTTCTACCCCAGCCCAAAAACTAAAACTATTATATTCCATTTACCCCCTGAAAAGGAGCCGACGGAGGTTTATGATCTAGATGACTCAACGGGGAATTTCGCGTTTATTACATCGTCTCTGTTTCTGTCCAGCTTAACGCAAACAGTCACTGCAGACTATATTTAGATCTATCGTAACTAAGTATTTCTTAGTAAAGATGTTGTAAAGGTATTAATTCCTTTTCGGTCTCAAATACTCACATAAAGAAAATCACAATATTGATATAATTATTGATATAATTATAAATATAATTTCATCCAATGTGTCAACGTGTACAAATATTTATAAATAAAAAGTGTTTAGTTTGTTTGGTGACAAGTTACTTTGGATCTTATATTTTTGTCTGTGGTTCACATAACAGTTTCCGTGGTTTGCAGTTTAAGATGTTGAATGACCGGTCACATATATTCGAGCAAAGATTTGAGATAAAAAGTTCTGTTTCAGATCGCGCGGTGCCATAAGCCTTTTTCAAGAGTACGACATATGTTCCTTCGAATATCTACGCTGTATCAGCTACACGTCTCAGGGTCTTTCATCGTTCTGAGTTTCAACTGAGACGTCAATCCCAGTTTTTACACACCGTCAAATTACCTATACGTTTATATAGTAAACACCATCTGAGCCGCGTTTGTTATTAAGACAAGAGGGGCCATGGTATGGAGAGATCCTGTTGTTTTGGAATGCGCGTTTATGACGACAGAACAGCTTGCATGTATGGCGAAGTCGTCAACTACACCGACAGCTTCCAGCCACGTCAGTGTTGGATGCAACCTTGTTATTGCTTGTATTGAATGTCTGAACCCAGATTGGAATGTTAGCATTCTAATATGACATAAAGTCTCCCAACGAAGAAACCAGATGACGCTCGTAAAGATACATGACCTCCTATGAATCATTATGGAAGGACACTCACCTCTATATGTATAGTATAACAGTCGGGACATTATGGAAGGGCACTTACCTCAATATGTGTTGTATAGCATTCGGGACGTAATGGAAGGACACTCACCTCACTACACATGTATTGTAGAACAGTCGGGACGTTATGAAAGGACACTCACCTCACTATGTATTGTAGAACAGTCGGGACGTTATGGAAGGACACTCACCTCACTATGTATTGTAGAACAGTCGGGACGTTATGGAATGACACGGACCTCACTATGTATTGTAGAACAGTCGGGACGTTATGGAAAGACACGGACCTCACTATGTATTCTATAACAGTCGGGACGTTATGGAAGGACACTCACCTCACTATGTATTGTAGAACAGTTGGGACGTTATGAAAGGACACGGACCTCACTATGTATTGTAGAACAGTTGGGACGTTATGGAAGAACACGGACCTCACTATGTATTGTAGAACAGTCGGGACGTTATGGAAGGACACTCACCTCACTATGTATTGTATAACAGTTGGGACGTTATGGAATGACACGGACCTCACTATGTATTGTAGAACAGTCGGGACGTTATGGAAGGACACTCACCTCACCATGTATTGTAGAACAGTCGGGACGTTATGGAAGGACACTCACCTCACTATGTATTGTATAACAGTTGGGACGTTATGGAATGACACGGACCTCACTATGTATTGTAGAACAGTCGGGACGTTATGGAATGACACGGACCTCACTATGTATTGTAGAACAGTCGGGACGTTATGGAAGGACACTGACCTCACTATGTATTGTAGAACAGTCGGGACGTTATGGAAGGACACTCACCTCACTATGTATTGTATAACAGTTGGGACGTTATGGAATGACACGGACCTCACTATGTATTGTATAACAGTCGGGACGTTATGAAAGGACACGGACCTCACTATGTATTGTATAACAGTCGGGACGTTATGGAAGGACACTCACCTCACTATGCATTGTAGAACAGTTGGGACGTTATGGAAGGACACTCTCCTCGCTATGTATTGTAGAACAGTCGGGACGTTATGGAAGGACACGGACCTCACTATGTATTGTAGAACAGTCGGGACGTTATGGAATGACACGGACCTCACTATGTATTGTATAACAGTCGGGACGTTATGGAATGACACGGACCTCACTATGTATTGTATAACAGTCGGGACGTTATGGAAGGACACTGACCTCACTATGTATTGTATAACAGTTGGGACGTTATGGAAGGACACTCACCTCACTATGTATTGTATAACAGTCGGGACGTTATGGAAGGACACTCACCTCACTATGTATTGTATAACAGTTGGGACGTTATGGAATGACACGGACCTCACTATGTATTGTATAACAGTTGGGACGTTATGGAATGACACGGACCTCACTATGTATTGTAGAACAGTCGGGACGTTATGGAAGGACACTCACCTCACTATGTATTGTAGAACAGTCGGGACGTTATGGAAGGACACTCACCTCACTATGTATTGTAGAACAGTTGGGACGTTATGGAAGGACACTCACCTCACTATGTATTGTAGAACAGTCGGGACGTTATGGAAGGACACTCACCTCACTATGTATTGTATAACAGTTGGGACGTTATGGAATGACACTCACCTCACTATGTATTGTAGAACAGTCGGGACGTTATGGAAGGACACTCACCTCACTATGTATTGTATAACAGTTGGGACGTTATGGAAGGACACTCACCTCACTATGTATTGTATAACAGTTGGGACGTTATGGAATGACACGGACCTCACTATGTATTGTAGAACAGTCGGGACGTTATGGAAGGACACGGACCTCACTATGTATTGTAGAACAGTCGGGACGTTATGGAAGGACACTCACCTCACTATGTATTGTAGAACAGTTGGGACGTTATGGAAGGACACTCTCCTCGCTATGTATTGTAGAACAGTTGGGACGTTATGGAATGACACGGACCTCACTATGTATTGTAGAACAGTTGGGACGTTATGGAAGGACACTCTCCTCGCTATGTATTGTAGAACAGTCGGGACGTTATGGAATGACACGGACCTCACTATGTATTGTATAACAGTCGGGACGTTATGGAAGGACACGGACCTCACTATGTATTGTAGAACAGTCGGGACGTTATGGAAGGACACGGACCTCACTATGTATTGTAGAACAGTCGGGACGTTATGGAATGACACGGACCTCACTATGTATTGTAGAACAGTCGGGACGTTATGGAATGACACGGACCTCACTATGTATTGTAGAACAGTCGGGACGTTATGGAAGGACACTCTCCTCGCTATGTATTGTAGAACAGTCGGGACGTTATGGAATGACACGGACCTCACTATGTATTGTATAACAGTCGGGACGTTATGGAATGACACGGACCTCACTATGTATTGTAGAACAGTCGGGACGTTATGGAATGACACGGACCTCACTATGTATTGTAGAACAGTCGGGACGTTATGGAAGGACACTCTCCTCGCTATGTATTGTAGAACAGTCGGGACGTTATGGAATGACACGGACCTCACTATGTATTGTAGAACAGTCGGGACGTTATGGAATGACACGGACCTCACTATGTATTGTAGAACAGTCGGGACGTTATGGAATGACACGGACCTCACTATGTATTGTAGAACAGTCGGGACGTTATGGAAGGACACTCTCCTCGCTATGTATTGTAGAACAGTCGGGACGTTATGGAATGACACGGACCTCACTATGTATTGTATAACAGTCGGGACGTTATGGAATGACACGGACCTCACTATGTATTGTAGAACAGTCGGGACGTTATGGAAGGACACGGACCTCACTATGTATTGTAGAACAGTCGGGACGTTATGGAAGGACACTCACCTCACTATGTATTGTAGAACAGTTGGGACGTTATGGAAGGACACTCTCCTCGCTATGTATTGTAGAACAGTCGGGACGTTATGGAATGACACGGACCTCACTATGTATTGTAGAACAGTCGGGACGTTATGGAATGACACGGACCTCACTATGTATTGTAGAACAGTCGGGACGTTATGGAAGGACACGGACCTCACTATGTATTGTAGAACAGTCGGGACGTTATGGAATGACACGGACCTCACTATGTATTGTAGAACAGTCGGGACGTTATGGAAGTACACTCACCTCACTATGTATTGTAGAACAGTCGGGACGTTATGGAAGGACACTCACCTCACTATGTATTGTAGAACAGTCGGGACGTTATGGAATGACACGGACCTCACTATGTATTGTAGAACAGTCGGGACGTTATGGAATGACACTCACCTCACTATGTATTGTAGAACAGTCGGGACGTTATGGAAGGACACGGACCTCACTATGTATTGTAGAACAGTCGGGACGTTATGGAAGGACACTCTCCTCGCTATGTATTGTAGAACAGTCGGGACGTTATGGAAGGACACTCTCCTCGCTATGTATTGTAGAACAGTCGGGACGTTATGGAATGACACTCACCTCACTATGTATTGTAGAACAGTCGGGACGTTATGGAATGACACGGACCTCACTATGTATTGTAGAACAGTCGGGACGTTATGGAAGGACAGTCACCTCACTATGTATTGTAGAACAGTCGGGACGTTATGGAAGGACACTCTCCTCGCTATGTATTGTAGAACAGTCGGGACGTTATGGAAGGACACTCACCTCACTATATATTGTAGAACAGTCGGGACGTTATGGAAGGACACTCACCTCACTATGTATTGTAGAACAGTCGGGACGTTATGGAAGGACACTCACCTCACTATGTATTGTAGAACAGTCGGGACGTTATGGAAGGACACTGACCTCACTATGTATTGTAGAACAGTCGGGACGTTATGGAATGACACGGACCTCACTATGTATTGTAGAACAGTCGGGACGTTATGGAAGGACACTCACCTCACTATGTATTGTAGAACAGTCGGGACGTTATGGAAGGACACTCACCTCACTATGTATTGTAGAACAGTCGGGACGTTATGGAAGGACACTCACCTCACTATGTATTGTAGAACAGTCGGGACGTTATGGAAGGACACTCACCTCACTATGTATTGTAGAACAGTCGGGACGTTATGGAAGGACACTCACCTCACTATGTATTGTAGAACAGTCGGGACGTTATGGAAGGACACTGACCTCACTATGTATTGTAGAACAGTCGGGACGTTATGGAATGACACGGACCTCACTATGTATTGTAGAACAGTCGGGACGTTATGGAATGACACGGACCTCACTATGTATTGTAGAACAGTCGGGACGTTATGGAATGACACGGACCTCACTATGTATTGTAGAACAGTCGGGACGTTATGGAAGGACACGGACCTCACTATGTATTGTAGAACAGTCGGGACGTTATGGAAGGACACTCACCTCACTATGTATTGTAGAACAGTCGGGACGTTATGGAAGGACACTCACCTCACTATGTATTGTGGAACAGTTGGGACGTTATGGAATGACACGGACCTCACTATGTATTGTATAACAGTCGGGACGTTATGGAAGGACACTGACCTCACTATGTATTGTAGAACAGTCGGGACGTTATGGAATGACACGGACCTCACTATGTATTGTATAACAGTCGGGACGTTATGGAAGGACACGGACCTCACTATGTATTGTAAACCAAAAGTCACTCTGTTCTGTAATCTGATTGGTTGAAAAACATGATTAAATGGTATTAGATTCCCGGAAACTGAAAGATTATTCACCGCGTATTGACACGTAAACAATTGTTTTGTTGTGTCATCAACAGTGATGACGTCGTTCAAATCATATTGTGACGTATAGTTAGAATGACGTCACAAATGAGCAGCTCCAGATGCTACCATGGGAACCAGCTGAAACGGCCAGCTGGTGACACTTCACAGCTGTGTCCGTATTCGATGTAAACGAGTGCAGACACTAAAACCCCTTTGGTTTACTTTTGTGTTTACATCATAAACATCATGTGTTGGCCAATTTCCGGGTGTTATTGAGTATTTGAAGCACGGGAATATTTCATTTGAAACATCCCATCATGTGTTGGCCAATTTCCGGGTGTTATTGAGTATTTGAAGCACGGGAATATTTCATTTGAAACCTCCGGCGTGACACATGATGTTTATCTCCTAATTGTATAAGGATCTTAGGGACAAACATGATATTTATTATGGATGTGAGGTATTATACACTATGGAAAGAGTCGAGGGAAAATAATTTCAGTGACCGTTTTATTTGAGGTCATGAATGGCAACATCACCACCTGGCGAGCAAGAGAAACGGTCATTGGGATACGTTACGATATGTTTAAGCAGAGAATATTGTCAAATGGTTTGCTTAAAATTATGTTTACATTAATGTGTCCAACATGGCAATGTAAATAGCCAAACTTATTTGCAGACTTCCTCTTATGTCTCTTACCTCAAGGTGAAACCTAGCATGTTCGGAGACACAAAAACAACATATATGACATAAATAAAACGTTTTTACCTGAACTGGGTGTTGTGTTTCGCTACCCATATTACTAATTTCTCTGGCGGCATTGTTAACTATGCACACAAAGCTTTTTCCCCTGCAGAGAAAAGACTATCGGACCATGTGAGTCTTTTAAGGAAACAAGGAATAACTATATATAAAAGCATTTTAAAAATTTGTATTACAATTTAGGGCCATCAGCAGACATCTAAGTGGAATTAGGTTATCTGGAGACGAGACAGTGCTTCCTACCAAATGTGTTTTACAAGTTTGCGTTGTACTCACTATTTAAAAAACTGTATGTACACATATTCTTTGAATATGGAACAGTATCTACCGCATAGTGAATACCCAGTGAGATTATCTGTAAACGTGTGTTTTTATGCGTAATTCTATCACACTATTTAGAGTGATCTCCCTTGGGGATTACTTGCCACTACACGCGCAATTTCCCATATGTCATCAGCGGGGCCATTCCAGTGGCACGTGCAGATTGCCGGCAATTTATGGTCTCTTAAATTGGTTCTAACTGGTTCAAAAGAATCGGGAGTAATGGCCCAAACAAAAATAATAAACAAACATTGGCTGTGTGGCCTGTTCGGTGGCATGTAGACTTTAACGAGGTGCGCTTTAACCAGATGTGTTCCAACGATGTCGGAAGTCGTAACGTCCCTTTCCCGTCTTGCAAAACACGGTATCATGTCTGGGAATGTGTTTAAACAGTAGGAGGTGGAAACCGTACGTCGGAGGGCGCGAGGGTGCTCGTCGAGTTTAACAGAGCTCGTACATTACCGCTGTTACGGCCTTGTTATGACGATCGCCAAACGCACGGAGACGTTTCACGCTACTCCACGCGTGACGCGTTTATTTTAGAAAAACTGCATTTCCCGAATCTAAACACTGTGGATTATAAACATGCATGAAGCTGGTAACACTGGCACTTCTTTCAGACAGGCTCTTGGCGGCTGTCTAAGCAGGTAGTTTAATACTAATGTGCTTTTGCGCACGCTAGAGGTATCATCGCAGTTACGTTGTCACAAGGCTATTATGTTTCCGGGAAGCGGCGTTGAAAACAAACCATTCACTAGTGTGGTCTTATTTCTGTTCAGAGAGAGAATAGATCACAGGTGATCTCTTGTCGTGGACTGTTAGTGAAACACTAATTTCTTTCATCAAAGCAACTTTAGACACAAAATATTATACCCATTAAACAATATGCAAATAATAAATCAACGCCCTTAAACATTAGCCGGTTATATCGTTCACATTCACAACTACAATTATAATAATGCTCGTTTCGTTTTTAAAAGCCAGTAATATAACTTAGACATGTAAATCTGGACATGGCAATCTCGTGATGGATATTGCAAAAACATACAGGTGATCGAGGTTATTAGCTACCTGAATTGTCATGTAGAATTAATATTAACGACTTGAGTACATGCGACAACCAGTGCTTCACCGGTCGCCCAAATGTGGGGGTATTGGTGCACTTATCGCGGGGTTATTTACTTAGAATCGAATGCTTCACCGACTGGACGGCCTTGATGGTCTGGACTGCCGAGATACGCTAAGCTTAATTCGGGTACATCAGGAGTAAATATTCCCCGAGATTTCCTGAACACAGCCCAGTGTACCTTCGCAGCTTGCACTAGTTCGCTGTGTTCCAATTCAACCATTTGACATGAAGAATTTGTCAGTCCAACCCGCTATTCCGTAGAACCAAGGGGGTCACCTTGATCAATATCGCAACTGATCCGGAGATCGATTTATTTGCCGGTTGTATGATTCACTCTTAACACAATAACATCCTCCCATTTAGACTAAATACATAACATTTTATGTAGCAGTATTCCATATATTGTCGCAGAATATATGATTTTGGGGTCCTGTATATCCATTGATTATGCGTCTTTTTGTCTCCATTATCGGTAGCCAGATGAACGTCTGACAAGCTTACCTCGCCAGTGGTCGGCTCTATCACGCCGATACCATTCAGCAAGTTCATGATATAAATTTGGAATAGTTCTCGCTGCATTCAGACATGTTGGTTTATTTCCTACTCAAGATGGGTGTTTCTTTATCCCCTGTAAGGAACAACCTATCGCGAAACTGCGCTACGGATATAGGCTCTGCTCAGGGGCCGGGAAATATACTGTTTATATCATTGCTGGACTTAAATCAGATTCCTGATTTCAAGGCCGGCGTATAATGGTAAATCATCCTCTTAAGAAGTCGCCAACACTGATGTTATTGGATTATAAAGTTTTGTATCCATGGCCATGACACAGAGTTTTTGGCTCTTCGTAGGATGAAGAGACTATATCGACTCTCGGCCTTTTAACATGGAAGTATACTCCCGCTAGTTGGCTCCTACTACTGATGGGTATCTAGGCCTACTAACAGTTCTGCTTTGCGTATATTGCCTTGGTAAATTGAGGATATCAGTAGAAGTGACAAGGATAATACCTGTATTGATAACATCACTTCGCTATCTATTAATCGGAAATGATAAGTACATTTAGAAACGTTGTTTAAGTAGACGTGGCCAATAAGTATCGGTATCGATAATATATATATAATTTCTATAGCGTTTAATGCATGAGAAAAAAAATCGATTTTATGTATAGTAGAAATGATTATGAATGTTAAGTTATTGATATTATCACTTAAGCATATATGGCAATATCATCATTCTCGCATTCATACTATGTGAATTTATTATTCTGTCACCGAAATGAACCTTGTGGTCACCGACAATTAACCTCGGGATATTTATTTTATCACATCGGAATATATGGCGATATAATAATTATAGCATTTAAACAATCTGAGTGTGTTTAAAGTACGAGTGATAGTGTATATATCCATGCTGATATGACTTCAGAAATAGTACGTCGTAATGAATGTTGGAATAAACATTTTTGTGTGGTTTGTAGCTAAAGGTAACATGGAAATAACTGTATTGAAAAAGCAGCTTTGGAAAACACGGAGATGTAATCATTTATGATTGCTGCATTAAAACAATATGGATAGCCATGTAGCTAACGATACTGGGGGGGGGTCTTTGGAGGCATTAAAGCATTTTTTAAAAATGTGATATGAAAATGTTTTTTTTATGTAATTCTAGTAATTTCTAAGGATTTAAAAAATGAAACTATTGTGAACTGATGAAATGAAAGTGATATTTTAGGGAAAATGTTCAAATGTAAGGTATGGTACAAAATATAGGAATGCTCGACGTTTGCTAAAGGGAAACGAAATAAGCACTGGGGTGCCGCTAATTGGTTGGGTGTGTATTGACAGAGGAGATGGGAACCGATGAGAGACGACCTCAAAACCTAAAACAAACCACCCGATTTTCTTCATTTTTTACTTCTATTTCCCTTGTGTGTATTTTTGGGGTTGGGTTAACTGGAATTTGAGATTTTTCTTGCTTGACCTCCGCTGTCTACACCTTGTCGGTGACTTAGCAGGTGTCAAATCAATTCTATGGTATTCTGGCTTTTCTTTGTGATTTTGCCCCTTAACTAACTCCCGTCCGACTCCAAACATTAGGTGTGTCTTGACACCCGCCTGATAATTTCACTATCGTGTAACATCCATCAAAACCAGGTTTTCTTTCCGTTCGCGGGTACAGCACCTCGAGTTAAACACTGACGCTTCGCGACAAATTTTGAAGTTTCGTTCCATCGTGTCCGCATTTATATAGTTAATCCAACTTTGAAACGTCGGGATTGAGTTAGTAAATAACTTTATCCTGTCGGCAAATTTCCAGCCAGTTTTCTCAGATTAAATGTCAAAGGTTTTTTTTATTGCTTTGAAACACGACTTTACTTTCAAATTTGATGTAACCATTGAGTCATAAACGAACATTCATGCACTAAACAATCATGCATTATCAACATCCTTGCACTTTACAATCATGCATTGACAGTATTAATGTACTTTATAATCACGCGCTAACAACATTGATGCACTTTACAATCATGTATTAACAATATTAATGCACTTTATAATCACGCAGTTACTACATCCATGCACTTTACAATCATGCATTAACACCATTCTTGCACTTTACAGTCACGCACTAACAACGCTTAAATGCACTTTACACTCACCCATTCTCAACATTCATGTGTAATGTGTAAATATAATTCTTCCTATTTTGAGACAAACGGAAATTGGGAAAATATAATTATTCATTAACCAAAAATGATGTTTTATGCGTAAACAAAAGTTACTGAATTATTTTTTTTCATTTGAAAACTTCCTGTACGAACTTCAGAAGTTCAGAAGTTTTGAAAGTATCCACCCTGACAAAAGTCTAGCCACCAGGCTATTAATGTGGCATATCTCTGGAAACACACCGTGACCTTTGTCATGAACGTGTATACATTGCTGTGGTCAATACATCTGACTCCTATTCTCGACTGCAAATAATTCAACGACCAAGACAATACCCATAAAGATGCTGCACTTTAGCGCAAATTAAAAATAAACCGAAAAACGCTTCAGTTGGTCCCTACCTTGAAATGTACTTGCACTTACTGCTTGGATGGGAAAAAATAAAGAATGTTTAGACTTGCAGTCAACAAACATGTACGACTGTAGATAAAGAACACTATTTATCTCGTCAATTTCCCTCTGTACACACAAGAAGGGATAGCTTGTTTATTTAGATATCTCATGGCAGGAGTTTCCACGTGGATGTGCTTTGCTCTTGTAGGGATCATTAGCAGCCCCTTTCGGGAGTGCCAATAAATGCTACGCATCTCTTGATCAGGAGAACCATAAACCTTTGGCGATTCAACATATATAGGATATGTGACGTGACAAGTGCTCTTATTAGGAGAAGACGGTTTGTAGCATGGATCTGATCATTTTACTGCAGGTTTCTAAATAAGAGCTTTTTTAAATTTAATATTGAATTAACTACTCTGATACGGACACGTGATTGTAAAGTTTAATCCTATTTGTAGACAGATGATCGTACGGTCCTATTGACTTGTACATAAGGGGTTGTAAGTCTTATCAACATGCGGGCAGCTGTTGTACAGTCCTATTGACATGCAGAGAGATTGTTGTACAGTCCTACTGACATGTAGGGAGGTGTTTGTACAATGTTGTTGACATATAGACTTTGTACATTCCTGTTGACATGGAGACAGGTAGCTGTACAGTCCTACTTACATTTAGACAGATGGTTATACAGTCATATTGACATGCAGACAGGTGCTAGTGCAATTCTATTGATATGTAGAGAGGTGGCTGTACAGTCCTATTGACAGGTCGACAGGTGGTTGTACAGTCCTGTTGACATCTAGGCAGATGGTTGTACAGTCCTACTGACATGTCGACAGGTGGTTGTACAGTCCTATTGACATCTAGGCAGATGGTTGTACAATCCTGTTGACATGTCGACAGATGGTTGTACAGTCCTACTGACATCTAGGCAGATGGTTGTACAGTCCTATTAATATCTAGGCAGATGGTTGTACAGTCCTATTGACATCTAGGCAGATGGTTGTACAGTCCTATTGACATCTAGGCAGATGGTTGTACAGTCCTGTTGACATCTAGGCAGATGGTTGTACAGTCCTGTTGACATTTAGGCAGATGGTTGTACAGTCCTATTGACATCTAGGCAGATGGTTGTACAGTCCTGTTGACATCTAGGCAGATGGTTGTACAGTCCTGTTGACATCTAGGCAGATGGTTGTACAGTCCTATTGACATCTAGGCAGACGGTTGTACAGTCCTATTGACATCTAGGCAGATGGTTCTACAGTCCTATTGACATCTAGGCAGATGGTTGTACAGTCCTATTGACATCTAGGCAGGTGGTTGTACAGTCCTATTGACATCTAGGCAGATGGTTGTACAGTCCTATTGACATCTAGGCAGATGGTTGTACAGTCCTATTGACATCTAGGCAGATGGTTGTACAGTCCTATTGACATCTAGGCAGACGGTTGTACAGTCCTATTAATATCTAGGCAGATGGTTGTACAGTCCTGTTGACATCTAGGCAGATGGTTGTACAGTCCTGTTGACATCTAGGCAGATGGTTGTACAGTCCTATTGACATCTAGGCAGATGGTTGTACAGTCCTATTGACATCTAGGCAGATGGTTGTACAGTCCTATTGACATCTAGGCAGATGGTTGTACAGTCCTATTGACATCTAGGCAGGTGGTTGTACAGTCCTATTGACATCTAGGCAGATGGTTGTACAGTCCTATTAATATCTAGGCAGATGGTTGTACAGTCCTGTTGACATCTAGGCAGATGGTTGTACAGTCCTATTGACATCTAGGCGGATGGTTGTACAGTCCTATTGACATCTAGGCAGACGGTTGTACAGTCCTATTAATATCTAGGCAGATGGTTGTTCAGTCCTATTGACATCTAGGCAGATGGTTGTACAGTCCTGTTGACATCTAGGCAGATGGTTGTACAGTCCTATTGACATCTAGGCAGACGGTTGTACAGTCCTATTAATATCTAGGCAGATGGGTGTACAGTCCTGTTGACATCTAGGCAGATGGTTGTACAGTCCTATTGACATCTAGGCAGATGGTTGTACAGTCCTATTGACATCTAGGCAGATGGTTGTACAGTCCTATTAATATCTAGGCAGATGGTTGTACAGTCCTGTTGACATCTAGGCAGATGGTTGTACAGTCCTATTGACATCTAGGCGGATGGTTGTACAGTCCTATTGACATCTAGGCAGACGGTTGTACAGTCCTATTAATATCTAGGCAGATGGTTGTTCAGTCCTATTGACATCTAGGCAGATGGTTGTACAGTCCTATTGACATCTAGGCGGATGGTTGTACAGTCCTATTGACATCTAGGCAGACGGTTGTACAGTCCTATTAATATCTAGGCAGATGGTTGTTCAGTCCTATTGACATCTAGGCAGATGGTTGTACAGTCCTGTTGACATCTAGGCAGATGGTTGTACAGTCCTATTGACATCTAGGCAGACGGTTGTACAGTCCTATTAATATCTAGGCAGATGGGTGTACAGTCCTGTTGACATCTAGGCAGATGGTTGTACAGTCCTATTGACATCTAGGCAGATGGTTGTACAGTCCTGTTGACATCTAGGCAGGTGGTTGTACAGTCCTGTTGACATCTAGGCAGATGGTTGTACAGTCCTATTGACATCTAGGCAGATGGTTGTACAGTCCTATTGACATCTAGGCAGATGGTTGTACAGTCCTATTATTATCTAGGCAGATGGTTGTGCAGTCCTATTGACATCTAGGCAGATGGTTGTACAGTCCTATTGACATCTAGGCAGATGGTTGTACAGTCCTATTGACATCTAGGCAGACGGTTGTACAGTCCTATTAATATCTAGGCAGATGGTTGTACAGTCCTATTGACATCTAGGCAGATGGTTGTACAGTCCTGTTGACATCTAGGCAGATGGTTGTACAGTCCTATTGACATCTAGGCAGACGGTTTTACAGTCCTATTAATATCTAGGCAGATGGTTGTACAGTCCTGTTGACATCTAGGCAGATGGTTGTACAGTCCTGTTGACATCTAGGCAGATGGTTGTACAGTCCTGTTGACATCTAGGCAGGTGGTTGTACAGTCCTGTTGACATCTAGGCAGATGGTTGTACAGTCCTATTGACATCTAGGCAGATGGTTGTACAGTCCTATTAATATCTAGGCAGATGGTTGTACAGTCCTATTGACATCTAGGCAGATGGTTGTACAGTCCTATTGACATCTAGGCAGGTGGTTGTACAGTCCTATTGACATCTAGGCAGACGGTTGTACAGTCCTATTAATATCTAGGCAGATGGTTGTACAGTCCTATTGACATCTAGGCAGATGGTTGTACAGTCCTGTTGACATCTAGGCAGATGGTTGTACAGTCCTATTAATATCTAGGCAGATGGTTGTACAGTCCTGTTGACATCTAGGCAGATGGTTGTACAGTCCTATTAATATCTAGGCAGATGGTTGTACAGTCCTATTGACATCTAGGTAGATGGTTGTACAGTCCTATTGACATCTAGGCAGATGGTTGTACAGTCCTGTTGACATCTAGGCAGATGGTTGTACAGTCCTATTGACATCTAGGCAGATGGTTGTACAGTCCTATTGACATCTAGGCAGATCGTTGTACAGTCCTACGGACATGTGCGGCCTTTTTTTGACGAGGATTTATAAAGGGCGCTGAAATGTACTTCTCTAAATTTTAGAAATATTCTGTACCCACATGATGATGATGATGATGATGATGATGATGATATCCATGGCGCGAAACTACGTGCAACTCAATATTTAGAAATGTTTTGATCAGTATAATAATAATGATATTAATGATGACGATGAGGATGAGGATGACGGGGACAGCTTCAACCTGATGAAAACAGCATCACTTTTGTTCATGTGGTCTTCCGAACACAAATGTATTTCACCGATATCAACCATTCCATTCTTGAAATACTTTAAGTCGTCAGGTCGTCAGTGCTGGATTTGGCGATTTATCGCGTCATGATCGAGGCCTGGTTGTCGTACTAAGGCAACAAACTTCGTCTTTGAACAGTTCCTCCATGTTTTCCACCCAGAACCCCCGTCACCTGACGTCTAGACGGTGTCAGTTATGTTTTCTGCATTATTCCCCCGACTTTGATATCGCTGATATAAATCACACGCCTGAAGAGGTAATCTATAACGGATATCAGACATCGATCTGCAGGGCAAAGCCAATGTAATTGTATTAAACTAGTCACGTGCCTGCGTGCGATAGCATGAGATGAGTGAGTTGTCTCCATTCCGTGTTGTAGTCTCGCGTCTGCTAACGTCTCGCGTGATCGCAAAAAACTGCAATAAATTAAGTTCCTACGGTTGAGCGTTTTGATTTTGATTTGTTGCCTCCAATGTTTCACAGATACAGTGTGTGAAAATTTGGATATAATTTTACAGAAATTTATTTATTCACCCAGAATATTAATCATCTGAAAAAAATATATAACAAAGGATTGCATACAGTTTAATGCAAAACGTTTTAGATATCAAAGGATTTCCCCCAAACAATCGCGTGCAATGGGCTTGAAGGAAGCAACATAGCTCTGGCACCAGCACTTTCATGTTGTGTCTGTAAGCATCACTAATCGTGGGGAATAACCCCCATGTAATAGGGAACTTTAATTACCAAGAATCGATATTGGAGCTAGGAAGGTAGGGCGGCAGTAGTAATTGTAAATATGCCAATTAGCGTGTGTTGTTAATGAATGTGAGAACTGGGCCTTTGTGCAGCAGGTCTGTTTGTACATACTGCATCAGCGGTGACACTCTCTCCTCCACCTACCTTTGCAGCAACATGGCGGTTCCCATGACCGGAGAGTCCAAACGGTGCGCGGTTCAACACGCGTCAGTTCAGTGCCAAGCATTAGATCATATCTCTCTTACACCATGTACTTGCCACCACAGGGGCTTGTAGTGTTGAAAATAAAACATCCTGGGTCCAACAAGCCTACACTGATATCCATATACATACAAAGAAGGAAAGGGATGTAACGCGCACAAAGTTGTCAAACAACCCACTCTCGATTATGGGCGAATTCTGGGTGGCAAAGTTTGGAATACACAGCCGCAATTCTTACTGTAAAATTCTTACTGCCAGATAAATTCCCTTTCGAATAAATCCAAAATGATCAAATCGGTGCATTATGTACCGAGTAACTTCGCTTGGAACTCGGGAAAATACAACTTTTTCATTTGTACGCCAATAACCTGCCTACGAAAATCATCGCCTCTCGGAGAAGAAATACTACGTATTTCACTTAAAACACCCGATCGGCCAAAAAACATAACCTTTCCGTAATCGCTAGATATTCCGCTTTCGTTCTACAAATTCTCAAATGTAATAGGATATTCCTTTACCTGCAATACACGAATTTATTGTGAAATTAGCGGTATCGAGTGATCGAGTCCACCATGTTTGTCCTTTACCGTCAATGCGCTTGCACCAACGACGAGCTGCTTTCTGATTGGTCAAAAATGAAACACCAGTATTATTTTAATTTCGCGGCGTGATATATCGTGTTGGTGCGAAGCCATTGATGGGTAGCATAGCCATTAGTATGATGTGATATTACTCAGATATAACTCTCTTGAAAATATCCAAAATGAATGCAGAGTTGCGTCTCCTCTAGTCACAGGTTCGAATCTGGATTTTCCCCTACAGTGAATAAATATAGTGGACTTTAATTTCTTTTAGAGCTGAATCCGAAGATCAGACAGGCAAATGCACTATTCGCAATACCATTTTAAAAAAATCCGAACGTTAAGATATATTTTACAATACATTATTTACATTTCTTCAGTATATGAAAACACGTGATGATGCTCGTGAATAAACAATGTATACTGTACAATGTGCGAGCGAGAAGTATAACCGGAATAGTGCAGAAACCGCCATTAAATAAGCAGTCAGTCAACCAACCAACAATAAACAAAGCGAGTATGTAACTAGTTGATTCCTTTGATTCTTATAAGAGGTTTCCTCAAATTCCACCGCAAAAACATTGTTTGTATAGAATCATCATCAATTTCGTCAGTTCCATCATGTATACTTGAGAGAATATCATCGTCGTAAAACATCTATATTTGCACTGCATCAACATAAAGAGTCTTTATGATGTATGGAAAGAAATGAATTTTGTCCATCAAGATAAAAAATATCGCAAAGCAAAACGAAATGGCGATCATTTTGAGAGCAATGCCACTTACTGTTGTTGCATTCCTTGCACAGTTTATCTCTTGATCAAAATAAAAGTTGCAGGAGTTGTCTTATATCTAATATAGATAGAGGTATATTGTATTGTGAAGGACGAGGATGTGCAAGCGTAAATGACAGTTATGGTATCCTGGGATGGTTGCTTTCTCCGCTAGACTATCGCTCTCAAAATGTTTAACCTTCTTCTATGAGAAGTATTACCATGCCTACCCGAGATGCTTCACCATCAGTACATATGCAGTATCTGTGTAGATGAACGTTTGGTATACAAGGCTGCTGCGTATGTAAATCAGACGGATCCAGTATTGACACTGTGATCGATGCAGTCTGTAGGTTTGTCACTGGCTTTAGCAAAGTGTGTAGGACGTGTATAACCTTGGGCCTTCATTTGACACATCTGATACTGTTTCTGATTTGTCGTCTGCTTCTGTCAGTGCTGCTGTAGTTTCCCATTGTTGCTGATACTACAACTGTTGCAGTCGCAAATATTGCTGCTGCAACCACTGCTACTGTAGTTGTTGCCACCACTGGCGCTTTTTTTCTAAAATTGCTGCTGTAGTTGCTGTTACTGTTGTTGCCGGCCTTGCTAGTACTGCTGGTACAGCTGCTGTTACTGCCACTGTCGGTTTTCCTAATATTGCTGCTGTAGTTGTTGCTACCGCTGTCGTTTTTGCTAATATGGCAGCTGTAGTTGCTGTTACTACCACTGTCGGTTTTTCTTATATTGCTGTTGTAGTTGTTGCTACCGCTGTCGTGTTTACTAATATTGCTGCTGTAATTGCTGTTACTACCGCTGTCGGTTTTGCTAATATGGCTGCTGTAGTTGTTGCTACCGCTGTCGGTTTCGCTAGTATGGCTGCTGAAGTTGTTGCTACCGCTGTCGGTTTCGCTAGTATGGCTGCTGAAGTTGCTGTTATTACTGCTATAGCTATTGCTACTACATTTGTTGCCAATATGTATGATTTTGATTCTCATACTTCTGCTGCTACCATTACTACCGCAGCATGTGTCATTTTCTGGTCCGAATTCCATTTTCCTGTCCGACTTGGTTGCAAGTAATTTGCATTCAGCATTTGTGAAAATTTGGGTGATTGGATTCGTCCAACACTCGCCACTATGATAGATCTCCTTGAACTGGTGGATAACCTCTGTCCGCAGCGTGGATGACACATTGAACCAAAGGATGTTAATAGATGATACTTGTTGCTGCCCTGCCTGGCACTCTTCCGAAGTGGATGAAACATGGACTGCGGCGCTTAAATACGCTTTCCTAGATATACGCTATTGGTAGAAACTGGTGGTAGGTGTAAACACCATTGTAGTCAACTCGTCCGCAACTAATCTTGGAGAACTGAAAAAATAGCATAAGTATCTAAAAGATGAATACAATTTTTTCGTCTTGATTTTCACAAGTTTCAGACTAACGGGTAAGTGGTCATGTCTGTCTCACTAACACACACTTATACACATGTACACATGCACATGCACACGTGTACGTCCTTATACAACTGTCTTAATCTTGAACGCGGTTAAACCAGATTCTCCTCACCTCTCCAGTGATGATCGCTTTTTCGCGGCGCTCCCACAGCGACTGTTTCCTTAGGAGGACTGTTTGTACGCCAATTCTAGGAAATGTCAAAACGACTCCAGCTCATTTTATCGTACTTCATCACCCCTAGGACCCAGACGCCGTATATCCGTTAATAAGCGATCTGCAGTTGTCACTCACCCATCAATACCACGTCTTGATGTCTTTGGCAACGTGCTCCAGACACATCCACGACACAGCCAGCAATCGACTGCTTTGCCAACTGTGCTTCACTCGCGAGGTATTTCGGTTACATAATCTTGTGGGTCGAAGTGTTCACTGGGAAAGCTGCGGTCATGGGTGCATGTATACAGACTAGTAGAACTACTACTTGAGAGAATACGGTCTGACCGATTTGGCTGAGTATTGTGGCATTTACCATCCTTACGTCAATTATTATCAGCCAAGACGTGGATTGCCATAAATTGTGCAGTCGAGGATTATGGGTAGAACATTTATTACTCACCCGTTGAAGATATCACTTGAGCGATAAACGCCGTCGGTTCCAAATGTATTCCCGTGCTTCAAATATTCAATAATACCCAGAAATTGGCCAACACATGATGTTTATCGAGACTGTAAACAAAAAGGTACACCAAAGGGTTTCACTGCCTGCACTCGTTTACATCGAGTACGGGTACAGCAGTGAAGTGTCATCAGCTGGCCGTTTTAGCTGGTTCCCATGGTGGCATCTGGAGCTGCTCTTTTGTGACGTCATTCTAACTTTACGTCACAATATGATTTGAATGACGTCACCACTGTGGATGACGCAACAAAACAATTGTTTGCGATGTTTCTACGTGTTAATGCTCAGCGAATAGTCTTGCAATTTCCGGGAATCAAATACCATTGTAAACCAAAAGTCACTGTGTTCTGTAATCTGATTGGTTGAAAATCATGATCAAATGGTATTAGATTCCCAGAAACTGCAAGACTATTTACTGCGTACTGACACGTAGAAAAATCGCAAACAATTGTTTTGTTGCGTCATCAACAGTGGTGACGTCATTCAAATCATATTGTGACGTAAAGTTAGAATGACGTCACCAATGAGCAACTCCAGATGCTACCATGGGAACCAGCTGAAACGGCCAGCTGATGACACTTCACTGCAGTACTCGTTCTCGATGTAAACGAGTGCTGACAGTAAAAGCCTTTGGTTTACTTTTGTGTTTACAATGTTTATCTCCTAATTTAATCATGTTTTTCAACCAATTAGATTGCAGAACACAGTGACTTTTGGTTTACAAAGTTATTAAACATTGTGTAATAACATCACTTGAGGCCGTATGTATGACGTCAAATTGTTTTACAGTTATGACGTCACAATACTAATACCTCTGTCACAATAGTATTAATCTTCACTTTCGTTTGTTCTTAGGAAAGAAGTACTTAGCTCGACATTATTTTGCTATTGTTTGGTGAGTAATAGATAAAATACTAAACTATGTCTCGTTTAACACCATATTTATGAAACTCGTGACTGTTTTCGGTATCTAAGTCGCTTTCCCTTGTTAGATACGTCACCATTCACTTGTTTCATAAATATGGTATTACACGGGACATAGTTTAGTGTTCTCTATTTCTGTCATGGCAGGACAGTCCTATTATGACGCCCTCTACAAACCCATCACCCACCCCTTCGCTCCAACCTAGTACCCAGTACCCAGCTTCAGTCACTCCCACCCACTTAATGGCTACCGTGACCAACACCATAACTTCCTGTACTATATGATGTAAACTTTTACACATCTGTATACCGACTTCATATCAAATGAACCTATTTCGTAGTCTCTACGACGGTGAAACGGACGGTAGGGTATCCTTGTGGCCTTGCTCATCTCGCACATGATCCGGGTTCAATCCTACTTGGTAAATATGTGAAGCCCATTTCTTGCCCATAACCGTGATATTGCTGGACTGAAACTAAACTCACTCACTCACTCCAACGTCGTTGTGTCATCCCTGAAGGTGTCGAACATAAAGCTGTACCGAAGAAACCCTTGGTCCCTGCGGCTTCCATTTCAGTCATAATTTAAGTCACCGAACCTGACATAAGTGTTTACGTAGGTTCGCTCCATCATGTTAATCGCAACGGTGTTTGTAAATCGACACCTTAGAAACTCAGAGTTTTCATGGTAGTCGAGAGCGATAAGATACCCTTTTGAGTGAGTGAGTGAGTGAGTGAGTTTAGTTTTACGCCGCACTCAGCAATATTCCACCTTTATGGCGGCGGTCTATAAATAATCGAGTCTGAACCAGACAATCCAGTGATCAACAACATGAGCATCGATCTGCGCAATTTGGATCCGATGACATGTTTCAACCAAGTCAGCGAGCCTGACCACCCGATCCCGTTAGTCGCCTCGTACGACAAGCATAGTCGCCTTTTATGGCAAGCATGGGTTGCTGAAGGCCTATTCTAACCCGGGACCTTCACTGGTCCCCTTTTGAAAAATACGTTCGCTCTTCCGCGTCCGATTATCCACGTAAGAATAATTTGTGAAGCCAATTTCAGGTATCCCCCGAAATATTATTGCTGCCATATTGCTTAAAGCAACCAAAAACCCACCTCACTCGCTTATTCACTTCGGGTCATCCAGCTGTTTCGAAGTTCAAGACATCGATATCTCACTGTGTTGTCGTGTAGATGCTACAACGGGTAATTATGGTGTTCGAGCAACCGAGGTCTTCCTGTATATAAGCAAACTGGAATTCATTCAAGTCCAGTACAGATCGTACATTCATCCCGCACCCTTCTACATCACCTCCGTGTAGAGCCCGCCCCGATCAGTCAGTCATGTTTCTGCCTCGTGTCTATCTATTAAGCGAGATCTTATTTGAGCCTCGAGTCATGATCGAAGCCATCAAACCATTACATTCCAAGATGGTAGATTTTCCCTCGGTCAAAATCGGCCTAATATGCTTGAAGATGTCCCGCGGCAATACGAGGAGATTAATGTAAACAATGTTATCTACATCAGGGATAAGATTATACTCATGGACGACAATAGATAGTTATGTCTGAACACAGCTGCTTAAAATATAAACACCAATATTTTGTTTGATTCGAGCTCTTCTGAGCCGCTCTATTCAAGACAGGATTAGGGCTTTGCCTGGATTCCCAAACTGCGATTCAACAATATTTTCTCTGTGACTTGTCGTGAGAATTCCTTAACAGCGATGTCGATTTTGTCTCGAAGCCGTTTTGTGCTAATCAACTGCGATCTAAAGCCGTGACAGATCAAAGCCGCTGATCCAGTCCTGGCTTCGTGGACGGCGACAACGACATCCTCAGGGCAGAGTTGCCCGACTCGGACCCACGTCAGCGACAGCGCTCTCAGTGGTGTTTGGGCAAGGCAGATCAGGAACGAGAAAGGACACACTATATGTGACCCTCTTGTGTTGGCTCTCATCGGCACGGCGAGCTAATGACCCCAGTGTTTACTGCTTAATGTAACTGTTTGTCTCTGATCTGAAGCCTGCAGTTATACCCGACACTGCTCCCTGCAGCTTGGCAGCCTTTGCGTGTTACTTGTGGTGACGACACATACAGGGTGAGCTTTCCGCCTAAACTAGTGCATGAAACTGACATTAATATCTGAAACTTTTTAGAATTACCGCAAGGCTCGTAAGGCTCCATCACCTTTTAATATATGGCTTGAACCGACCATAAGTAATTTCATGCGGGCAGTTTGGTGGTTGAAGTAATGGGAGTAACTGAATAAAATGTCGCTTTTCCCTAGTGTAGTTGATTACTTAATGTAACCAAGGCAACGACTAGTCCATGTAACCATGGCGAAATGACTGCTCTGTAACCATACCGATGACTTCTCTAGGTAACCATGGTGATAGGACCACTCTGTGACCATACCGATGACTTCTCTGGGTACCCATGGATATATGACCACTCTGTGACCATACCGATGACATCTCTTGGTAACCATGGCGACATGACCACTCTGCGACCATACCGATGACGTTATTAGGTAACCATAGTCATATGACCACTCTGTAACCATTGCCATGACTTCATGAGGTCATATGACTGACATGTGCAAGCTGACGTGTTCTAATTGTTCTACGACTCAAAGACCCTTGTCGATATGAGCTACTTCCAGACAGACGTGTATATTGATATGACATGTTCTTCGCAACAAAATGTCAGACTAATATATAGTGATAATTAAAACGTCTTGATCTACTCAATAATAAGATAGAGTTAGCACGTTTACATTTATGGCGCCACTATAATTTAGGTGCATACTCAGCCGTATTCTCCTTGTTGGACGTGCGAGCATCTTTCGGCCTCTAAAGGAAGCGTAAAATGTTGATATTATCGCGCCATCTGTCTAGTCGAACGTCATAATGCCACACCAGAGATTTCCACTTTATTGACTATTGTTAGCAACATGTGAGAAGATACGCTTTCTGAGGCGACTGATATATCGCCCTCAGTCCCCATTAAATGGCTTGCCATGATTCTGTGCTCGGTACATCTCGAATATCGAATCAATGATTGTTGTAACAACATTTCGGCTGAAATTATCAATTGTTTATTTTCCCATGGTGACAGTAATAAAATGTAGATGATTTGTGTGGGAGTCGACATTAAGATAATTGCCTTTTTATCATACTGCGTTAACCAAAAGCCCTTGAATAAATTACAGTTTTCTGCTGGTTACAGCAATACTTAAAGTAGGGAACAATCTGATAATGCCTTCATACGTTGACATGCTGTTGACATACGTTGGGAGATCAAATGTATCATTGTGGATTATGGAGTGAGTGAGTGGCTTTCAGACTGTTTTCAGCAGTATCACAGCATTATGGGTCAGTGATAAGACCACACTTTGGTTTCAGTCCTCATGGCTACCTAGCACATGATCAACTGCAGAGTAACCTCCCCTGTTAAACCAGTCCTCAAGTCCAATTCGCTTCTTTTAACATCAACCTCATGATCCATTGGCCCAAGGGTTGTTGTTGTTCTCATCAAGTCCTTCATTAGTATACACGGATACTCTACATACGTAGCAATCACATAAGAACATTCCCATGCTCGTCAACCGTATGTTCAGTGCAACGCCTGTCAACGACATGAATAGCTTCCAAACGCATCAACCTAATGATAGCTCACAAACGCACCGTCAGCACTGTCAGTGTAGAAACATGCCATCACCACAGTTAACTCAGAAACGCATCAGCAGCACAATTAGCTCACCAACGCATAATCATCACTATTAGTTTAGGCACATGTCAGCATCATCACTGTTAGTGTAGAAACATGCCATCACCACAGTTAACTCACAAACGCATCAGCAGCACAATTAGCTCACCAACGCATAATCATCACTATTAGTTTAGACACATGTCAGCATCATCACTGTTAGTGTAGAAACATGCCATCACCACAGTTAACTCACAAACGCATCAGCAGCACAATTAGCTCACCAACGCATAATCATCACTATTAGTTTAGACACATGTCAGCATCATCACTGTTAGTGTAGAAACATGCCATCACCACAGTTAACTCACAAACGCATCAGCAGCACAATTAGCTCACCAACGCATAATCATCACTATTAGTTTAGACACATGTCAGCATCATCACTGTTAGTGTAGAAACATGCCATCACCACAGTTAACTCACAAACGCATCAGCAGCACAATTAGCTCACCAACGCATAATCATCACTATTAGTTTAGACACATGTCAGCATCATCACTGTTAGTGTAGAAACATGCCATCACCACAGTTAACTCACAAACGCATCAGCAGCACAATTAGCTCACCAACGCATAATCATCACTATTAGTTTAGACACATGTCAGCATCATCACTGTTAGTGTAGAAACATGCCATCACCACAGTTAACTCACAAACGCATCAGCAGCACAATTAGCTCACCAACGCATAATCATCACTATTAGTTTAGACACATGTCAGCATCATCACTGTTAGTGTAGAAACATGCCATCACCACAGTTAGCTCACCAACGCATAATCATCACTATTAGTTTAGACACATGTCAGCATCATCACTGTTAGTGTAGAAACATGCCATCACCACAGTTAGCTCACAAACGCATAATCATCACTGTTAGTTTAGACACATGTCAGCATCATCACTGTTAGTGTAGAAACATGTCAGCAGCACAGTTAGCTCACAAACGCATCATCATCACTGGTAGTTCAGAAACATGGCATCTGCACCGTTAGCTCACAAACGAATCATCTGGACGGTAGCGCGCTAACGTGATCAACTGACATTAGTCGGATCGACATTCTATAGTGCGTCCACAGTCAAGACAGATGTACGTCGTCGGAGGCTCGCCATTGAACGACCTTGTATCAGATGTAGTGTTGACAGAAGCAGCACTATCGACTAACTCCTTGAAATCTGACAGCTCGACAAGATTCGGGTTTATGGTGACATTTGTATTTATCAACGAATTCGGGTTTATGGTGATATTTGTAATTATCAACCTATGGTTGTCGTAAGAGGTGACCCTGTGTGATCAGGTTCTGACCATCCAAAGAGCATAGATCGAAGCTCCTAATGTCAAATTCTTGTTTTCATCGCTATATGTGATATTGCCGATGTTATGTGAATTTTAACTCACTCACCCACTCACTCTGAATGCCAAACACTTGATGTTCAGGTCGGGACTGGACTATTTACAGATCGTCTTTCAAATGAAAACATTGCTGAGTGAGACCTTGGTAAGGAACAAACACAGGAATACTCAGTAAGAAATCTCACGAATAATTTACCTGCTCTGACAAGTACAGTGAGGATAACAGGTAGACGCTTCCCCTTAGATGTATGTCTTTGCTCCCATACTGCCTTGCTACCGAAATAATATCAGTCTCAACGTTAATGACCTGGTATTTGTCTTGGGTATTTCATCTGTACGTTGTTTGCCGCCGCACGCTGAATATATCAGCTGTATAGCAGCGGTCAATATGTGATCTAGTGAGGGATACACAAACCAATGATTGATATTAAGAGTGAACCCGCACGCCTTCGCGACACGATGGCACGCAGAGGACCATGTCGATCGACTGACCTCCAGAACTCTTCAGTCACCCATGAAGACAAAGTTTTTCAATTTAGGACCCAATCTGACCCAGAATCCTAACGGCCGTCACAGCTTTAACGTGCCCTTAGTCGTCATCCTCAGTATAGAGTGTGGACATGCCTAGCTATCCAGTTTTGTATGCCTCCACTTGAAGATTGAGTTAAGTCTCCTCTCTGACGTCTCCATGTCTCCTGTGCCCAATGAAGCTCAGAATATACGCTTGTGAGAATAATCTAAGTAATAACGTTATCCATAGCATGACGTCCTGCGGACCAGAATACGGGTAGCGAAGGGCTCTATATTTTGTGATGAAACAGATATGTGATACACAGATGAGGCACCGTTTAACCGGAAATGTGAGGTGAGGCTTACTGTGTATGTTGCAAGACACCCCATGTTTTCTTGTGAGACGGCGCTAGTATAGTGTCACGAGCATCATAACGTCATCATCGGCAGATTGTCTAACGTCATCAAATGCTTCAGATTGTCAGTGGTATTCTTGTATTACGTCATGGAAAAGAAACTTATATAAAGTACTCAATTTGTCTAACGTCATCAACATCAGCATCAGCTTGTGTAACGTCAGCTATTTATACGGTCATGAGCAAGAGTCTTGAATAGCTAAACCTTTCCATACCCATTGTATATTGCGGGTTGATAAGGTCTCCAGCAGTCTAAGAGTTGACAAGATGGGTGTGGTTGGCGGGCTCGGTGACCTACTTGATAGCGCATTCTTGCTCATAATATCAGTCTACTGGCCTCCATCCTCGCTATTGCCGAGTGCGACGTTATAAATAACAAACATACTACATTATTCATACTCAGACCTCGTTTTACTATCTACATTTAGTGCACAAAAACTCGGAAAATGCCCCAGTTGCGATCTTTAAACAGCAAACACACTGACAAAATACAATATTGTTGTATACGCAAACGTGTCCGCCATATGTTTTAACGCCCTGGCACAACTAGTGTGGATTAACAAGGTTCGCGAATAGCGACACATGACACTCTGTAGTATCGAGCATACTGCTGTCTTTGGTGCTGGTGTGATTAACAGGATGGGCGCCACGACGAAACTTAAAAACGACACGTTTCCTCACAATGCCACATCGCCACCGTATCAATAGTTGATTGCAGATTTTAAGTACGCATTATCTCGAGGAACTCTGAGACACAGGTTTGTCCGTACTTCCTATATTCCTATTCAGGTGATGGACTTTCGAACTAATTAGAACACTGACTAAAAATAAATTTATAAACCGACTCTAATTTCTTTCATACGGCGGTATGTATATTTCTGAAGGTATTTTTTCAGATCAGAATTTTTATGAACATTCTGTCTTACCATTTAGCTTGAATACTTTCAGTAATCCCGAGCAGTGACGAAACATAGAGTGCGCTTCCATCCATGAGGGTGAAATATATGCAAATATCAAGTTTACTAACACTGATAGCTTTACTTAAAAAGAAACTAATAGATAACATTTTAAGCCACGCGAGTGTCTTCAAATCAAGAATAAAATGCTAATTCTTGTGCACTTGTTGTAACAGGTTTTAAATATTCTAAATACAATTCTGAATATTCCTAACCGTTAGTAAGAAAGTCGTTTATGCAGTCTCATAGATGGGCAATTATCTTTCGAGTGCTATAGACAATGTGTAAATACACAGTACACATAGTGACATAACAATGCGCCTGTCCAGTATGAGAGCCCCCTGTGGAGGCGAGACGGGACGCCGAGAGTGTGGAAGCCCATATAACCACCAGCTGGTTGAAACGCTGCCTTTAAGTCAATACAGTGAAAAACTGAGAGTCCAGTAGGGAAGATAGTGTAGCCTGAAGCCCCTTTAGACGGAGCGGCGAAATATACAAAGGTGTTAGGGAGATGTGACGGTATACTTTGAGCGGAGCTTGGTAAGATCGGTCACTCATTCTACCATCTGAACAGGGCTGTCGCTGAGACTTTAGGAATCTACTATTGACCCTGTTTTTATGAATACATGTGTAAAACGTCTTTTTTCAGTTATCGGGCTTTCTTAAACCGTTGACAAGAATGATTTATGATGTGAAATGGATTTTATTTTTGTTTTAGGGCCGAACCATGGGGGTGAACACGGGAAGGATCGACCAATCACGAGCGAGAAAAGTCTCTGAGGATATACTCCGCGGTGTGCCAATCAATTTTGAAAGGCTGAATTTACAACAACTGAGTTTATTAACCATGTGCCTGGTGTTGGAGCGCTATCTGGATTTTACTACTGTTATTATAAATGTGTGAGATATAATCATTACAATACAGAGTTGAGCTAAGACACGGGCGACGGACGACAAGTTCAGCTCGGGAGACTAGAACCAAAGGCTTTCATATATATATTTTTATACTCCTCAGTGTGATGTGTCTCAAGTCCTGACGGAATTTTCATCAGGGACAGTCTTGTGAGGAGGACGTTTTCCGCACATATTGGGTGGTTTTCCAGGTTATATACCATGCATTGTTCCTTGAAGTTGGTACAAGCGGTACTGATAATTCTGCTACTCGTCACCCCTCCGTCCCTTCAGTGTGGGCCTGGGAGGGGATCGGGCAGAAGGAGACGACCCAGGAAACTCACCCCCCTAGTATTTAAACAGCATGTACCTAATGTGTCCGAAAATACCATCGGAGCAAGCGGGTTAAGCGACGGGGCAATTACTAAAGAAGACGCAAAATTTAAAGATTTGGTTTCAAATGAGAACCCTAATATTGAGTTCAAAGATGAGGAGCGAACAGGCGCTGATCGCATGATGTCAGAGGTGAGATATTTATTAATACGTCGTTTTAATATGCTTTAAAAAAGAAAAAAAATAACCGTATAATTTTAAAGTCATATGTAAGTTCACAACAGGTTATTTAAACTGCGCGATGAGGTCTGTATCACCTAAGTTGAAGTCACTGATTCATTACCATTATTGAAACCTTAATTGCAGAAAGTATTTTACCATTATTAATGGTGATACCAGAAATGAATTGCCTTTTATATTTGTGGTGGAAGACTTGGGAAATGTGTATTTTCTACCAGCTATAGTCAGCTAATATTAACAAGGCAGCGTTGACCAACTTCATTCTGAAGTCGATGAAAATGAGTTAAAAATACAATATTGGGAAATCTATTTACAGGATATTTTGAACTTTGACAGATAAATGAAAGGGAATACGATCTCTGAAATTCCTCAGGACTTACTTTAAGTATTTTATGATGGTGAAAATGTGTATGTTTTCCATGCTTTTTTTCCTATTTCAAAGGACCATTTTGTCATAAAGCATTTGTCTGTCGCGTTGGGTATATCACATATATACATATTGAATAAGCGTTGCTTAGGGGGACGTAAGACGACACACAACTCTCCATGTACCCCATTACGAAAAAGTGAGGCTAGTGGATTTGCTTGTAATACACACCGAGACGTTGTTATCGAAAAGGATTTGTCTTTCTTCGCTAAACAATGGCAGATTTAGCTGAGAGACGCAGGAAAATGATTTAAGATTTCACTAAATAATGAACCCCAGTGTGTTTAGCAAATAGTGAAAACCTGAAATCAACATCTTTACCTGAAAAGCATGCGAAATAAACCTCTCTGAACTCGCTGGCGCTTGTACGTGATGTCGCAGGCTTGGACAACGACACGGGGTGAGGCACTTCTCGTTGCTGTCCGTTAAAACTGTTTTAAAATAAAATACTTGAAAATATTTCCATTGTTAACTATTTTCGTGCCTTTCAATTTACGTAGGAGCGGTAAGGGTATATTGAAAGCTCTTTCAGCAAGCCTGTAGTGTTAAGTTAACTGGACATTTGAGAATATAGTAAAAAAAACACCTCCCAGCGTAATCGTAAAAGGCAGAGCAGTCGTCCTTTGTATGCCTCAGCGGGTTTGATGGTTTTGTCTAGTGTATCTTGCATCGTTAAATTCTTTTACGGCGCACACAACATTTAAAGAATTTGTTTATAAATTTATAGAACAAAATACTAATAAGAATCAATATGGTATAATTGTACTGAGATATTTCATACATCGCTGAATCAATTATCAAAATTTTCCTTCAAATGTAAACGTCTATATGGAATATTGTCGGACGTTTCCAACCTGAACTACCAAGAGGTAAGCGCTTCGTGTATGGAACTCAGAAAATGGAAGAATGAAGAAACATGAATTTCTACTGAACAAATTCGAAAGCAATAAGAAAACGTAAAGTGATACTGATATAAGTGATAAATTAAATTCTATTTCTTAAATAGTCATTCACCGACACTGCTTACTAGACATATATGTGATTATCATCAAACGACGTAAAATATATATGTTTTAATGCGTGTGCAATTATAGCGCGGACATTTTACCTATCTGGCTATATCCAGCTCACAGCCCAGTGACTTACTGCCTACAAATCTCTATTGCTTGCTTTATGCAGGAAAAATCAATGCTACACTTATAGCGGATATTTCACTGTTGTTGCCGCTATTCACACAGGGGACTTATTGGAAACTAGTCTTCATTCGTTTCAAAGAGACTGGCGTCATAGAGATACTCTCTTATACTAATGGTGCGGTTGTATGTGACGAGAGTAAGACTTCCAGCGTTAAAATGTCTCATAATACGTGTACAACTAGACGAACTCTCATGCCTCAACAGGGGAATATATTCAAACCCTTAATAGAATTAGCACTCTTTAGAAAACGCGTTTCACAATTTGTGACTTTATAAAGAAATCATCCATTGTTCATGGATATTAATACAAGTGCAGTTTTTGTCTCTGATTTTATGGCTTACGGAGTTTAACTTGTGTAACCCTCCATGGATGTTTGCCATGGAGTGTATATATATTTACTATTGTCGAAGTTTTAACGTTGGTTGTATACACGGATTTGCGAATATATGAAGATACCCGATAGAGTATCCAGTATTATAGCACTAAGTGAGTATATTTTTTATTGTAAAGTTCATTTGCATAGATTCGGAAACAGAAACATCATGATTTCGACGAGTAATGTGAACTTACCTTACAAAAGAAATATTTATGGAACGTTTGCAGCCAAACTGGGTTGGTTTAAGTGCATTCAGTCAGCGTCGGGCCATATATTATCTGGCTCGGGTGGAGAATCTCGCCACTTGACCAGTAAGTGGTAGAAGCGGCTACCATAACAACAGGCAATATCGAAGACTACGGGCGTACCGCAAGTGCGTGGTGACATGGGGAATTTCAGTCTTCAAAGTGTGTGAACGGTGTAGAGGAATATAATTCATGACAGACTAGAGTTTACCGAACGACCTTGACACTGTATTTCGTCTGTAAATACAAGATTGCGACCTTATTGGTAAAATAAATGGATTACTGGACCGTTTGATTTAACTTCTTAATTCATAGATCGAACCGCAAACCCATTCAGAATGTATATCGATTTTACAGATAGCATGACGAGCAGTGAATAGGGTAAATGTATTTTACAAAATATATTATCCAACCACGTGGTATAGATGCGACGCGGGAGATGTGTAACAGCCCAGCGTACATCATGTGTTACAGTGCTCCTTCATCAGCACTGCACAAAGTACATACGGCAAGTATCAGAGATCTGCTTCATATGCGAAGTCGATGTCATCATGCTGTTAGAGACGTTTTGTGTTTATACCTGTAAACGTGATTCCGAACGTACTTATAATATCGCATTTAATCGAACGCCAAAAACACAAAGCCATAAAAATGTAAAAATACAATTGATGCATCTGTATGCTTTCAATTAAGTGTTCATGACACGTTCATTTGAAAACATATATGCATGCATTTCATTTGTCATAAACATAGTTTCACGTATTAGAATGCAATGAATGAATACCCAGGTTGTCATAATATTCTACTCTATGCTTTACAGAATTCAGTTGTATTCCACAGTGAATAATATTCATTCATTTTATGGCTTCTGTCAGAAAATGTAAAGAAATAGCGATCATTCAAACTATTTTAACCGAATATAGATATTTTGGATGTTCATATTGGCTGGATGTAGCGTTAGGATCCATTCCCTGATTAATGACATGGCAAGTGAGAGTGCTGGCTGTCCCACCTGGGTTCCAGTACTTATGCAGAGAGACACTTTCTTAAGGTGTTTCAAACAGTGCGGAGACGTGGCTGAAATGTAATGATTAATATCATTTTCACGGTTGGGAAATGAAGCTTTTCAAAAAGGATGTCAACAAGCCTAATGTGAAGCATCACTGCGGGAAAAGTTTCTTTTTATGTTACAAATGTGGGACATGTAATAAGGTTCAGGGAATATGACTGATGGGATCCATTGTCATGAACATGGAGCTATCTAGCCATCAGCATGGAGCTATCTAGCCATCAGCATGGAGCTATCTAGCCATCTCTCCTCGTGGCATACTGGGATAGGTTGTATATCTAGATTCCAGTATGTCATTTCAAAAGTAGTAATTGAACCGAATTTTATGATCAGATTTTCATTTAAAAACACATATTACCATATGAAATGTGTTAAACGGTGCTTAGTTCAAGGACAATGTTTAAACATGTAATGTGAAAAGTTTGTTTCATTTTTGATAGTTTTATTGTTGTTCTGGTTTTCTTATTGGCTCTAAATTAAAACTTCATGATCATCCATGGTTTTTAATGTAGTGTACTCGAGGTAGTTCGCCAACTCACCTCAGAAAAGTATACAAACGCTTGTATGAGACAACGCATACTGATAGTATGTGTAACTTGTGTCCTTAAACTAGTCCATTGAAAGTAATATGTAAAGACATTTTCTCTCAACTAATTTAAATTCTAGTTTCTGTCCACGTATGAAATTTAATTCAAACATATACGTCTTGTGCTTCAGATTTTTATCAAACGATCTTTAAATCAGAAATATGAACCGCTTGGATTAGTTGAAGTGGGGATCGATTCAAATACTACGGCCATCTTAGGATTTCACTGTTATTGGAGTTAAAGAAGTCGCCGTAAGCTGTGGAAAGCCCACAATGAGAGGCGTTGTCTTAGGCTTGATCACACAGAAAGTCGTCCATACCGATATGTTCATGTCATACCTGTCAAATAGTTGGCTTCATTTGAAATGGAGATATATTGACTGTCACTTGCTCGGGTGGGTAGTCGTACTTCAGGATGTTGACAAGGATTTTATTGTGATGTTTGTTTTACAGCACGATCTGCGAACATTGCATGTGAGTTTAAGAACGTCGATATTTGATACGGAAATTCTACGAGGATATTTTCAACACTGATATAACCTCAGGCTTGCCCTCAGCAAGTTCTGTGTTTGCACCAGTGTTGTCGAGTTATGAACGTAAGAGTTTGATATTGAGAGATAGTAGTATGGAACTTATTTGTCATTAATAACTGTGGAAGTGAATCCTGCAGATTTTATATTACTCCTACACATAGTGCAATGGATGATGTACTATGAATGCCAGCTGTGACGATTTCAGATTTATTTTCTTGGCATAATATATGTCTCTCCTGGCATAATGTGTATCTATACGGTCATAATAAATGACCGTCTTAGCATAATATATATCCAGCTTGCTTAGTATGTGGCCATCTTGGCATATAAGCGCCGACGAAAGCTTAACTGTTTTCAATATTTGAAGTCACTATCAACATCATCTAGTGTTGTAAATGGCTTTCTACACCGCAACTCATCTGATAACATCACACACAAAAACAGACAGACACATGCACAAAAACGGACCGAGACACATACACACAGAGACACACATACATGCACACTTACACACACAGACATTCACACAGAGAGACACACACCCACACGCATACATACATACATACATACATACATACATACATACATACATACATACATACATACATAAACAAACATGTCTACAGGTGGTATGATCTTTAGAAACAACAGACATGATAGTTACTAATTCAGAATTTAACCATGACTACATATGCTAATGAACAGAAAAAACGGAACACACTGAAAGAACGGAACACACTGACATGTAATATATAACATCCTCAATAAATGATAAAGAGTTTCAAGAGCACAAGAAGAAACCGACCAGACACTTGTGTGTCTGTGAGGATGTCTGCTGCTAATATGTACATCAAACAGTCAACATATACGTAGAGTTACCTTGTTTATAAAGTTTCAATTAGTTTCTTTACATCGGCACAATGCAACCAGATACTCGTACTATAAGCTTGGTCCCTGCGTGTTCCTTGCAGCCATTGTTTTGCGGTAGAGTTAAACCTGTGATAACGTGAAACGTTTGCATAGGTTCTTCAACCCCACGGTGTGCTGCATGTGATCTTAGTGAATGACTTAAATATTCCACCAATACCTCATCATGTATCTCTTTGTTTGATCAGCAAGTTGCTGAATAAAAATGAAAAAGAATGAAGCATACAACTTTTAGCATGATAACGGTGTAAAAAGCTACATCGTAACGTCTTCTGTTTAAATGTTGCCTGTTCCATCAGTGTATCTATGCTGGAATCGACTAGCAAACATCTTAACATTCAGGTGAAGGATAGGTAGTTACTGATGGAAATTGTGGCCGGAAGTGTATAGTGAAGTAGCATCACTATACTTCTTACTTCCGATCATGATCCTTTCCTGTTTAATTCATTCATCAGTACTTGCACTGACAACGTCCATGCCGTTACACATACCGTTGATGACAAAGATACCATCCATGTCACTGTATACTCATTAACAGTGTGATGCGTTATCGGCATGGAACAGGTTTAGAGGCAATTAATGATATTTTGGACGATGGTTACTTTGGTCGACTTTTTGCAGTCGTCTCCGAGGTTCTAATGTCCGTGAACTATTTCCTCTGAACTCTCACGCCCCAGTACACACAGACCAAGTAGTGATGTAACCGGCGGATTAAGACCACAAAGAGAGAATATGTAGTTCTATATGGTCAAATTGTATATTCAACTTGAAACACTTTCTTTCTTAAGACCAAGGCTTTGGTGGCGCGGTCTATTGTGCGGCTGCCTCTGGCTTAGACTTGTTTTCTTGCTCAGAGCACGATCGGTGGGCGAAAACAAAAGAGTAAACGTTTGAATGAATGAAAGAGGTTTTAAGCGGCTGGAATGTGATGATTGGAGAATCAAGACGGTGACATCCACCAGAGAATGTCTGTGACAGGTATGTGTGACATTTTCACAAGGTAAAGTCAAGGTTAATTGGCGATATTCTCCGGTACAATGAACCTTGACGGGCATCACTTCCCGCGAGAATCATGGCTGTTATTATTTTGATTGAACAGATTTGACAAATCTAACAAATCGATATAAACGACTGGTTGTTTGGTAAGCGTGGCATGTGGTCAATATGACGACAACCGCAAGGGTGATAATCAAAATTGGAACTGGAATATACTGGAAACGAAGAAAGTATACATAAACTACACAAACTAGAAACAGTTGTGGTAATGTGTATGTATAGTAGGGTTTAGACTGTAAGTTTGTTGTGTTGCGGACACATATTTCAGCCGTTTTAGGGTTTCGTTAACCTTTGTAATATTTTGGCCAAATCATATTTCCACTGTGGTCTTGTATTGTGCCTTAGTGTAATGGGATGCAAAACAAATCACCGATTGAACTTGTAATAAATAACCTCAACCGTAAACAGGATCAAGGTACAGGTATAATTTGATGGTATACATAGTTGATGGTATACATTGTTTTAGGGGACGGTCATCAGACCTGTTGGATGGTGGACACTGTTGGTGAAGCTGTTGCTTCTGTTCATTGTGTATCTCAGTTGGATCCAGAGTCCATTAAACATGTAGCAGCAGCACCTAAATGTGCTTGAAAGTGAGAACTTTGGCTGTATGAACGCCTTGTACATATTTCAGTTATATAATATTAATTAATGCATTAGTTAACTGGAGGATGATGGCTGAAACATTAATTCACGTTTCGCTGGTGGAACTAATGGCATGTGCTGTACTTGTTCCTCACTGACAGCAGAATAGCGGACGAAAAACATGACTGTGTTTGGGTGAAAGCAAACATAAGCATAATCCCAATAAATATAGATAGTTATGAAAGCATTTTGGGGTTATTTGATTAAAAGATTTGTATCGAAGTGATATTCCGATATACACAGTTTGTTATGTTTTCTAATCTTATACTCAGTGTGTCATTGGTGGAGTGTTCGGCACCGTTTACACCAGAAGACACTGAACACTGAAGTCAGTGACCTCCTGTCTCCCACATTTCTCACCCACAATCAATGAATATTTATAACTAAGGTTCCGAAACACATTTACTGTTATTGCCTTGATTTTGTAGTCGTAACTAAAACCCGACAAAAATCGATGAAATTGTTTAACCAGTTGATCTTATGTCCGTACCTTCACGTATTTCAACACCATCACCCTCCCACCGTAACCCCCTTGACCCCAAACCGTGACCCGGGCACTGCTAGATGACGCTGACCACACTGATAGAGTGAGTGAGTGAGTGTACGTGGTTGCGTGCGTGTCAGTTTATCACGGTGTTTGCGTATGTCATTCTGCCATAGTGTGTATGACAGTGTGTACGTGTGACAGCGTGTGCTGTTTTATGTCATTGCGCTGTGCACCTTTTTATGTTTACTTTCGTTTCCGCATTATAAAAAGATAAAATGTCAAAATGAACTTGAACTTTAGAACTGAAACGTCTCTCATCCTTTAAGCCTTTCTTCGAAAAACCACAGTCTGGTTGTAGCTTGTTAACAACACCAGAAACATGTTTGGTGAGTGTGTATACCCAAGCTTGTGTGTCATGACCGAGCAGGAATTGCATCCACTTCAGACCCTCAGACACACGTTTATACTAACAAGTGCCCGTCCTCCATATTGACTAATTTCATTGTTGGGCCATGGCAGTGTGAATCAGTGGGGGTTGTGTTAGTCTGGCCCATCATAGCCGTGCTGTAGAACTGAGAAGTCATTCCGGGGTCATAACTGTGCTGTATGTGCCTAATTAACGCTCAGGTAACAATAGGTATTGTGCAGCTGATTGTTGGGGATTTTTCGCCCGTTATACAGTATTACCTTATTTCAGAGTTGCATAATTTCATTGTAAGTAAGTTCTATTCTAACAGTGTTACCGTCACTTGTTAACTATGGAAACTATGTCTGGAACGCGATGTTAAATGTTGTACAGGTGTAAATTACATTCAAAATCACTCAAGTGGATCTTGTTTTACGTGAATACAGTTAGAATCATAATAACATTTATAATTATCAAATTGTACCTTGTTGTGATACCAGATCGTTACTGGATAGAATTTGAATAGGAAAATATCAAGAATCAAATTTATCAACAGCAGTTTACACGTTTAAGTGCAGATCAATTGACGTTAAATTCCATGTTACCCATCTCAATGAAAACCGTGTTGTGGTCGTTAATCTGTGCATCCCCGAGTTCTACTCAGACCTAACTGAATCTGGAGCTGGCGGTAGCGGCAGCGACAACAACGTAGAAACAGACAGCCATAGGAGACCACTGCTCGAGGCAATATAGTATTTTTTTAATTTTAAGAGAAAATTGCTGATAGTCATATTCGAGCTGAGAGAAAGTCGGGTCGCAGCAAGGGAGCGACACGAATGAATTATTCGCCACAGGAGATTCCAAGCCACAAATTTTCAGTGATTGGCAGTAATAGTTAGTTATTTTCTGATTTCATGGTAGTGGGTCGTGTTCTGTGGAAGGGGCTGTAGGGTCACATGTCTGAGCCAGCCCTGGCGACCAGCATAGTCACGTATTAACGGCCCCTAGGACGCATTCATGCTTTAGGTGGACGCAATGTTGGGACTAGCCTAGAAGTTCTAATGTTTAAGGTCTGTGGCTCCGACACTCACGAGTATTATTTCATAAACACGATACATTCGGATTATTGCCGCCATAAACGTCAAGCGTTATCACGTTATCGCCTGAAACGCCTAGTGTGTGTTTGTGTGGATACGGGTCTCTGTAAAATGTATCTATCCGTCACAGTTGTTTTCAACTAAAACTAAGGAAAAAATATCAAAACATTTTCCAGACATAGTTAACAGACGCTTACAAAAACTAGTGTTAACATTCTGCAGCTTTTAAATCCTGCTGCTGCACTTCATTCAAATTTGAATCTTTGTATAAATACCGATCGAGCTGATTTGCGTGTTTCGTTCATTGCCGCTAAAGTTCAGCGTGTAGACAAACACAGCGACTGAGACTGAAATGTTACGACTTTGGGAAATGTTGTTTGTTAGGCTATAGTGGTGCGGTTTGGGGATGTGATGGCGAACAACCGGAGAGGATCATCGCGTTTACAGCAGAACTTTGTTTTGGGATCATCACGTTAACAGGGGATTTAAAAAGTTGGATCGCTGTGCGAATTATGCCACAAAATAAGGCACGTCTGCATTTTACAGCGTTTAATTTGTCTCGGTCAAAAGAAATATACATGAGTTTAGTAAAAGCAAGGATTATTCTTTTTATAAACTTAATGACTAATGCTAGAGGGAACATGACCGCTAATCTATGCGTCATGTAAAGAAGTAAACTAATTCATCAGGTGTGATTGGGCATTCTAACTACTATTACGAACATAATAAGATTTTTAATGCTGAAGAAGTGCCAGAAACAAACAATGACTTAACAAAATAACGAAAAGTTGGGTTTCAGTGAAGTAGACAGCAAAACCCGAATCACAGATAAAATATGATAACTGTGGTTCTCAAATCACTGACCATGGGGTAGTAAATACAATTAATCATTTATTATTCAAATTGTATTTTGTGCTTCCAGGGGAGTAAACACTTTCATTTATTTTTCGAACACGCCACAGAAGAACATGGCTTTATACATGCTCAGCCAACTCAGGCAAATCAATCAGTTGATTCTCTTGCCTTGTAGAATTATCCAATCAGATAAAAAACGGATTCAAAGTTATTTTAACCATTCTTCACGATTAATAAGTCACTTTCATCCACCTCTGTCACTTTGTCAAACAAAACTATTTTTATGAAATGTATTCTATTTTTAATTATACCTGGTAAATGCTTTCTTCACGATACTTTTGAGAAAGAGAATGGGGAGTACAATTCCAGTCAGACTTTTTGAAAAATCGACGCATGGACAAATTCATTAGTCTGTTTAGATAAAAATACCTCAAACATAACCTTGATGATTGCCTTCTTTAGAATCGGTTGAAAACATATTGGACAATACGGTTTAGTTTCTAGATAAATTTGATGTACCGATTCGAACTGTCTACACTGATACCGTGACACAGACAGCTCTGACTGGCCAGATGACCCCGGTGTGTCGGGCCACCGCACGGGGATTCTCACAATACGGAATACGTGCTGTTTCTTAATCGCTTCCTGTAACAGAACGAAATAGTGAATGACAATAAACAAAAGTTCCATTTATCAGACGTATGATACAGCGATCACACGAAGTAGGGTCCTACTTAGAGGGTGAATCAAGGCTATTGGCGCAACAACTTTCTTGCGGGACATTCCGCCGTTGACTGGCGGAGTTAAGCTCTTAGACAATTGAACAATAGTTCCCTAATAGTATACAAACACCCCGTGTAAATACCGGCATTACGAGCTGGTTAGAAATGGCTTTGTTGAAATCAGCTGTGAGGAATGTAGTATGATCCGCCTCGCGGGAAAGGTAAGTTTCCCTGCCCCATCGGGAACGTCGTTTCACCTGTGTGGGAGGAGCGGGGATTTAGGCGTGATTGTCGGCTCAGGAGGGGAATATATTAAAAGGTATATAACAGCTAAGTTTTGTTTCATTTGTAGATAACGGGTGATGGGAAGACCGAATGTCACTAGTTTTGATTTTGCAAATGCTGAGGCGTAGAGTTGGTAATCGGGTTGTGTGGTCAAACTGGGAGACATGCCATAACAGACAAATGGAAGGGAAGTCGTAAGTGTGAGTCGGAGTGCGGTTGTAACTCCGGTATAGTCAGCATCGGTGATACCATTTTGTCAGCCTGCTGCTGAAAGGACGTTGAACATGGCGTTGATCGTAAACTGAATCAAGTCTTTGATAGGCATTTACAAGTTTGGGAAGGTGAAGGCATGAAGCATTCACGTATAACCACTACTTTCCTGTCTGTAACGACCTTTCAGGGCAGCTTCTTGGCCCTTTACTATTGACCTGATACAGGGCCAGGAACGAGTATTGAGACGCCGTTGCAAACAAGAATCAGTAAATCATAAGAAACTCTTAAGTGCAATGTATTACTTATGGTCCTCCCTAGTTACCCGAAATATGCTTATGCTATCAACCCTTTGGACTTGCTGCTCAGTTTCGATTACCCGGCGTAATGTAATGATATCCCCACTCACTCATGCTCAAGGGCATTACAGAGATTTCTCCCAAAGTATTTTGTTAAATGAAATTCCTGAAGACATTTTGCTTCTTAACAGCATCCCTGTTGCTTAGTTTGATGCTCATGATGTCAACCAGTGGATTGTTCAGACTCGATAATCTACAGATCGCCGTCATATTGCTATGATAATGCTGCGGCGTTAAACAAACAAACAAACAAACATACACGATGTAGTGTGACTCGTGAAAATGATTGTCAGTTTTATATGATTATTCTGTGCGTTAATTTCAGTCATGGTTGCACACTATCACACGACTTTGGGACATCAGTAGTTTCTGTGTAATATCGGGTATATCGGGTATATTTCAGAGCTACTAAGCGTTTCAACATGTAAGGTTATTTATGAGCTATGATATACGAGGTGTGGACCCATGAGCTGGTATTGTCATGAATTTCATATTTGTCACTGAGGGTGATCTATCATTTCGAATAGAGTCGTTCACTTGCTGCATATGGATACGTTTACCAAGATAACCTCGCGGTCACCGATTCTCCGCCGATCTCGGATCATTGGTCAGAATATGGGCCACGTGAAATAAACCACACGGCAATATGGTGGTCAGTTCGCACTGGCTCTCGGACAGGCCAGATTAGTAGGACTGACTGCCAACCGTATCGAAAGTTCTGCTAATGATAGGCCCTGTGTCAACATCTTCATTTGTGCAATACGAAGTGAATTATTTCTGTCAGAATCAATAGTGATAATGAAGATAAAGTGTATTAATCATAGCAATATGATGATGATGATGATACGACACGTACGCTCGTAATAATAATAACTCAGTTAGGACAATTCTTTGAATTAACTGTTGCTGCTGGAGGAATTCATTGTCCCAAAGTGGTGGTGAAGAAGAAGATGATGGCGATGATGATGATGATGATGATGATGATGATGAAGAAGAAGAAGAAGAAGAAGAAGAAGAAGAAGATGATGCTGCTGCTGCTGGTGGTGGTGGTGGACAAAATATTGCGTCCTTTGAAACTGATATTGTGCTTTTGACACACAGTGCAACTATTATTTCAGAGGGGAGAGGGTTGGGAAACGTACTGTTTGAGTTGACTGTACATTCGATGTTTATTTCACGACTTCGCAGTAATGATACATTGGAACTCGAAAAGTTGAATTATAGCTGAACAAAAGATGCAACTTCCACCATATCCGCCACATTCAACGTGTAAACATAACGACGTTTTACCTCATGAGTGAGCTAATAAATCATTGATTTACAGTTAACGCAAAACCAGAAAGCCTATCGTGTAAATATTTGAGAACGTGAATTCGTGCAGGACGTGAGTCTAGTTAGGACTGTCAGCCATGTTGATTTGAAATACAACAAATATGTGATATCATCGATACTTATTTCAATAGATGAATCTTCTTATTTAGTTGTGACGCCCTTATAAAACACAGTCAACAACGCAGTCTTACGTAATTGTCCCAAACAACATAGCCATGAAACACTCTGCTCATCCGCTGTTTGCCGTTCAGGTAAGAGTGTGCTGAAGTCGATATACTTAGAGCGGATTGCGACAATCAAGTCAGACCGAGACTGACTCTAACTTATATCACATTACACCGCGTTCAAACATGTGAAGAGCCGCACTTATTTCACCAATTTGCTTAGTATTAAAGGTGCTTACGCAGTTATCGAACTTTCAATGGAAGTATTTTGCCTTAAAAGAGAATTATTTACCATCAGTCCAGAGTCAATATTGGGGTTTGTCTGGGCGGAAAACAAAGAAATTGCAACTTTTCAACTTTTGTCCGAGTTTGGGCGGCGTTTCGGGAGCAGTACAATAACGATGGCATTTAGAGCCACACTCAAACGGGTAGGATTACCCATGAGCACTCAGTACCCGGGTGCTTTCAGTAGAAAGCCAGCTGGTAATACGCCGGTCTCTACCGTCACCTGGTAAAGGAAAATTGTCAATAATATAAGTTTCTCCCTCTTGAAGGACTTGAGATTATGTTCTGCTTTACTTACCTGAAAAACTCACTATTTAATAACGCTGAAACCCGATAATACCGGAATGTTGAAGTCTTCGGACGGAAATAAGTCAGCGTCTGGCACTGCTTGTGATCCAGAAAACTGCCCTTGAATAAAAATGAGAGAATTATGTACTAATACAGGAGCTAAAAAATTGGTTTACACGTTTCGAACATGCTGCTTTAAATATGTCCCTTCCAGCTTACTGCGGCTGTTCGGCGAAAGTGCTTTGATCTTCCAGTCTTCCAGATTTAGTCACTATATACCGAATTTCAATTTCTTCTGCCTTTGTGGTGATCCGATTCTTCTGTCGCCACATGTTACCGTATGGTGAGGAGAGGTTAAGGCTTCAGTACATGTCGAACTAAACACGTATACATGATCCTGTGATCCTAGTTCGAGAATGATTGCAAATGAGCCGTCCCGATCTGTCCGACCGAAATAGTGACAAACATCCCCGTTGTATTAGATGGGAACTAGGTGTTAGGTAAACCTTCTTGAGCCATTGTTGTGAGTGTGATGCATAATGAACGTACTGGGTTGAGATATACTACAACATGACAATGGTATGTACTGGGGATAAGGTACCTGAGTTAGGTGAGATATTTTCAGCTCCTTATTCCCGTGTTTGATTATTCAGGTTACGATTAGTCAAGTTACGATGCAGTTAACGGAACACGATGTTGACCCCAAGAATCTTTAAAATTACCTTACTGTGGAATCTTTCGGACACTGAATGACGGAAAGGTGTGCGAGTTTAGCATGAACAGTTGCATAGAGATCGTCACAGAAGATTGCAGGTTAAGAAGTAAACGGCCGCGGTTCACAGTTGTCCTTGAAATAAATCTGTCCGTATTTTCCTTAACAGCAAAATAAAATAATAGACACGAAAATATCTCGTTTCGTAATACTCAGGAGCGATTTAAACCTTATTGAATACCGTATACACTTATTGCACACCTTATTAACGCCGGACCTTACTGAACACCATATTAACTCTACGCCTTATTGTCCACTTTATTAACGCTACGTTGTTTTTTTTAACACCATATAAACGCTACACATAAGAGCACAATTTATCCGTTACACCTTATCGCCGACCATATAAACTATTCACTTTACTAAACCCCTTTTGAACACTACCCCTTAGTGCAAACCTTATACCCGTTTATCACCCACCTTATAAACGCTCCACCTTATTGCACATCTTATGAACACTACCCCTGAGTGCACACCATATTCCACTTTATTGAAGACCTTACTAACGCTACACCTTGCTGAATACCTTATAAACGTTAAACCTTACGTTCACTCTTGTGTAGGGATGTTCATGTTAATTGTTGAAGAATACGACGGGTTAGTCCGTATTAAATAGCCTTAAACTTCTCCTCCCTACTGAACGTACTATAGGTGATGCATATCACAACATTACAAGTGTTTATGTACAGTGAAACACACGCATGCGTGAAATTTTGTTTTACAGGAAAAAGAGGGATTGTTATTTGCGTTTGATATAGTCTTGTATACACAAAGGACATTATACATAAAGGGAAAGGAGCCGCTTTGAATAGGACGTATAATTAAGGGAAGTGTTAGCACATTATCATCACTTGGTGAGAATAACCCACATATATGTGAAATCTTTAGTTAAGAGAAAAACAGGCCTATCAAAATATACGGACATTCTCGCACCCTGACACCGGACTGGCGACTACTTTTGCGCGTTTATTTTCAAGTCCTAACATATTCACATAACACGTATACACGGTGGGGAGCATCACCCGCCAATTTATTGGGAGAATGGTTTGGTGTAAAACGACTTGTATGAATATCTTCACTTGCAAAGACTTGTGCCTATATGTTGAATTTTAACCTACTCACACACGGTTTGTATTCAAATCACTGGAAATTTAGTTTCATCTAGTACAATGAAGTATGACAACCTGGAATATATTATGTATTAACACGACGTATATTGTGGGTAGAAAGACTGCCGTCGCTAATTTCAACACTTCTCCCTTTCACGAAATTTCACCAGTTATACGTTTGTCTTGCTTTATAAAATTGATACGATAACCTGTTTACATATTTCTGCTACAACGGATGTATGTTTTATGGTATCATTCATTTGCGATACTGGCATGCGGGCATGTTGTAAAAATTGTATCGACTGGGCAGTCTTTGCATTATCACCCATGTGGCAATATTTGACAATAGTTGAGAATGTGAGAAGGATCTTTGACCACCCCTAAGAAAGAAAATCTGACATGCCAAGGATCTGAGTGAGTAATAGTTACACGGCTCTCCTTTGGGATAAGCTCGAGGAGATTTTGCCAATAACCCTGCCATATTACGACCCTCTCGAGCCTCCGTATCTTTATTGCCGGGCTCTTAGCCAATCAAAACTCATCATAAAGCATGGGTAGGGAGGGAGAAAATATGGAAAGTTGGAAACTGTGACTGGTAACGTGGCTGGTCATTTGAGGGGATTGAGTTGATCAAGTGGCGGCAGTTTCGTAAATTAAGTTCATTTTTGTTCTGGGCATTTAACATCCCCTAAACAATAAACTTAATTAAATGTATTTTTATTTGTCTAAGTTGTTTCGATGGGACTGCCTCGTGAAGGCTGACACGAATGCGTATTTCCTACTCGACTAGGAGTAAGAAATAAATTGAAAGTAAATGCGAAATAGAAACGTTAGTGACAATGCAATCATACACGAGAATCAGGTATATAATCAAGCGGTAATGTTAACCAATATTCGTCAGGTAAACTTACTTCTATTCCCCTTAATACCTGGCACTAATATTTGTTTTTATTTGTCAGATGCCAAGATACTAATACATTGTGCCGGTCTTACAGAATGTTTTGGTCCAAATGAGTAGAGCACTCATACTGGCGTATTGTCATGGGATAACAAGGGATGTTTACGCATATTAAGATTACTACTAAGCAACGTTAACTTACATTTATCAAATTACCATTCATTAGTATCAGGTTATTAAACCGCATATATATCAGCTTCTATTTATCAGAAAACCCTGCAAACGTATCGACTTATATTCATCAGAAAACCATGCATACGTATCAGCTATTTATCAGAAACAACCCCGCATACGTATCAACTTTTACTTATCATTCCACAGTATATGAATATTACTTACAGATATCAGATAACATGCCTATGATACTAACGCACATCAGTATCAGTTATCCTTTAACAAATATCAAATAATGTTTTTCATAAACTTATTACTACATATTTAAACGCGTCATCAGCTAAACACCTAAAATATATTTCAGGATCAGGGGTTTTCGCCATATCCGTTAACAATGCAGATGTGCAAGCAAACAAAATCTCCACAAATCAGCTCCACCATTCTTCATCACATAATTTGCCATGTCCGTTATCATTGCAGAGGTTCAAGCAAATTTTCCACAAATCAGCACCTTAGTATCATTCCTCATCACCGCTGAAATTGCCATGTCTGTTTTCATTGAAAAGTTCCCACATAACTCTACCATTAACATCAAACTGCCCGCCGGGAAACAGATAAACTGTTGTTGCCGACATCTATGAGACCATGACAATCGCGGACTGTCCGTCATGTTCGCCCATCTTTGGGCCATTAACATCGCCTTGTAAGACTATAGTTGACAGTTATTTAAACCAGTTATGCCGAGGAAATACACCTACTCTCTGTGGTGGTTAACAAGGATCACACAGACGAAGAACCTACTAACACAGGGACGGCTGGAGACGTAGACGCTGAATTGGACAACAGTTGACTCTGGAGTTGCTAAAGTTGTAAACACGGTGTAGTGGGTGACTGGGTTGTGAGAAACAAAGACCCTTATCTGTCGTCGTTGTGTGGCAAACGTTGTAACGGTCTCATTCATTCATAGTGAAAGCGTGTCATTGCCACTCTCATCTGCACAATTGTGCAAAAGTAAAGCATAATACAGAGGATTAGTCAAGGGCCCCCAGTTTCTGTTTTATGTTCCAAATTGCAGCCACTACTCACTCACTCACCCATTGTGCTTCATTTCAATGCGACATTAATCTTAATGTTCGCTAAGTTAATCTTGAAAAATACAAACGCGAGAAAAGTGTTCAAGAAATTCGTCTCCAAATGTTTGGTAATACATGGGGTTTTACTGAAACGCAACAGCCCCAAAAGTCTAGATTTGCGGAATCCCCAACCTCTCTGGACATGCCCTGCACGTGTAACCAGAAACGTGTAACCTGCCCGCGTACCTGTTACTTATGAAATACACGGCAGGTATGTGCTCTGATAGGGCTAAAAGAAAGCTGTGCGCGCTAGGCTGCCCAGGTTACCGTAGGTGTAATGTGTATAGTGTGTACGGTCTTGGTAGCACATACCCCAAAACTCAAGGGTGCAATAACACGTCTTTCATCCAAGCCGTGCAAACTGGGGTCAAACTGTGGATTGTAAATTTGAGTTTATTGCCACTCGGTCAAAATGTCCGAATTTGTTGTTTGGCGTGTTTGCCAGTTGAGAGCGCCAGAGTTGGAAGTTAGTGAGCAGAAGGTCAGACAGGACTTCTCCACCACTGTTTGAACAATGGCAGGGTTGTAAAACCCCCAATCTCTTGTTTACATCTAAGGGGTCCTCTTTGAGACCCCCAAACAGTTCAAACATCTGCAATCTAGCTTCACTTTGTAACACAATTCCTCATTACAGGGGAGGTAATCGATGTATGGAATGTCAATATGAAGTCGACGATTTAGCAAAAGGCACGGTTTATACCCGCAGCGTTCGTTAGAACGCGGTTCTGACGAATCTTTGTTACGTCTTATTAATTCTCAAGCGACTTGCACCCTACTACAGTTGTGTGAGCGCAAACGAAATTCTCGCTCGAGTGTTTACAAGCTCTGTATAGCTGTCAGACTGCTTGTTGGTCGATCTTAAAAGAGACAGACTTCAGAAAGCGTACCAGTGTTTACCAGTGAAAACCGACCCCAGATTTCATGTTCCCAATAGACATGGCTAAACCAGAGACCTCCCCTTCTTACGTTGTTGATATTTTACAACATACACAACAGGGGATTTAACTTATATATTCGCAGATGTCAAAGTATTTGTTTATTTCAGTGTATAATTTGACATGTGAATATATTGTCCACATACTTTGTGCGTAACGTTTTAACCAGATGTTTTCCAGAACAAACACGTCCTTGTCAGAAAGAAATGAACACTTTGTACACGTCACTCGACCTTTTCTGTATTCAAGAAATCTTAAAACATGCCATTAATATTCCCACACAGTATCGTATTTGTTACAAACTGACTGCGTTAATATATTTGTTGATATGTACATGCCTGACGCCCGGACTGGAATACGCTGTAGGAAGCACGACATGTAGAGATTAGCCCTATGGGGTTGACTCGTATACACCACATATGGGTTTGAAGGAGGCCCACCGTGTCTCCATCTCTAGGTTACGCCGCTATTCTTAAGGCTCTCATACGGCATACCTTGAGGCATGCCAGCTAATTTAGTACAACTTCTAAATTAAAGGGAAATTTTTCATTCTCGAAAGAAATTAAAATCCGCATTCGTCATCACTGAACAAGCAGCTCGTTGCTAGCTTCCGGTTAATAAAAGCAGTCGAATCAAGGCCTGAGCACTCCATGCCAATGTATCCTTACGCGTATCACGCCCTAGGTTGCCACTGCGGATCGATTTATCATGGGTAAAGGAGTGAACCGTCGTGACCTTTTTGACACTTTACAAACACGTTAATTTGGATAATAGTTGCCTTCCGATAATCGATTTGCCCCGGTCCGTTTTTGCTGTTCCGGTTTTTCATGACCCCCAGGGGCATATTTAGTTACGTAATGTTGACTTTCTCGGTTGAACTTTATTAGGTTTTCGCGTTTCCTTTGGGATCCAGTGAACTTGAAAATTAACCCGACGTCTCGAATTACATGCATTGTTGGTTTCAAATGAACAAGCGGCTTGCCAGGATTTCTGGGAGTGAGAACCGCCGTATTATGAGACTGTGTAATAGAGTAATAACGGCTTTTCATGTGACTAAACTTTCTCCAAACTTTGACAAAGTGATCTACTCTCAACATATTAGCAGCTTAAAAGGACATGACGGAACTCCAGAGAGCTGGAGTGAGTGAATGAGTCAGTCTCACTATCGTTCTAAGCAGCTTTTCTAGCAATATCACACCGGGGAACCCCAGAGAGCTTCAAAGATTGACACCAAGTGGGGAATCGAACTCAGGTCTTCAGTTATTTCACCGCCCCCACAGAACGAGAACGCTGGTGGGATCGATACTGTCAATATGTTAAAAATAAAACTGATCTGTCTCAGCCCATTTTATAGATATTTTAGCCTAAATGAAACAGAGAATAGTATTTGAGGCGTGTGATAAACTCAAGCTTCTATTCATGAAACAGTTATAACATCTTCCTGTTTAAAGCCATGGACAATAATCAGGAAGACCACCAACCATGACATTGAGTGTCGGTACCATTTATAGACCCATGGCTGTAAATGTAACCTTGTTACCATGTTCTACACTAGGGCATATCGGGGCAACACGGACCAACCCTAAACCAGGGGATTTAATGCCAATAACTTCAGTTGAGGAATGCAATGGTATATAACGCGTGTCCGTCCAGGTCTGACCTCGTTCCATTATATAGCACCTAAAGCTTTCTTTATTCCCCATGTCTACACGAGGTTAGCCAGACCGAGGACAGCCAAATATAATACGGGACATAATGAACGTTCATTTCGCCGTTAGGGTCATACGACAGATGAAAACTGCAACTGAAAGCTAAATCCGTTGTCTTGATGCTATGTCAACGAGGAAACACTGAATCAGTTTACAGATAAAGGGCTGCTGTAGTACATGACACGTAACAAATGACTGAATGCATTTCCCTAAAATTACAAATATCTATGCATTTTACTGTAATTATAGCTCAAAATAGAAAAGTGATAACTCAACATCACGTCAATTACCCGAGATCCAGTGAGGCGGTTTACCCAACGTTTTTCACTTTTCTTTACTGGAGATCAGTGCTCATCTGTCTTATACCAAGACTCATGTTCTTCCTTTAATGGATATAGTTTTCCATGTTACGGATTTATTGAGATACAAAACAAAGAAACATTCCTTGAAATTAAGTGACGGAACATGTAGTCTTTAAACAATCCGTAAAAAGTCCTGATCTTTAAGATATGTTCTGCTAAAAATTTGATATCTTCAATCATTCATAAATATTTCGTGTATGTTTTATTGCTACTTCGTAATCAATAGAATCGTCTAGTGGATGTAGTTGCATGAACACGAATAGAAATACTCATGATAAAGACGCATGTATACATACCTTGCTTGGGTTATTCATTTGCCAATTTAGTAGGATTGAGCCCACATTTAAACATTTTGGTCATGTTGAGGTTTGTGAATCAAAACTGAAAACCGACCTAAAGATCCAGTGATTGACCCAGGTTAACATTTTACGCAAATCACTTCTTCTATTGCAGAGTCGGTCCAATGAGAGTTTGTGTGTTTTTACCATTACTGCTACCCTGGGCAGTGTTTTATGTTGTAATTGTATGTTTCAGCGTTGTAAAGAGAAGCTGAATATGTTGGCGATATCGGTGATGAACCAGTGGCCGGGAGTCAAGCTGCGGGTCACCGAGGCATGGGATGAGGATGGCACTCACTCAAAGGATTCTCTACATTATGAGGGCAGAGCTGTAGATATCACCACCTCGGATAAAGACAGAGCCAAATATGGTATGCTCGCGCGCCTCGCTGTGGAATCGGGTTTTGATTGGGTCTACTACGAGTCTCGGAATCATATTCATTGTTCCGTAAAGTCGGGTAAGTCATTTACTTTTGAATTTCGTAATTTATCAGATACAGACGAGTTCCCTTTAGACATCCATCTGGACACTTCTTGGTCCAAACACATGTATTAGGAATGGTACAAATCGGATTGCGGAGGTTTCGCTCCTCATCGTGTTATGTGTTGTAAGGAATTCATGAATACCTTCAACCATATTCTGCACCAGATTCTGTAGCAGTTACCGACTGATAAAACATGCTTGAAGTGAAATAAAACTAACGTGCAATCAATTTAAATGATTGAAATTGCGACTGGGTTATATTTTGTGACGAAATAGTTTTGCCCTCTTAGCTTATGACGAAGACATGGATGTACTTCGGTCTTACACACTGATCCGGTTCGAGCCCAATTTTTCAAAACACTCATGGTGTTACTTCAAGCTCAATCCTTGCCGCAAAAGAATTAATGCGCTCCAAAACAACACTCATATGAAACTGACCGATATGTTTTTGTTAATTTGTTAACAAACTGTTTATGTAGAACATTTCCCGAGAGTAATAAAGTTGTCTATGATAGGGAAAGCCAAGCCCTGGCTCAAACAGTGGATGATAGTGATATGATCTTGGCCATTTCATATTCAAATACACATTTAGAACACATGCACCTCCTCTGACAGTGTTTCTCAGCAGTGGAACACTAGCATTGCCGTTTACAAAGCGCACCGTTCTTGCCACTCTCACTGGTCGGCGACCGTCATCCGCGGATTTTGTCTTTTGAGAAAAAAAAATCAGTGTCACTTTTTTCAAACTTTGACCATTAGCACGAGAACGTGCCGCAGCAATCTGGGGAGGCACTAACAACTCGCTATGTAAATAATCTGAACCCACAAATGCGTTTGTTGTATAACAAAAGCGGCACATCTCCCCGCTTCTTTGCCGACTGTTATAAGGGTCGTGCAGATGACGACCGAAATAATTACTATGTTGACAAAAATTCTCGGATTTCATCAGTGTTGAGTATTATAGGTATCTTCGCACTGGTCCCAGGTGTGGTCGGCTCCGAGGGCAGCTGTCGGTGCTCATATAGACTAACGCTCAGTCTCTAAAATATATCATTTTGATCGAAGCAAGCAACTACATTAATAGCGAAAAGGGACAAGAAAACTGCTGGATAGGAGACCATATATATATATCGTCAATATAGACTTGCTTTACGCATGGGGTACACCATTTCAGACAGGAGTGAACAGGTCGGAAAATACTGTTTCAGGGACTGGAACACAGTCACTCATACAGCCCAGCTTTGGTAAATTTTCTGAACTGATGAAGTCATTTGCAGTCACAGAATGAATTTCAGCTGAAAACACGTTCTTTTAGCGAAAGATTTGTCAGTGTCTATTTGGTTGTTCTTTTTATGTATATTCAGCCTTAGTGTCCACTTTCATAATTTTGGGATAAGCAAGTAAGCCCTTTCTCAAGTGATTCTGTTATATGACTTTGCTGGATGTTTTAGAGGGTTACAGTATTCAAGGTCTCATTGCCTTGACTGATGCCATTGGCGATAAGCTCACCTCGCAAACACCTGGTGTCATCACTGTTTGATTTCGACTCACACGTACACGCTGTGTTTAGTTGGATGCACATAACACTCGAGATTTCCTATGGTTACGTAAAGTATTTATTTGTTGCTTTTATTACGATCAAGATTTAATTGGTTTCTATGATGGATAGTCGATTAGTGGATTCTATGCAGGATAACGGATGATGTAAGAAATAGACTGTCAAGCGTTAACATGATGGGCAACCGATGATTTGATTTGACAATGTGCTGCCGATAAAATGATTCGATCATGGACAGCCGATGACATAATTCTATAATGAACAGCCGATGATGTGATTCCACAATGAACAGCCGATGATTTGATTCTATAATGGACAACCAATTATATGGTTATATAACGGACAACAGATGATAAGATTTTGTAATGGACAGCCGATGATAAAATTCAATAGAGGGCTGCCAATGAGACATGATTCTGTAATGGACAACCGATGATAAGATTCTATAATGGACAGCCAGTGATATTATTCTATAATGAAACGCCACAGTTCTGTGATGGACAACCGATGATATAGTTCTATAATGGACAGCCAATGATATGGTTGTATAATGGACGCCCGATGGTATATTTCTGTAATGGACAACCGATGATATGGTTGTATAATGGACAGCCGATGATATGGTTGTATAATGGGCGCCCGATGGTATATTTCTATAATGGACAACCGATGATATGGTTGTATAACGGACGCCCGATGGTATATTTCTATGATGGACAACCGATGATATGGTTGTATAACGGACGCCCGATGGTATATTTCTATGATGGACAACCGATGGTATGGTTGTATAACGGACGCCCGATGGTATATTTCTATGATGGACAGCCGATGATATGGTTGTATAACGGACGCCCGATGGTATATTTCTATGATGGACAACCGATGATATGGTTGTATAATGGACGCCCGATGGTATATTTCTATGATGGACAACCGATGATATGGTTGTATAATGGACAGCCGATGATATGGTTGTATAACGGACGCCCGATGGTATATTTCTATAATGGACAACCGATGATATGGTTGTATAACGGACGCCCGATGGTATATTTCTATGATGGACAACCGATGATATGGTTGTATAACGGACGCCCGATGGTATATTTCTATGATGGACAGCCGATGATATGGTTGTATAACGGACGCCCGATGGTATATTTCTATGATGGACAGCCGATGATATGGTTGTATAATGGACAGCCGATGATATGGTTGTATAATGGACGACCGATGATATGGTTGTATAACGGACGCCCGATGGTATATTTCTATAATGGACAACCGATGATATGGTTGTATAACGGACGCCCGATGGTATATTTCTATGATGGACAACCGATGATATGGTTGTATAACGGACGCCCGATGGTATATTTCTATGATGGACAACCGATGGTATGGTTGTATAACGGACGCCCGATGGTATATTTCTATGATGGACAGCCGATGATATGGTTGTATAACGGACGCCCGATGGTATATTTCTATGATGGACAACCGATGATATGGTTGTATAATGGACAGCCGATGATATGGTTGTATAACGGACGACCGATGATGTGGTTGTATAACGGACGCCCGATGGTATATTTCTATAATGGACAACCGATGATATGGTTGTATAACGGACGCCCGATGGTATATTTCTATGATGGACAACCGATGATATGGTTGTATAATGGACGACCGATGATATGGTTGTATAATGGACAGCCGATGATATGGTTGTATAACGGACGCCCGATGGTATATTTCTATAATGGACAACCGATGATAACATTCTATAATGGACAACCGATGATATAATTATTGTTGTGAATGACCGATGTATTGACCAGCAATAATAATGGTATTTTTCCACACTAGCGGATAGTTTTAGGACAAGCGGACTCTCCTTCTTATGGGAATTCATTATTCCGAGGAACTATATAATTTATTAGCTGAGTAACTGATCCTTGCATAGCACTGATGGTCTGAACGATGTTTTTGTCGACATAATCTTACAACCCGCACGGTATAATATTACGCTAGTCATGTTGCCGAGTTCGATTCATACAGGTGCGCCCTCATATCAGTTTAAGCAGGTCCGCAACCTTTCCTTTCATACCAGTGTTAGACACTCCTTTCAACGTCGCAAACAACAAACATATTACTAAAGAACACCAGACAAACAATTTTGACCGAAACTAAGACAAGCATTCACTTGTACAGTAAAATATAAAACACAAAGCAAAATGGCAGGTGCATGCTAGTTTAGTTCCAGAATGGCTGTACAAATCAGTATTCACCTGCTAACAGTGTTAGGTGCAACTATAGGATTTTCCTCTGTGAGCATAGTTGATTAAGTATTGCAGGTCAGTTTCGTCTCTGTGATTATTGGCATGTTCGAAATTCCCTATCAACATCGAGTATGATGTCGGTGATTGCAGGAAATGCAGAACTGACAGTTAGTCAGGATAGTATGGAAAGGTTTAAATACTGCAGGTCAGTTTCGTCTCTGTCAGTCTTGGCATACTTTATCAGTATCGATTACAGTGTCGATGATTACAGGAAATATATAACTGAGAGTTAGTCCGTCCAGGGGAAGGAAGAAGTATTAAGTATGGTCACTGCTTGGTGAAGTTGAAAGTGACATTATATCAAAAGGAAACAACCAAATGCGTTTTCTTATGGTCAGTTCGAACTTTGGTTTTATGATACGATCAGGTGCGAGAACCACCCACCCGTGAAAAATCGGCTTGAAGTGATCTTCAGCAGCCCATGCTTGTCGTAAGAGGTGACTAATGGGATCATATGATCAGCCTTGCTGACTTGGTAGAAGCAAGTTATCCTACAGTGCGTAGGTAGATACTGATGAAGTCAGTCACGGGATAGTTTCTAAGGAGTGTTGTGTAACGGAATATCCGTGAGTCTGGTGTGGGATTAGAGTACATGTACTTGCCAAGAGCACTTTTCACTTGTATACCTACTTGTCTGTCTAGGGTACTGAACTTTAGTGTACATTTTCTGCAGTTGTGCCATGCACTATGAACAATCACGTTTACTCGGATGTCTCTGGCTCACACAGCTGATCCGATCGCAATACGTATAGGATTAGAAAAGATGCAGAACGTTATATACTCTCATTACGCTCGAATGGCTAAACTGAAAACAAACAAACAAACACAAAACTAACGAAGAAGTGTTTGTTCAATGGAGATGTATTTGATATATGCGTAATAGTTCATATTTCGGCCCAACGTTTGCAGTTTTTACGACTGTTTCATAATGTTCTTGGTAATTCTTGGGTCAGATCCACAGTTATTGTGTATAGTTGTTCCTCTCGGCAATACATAACACTACTGTGAAAATTTGGTAGTAATGCGCAGGACCCCACCCATCCCGACCCTCTGTGGGTATATTTACCTAGGGTCGTATGTCCGTACCCCACCCCCATGATTCGCCATAACCTGCACTCTCCTCCACATGTCAAGGGACGCAGCTTTTACTTTCTCTTTAATGTACCTTAACATCCGCCCACAAAAGTGACTCTATTGCTATAGAAGACTAACTTTGTCTGACACGACAATGGTAAAATGACTAGGCGTTTCCATGACGTGTGAGCGAGGAGCAACCCATTACCTCCGCTGTGTGTACTATAGGTGGTAATATAACGAACTAAATCGTATCACGCATGCGCTAATGTCAAGTTTATTTTGATACACGAAATGCTCCGTTAGAGTAATGACAAAGCACGCTGATAACGCAACAATTTCACAGATCCTGGCCCTCGCATGTCAAGAGAGCCATCGACATTCACACTTTTCAGCAAGCCCGGGACTACCACACTGTACCGATGTCACGTAAAAATTCAACGATTATCGTTCTCATTGATATGAAATGTTTGTTCCCAATGCACCGTGATTGCTTGAAATTTCAAACGAAGCAATCTGACAGAAAATATGGACATGGTGAAAATATTTGTCTTGCTCATGCTGCAGACTGGAGAAATAGGTAGGCATGTCTACTTTGCCTGAAACGAATGCCTACTGTCTGTAAGGTTATGACATCGTTTTACGTCATCAATACTTACCTGTTGATAGTGATCTTTTAAGAGTACATGCAGCTATTGTTGATCAGAATTTTTATTTACCTGTCCCGTTTAAAACAATGATGCTACTCCGGTGACAGTTTACGTACCGTTGAACTTAATACCATATCACACATTGCATGACTGTTGATTCACTCCTCAGTCTCATTAAATCGAAATATCTCCAAAGCATGTTACTAATTTAAATTTCACATTTTTCTCACCCATGTTTTAGCGGTAAAACATATCTGTTAAAAGGCTTTGATCCGGATGCAATTAGTCAGAAAATGAGGCATGCGCATTAAAGAATGAGACATGCGCAGAGAATGCCGTGGATGTTTGTAGGACGTGCGCTCAGCGACGGCGAATAGTGTCGTACCTGGCAATGCGTAGGTCCTTGGCCTTCGTCGGAATTCGGAAATTTTCCGAGGCTAGTTTTTTTGTCAGGGGATTCCTTCTTAACGCGGACGTCAGTTGGGTCAACTAATTGTATTTTGAGCTCCCTTTGAAGTTTGGTCTGACACGAGAATAGTTGACTTGGAATACGCGTTTGGGTTCACCTCGTCCACAGTGTTTTGGTTATCAATCGTAATTGAATCTCCGGAAGTCGTATGCATGAAATATAATTTCAAATACAGACTGTAGTTATTATTTTCTGAAATATTGAAATACATTTAACACTTTCGGAAACAGTGTCACTGAGTATTTTGTCAACCTCCCACTGATAAAATACCTTGGAAATTTAGTTTGAGTCGGCGTGTTTGATGTCTGTTAATAGAGTAAAATATCTTATGGGTGTGGGACAGAGGGCACCTATAACTTACCCCTGTAAACGTTTTATGAATGTAATTATGTAGAGTTGTAGCGTATATCTGTACAGGTGAAGGTGTGAAAATTAGGTAGGGTTTTAGCGTTTACCTGTACAGGTAAAGGTGTGAAAATTATGTAGAGTTGTAGCATATACCTGTACAGGTAAAGGTGTGAAAACAAGTCGGTACAACGCCCCAGCTATATGTACACCTGGAAAGCTGATTTTCTACTTGGATCTCGACAAGCTGCCCTTTGATCAATATAGTTTGTCTCTGATGACAATTGTTTTGGCGTGTTTCCATTAAAGGTGACCTCAATCCATCGACATTCTTCATAACACTAGTTGTCCCTACCAAACAAAACCAAGAGAAAGGACGGCAAACGACCAGTAGCCAGCGAGTCTGGGTCTGTGTTAGTATTTACACACTGTGACAGTTGTATCAACTAAATGTCAATTAGTTATGCCTATTACCCAATAAACATCCAATGTTTCGGTGCCAGCGTGATCCTATTCGCGAGAAGGTGATGGTGTCAAATTCTTAATCTGTGAAATAGTACAATGCAAGCGGGGAAACCCGCACCCTTTGGGTTGTGTGTAAAATAGGAACATGGAATCGCACCGGGATTGGAATGCAAGACACAATCCTATGTTTGTCGTTAAAACGAATGCTCTCTACTCAAGTAAATAGAGCAAATGAAAAGTATAGCGAAATGTCAATTTGCCAGCCGGTTTCCACACATTAAATCTATTGTGTTGGAAACACCTTTCATGGGGGCCAGTAAGGGGAATAAACCGGGTATTAGGCCGCTAAGAGAAATATAAACATTGGCGACATAAACAATTATTCTCCTTTAGAGTGAACGTACAATACGGTGGTGATTTCCAGAGGACGATCCACATGGAGTTGTTAGATGAAACAACATCAGTGTTTTGACGTGGTTTACGGATTTGTCGCTAATGAGGGAGTTCGTTTCTTTTCAGTGGCTTTGATAATACTTGACAACGATATTGCAAATACACTTGAAACTTTCCAAAATATTGGCTATCCCATTTCACAAATACGCCCCACTTTTTATATACACTCAAACCCCTAATTGGAGTTGATATGAAGACCGCTCACATACTGATTCATTGATACAAAAACGTTTTTCAATATGCATTGAATACATCCCATTGTACAACAAGTACTGACTCGGGTAGGTTCCATGTTGGGATACTGGAATATTGCATGAAAAATACATGAAAGCAGGTTTCATATGCCTGAACGTGATTGTCACAGCGAAATGTGGTTTTAGAACTCTGAACGAAATCAAAAATGCTCCCTACAATGAACATCAGTCGTATGTCTTTGATAGTTATCCACCCATCCACCCGGGCAAATATGTACCGCTTTAAACGTGTAGGTCGCGACAATTTTTTTATTATGTGTTATAAGTCTCAAATCACCATTCTGATATATTGGACTTTCCATAGTATCACATGTTTAAAAGGGTTCTCTTTCCTGGTGGTCAAGTCGACCTCGGGCCATCGTGACGAGTGTGAGACTGATACATGTATATGCGGGATTAGGGTCAGCATTTTCATGTAGGGTGTTGATGGACCCAGACAAACTTAATAGGGAAGCCAGTGGACTCGCACCTAACTCAAACTATGCTCCTACTGACGAGACGTATACTGACACTAAATAGAAACGCATCATGTTTTCATGCATCAGATTTGTCGACCGCGTTTTTAGGCTCAAGTCACTTTCGAAAAACTTACATTGAGATTCGAACAGGAACAGCGGTTAGCACATGTCTAAATGCACTGAACATCAAACATTTGTTGAATGTCGTAAACGTAATCAGTAATAGACTGTAATGAAGAGTATTCAGTATAGGAGATATCATAATTTTGTTCCCTCAGAGACATGGAATTGTTGTACCTTAGATTGTTTGTCCTGTTGACTCAAATGTCCTTGCTTTGTACAATGCCCCCAATGCTTTAGTATTTTCACAATGAACTGCAAATTCCATCTTCGAACATGCGAATCAAATCACTTAAATTCAGGTACATGTAAGCGGTTTGGGTTGGACATTGCGTTTGGGTTGGAAATTATAAACTGTAGGCCCGTGTAACATTTGACAAACGACGCCATTTGTTGTTCCCCATCAATCCCGCCAGTGCGATTAAAACTGCCCCAGGACCAAGAACGTTTGATTTTACTTGACCCACGCACTACAGCACTGACCTAAGACCCCATACCCCTAAAACCAACCCAAACAGTCGGCCAACTGAACATGTGCTTTCGTCTGTACATCACGTGAGGGAGGCGCAAGATCTCGGGCGAACCAACTTATATATCCACCATTTTGATTTGACTTCTGACCTCAGTGTTTAAAGTCTCGTCCAAACGCCGCAGAAAGTCACGAAAACGTTAACTTATGTAAACAGCTAAAGGGGCTACCCAAAACTTTCGCCCATCTGAGCCTGCAGACAGTTGCTCGCGGATCGGCCTTGGTGGAGAGACAGAAGGATTAAAATTAAAATAGTTGAAGAATTTCAATTTGAGCATGATTGAGAAATCTCTTATTGAATGTTTAAATATTCTACGTCACATTCTGTAGATTTTTGTTGTGTTTGCCCTTGACGCAACAGGGTTCGTCAGTGATCTTTCAGGGCGTGCGAGAACCACACATATCTGTACGCTATTTGTTGTATACTACTGGTCCTGTGTACTCGGAATGAACTGCCAGACTTGGCGTTACATATGCAGGTGATTGGCTACTGTTATCTCACACTCCTGGTCACGATCCATTTTAAAGCAGTAAATTACTTTCAGACATGAAATATCTTTCAAAAACGTGCATCATAAGTTGGATGTTTTACTACATGTAAGCATTATTTGGAAATTAACTCAAGTTGTTAAAACGCTACTCATAACCTAAACAAACAAAACAGCATGGAGCTTATCAGTCTGTGAATGCGATATTTACATATAGTTACTAACTGACTTTCACACTCATCTTCTTCACAGATTCCCTCCGATGCTCCAGTGTATCACCAGTCTACCTTTGGCATCACATCAGTTGATTCCCTGTGTACGTTAGGATGTGTACCATATAGTAGAGAATATTTACATATACGTAATATACTATTAAAACCTTTTTCAGTGTACACGTGGGGAATACTTCTTTGACGAAGATCTGTTTTCAGCTAAAGACGGAAATGTTTCATAGACAGATGCAGAAATCGTTGTTAATGGTGTGATTGAGTGTGTATGGTTCAACGCCGTTTTAGCACTATTCCAGAAATATCACGGCGGGGGAACCAGAAATAGGTTTCACATATTGTATCCATGCTGGGACTCGAACCTGGAACTTCGGCGTGACGAGCAAACGTTTCAACTACTTGGCCACCTCACCACTCCTATTGCATGTTTGAAACAATGTGTTAAAGAAGCATGAAAGTCAAAATAATAATTATCAGGTTTCCTTTCCGTTTTCCTTTTCCTGTCTTGTTCTGTCTGGTGAAAAAAAAAGAAACTGTCTGCTCATATTTGAAGGCCTAGAAATATTTAGTAGATGTTGATGTGTTGGATATGATCACAGTTGTGTTTCGGCATTCGTTCTGACAAGCTTTGTAATTTTTTGGTCAGATCCAGGTGTCAAATGTGTACATCCTTTCCCGTGCATTATGTCCCTACAACGTACCGCATTAATGCGAATCCTTTCAAACAGCTAATGTATTTGACAACAATGAAGAATTAAGTTATATAGTTTGAAGACAAAGAATGTGAAGAAACAGGGATGTTAAACCGAAAAGCGTAATTCAAAAAGTTTTCCGTGGTGCTTTCAAACACACTTCACGCATGAACAGTTGCTGGGTAAATCTTACCGCGATTTGAAACACGGATGCAATTTAGCATAACACAAAAACAGCCGTACTGGGTTGCATTAATATAGGGTTAAATTTCACATTTTGAAATAAAATTGTTTGAACAATGGACGCTTTTGTATATCTGTGATCCTTTGAATGCATTAAAGAACAGATAGTATCAGCCGCGGCCCCTGTCCATCTACACAACCATGATCCGAATTTCGAAGCAGATGAGAGTTCCCTACAACTATTTCTAGTAATAAAATGATATCAGTCTGACGCCTGCGGTATATTGCTCCTGAGAGTTGATCGGCTTTGTTTTCAATGACGTTTTGTCGTCACCCAGTTCCGCCGATTAGTACAGAACCATCACACGATAGTTTTGCCACCAAGGCGAGAAAACCTGCCGACGCTGTTTTATCTATTGTCGACGTGGGGTTTGAGTGACACTTTTTGAAAATGAATGACAGATCGGTTTGATATGTCCGCCATCTCGAATCGGAATCAGTGTAGAGTTTTATCACACCGTCGGCTAGGCGCGACAGACTGTCGGCGGCGCCTGTACTCAGTCGCGAGGAAAGCCATATCACACTCGCTGCGGGTACTTTGTATGTACTTAAGATACCAGGTCCAGTATTGATTGAAATATGCATGTACACCCCAGAGGAACATGATTTGAACTCAATTGTACTTTGATTGTTAGTTAAACACATTAATTACCACCGGAGGACAGTCAGCTTCCGATCATTATCAAACATTTTGGGATTGGACTTTTCTGTCACTTTAAGGTTGACTGGTGTTGATTTGATGCCACGCCCATACCGAACAGAAAAATGTTGACAAATCACAATTTCGATAATAATTTATGTTATGATTTCGAAATGAGGAAACATGTAACATCCTAGGAAGAATATGAATAAAAGTCAAGTAAACTACTTTGACTCTGACAAATCTTTTTCAAAAGACAATCAATATTAATGGTCTGGAGCGTGTGCAATAAGAAGAATTAATGGCGGCCGTGGCTCAACAATGAATAGTGAATCAGATTTTACACCCTGGTCGACAATCTTTCAGCTAGATCACCGATTTTACGAGTAATGGTAAGCTACGTTTCATTACTGTTGTTGATAGGTCATATTTTATGGATTTGGCCAATTCAGAGTAATGTGCATAAGCATGTTTGATACAGCTAAACATTTGCTTCATCGAAGACAATCGAAATCTCCGTCTTCATTTACCGTTCTTGGCATGAACTGATTTCAGAAGATTCCAGAATGCTTTTATTTTAGTGAAACGTTGGTGGGCTCGATTCCCCACATGGAGAGAGTAAATAACGTTCATTGTTGACATGTACTGCCTTGATATGGTTGAAATATTACCGAAACGGGTGTGAAAAGGGTGTTTTTCTAACAAACGCATTCGCACACATAACCGCATGAAGATGAGGTTCTTAAGAGATATCAAAAGCATTGAAATATATTTTGAGCGGTTGTTTTGACTGTATCTGAAGTGATTGAATGGTGCTCAACGCAACAATCAGCATCTGCGTCGAAGGAATAGAGTGATGTGGATTTAACTGTTCGAGTCTGGGAAACTCAAACCAGTGGCTGATACCATGAGCAATGCCTGATGCCGTCAGGGTACGACCACCAGTCGTCGCTTCCGCAGCTGATCGGCGTCCCTTAATCTTTGAGTGAATCTACTCGTGAATCTTCTACTGAATAAGTAGCGGAGTCTGACAGTCTCTTATAGTCAAAATGTCGCGTCCATGCTACCGAAGCGTATATACATGCATCCTTTGCTTCCAAACTAAGTGACCGTAACGAGCAAATTGAAGATTGTCTTTATATTTCTTTCAAGTATTTTCCTAAATGCAAAGACGTTTTAGTGCATTAAAGGGCGAACAATTATGCATCAGAATTCTTCTGTTATTGATTGGCCCTTTCATCATTCACGTACAGGTCACACTGACCGGTCCATCGCGCTAGTTGTTACTATTACAACAAGGAAGTGTAATATTTAAATTTGGGAGTATTTCTATCGTTTGCTGCAGACTTGACTGAGCTGGTAATACCTGTAGACACATACCTGTAAACACATACCTGATATTGTACCTGCACTGACCTACGGAAACGATTGCTGCTACAGCAAAGTGCAGTAAACTTTGGGCAAAGTACTGCGACAGTGTCTCCCAGACCACCCAGCTGTCAATGGGTACATCGTAAGGACTGGAAAACCGCAAAATATCTCATTGCGCCCTGTGGCAGCAAGAGTTGTATGTATGTTCCCCAAGGAGTTGAGATTGTAAATACGATGAGCCGTTGAGACTAACATCCAATGATCGAGAGAAAATATACCAGCGCCTTGAGCATGCACCAGTGCTTGGATATGTGCGCTATATGGATATTAAAAGTGACATAAATGAAAAAAATATCTCATGTAGGCGAAATAGACAAATTGCAATCAATCAACTTACATGACATTCGACGGCAAAGCTGGAGACAGTATCGATACGCACCTTATCCACGAGACTATTAGCGTCGTAGTGTTGTTCTAGACGCGTAATGATCAATGATAAATTACATACCGTCACCATGAAACTGACATGGTCACTGAGTATTATTTGCCCTGCCGCTTCAAGCAATATTTCCTTTACGGAGTACACACAGTCTATGGATAACAGCTTCTTTGATATCGTCTAAAGCGACGCTTCGATCAAACAGGTCAATATTCCATCTATTAATTGTGTGTGTGTGTGTGTGTGTGTTGGACTCGAACTCGCTTGAGTTCATGGTAACACGGTGATTTGATGATAGTTAATTGGCCTGATTGATTGATGCTATGGGTTATCCAGGTGTCGATGACCAATGCATGGGGACTTTCTGTGATGTCACAACTTAGTCCCTCTCGCTCACATATAGGAATACTGGTCATTATACCCCCACTACGAAGTAACGGTCAGTTAACGGGGAGTGTATAGCGTTCATTCATTCCACTGGTTCCTCCGTCCGGAAACTTTTGTCCGGAGCATATCTCTTAAAGTGTACATGCTAGGATCACCAAACTTCACATACATGTTAGTCATTTATGACTGATGTGCCTTTTTTGCTATTTTAATGAATTTGTTTTGTTTTATCCATGGAAACATGACTTTGTGCAAAATGTGTTTGATGCTTACCTGGTCACAGCATATCACCGGAACTATACATACTAATATACACCAAATTTAATACACAAGTTAGCCATGCCATGCATATATGCCAGATATTCTATGTGTTAGTTATTTGCAAAATGTGATTATTCAAACTGTGGTGTTAACTTTTCACTTTTCATGGTCTTTCTACGCGTCATATGCACCAATATGTGGTAACCGTTTATTCTCTGAATCTAGATCAACATGTGATTTATTTTCTGTCTACATGGATTGTTTTGTTCATGTCATAAGTACAAATATAAATCCGATTCATTCGAAATAGTTATTTTATTCATTTCATATATGCAAATAAAGGTGTACATGACAAAAATATAATCTGACATGTATATAAGGTTTAGTAGAATCAAGGAAAAAAGGTTTGTGAACTGCTGATCCTTGTCACATTATATATCATTATCTTACCTCACACTTACATGTCGCTTTCTGATTGGCTGAGCGCACTTTTTTCAGTGTACCCTGCTTACAAGCGAGGTGCATGTTAATGCACCCCGTTGCCAATGGCAACTCATTCGGTACTTCGTGTTTGTACTTCTTTATATCGAATAACATTGACTCACGTATGACGTACGGAAACTACCGGTGTTTTGCGAATTCAAGTCAATGGAAGGGAGATAAATCTGTTTCTTCTTGTGTCGTTTACAAAAAAACTAACGATGGCTACGAAAAGATTCAAATTTTGAATACGTTCAAACTGAGTCCGTGTGAATCCTATGAAGAGAAATTACACCGCGGCAACTTTACTAAGACAAGATGCAAGATGCAAAATGTAAGATTCGAATCGTTTTATTCACACAGGATCGCTGAAGTGTACAATCCGATAACCTTGCCTAAAACAGTTCAAAATTAACATTGAGGTGCTTGGTAAGATAAATACGTTGGTCACTGGTCCCCTCGTGACCAATGAACAGGTTGTAATATCAGTCATTTCCATGTCCCAAAGTGGGAAGCGGCGTATGTGAACTGTACTCACTTCACCTTTTTTTCTGACATCCTTAGGCCTATTTCGCTTTAATTTGCCTATGGTCCACTCCACTTGGCTTCCTCGCGTCTAACTATTGTCATGGCAGTAGTATTATATTTGTGTTGAAATAATGACTTAGCGGGTTTTGCACAATGATGATTAGAACAATATTGTTGTTATGTAACGGCGTGAGAATTTATGTTTGAGGAAATACCGAACTAAGACAGCTGTCATAAGTTTACAGTTTTTGGGAATCCTCATGTGAAAAAAACAAGGGTCACATCAAGGGGAATCGGTGATAGTAGATCCCTAAAGGAGGTGATTCGTTACAGTGAATTGCCGTGCTCCAAGTGTGTGTCACCAGTACCCTATGCAATATTATAACATTAAATATCGTTCTTATTGGTTTAGTAAAAACAAAATAACCCTGTATTGATTGAATTGACATAGTCGTTCATTTCTATTCATATCTTATTTTCCAGATTCCTCTGTGGCGATCAAAATCGGCGGTTGTTTCCCCGGTTACGGCATGGTGACGACGCAAAGAGGAACCGTTTCCATGGACGGTCTGTCTGTTGGGGACATGGTCCTGAGCGTGGGTAGTGACGGGCAGCTGGAATTCAGTGAAGTTATAACGTTTCTGGATCGCAACATGGGAGAGACGGCTTTGTTTTACACCATAGCGACTGAAGATGGACGAACAATCACGCTGACAGCGAAACACTTGATCTACGCGAGTGACTCCAACAGTACGACGGATGTGTTCGGCAACAGCCTCGTGGTGTATGCGGAGACGGTAAAACCAGGCCAGTATCTGCTGTACCATGACGACAACGTGGGATATTTAAAAGCGTCACGTGTTACCATGGTTACATCAAGGACTGAAAGGGGCGTATATGCCCCTCTTACCCATAGTGGTACAATCGTTGTTGATGGCGTAGTCGCTTCCTGCTACGCTGTTGTCAATAATGCGAACATAGCTCACTTTGTTTTTGCGCCTATACGAGGCCTTCATGACTTATCTGCGCATGCGCCGTGGCTAACGCATCTCTCCAGCGTAGTGAACACCCCAGACGCCAAGGGTGTTCACAGGTACGCGAAGGCTCTCTACAACTTTGCATCACTCTTCCTAAGCAGGAGTGTTTTATATGTTCCTTGATGTGTGTGTAGATGTGAACACTCAAATCTCAGACAAAGGTTTGTCGACGTAACCATGACTGCTGCGACGTCACAATATACCGCTATGAGGTCACCATACCGCCATATGACGTCACAATACCGCTACGAGGTCACAATACCGCCATATGACGTCACGCCAGAATGCGACTTCTGACAAAATATTGAAAGTGGAGTTGTTTGAAATAGTGCTTTTGACAGACAAGGCATGTCGGTGTGCGTATCAGTGCTTTGCTAGATATCGACTGGAGGAGAACACACTCCCATATTTCAAACCCAAAGCCTGCTTGTAAGCATGTGATTTTGAAGCTTATATTGACTTCATGTGTGTCCTATGAGAATAACACAAAACTAAAAACTGATGTCATTGTGACGTGACTGTGTGCTGACATTTTTGACATCATGACGTCATCAGTGTTTTGATGATACCCGTGTATATCTTTGAATGATGTTTTTGATGTATGTCAATAGATAATAGCAGGACAGTAGCTGGACAATGCATTTTTCATACATTAACATTTTATTTATTTGAAAGCCAAATTTTATACATCATTTCCACTATATTCGGTGTAGAGACATTGAGTAGTGTATTTTTGTACAGACAGTTACACGAATGTACAGCATGTTTATAATATGTACCATATTTAATTTCTTGCATCCAACTGTCTTAGGTTCATGAACTTTCTCTCACAAAATACGTGTACCCTGACTAATTCTATAAAAATAATTAAAGAACTGAAGAATAACAATTATCCATGTTATATGTACTCGATCATAAGAGGTACATCATATCAGATTATACCTTACACTAAATACATCAACAAATAGACTTCATCAGGTTACGAAATATGTTATGTTTAGGCATTGTTTATTTTTCTATTTTAACAGACGCAAAATGCTCAAAGACTCCAACAGCAACGTCTCATAGCTATATAAATGTTTTGGCGTGCCGAAGCCTTCTCTTTAGTACCTCTACGACCTGTTTATGATACATATTCTACACCAGACAGGTGAACAGCTCCTATTTTTTTTAATTCGTTTTAGATGCTGCTGTCTGTATATGTATATTTTTTTTATATAACGTGATGAGTTTTAAAAAAGTAACGCCTGCTTTAATTGAAAATATATTTTTTAAATATTAAGTTTACATCTTTTTGTTTGGAGGATCTTTCACCAGATGAATCCCAGCTTCCTTAGAATGTAAACCAGTGTATTAATGTACGAGGCTTTTATATTTCCATTCTGTGTTATCGGCAAGGTTGAGATCAGCCATACTGTGTACATACTCACTAAATGTATTTTCTGATAATCGTCTCTGAGCATTTGTCAAAAGCTATACCACCAAAATAACCAAGACAGCATTTAATTTATGTTATGGTTTACAATCAGAAGGTTTAATACGCTTTGTCAGTAATTTGAGGTAAATTGTATTCTCGCCTCACCGAATACAACATAGTGTATTCTGCCTAGTGTAGCTAGAGGGGTTTTTGGAAAGCGTTTTCTGTTTTCTTAGGTTCTATTTTCATGGATATATCTGAGTAAGAAGAAAAGCTGAAATACCAAATTAACCGATACAGCATTTTGTGATTTGCTTGTTTTTCCAATTTATGTTGATGTTTTGTTAATTGAAAAGAATTTTTCAACAAAGATTATAAAGCCCAGATTTTGAATGAAATCCAGTCTGCCATGTACACAACTTACAAAACACTCCAAACTGCGAGGGGTGTTCCTATACATAAATTCTTCCTGTGTGTGTGTCTTGTCTATTATTTAGCGGTATTCGTTGGTAGTAACCATCAAGTTATCCCCCTTAATATCTCTGTATAGATGGCGCCTTGGTAAATAGACCTCTTTTCAAATGACGCACTTTCCATTGAAAATGTGGTAATCGGTTGTGATAGATCGTCCATTCCCACAATAATGTTCGAGAGTGAATGTGTGTGGTATACTGAGTTGTCTCCCTTTCATAAGAAAGTTTCCAAGACGACCTTCTTGTTTCGATCTTTACATCAGTGGAACGTAGTACTGATGGATTCAGTTTGAGTAGGAACATTGGATCGGCTATTATGATAGTTTCGTCACAGATTATGTGACATTTGTCCTGAAAAAGTATTTCACAAATGGATTATCTTGGTGTTGGTTTTAAGTACACTGTGGTCAAAGTTCCTTGCGAGAAAACGTCGAACGACGTACCAAGATGGAGGCGATCACCTTCCCTGTAGACTAATCGAAGAGAGCGATTCTATGAGCCATGCTTTGCCAGCTCTCTAGTAAGTAACGCCCGTACTTGCGCTGTTTTCTGTACCACAATGTTTTGACATAGACAGGGGTGTGAAATTGGATGATGTGAGGAGACACGTCTTGGCAGGATGAGTAGAGCGTTATAAATCTCACGCCCATACTAAGTATGCTTTTCATATGAAAAATATCTTTGTGTTCCTGTTGGTATTTGAAAATAACCCTTCCAACACTGATCAATTATAGGCGATTTTTGTAAGGGCATTGTACTTAAGCAGTTATTTATCATTGTATAATGTGAGTATACAATGCATGTTTAGTTAATGTCTAAAAGGATCTAGTTTTTATTATCATTGTATAATGTGAGTATACAATGCATGTTTGGTTAATGTCTAAAAGGATCTAGTTTTTATTATTATTTACTTACTTTCTCTCCAAAAAGTAAAATGAAAACAAATAAAAACTCCCTTTTCTTCCTGTACTTAAATATTTTGTCAGTCTGGGGCACCCCAACCAGACCGAGCCATCATGATTTTTCTATCGTGTCTTTCAGCGTTTTAGTGTATTTGTTTATTTTCAGATGAACTTGATGAACATGACACTAGCGTGTGCTACTTGTTGTTAGACAGTCCCAAAGGTGTTCTAATGCTTTTGCCATTCCCTAGTTTCCAACTGAAAGCTGACTGTACCGGGGGTCTGGTATGCTAGTTTTGCCAGCTCCTCCTGGGCTGCATTTGTCTCCATTTTTGCCAGCTTTGTGTTTTAACTGTACCTTTTCCTTTTCCCCCCAGTTTATCAATGTTTTTGACTATCCCAGCAACAGGTTTTGCTCTCCGTGGATTCTATATTAAGTAAAATATTTATTTCGTTATTGTATATTAATAAATCACTTTTGAAGAAATGAGCCTCGTGTTTTAGTTGGTAATTGAAGGAGTGTATTATCAAGATATTTGCACGTCAGAAGAGGCCTCATGGATTCCCGGGGCTTCAACAGACGCTCATGAAACGGTTGCAGATCATATTTTACTTGTATAAATGCAAAATACATTTGCTAAGAGGACTGGGAACAATGAAAATAATAAAAAGAAACAAAATAACCACACCCCACCCCACACCCTAAAAAAAACCCCAAAAACAACCCCCCCCCCAAAAAAAAAAAAAATACAACAAAAAACAAACAAACTACATAAAGTATTAAATGAAAAAAAATCCCAAAACGAACAAACTAACGCGTAAATATTTGCAAGTCACAATCAAATCACTTTACCACAACAGAAATATATACGTTGTCGTTTAGGTGGTGAACCCCAAAGCAGCATATGTGTACTTTTTTCAGTACGTTAGCATAGCAGCTGTGGCAAAATGTAGAATGTCATTGTCGGAATGTTACGTTTCTACTACATTGTACATTGTGCAGTATTGTATTGCTGGAATACTGATGCATGTTGCTCGGCCTAAATAGTGATTCAGATATCATTTGGATCATTGATCAGCCAAGTATGAAAATGTCCACCACTTGTAATATGAATAAAATGTATTCCGGGAAAAACTTAAGGTGTAGGTGTATCATGCGAGAGAGCGATTTTACATTAATAGCGCACTCAGCAATATTCCACCTATATGGCGTCGGTCTGTAAATGATCAAGTCTGAACCAGAAAATCGAGTGATCACCAACATCTATCATATACAACAGCTACACAACTGGTATACGATGACATGCGTCAACCAAATCACCGAACCCGACCACCCGATCCCGTTATTCGCTTCCTGCGACAAAAATAGGTTGCTGAAGCCCTATCCTTGCCCGGATCTTCACGGATGGTGTATAAGGTGAACGTGTATCTTGCTCTTGTAGACTTTACAAGTAAAGTGATTGATGTTAAAACATATATACAGCGACCTACATGCGTGTGCAGGTGCAAGCTGCGTTTACTCCGAATTGATGTCGGTTTGAAGTGCTAGCCCGCTGAGATAGTGTCATAGCGTCAACATGAAAACCCCGCTCTGACGGCAAGCTGATCCCGAGCGGTCCCGTCCTTGTTTTACGAACTCAATATCAAGCGCCAGGCAGGGAAACAAGAACTGCCATCATTCAGCATATTTTTCTATGACGCGAGGCCAGCCTCTGTTGTTCAGTGGTGAGTGCGAAAGATGGTGGGTTCGATCCCCAGTCGCATCGTACCAGGCTAAACTATGGTACTTGTTGATCCATGCCTGGCGCTCGCTATTAATAGGTACAATAGGATTGGTCACCTCGGAGTCAATATAATGTGTCTGAGTGGGGTGGCATGGTGCCTCAGCAAGCACAGTAAAACCAGTTTACGTCTGGACTAGTACAAACAACCACATATGCACTCGCATGCAAGTCGTCATATGAGCGAAATATTCTCAAGTACAACGTTAAACGTCACCGTGTATGACGGGAGCAAGTTGTACGCCATGTTACCGTAGCTGCGTAACTTGGTGATGTCATTCAACGGAATTTTTGGTCAACGTCATGGCGAGATTTGAGTATTTTGGAGTGTCGCGTTAAACAAGAAGTAAAAATCCCACCAGAAACTTGGTTTCAAAGAATATAACCACATAGGGACTGGACTAGGTCTGACGGCGTGAAGAGCAATCACGTTAACAATTCACCTACCTAGTATCACAAGTACAGAGGTTGGAAAGAATTTGCTTCATATTTGAAACTGTCTCCCACCCTAAGTGCACGTAGCTGGAACGATGACTCAGGAGAGATACAGACAGCCATAAATTACAGGGGAACAAATCTGGTGAAACACCGGTCATAAGGGACAGTCTCCTCAGAACCAGGAAATAAACTTTGGGTAAGTTAAACGAGGAGTCGACTTGGATCCGGAACTAGAAAAACCTTTCTCGTAATTTTCTTCCACTGGTGATAGCTTTCTGACCCAGACTGACACGGGAGAGACGAGTGGTAGTCTTATTGATTTTAGAACGCATTTTCTTACTGTATGAAGAAATAAATACTTCTTCGTGTGACCAAATATCTGATAAGGTCTTTTAATCGCTGGTTGTGTCCCCGGCTACAGGTCAGGGTAGAGTTGTGACGATGTGGTCAGTGAAGTGGTTCACGGAGAAGCTGTAAATGTCCTATACAGACGGATATAACTGCAGAGAAATGAGGGACATTACCGACACCGAGACAACAACAAGAGATAACATCGAGACTTCAATGTTTCCAGACGCAGTCGTGATCCTGTGATTAACAGATTAATAGATTATATAGGCGTTGATTGAGCTCTGAGTAGGGACAACGTTGTGGTATCAGGAAAACAGTGATTTCTGCACATTGGTATTTCTGGAAGCACAGTGGTATGTCTTGGCACCTATGGCAGAAAAGTACCATTCCATACTGTACATTGGTAAATTGCTAACACTGACTGCAAATTGGTATTATTTGCAGCACTTTGGTTTTCATCGGAGGTTAGTTTAGTAATGTGTGGATTATGACGGGGTACACGCTGGAAACCTGGAAGTATATTGGTATTACTGACAGAACATTAGCAGCGAACAGGTATTCCCGGAGCACATTGGCACGACCAACCAACCATTAATAACATGCCACAACAATGGTATCAGTAGCAGATCATTACTAGCCCTGGCAGCAAGTGGTAACAGTGCCGACATAGTGGCAATACCAGTAGACCATTACTAGCCCTGGCAGCAATGGTAACAGTAACAACACATTGGTAATACCAGCAGAGCACTACTAGCCCTGGCAGCAAGTGGTAACAGTGGCGACATAGTGGTAATACTAGCAGACCATTACTAGCTCTGGCAGCAATGGTAACAGTAACAACACATTGGTAATACCAGCAGAGCACTACTAGCCCTGGCAACAAGTGGTAACAGTGGCGACATAGTGGTAATACAGTAGACCATTACTAGCCCTGGCAACAATGGTACCAGTAACAACACATTGGTAATACCAGCAGAGCACTACTAGCCCTGGCAGCAAGTGGTAACAGTGGCGACATAGTGGTAATACCAGCAGACCATTACTAGCTCTGACAGCAATGGTAACAGTAACAACACATTGGTAATACCAGCAGAGCACTACTAGCCCTGACCGCAAGTGGTAACAGTGGCGACATAGTGGTAATACTAGCAGACCATTACTAGCTCTGGCAGCAATGGTAACAGTAACAACACATTGGTAATACCAGCAGAGCACTACTAGCCCTGGCAGCAAGTGGTAACAGTGGCGACATAGTGGTAATACCAGTAGACCATTACTAGCTCTGGCAGCAATGGTAACAGTAACAACACATTGGTAATACCAGCAGAGCACTACTAGCCCTGGCCGCAAGTGGTAACAGTGGCGACATAGTGGTAATACTAGCAGACCATTACTAGCTCTGGCAACAATGGTAACAGTAACAACACATTGGTAATACCAGCAGAGCACTACTAGCCCTGGCAACAAGTGGTAACAGTGGCGACATAGTGGTAATACCAGTAGACCATTACTAACTCTGACAGCAATGGTAACAGTAACAACACATTGGTAATACCAGCAGCGCACTACTAGCCCTGGCAGCAAGTGGTAACAGTGGCGACATAGTGATAATACCAGTAGACCATTACTAGCCCTGGTAGCAATGGTAACAGTAACAACACATTGGTAATACCAGTAGACCATTACTAGCCCTGGCAGCAAGTGCTAACAGTGGCAACACAATGGTATCTAGCAGACCATTACTAGCCCTGGCAACAAGTGGTAACTGCAGCGACTACGGTGAGCCCAATGGTTAAGGCGTACGCTCGTCGCCGGTTTCGATTCCACACATGGATAACATGTGGGAAGCCCATTTCTGGTACCCCGTGATATTGCTGTAACATACTACAAGTACAAATACTACTACTACTACTGCTGCTGCTGCTGCTGCTGCTACTACTACTACTGCTGTTTATACTACTACTATCGCTACTACAACTAGTGGTACAACAACAACAACAGCTACTACTACTACCACTACTACTGCTGCTGCTACCACTACCACCACTACTACAACTACTACAACTATCACTGCTACTGTTGCTACTACTGCTACCACTATTACTGCTGCTACTACCACTGCCACTACTACTACTACTGCTACCACTACTACTGCTGCTACTACAACTACCACTACTACTGCTGCTACTACAACTACCACTACTACTGCTGCTACTACAACTACCACTACTATTGCTGCTACTACAACTACCACTACTATTGCTGCTACTACAACTACCACTACTACTGCTGTTACTACAACCACCACTACTACTGCTGCTACTACAACTACCACTACTACTGCTGTTACTACAACCACCACTACTACTGCTGCTACTACAACTACCACTACTGCAACTATAACTACTACTAGTACTACTGCTGCTGCTACAACTACATGTACAACTACAAGTACAAGTACAAGTACAACTACAACAACTACTACTACTACTACTACTACTACTACTACTGCTGCTGCTGCTGCTGCTACTATCAGCTGGTCGTCAGTACCATGACAAATATCTATTCCTCCACCACACATACTGTTAAATCTGCTTCTGCTTCACATAATATACCCACAGCTTACGCTGTTATTATGTTTCCTTTATGTCAGGGCAATGTCCTTTCCCATTTGCCATTGTACCTTTTATCCTTTGATATTGATTCATTGCAATCATAACATGATTTTATTTAATTTCATTGCTCAAAATCAGACAAGATCTCTCAGTGGGAAGATTACCAATTCAACAGTATCAGATTTTAATTATTACAAAAAATATTGCTTCTTAGAAACTATTTGTTAACATGAAGAACTGCCATGAACACATCCACGGTAGACGGGCTGGGAGTCGAGCAGAACCACACTTTAGTACGTCTACATGCGGAAGGCGATAAATTTCTTACATTCAGGCTTTTCACTGATTTGCTTCAATTCATGGGGAATGATCTCCGAAAATCAGAATGCGCCATCATAAAGGGAACTGAGAGAACGGTATCACAGGCAGTGTTTAGAGCGGAGAGACTGTCATTGATTACGTCTGGGCTTACAAGCGAAGACGCCATTTGAAGTCAACACTTTCTCAACCTCTACACAGTCTCGGATATTGTTCATTCTCTCGCCAAACAGGCTTCATTTGTAAATTACAGAAAATCACTCCCATATAATCGCCCTATTCTGCTTGAGACGACGCGAAGCCTTGTCCGTGGACATGGCGTGCCCTTGCAGAGAGATTCTCAATAACATAGCCTAACCTTTAGTAATACCGCTGATGGTTGGTGTGTAGCCATTATAGGTATTTCATTGGTTGCCGTATATCCAAGATAACAGATTAGGAACCGTTACTTTTCATTGCTGTTGACCAGCATTCATCAAACATTGCCATTAAGATTGCAACAATTCTCCAAAATCCCGTGCCAGCCGATTTTTGTCTGCCACTAGACCATGTGAATCGCCCCACGTATAAAAGCAGCTGATTACAGTAAGCCCCTTTCATTTTTATACACTCGTTTGCAATTGGATTTTATGATAAGAAGTGACGAAGCTCACATCCCGTGGTTAAATGCACATATGGTCACAAAAGGAATTTAACTACAACGTCCTTCGTGGCGTGGGATGAATATCTGTTGATTGGAAAGCACCATCGACAACTGTGAGAGTGAGGCTGAAGCAGAAAGATGAAGGATAGTAAGATCTGTAGTAGAAGTCGTAGTAGTAGTCGTAGAGTGCTTACAGACATGGTGTAGGGATTGTAGATGTTGTAGAGGTGTAGTGCATACGTATTGCATAGAGAGAGAGAAAGAGAGAGAGAGAATGAGAGAGAGAGAGAGAGAGAAATAATAAGTCAGTGAGTGTATGTACATGTTTTTCGTTTTGCGTGCTTATACTGTATATTGTTTAATAGTTACAGGCCGTTAAAGCCACATTTGAGACAATAAGAGTTGATGGGCATGGTTGAGTGATCGTGTAAATGTCAGTTCAAAGTTTCCTGATAACTGTCTCCTGTTATATGTCAACTGAATAAGGAACAAGTCACTAACATTGTGATCCACTGTGATCAATGGGTGACACGTATTTGAGAAAAAATGATTCCCTTTCTCATTGTGGCTTTCACGGCAACGAGATTTGTACTTGAAATGCAGCATTAGCAGCAATAGGTATTTTTCAAATGTGGCTTTCCTGGGCGTGCACCGTTTTATTAAGTGCAGGCAGACAGCGAATCTAGCGTTCTGCTGCCAGTCAGATGCTCCATACTGCATCACGGTTTGATAAAAAGCAATAGCAGCAGTGGTAGTAAGGTTAATAGTAGCAGTAGTAGCAGCGGTAGTAGCAGCAGTAACAGTAGTAGTAAGGTTAATAGTAGCAGTAGTAGCAACAGTAGTAGTAAGGTTAATAGTAGCAGTAGTAGCAACAGTAGTAATAAGGTTAATAGTAGCAGTAGTAGTAGTAGGTTAATAGTAGCAGTAGTAGCAGTAGTAGTAGTAGTAGTACGGTTAATAGTAGCAGTAGTAGCAGTAGTAAGGTTAATAGTAGCAGTAGTAGCAGCAGTAGTAGTACGGTTAATAGTAGTAGTAGTAGCAGCAGTAGTAGTACGGTTAATAGTAGCAGTAGTAGCAGTAGTAGTAGTGAGGTTAATAGCAGCAGTAGTAGCAGTAGTAGTAGTAGGTTAATAGTAGCAGTAGTAGCAGTAGTAGTAGTACGGTTAATAGTAGCAGTAGTAGCAGTAGTAAGGTTAATAGTAGCAGTAGTAGCAGTAGTAGTAGTACGGTTAATAGTAGTAGTAGTAGCAGCAGTAGTAGTACGGTTAATAGTAGCAGTAGCAGCAGTAGTAGTAGTGAGGTTAATAGCAGCAGTAGTAGCAGTAGTAAGGTTAATAGTAGCAGTAGTAGCAGCAGTAGTAGTAAGGTTAATAGTAGCAGTAGTAGCAGCAGTAGTAGTAAGGTTAATAGTAGCAGTAGTAGCAGCAGTAGTAGTAAGGTTAATAGTAGCAGTAGTAGCAGTAGTAGTAGTAAGGTTAATAGTAGTAGTAGTAGTAAGGTTTATAGTAGCAGTAGCAGCAGTAGTAGTAAGGTTAATAGTAGCAGTAGTAGCAGTAGTAGTAGTAAGGTTAATAGTAGCAGTAGTAGCAGTAGTAGTAAGGTTAATAGTAGTAGTAGTAGTAAGGTTAATAGTAGTAGCAGTAGCAGTAGTAGTAAGGTTGATAGTAGCAGTAGTAGCAGTAGAAGTAGTAGTAAGGTTAATAGTAGTAGTAGTAGTAAGGTTAATAGTAGCAGTAGCAGCAGTAGTAGTAAGGTTAATAGTAGCAGTAGTAGCAGCAGTAGTAGTAAGGTTAATAGTAGCAGTAGCAGCAGTAGTAGTAAGGTTTGTAGTAGCAGTAGTAGCAGCAGTAGTAGTAAGGTTAATAGTAGTAGTAGTAGCAGTAGTAGTAAGGTTAATAGTAGCAGTAGGAACAGTAGTAGTAGTAAGGTTAATAGTAGCAGTAGTAGCAGCAGTAGTAGTAAGGGGAATAACAGCAGTAGCAGCAGCAGGTTTTCCCAGAGCAAACACAACCTGTCCTTTAGGCCCTAGATATCTCTCCTGTACTAGAATCTGTTCGTTTTCAAATTAGTTACAGGGTTCCAGTAATCATTGTCAGCAAAATACCATCGCTCTTATAGTTTTCTAAAATGATAAGTATCTAATACCTGTCATTTAGAGAAATTAGGTCAACACAGCTCCATGGAATATCTTAAACCTTTGAGAACAGGTTACAGAAGGAATAAAAGCTACAGGGGTATCTGGCGGAAGGTATCCTTTGGCATTAGGCCATAAAGAGGGACAGGATGGAAGGGTTGTTTGTTCTGGAAAGAACTATGTGGGACTTTAAGAAAAAGATTTGTTTGCTCTGGAAAGAAGTATGTGGGACCTTAAGAACAGGATTTGTTTGCTCTGGAAAGAACTATCTTGGACCTTATGAAAAGGATTTGTTTGCTCTGGAAAGAACTATCTGGGACTTTAAGAAAGAGATGTGATTGCTCTGGAAAGAACTATCTGGGACCTTATGAAAAGGATTTGTTTGCTCTGGAAAGAATTATCTGGGATTTGTTTGCTCTGAAAAGAGCTACCATGGACCTGACGAAAGGATTTGTTTGTTCTGGGAAGAGCTATCTGGGACCTGGCGGAAAGATTCGCTTCTTCTGTATGGGAAGAGCTATCTGGGACCTGATGAAGGGATTTGTTTGCTCTGGGAACAGATATCTGGCACGAGATGGAAGACCTTATTTCTACTGGAAAGAGCTATTTGGCACCTAAAGGAAAGGATTTGTTTGATCTGGGAAGAGCGATCTTGGACCTGACAGAAGACCTATAGTGTAATTATACAGCCGTAATATGACACAAACGACACATTAAGGCGAAAACGGCTGTGCCTCTTATTCTCATGCTAGGCAAAGCAAACTGACAACTGTAGCAACTAATGTTCCCCTTCAAATATGATTTGTGGCTGAAATGCACAAAAGAAGGGAAGTATTTTTAACCTTTTCTCTTTTCGAAAGAAAATTTGATAAGAAAACCTAAATCACTTGAATATCAGACCAAATTTTTTAATTTACATATTTGTATTTGTCGAAAAACTGAATCGACGAATCAACACACAGAGTTTAGCATAAACTGAACGCATGCAAATCCCCTAAAGACCAAAGCAGTGAACTTATTTCAGCTTTTTGTCCATCGGCACTTGGTTAAAAAGCTTCTTTACCTTACAGTGATGAACTTTCGATCTCTTTCGAGAAATCTTGACCTTTTCACTACTTAAAATGAAACATTTCTAAATCATGTTACCGTCATAGTGAACTGGCTGTGTGTAAGTTGGTGTCTGTTTATGACCAGTGTAACGGCCCTGTACTAATTCTTTGATAGAAGACATATTACTTGTTATGAACAGATATGCACTCTTCAAAAATGTTAAAGCGTGATTTTTAGAATACTGGACTCATGTATTTAGTCAGTGGAATAAGTCATGTATACAATGCTATTGAGGCAGTGGAATATGTCATACATTCATTACTATTCAGACAGTTGAATATGTCATGCATAAATTGGAATATATTATACATTCATTACTATCCAGGTAGTGGAATATGTCATGCATTCATTACAATTTCGTCAGAAGAATGTGTCATGCATTTATTACTATCCAGACAATGGAATATGTCATTCTTTCATTGCTATTCAGTCAGTGGAATGTGCCATGTATAACTTGCTATTCAGACACTGGGATATGTCATACATTCATTACTATTCAGAAACTGGAATGTGTCATACATTCATTACTATCCAGACAGTAGAATATGTCATGTGTACGTTGCTATCCAGACAGTGGAATAGACATGTATTTTTCACATGTCTGGACCCATTGGTGAGACGGTACCGTGGATAGTCAGATATTTTCAGATTTCAGATGTTTGTCTGTTGCCGAAAAACAGAATGGATTGAACGCACCCACAAATGGTCGTATTAAACATTTTGTGGAATATCTGCCAAGTATTTGTAAAAGTATACGTGAGTGAAAGGATATTTTTGGATTCACCAATGAACAACACATCTACTGACCAATGGAACACTTCGCACCAGGTGACACAAGAAAAGGGTATGAGAATGTTTCATATGTTTAATGTAGGGTTCAACGGGTGTATTACAGGTACCATAGCATAGTGTAGGTTTAATGTTAAGAGCATTTCATGTACGTTCTTGGTGAATGTGGACAATGGTGCACGTGTCTTTCCTCTTCATGATCAACTGGCAATAGACGAGACACTGTTTCTGGCCAGTGGAATTATTCTGTGCAGATGCTGCTGGACAATTCTATGTGGGTCTGGTCTTGGAGTGTAGGTTGTCTGGTCACCAGGACAACGGGTTTCACGATTTCAGACGGAAATCAAGGCAGTTCGAATCCACCAACTATTCTTTGACTGACTGAAATCTGCCTCTTTCGGTGCCATTAAATACACGCAGCACATTCCTCCATTGGCAACTACCAATTGCTAGGGAGAGTTTCTGCACAGCCCCATGTACGGTGAACTCTACTACCGAATTCAGTTTCTCGTCGAGGCGCCATCGCCATTAGTTAGGGTGAAATCTTTGTTAAACGTTTAAACTGGGAGTCAAACCTTTGTAAGATTTCAATGTAAGTATGAAACTGGGACTCTCGGAGTCCCTGCACTCGTTTTAACTCTATTGTCAGTGCCCTCCCGTAAGGTGGGTTTTGGAACTTGTCTTCACCCATGCTTGTAGTAAACGCAGCCTTGCTGACGTGTCTGATGCCGATGCGAGCGACGTCAATCAGCGGCTCGTCTGGTGCAGACGTTTACGTGGATTATAGTAATAGAACACATGTATTGCATTGTTAAACATTAACCGAACAGCCAAGCAATGAAACAAACAAAACAAAGGAATGAACTCGGTGAAACAGGGAAATAGATGTGAAAATAGCAGGTTTATTTATAACAGGTTGGCGTTTATTTGTTTATTACTTAGTTGAAATAGGTAGTTTTAACAAGTATCAACATAAAACAATGGTGTTAATATGAATATATCACAACAATACATGTTTTTCCCAACTAGGCCTTTTAATTTGGTCCTGTACCGTGTACTGATCATCCAAAATACCACTTTACAGGTAAAACAATTTATAATTTAAATTATATGATATTCATTATTATAAACAAATACTGAAGCATAATAACTGACGTCACTATAAACAATTGATTTTAACAACTACCGTCAACATTGTTTAGGCCTGAAGACGCATTTACACTCTTTGGTGAGTGTGCAATTGACTATCAAAGCTATGAATAATTTCATAACAAACAGTAAACTTTCAACAAGAGTAAATACATGAAAATGTAATGAGAAAATGCCTAAATCAATTATTTTGTATGTCAATTAGGATAAAATTAAACACATTAAATAATGGAATATAACGTTTTTCATAAATGTATTACGTACGCGAAACCATGGTGAGAAAATCTTAATTGTATACTATAGCTTGCATCAGACATGCACATTTGACTTTGATCAGATATCAAAGGGTGAAAATGATACGATTTGTTCCCCTGTAAACTCATCTATTTCGGATGATTTTACAAAAAGTGTTGAAAAACAAGTTTGGGAGGAACGATTGTTATAGATTATATTAAACAACTTTAGTTTGGTTAAAAAATACCAAGATAAACACCAAAAAACATGTTTTTTTATTTCCGTGAGAACTATTGTTCACATTCAAGTGTCATTTGTGAACAAAGTAATCAGTGGTATTCTGGACTGCCCTGTATCTGAATTTCAGCTCCTACATAGAAGTTGAGTTAAGCGCTCGTAAAATATTTGTTGACAGCTCGGTATTCACCATCACTTGACAGTTGCTCCAGAGCCAAATCTTCCTTCTGGACGAAAGAACCAAATGCAATTAAGTATACGTAGTTTTGCCAGATGATCATATAACGAATACTTACAAAAATAAGGAACGTTCTACTCTGAGGAATTAATAGTTGCCGAAAATATAACCTCTTTGTTAAGCATATCGGTTCAGATTGTATGTTTGATAACAGTTTCAAACAGTTCGATACTGAAGTTGCTCTCCATAGTCAGGGTAAATGGTTTTAAAAAATGCAGAATGAAATTAGATTATTACATTTAAAACACGGGGATGTGTGTATGTACGTGTGACAGTGTAAGGGGGATAACTCTTCTTACTCTATTCTGTCGACTATGAGGCAAGATAATGTTCAAGCTTGGCAGTGAAGGGGTTTATGGTGTTATTTCTACATCGTTAGGTTGTGCTCACAATGCAGCATGTCAGTTTTCGCTCATTGAAAGTGAAATACGATCATAGTAAAAGCGCAAGTGACACGGTACTTCTTCGTTTTAATCACAAGGACTGGACGCAGTGAAAATTACTTAGCTCGGGAACGTCAATCTATTGCGATATCTTGCTTACTTACCAAGACATAGGTTTACATATAAAATATAAACATAAACACACAACTTACTCTGTCTTTCATCTTGTTTATGTTTGTATTAATTTGTGTATATACTGTTCTTAATCTTGCCTTTAAACTTTACAACTCTTACACATTACATTTCCGAGTACACATCTATCCATGATTGAATCACTGTATAAATCCATTTTTCTTTCTTCCTCTTTAGAACAATTGAGAGATCTTGCATTGCCAACCTATCACATACTATCAAATTCATTGTCATGCCCGCACATAACCCGATCTATTATTCGCACGTGTACCATGTACCGACATGAAATTAACAAGTTATATGGGTAATGACATAACACCGAGCGGCGATCGGGTTAATCAGCTGTTCCACATGTTCTAGTAGCAAGAGGAAATACTAGGAAATCAGTAGCTTCCTTTTTGGTAGAAAATGTATGATTCCGCTTCCCAATTGCAAGTGTTGAAACAGAAACTGCGTTTAACATGCTGTTGTTGGACCTGAACGTTTGTTGCGTGTTTTTGTTCCTATGTCTGTTTCAATCACTGGCTACAATTGTTAATATCACCCTGATTTTTCTATCGTTACTTCATCTTGCTGGTGACGTTGAATTACCAGGGCCTATTGTTCAAACAGACCACTTGTCAGTTTTTCACTTGAATGCCAGAAGTATTCGGAACAAGCAGTCTTATTTGTGGGAATATCTATCGGAATATCATGTTATTTGTTTCATTGAGACTCCGTTGGACTCCAGTGTAGATCATGAAACATTAGCCCGGGGGGACTTTCATGACCCGATACATAGAGATAGAAATGCTTTTGGGGTGTTGTCATGATGTATATTTCTCTATACTTTTGACAGACTTCCAAAAGTTGAAAACATATATGATGAATCTATATTGATTCAAAAATTTCTTTCCCAAAAATAATTAATCATATGCACAGCTTACAGGCGTGAAAGTAATACTCCCAACGTTTGGAGCAGGTTTGACAATAGCATTGAAAGTGCTTTAGATATTTCGTGTAAAGTTACTTTTGGAGGCAACTTGAATGAAAATAGACTTTCCACAGCTACTGTAAATCCTACGTAGAAACAACTTACGTAATGTTATAAGTGAACCCAAGAAAACCAGCACTCTTCTAGATCCAGTTGATGTTAGCGATGAAGTTGATGTTGTTGAAAGTGGCGTTGTTGATTTTGATAGAAGTATAAGTGATCACAAAGGCAGGTTTGTCCACAGGTCACGTTTATGTACACGTATCTACAAAAGTTGCCTCTCCTAGAAATGTTGGTGTTACAATAATAAAAACTGAATGCACTTGTCAGTACTACGGGTTGGGTGTCACTGTTTAGTGCCTGTTCTAATGTTGGAGATGCTTGTTGTATATTTTACGAACGTTTTAATAATTATACCAAACAATGTATATCATTCCTTGTACAGTTGTGTGACCTGGGAAGGTCCCGGGGTAGACTAGGCCTTCAGCAACCCATGCTTGCCATAAACGGCGACTATGCTTGTCGTAAGAGGCGACTAACGGGATCGGGTGGTCAGGCTGGCTGACTTGGTTACCACATGTCATCTGTTCCCAATTCCGCTGATCGATGCTTATGTTGTGATGATAAGATCCAATGACAAACCATGGTATGACTCAAATATTCGACGTGAAAGTAGGGAGCGGGATCTACTGTGGAAAAATGCTAAGAGAACACAGAATAAAACTGATGTCATGATATGTTATGAAATACAAAAATACCCCACCGTAATAAAGTTAATAACAGGAAATGTTGTGCAAATGAACATTTTTATTCATACCCTGACGAGTTTGTATTCGAAATTTATGGTGAAAATATAACATCACATGGAACATGTTACACAGTTTGGTCAAGACGTCAGGTTCTGCTTCCTTCATCCCGGCTTTGAAAAGTAACACAGACGAATATGGTACATCACCTTTTTCAGATTTTGATAAAGCTAATATGTTTAAAGAATAGTTTGAGTCATTGTCTAATTTAAATGGTGCAGATACCACTTGTTTATCTCAGTTTGATAAGCGCACCGATGCTTTATTAGAAACCATTAAAATCGAAGTTAATGAGGTTTCAGACTGATCAAAAACGTATCTCTTAAGAAAGCTTCTGGGCCAGACCAGATTAGTCACAACTTAGTCAGAAAAACTGTTAATTTCATTAGTCCAGTCTTGTGCATACTACATTTGTGTGAGTATCCTAGTCAATGGAAGTACACAAATGTTATGCCCTTATTCAAGAAAGGTGATCATTATCGCCCAATTTCACTTATTAGTTGTGTTGAAAAGCTGTTTGAAAGAGTTGTGTTTAAGCATTTCTTTGTTACTAATGATCTGTTATACAAATACCATTGTGGCTTTCGGAGACGTCACCCTACTGAACAATAACTTGAGGAAATTTATAACCAAATTTGCACATCACTTCATATAACAAATTATTATAATAATACTGTTGTATGGTCTCTTGCGACGTATCAAGGTCTTTTGCTAGAGTTTGGCTCAGAGGGCCAAATTAGACATGTATGGAGTTCGTGGAAAGCTCCATGATTGGTTTAACAGTTATGAAACTATATCCAAGCCTATGGTATTGAAAGCAGGAGTTCCCCAGGAATCGGTTTTAGGCCCTTTTCTTTTTATTGTGCATGTAAATGAGATAGCCGATAAACTACATTGTATAACTCAATTTTTCGCTGACGATACTTCATTGGGAACATTTTCAGAGGATAAACAAGTGATGGAAAGGGTCATGAACGAAAATCTAGAATTATGAAGCGATTGGGCGAAGGTCTGGCTAATTTCTTATAATGAGGAAAAATGAAACTATATTATTTACATAGAAAGATGCCCAAAATGACATTAATTTGAAGGTTTAACCTCTACGTCTAAGGGAAGCTGGCATTATCATACTGAAAACAGTGTCCAAAGGGTCATAATTGGTGTATTGTGGAAATTAAACTTCTTACTACATAGAACAACACTATCGAAAATATATACTGTATTCATAAGGCCACACCTTGTCTAATTTATTAAACTGTTGCACTGTTTAAATTTTCTATCCAAGTGAAAAGAAAATGCGCATCTACATATTATTCATATGGAAAGAGGACGCTAAATGTTTTGCACACTAAATTAAGATATATGAGGAGTACACTTAATTATGATGCATTTAGGATAAATGTGAAAAGAAAATGACGCATCATGTCAAAGTGGTCACAGATGTGAGAATGTTTTTCATTACTTCCTGGAATGTCGTTTGTATATTACTCAAAGACATAATCTGTCCGAATCTTTAGAAAACATTGTTAACAGAACACTGATTAGTATAAATCTTATCTTACATGACAATGCAGGTCTCTCAATCACTGAAAATCAGAAACGTGTTCATGGCTGTATCTCGTAAGAAAAACGCTCTCTCGCTTAACATCTGCTGCACATGTCCTGTTGTAAGATGAACTGTGTATTATCGGGAGACGGTTTTCTGAGTTGCACAGCTTGTGCCCAGTCCTTTTCTTAATGAATAGAATATGTCTAAATCGAAACTGCCTTTTTCTTTCCCAGTGAGGACATTGATAATTTGCCCATCTTTAATTAATCATACTTCTTGAAAGAGCTTTATCATTTCCTTTGTCAGCTGACGAGACTACTTTGTGTTTAGTCGATAATGAACGAACCTCAAAAGTAAGTCTCTTAGATCAGTCTGTTCTTTCACCTGCATTGGTACTGGGGCGAGGTGGCTCATTGATGTGGGGCAGTGTATGCAGATCTACGGGACAATTACACACACTTGATTGTCCCCAGGGGACCGCTTTTAGTAACCCAGTCTGCCATCGTGACGTCATACAGCATACAGCAATAGTACAACGAAAAAGGGAGAACCAAGTATCGATTGATGTTGGAAATAGAGATTTAATCTCCCAAGTTCATGGCCTAGCCTAGCCTAGCCTAGCCTAGCCTAGCCTAGCCTAGCCTAGCCTAGCCTAGCCTAGCATAGCAAAGCATAGCGTGTATCATATATGTTATACTATACTATATAACTATACTATATACCATACCATATACCACATACCATGCCATATACCGTGCCGTGCCGTGCCGTGCCGTGCCGTGCCGTGCCGTGCCGTGCCGTGCCGTGCCGTGCCGTGCCCTGCCGTATTACCCATGCCATATTATACCACATCACAATACAACACAACATAGCACAACACAACACACGGCACCACACTACAACAAAACATAACACACTATGCAATTTCATACCACTCAATACTGTACCGTGCCAAACACTACCATACACTACCGTGCGCTATCATATAGTATCATGCAATGTCATACCATAATATATGAGACTACCAGTCACTTCTGAGTGCTGTGTTGGGCACAGATAGGCCTCTTGTGGTCCATGCTCGCCGGATACTTCAAGGGCTTTCAGGTGCATAGGTACTCACCGAAACGTAGTATTAAAATAAATAACATCGCCGCTATTGTGCTAACTATGATAACAGTTACATACATGCAGTTACTTTATTTAAACCGATGGCTTGACGTATGAGTTCGATGTTAAAAATCATTTTCATGACATGATTCTACTCGTTAATAAATAGAAATGAAATTTTGGACGACATCGATAATAGGTATTCTGGAAAACGACATTTTGCATGTAATGTACTGATAGGGAGCAAACCATGCATGTATGGTTGATTGTGTGTGTGCGTACGCGCGTGTCTGATTGTGTAGCTTAAAATATCTGCCGGAAGCCTTACGTGATTTACGTGTGTGTTTGTGTGTCTGTGCGTGCGTTTGTCTGTACAAGAACGCATCGCTTGCACATCCTCTAGGTATTTACCCGGTCGTCACACGACACTTTCAGTCATCCAAGGCATTATATGGCTAAAGAAACTGGCACTATCGCATTCTTCAGTATTAATGAACCATCGATCATTCGTTCAGCTGAATGGAGTACCAGCTCCATGTGCATTTGATAAAAAGTACAAAGTGTCAATAAGATATTGTTTGTCTGCTAATGCACAGAGGACACTTGTTGTTTCCCACGTTTACAGCACATTCGGCAATCCTATTTCTCTTCAACTAGCTCATAACAACTGAGAGAAGGGAATAAAAGGAATTTCGTAAGTGCTTGCTGACGTAAGGCTCAACCTTATACAACTTTGACGGCTCGACCTCCAAGGTCACACAAAGTTGGCGCCGACGTCTAAGGTGTTCTATGAAATAGGAATTTACATATCACATGTAGGTCAACTATCCACTGAAAAAAATCCGTTGTACTATATTGTTAAGTATGTATTGTGCATAGCTGTGACAGATGTTGTATGTTTGAAATGTGTTTAACAGTGACAGTGTGTGTACTGTGTGTGTAACTGTGACAGTGTGTGTACTGTGTGTGTAACCGTGACAGTGTGTGTACTGTGTGTGTAACTGTGACAGTGTGTGTACTGTGTGTGCAAATGTGACAGTGTGTGTACTGTGTGTGCAAATGTGACAATGTGTGTACTCTATGTTTTGTGTGCGTACCGTATGTGTAACCGTGACAGTGTGTGTACCGTACCTTCAACTGACAGTATGTGTTCCGTGTATGTAATTGTGGTAGTGTGTGTACTGTGTGTTTAGTGTCCGTCTTTCTGTGACAATGTATGTTTTATGTGTTTAACTGTGACAGTGTGTGTACTGTCTGTTCAGGGCATGTATACCTGTGCCATTGTGTGTACTGCGTGTTTAATTGTGACAATGCGTGTAACTGTGACAGTGTGCGTAGTGTGTTCAACTCTGACAGTGTGTGTATTATGTGTTTAACTGTAACAGTGTGTGTACTGTGTGTTTAACTGTGGCGGTGTGTAGTGTGTTTGTAACTGTGACAGTGTGTGTACTATGTGTGTAACAGTGTATGTGACAGTGTATGTACCGTACCTTCAACTGACAGTGTGTGTACCGTGTATGTAACTGTGGTAGTGTGTGCACTGTGTGTTTAGTGTGTGTCTATCTGTGACAGTGTATGTTCTATGTGTTTAACTGTGACAGTGTGTGTACTGTGTGTGCAACTGTGACAGTGTGTATACTCTATGTTCAGTGTGCGTACCGTGCGTGTTACTGTGACAGTGTGTGTACTGTATGTGTAACCGTGACAGTGTGTGTACCGTACCCTCAACCGACAGTGTGTGTTCCGTGCATGTAACTGTGGTAGTGTGTGCACAATGTGTTTAGTGTGTGTCTATATGCAACAGTCTATGTTCTGTGTGTGTAACTGACAGTGTGTGTACTGTGTGTGCAAATGTGACAATGTGTGTACTCTATGTTTTGTGTGCGTACCGTGTGTGTATCCGTGACAGTGTGTGTACCGTACCTTCAACTGACAGTGTGTGTTCCGTGCATGTAACTGTGGTAGTGTGTGCACTGCGTGTTTAGTGTGTGTCTATTTGTAACAGTCTATGTTCTGTGTGTGTAACTGACAGTGTGTGTACTGTGTGCGTAACTGTGACAGTGTGTGTACCGTGTGTGCAACTGACAGTGTGTGTACTGTGTGCGTAACTGTGACAGTGTGTGCACTATGTGTGTGCAACTGTGACAGTGTGTGTACTGTGTGTGTAACCGTGACAGTGTGTGTACCGTACCTTCAACTGACAGTGTGTGTTCCGTGCATGTAACTGTGGTAGTGTGTGCACTATGTGTTTAGTGTGTGTCTATCTGTAACAGTCTGTGTTCTGTGTGTGTAACTGACAGTGTGTGTACTGTGTGCGTAACTGTGACAGTGTGTGTCTTGTGTGTGCAATTGTGACAGTGTGTGTACTCTATGTTAAGTGTGCGTACCGTGTGTGTAACTGTGACAGTGTGCTGACCGCGTGTGTAACTGTGACAGTGTGTGTACCGTGTGTGCAACTGACAGTGTGTGTACTGTGTGCGTAACTGTGACAGTGTGTGTACTATGTGTGTGCAACTGTGACAGTGTGTGTACTGTCTGTTCATTGTGTACCGTGTGTGTAACTGACAATGTGTGTATCGTGTGTGTAATTGTGACAGTATTTGTACCGTGTGTGTATCTAGTGTGTGTATGATTTATGATGTAATAACTGTGACATTGTGTTAACCATTTATTTACCACCTGTGTAACTTCGGAGGAGTGACCACTTGTAACCAGGTGTCAGATGTGATCACCATTATCTATGCATGTCAGTGATAGCCCTTCTGTGTCTTAACAGTGGGGCAGTTATCTGCCCCGACCTTTTCAAGTGTCAGCGTTCAACGGCCAACAGTACAACACCGCGTGACCGCCCATTCTACGGTTTTAATAATCGAATGTTGTAAGCACAATGACCCAGCTAAGGAATTATTCAGTTGACGAGGGATAGAACATGAGACACAAGACGGTCAGACGCTGTCGCTGAAAGCAGAAAACACGTCTCCATTCATGTTCCACGCCACACGGCAGAATATTCAGGCGCTAACCAGCTCTTATAGAATGCCCTTATTTATTTCAATTACAATATGACACTCTTTGATAGGCGCGACAGATGGTTGCCTGCATTAAAGATCTGAGTTTCACGTCCATAGTAAGCACATGTTGGTGCTGTGAGAATGCTACGTAATAACCACCGCAAGAAATGGACCTCCAGGTCTATGGAATAGCAACTCGAGCTCTTTTAACAGGTCAGTACACATTCATATTTCCTCATACATACCATGTGCTCTACTCTAACGATTCTTCTAAAGACAAACGAAATGTCATTACTATTATTAATGAAAATGCCATAGCTATCTTTTCTGTTAATATCATTAATTTGTTTTGTGTTTTAACTGAAATATTTTTTTGATTATGCTTACGTTTGTTCTGATTTATTTCTGTGGCCACCTAAAGATCTGCTAATTAGCAATGTATACGTTGAAATTGGATGGCCTGCGCTGTGAAACTGGGTAAAACTATCAGCTCCACATGTGAACATACCGACCTACGATATATAATTTCTAATATTACGTACTAGCGTTCTCGTAAACAGCAGCTGTATATTGCTAGCGACAATGCCTGTGATGCTAACAAGTCCAACATAGGCTCAATTCAGGTTAGCTGAGTGAAGGTCAGGGCATTACTCTATAACGACATATTTCAATTACATGTGCAGCGGAACCATATAACAGTGAAGTATCCCAGTTGAAGTACAGCGTACCAGCTGATGTGGACGGGAAGGTCGATGTTATGTATACATATACACCTGCCATGCAACGGCGGCGTGTAAACAGACCAGAAAATCAAGTGATCAATGAACCAGGAAATCCTGTTAATTTTGAATTATCACGCAGACGTACAGAGAACCCACTCCTTGCTACATCTAGGTGTTGCAGAACTTGTCTAATCCCGTCTATATCGAGTCTGCTATTATAGTATATGGAAATCTACGTGTTGTATATCTAGTCTCCCCCGGTCTATATCGAGTCTGCTATTATAGTATAAAACATCTACGTGTTGTATATCTAGTCTCCCCCGGTCTATATCGAGTCTGCTATTATAGTATAAAACATCTACGTGTTGTATATCTAGTCTCCCCCGTCTATATTAAGTCTGCTATTATAGTATAAAACATCTACGTGGTGTATATCTAGTCTCCCCCGGTCTATATCGAGTCTGCTATTATAGTAAAAAACATCTACGTGTTGTATATCTAGTCTCCCCCGTCTATATTAAGTCTGCTATTATAGTATAAAACATCTACGTGGTGTATATCTAGTCTCCCCCGGTCTATATCGAGTCTGCTATTATAGTATAAAACATCTACGTGTTGTATATCTAGTCCCACCGTCTATAACGAGTCTTCTGTTATAGTAAGTAACATCTACGTGTTGTATATCTAGTCTCCCCCGTCTATATTGAGTTTTCTGTGTAGTAAGTAACATCTAGTTTCCACCCGTCTATGACGTGTTTTCTGTAATTATAGTAAATCGTTTCTAAAGTGTTGTATATGTAGTCTCATCCCATCTATAACGAGTCCCGTGTTACAGTACATCAGATCTCGGTGTTACTATCACATGTTCACTAGTTGCTTCGTGTATTAGCACAATCTGATAAGGCTGTGGAAAGGATAATATGTATCGTTACACGAAGAAAGATTATTCGTATCTGTCGCACATTAACAAAACATTTCCAGTCGTTTTTATCATTCAATACAACGCAACAGACTTTAATCAGATATCTTATCAGAATCCACATTAGAAACGTTAAAAATGTATTAAAGATCATAAGTTAAAATAAATGTCATTGGACGTAGAACTGTAGTAATTACGGTGTAAAATACTTGGAATGAGCCGTTTCCTGAAAAAAATAGACAGACTCGAACACACATTATATTGTGGTCAGAATCAACAGGAGCATGATCAAAATACTCAACCAAATGACGTTACGTGTAACCCCGCAATGGAGGTAGCGTCTGTATGGTTGTTGTGTTACTGTAAGGTAACTATACAAACGACGAAACCTAGATTGCAGCATCATTTTATTGAACTAAAATTACACGACCTTCCAAGACTTCACCGTGATAAAATTGTTGGAACAGAAGTCAGATCGACCGTTATCACATAATGCTCTCCAGGCCGCTGTACCCTCTACATCGCTGTACCTCACAAACACAGTCCGGTTTGTGACGTCCCCGCGATATCCAGCGCGCACTTGGCATGCGCAGTCACTGAAGTCAATGTTAACCTTTTCGTCCCACTGCTTCTGGTTGAATCAGGCATAGCTGCGGACCATAAATGAAGTTGCCTTAAGATACGTCATGCATATGTCGTCTAGTTCTGGATGCCCGCAGTGTCGATGGTTTAGCCGTTTGCTGGGTTCGATTCCCTTACTGGTATATTACTGGTGGGATACTGCTTGCTCAAATCGGCATAAAAACATACTCAGTCACGTACTAACGCGAAATGACCTAAGATCATCAAATCTGCAGAATTGGGCAAAATTAGCAAAGAACACCAAGCCAAGTGTCACTTTTTATCCTTCCTTTGAAATACGAATATATGTATGTTTTGGTCACTGCTGTGCCAAAGATTTCGTTAACGATCTTTGTAGTTTAGTGTATGTAAAAAAAGTCTGTCTAGACCAAGCACCGATACTTAAGATGTGTGACTTAACTTTTCGTTTGTTTATCAGGCAAGGTTAAAATACATTTAATGCAGACAATTTATAGCTTCATTATTTGACCTTAGGGGTTATAGAAGGAAAATACAGTATGCTTATTTTGGTTTTTGTGTAAGTGGAAATCGAAGAAAGTGTTGCTGAATTTCATTATTTAACCATGACGTATTCCTGCAACATTTTGATAATGTGATATGTGGCATATTAGTCAGTTAAAAAGGTATTACAGGTGCAAGAAATGAATTTGTAACCACGTGACTCCTGCCATGTTTAAAATATATAATTGAAATTACATAGGCAAAGAGTCTAATAAAGTATGTTTCTAGCTGAAGGTATATTTTATATGAGACATATTTTGCTAACTTTTACAAATTTGAAATTAAGAGAAAAGCCCTTTAAGCACAATGCGATATAATATCGTTAACTTTCAACTGCAAATCAGGGCCCCCAATTGTCTAAAGCGTCGCAAGTCACTGTTTGGAGTTGCTTCCCTTGGGTGTATCAGAAACCTGTGCACGGAGGCTGTGAGTCTTGTCGATGCGCAGCTAGCTTTACGTCTGATCAAGCTTACCAAGCAACTGTTCACATTTCACATCAGCGAATACCTTTATGACCATGTCATTCCTCTTTCACGTTTGTGTCTTTGTTGGCATACATCGATTTACGTCTACATTAAGATTTATGTCTGAAATATGTTATCAGAACTATCGTTTAGACATAAATATACGTCTATAGGCCTTCAACAGCTTGTGCATGTTCTGCAACATTCCATACAACGGATAGAACACACAGTCCTGCGACCTGTGTCATTGACGTCTCCAATAAAACAACAGCTGTACACACAGGCACCAAGGCACTGGCCCAGTTAAAGTATAGATGATAGATATTCTTAAGCAAATAGTCGTCTCCAATATCCATATAATCAGATTCCATTGGACATAACATGAAAATAGCAGTAATATGATATGAACTGATCAGAGAAAATGAGTGACGGCACCTGTAAAAGGTAAACATGCCCTGGCCTTCAGGGTGGAACCCATCTTTCAAACAATATACATGAAGCATATGCGTTGTCTGGTTCCGTACAGCATCACCCTTTGCATGTAAGTAACCGATGTACTTCTGTCTGTAAGAATCCATTGCACGAAATCGTACTGGCTGCATTTTGGGTCTTCGATGCATTAGATCGGAAAGAAAACTCAACGTTTTTTTGACGGAGCGAGACTGTAAAACGACCACGCAGGATCAACTGTACATTTGAGAATATACACAGTTTAGTGTTTCAAATAATAAGGGCAAAACAGTCACTCAAACATCACCGACAATTGACAAGACGTCTTAACGATAGGGAGCTGTGGGTAGTCTAGTGGTTAAAGCGTTCACTGGTCAAGCCTGGGTTCGATTCTCCACATGGGTACAATGAGTGAAGCCAGAATTTCTGGTGTTGCCGTCGTGAAATTGCTGGAATACTGCCAAAAGCGTCGGGTATAAAAGTGCCATGTACTGATGATGATAATCCACGTTTCTGATTCACTAAATCTGTAGAATCTATTTCATCGCCATAAGATGATGAGTATTTGCATTTGAAAGTTTGGAAACCAGAAAACATTTGAAATGCTTCAGGCTTTCTGGAATGTTATCAACAACTTTTTTGAAAACAACACATTGTGCATATCCAGCGGGTCTATATCTATGCCACCGTCGGAGAGAAAACTCATAGTGGGATATTTGACGAAATGTCATATTTGAGGAAGTAACACCACGATTCCATTGCGCTCTACCAATACCACGTGTAAATGTCTCCAAGAACGTGCTTGAATCTCAGTTCATAGAGATACATGTGATAGATTATCAAATAAACCAACTGTGAAGTCTTGAGCTGAATCGATAAATTCTTTAAATAGCTGTATGTTGTTATACATTATTTAGACGTTTAAACTAGGTGAGGCAGCGCTGAAACGGTAAACGTTTGTTAATAAACACGTTCGTTAAAATAGTGTGTTAGTATGGTTTTACGCCGCTTTTAGAAATATTCCAGCAATCTAATGACGGGCAGGGATCGAACCAGGGTCTTCCGCGTGATGAAACAACGCTTTAACCAATGTGCTAACCCACGCCCTGGACGATTGTGAAGTTGATAAGGAGGTATATAGTTGTGTTATTCAAAGCAATGGACCGGAATCTGAGAACATTCAGAAAAAAATGCAGGTGCCCTACTTCAAAGTGTAGAGGCTTGAATGTGTTTATATAAAAGATAACTATAGGCCACTGAAGCAAGGTACCTGAATCATAGTTATACGTATGCTGGGATTTTAAACAAAGCACGCTTATGTCTGGAATCAAATCCTCCTGGCTTCGCCGGCGAATACTACACTATATTGCACACATGCATTTTTTCAAACATATGTTTAAAATCGCACTAGTAACATAGATATCTGTGCAAACAAACCCCATATTTCAATTATGAGTCAAATCAATACTCGGTAAATATAGAGTCTGGTATAGGCAGAAGCTTAGACCTATTACACAGGGTAAGGCGATGCTCTCTTTCCCGGGGATGCCATGATTTGTATTCAATGCAAAGTGAGGTACTTGTAATGCTATCATTCCTTGCTACTCTCGCATCATCTCGCGTCCTGTTACGTGACATATTCCCGGGCGAGCTCGAAGTTCATATATCCAGCGACTGAGATCAGCTTCAAAAACTGAGGAAACCTACCTAGATTTGAGGTGTCTAAGTAGCATAGGCTTCTGAAATGACATTGCTTCATACTGTGTTTATGTATGCGAAAAAAAACAACAATAGTTGCTTGTGCGTCAGAGGCAGTGCAGAGACTCGGTTGTAGAAGCTGCTGCGTGTAGAACTGGGAAAGTGTGTGACACGTGAACTACAGGTGAAGTACACGGCGTGATTTCAGTTGTAGAACTGAAAATATATTTATAGAGCTGGTAAGGTGTTGTGACAGGTGTAGAGCTGGGACGGTGTTATGGCAGGTGTAGAGCTGGGAAGGTGCGGTGGTAGGTGTAGAGCTGGGAAGGTGTTTTGGCAGGCCTAGAGCTTGGAAGGTGTTATGGCATGTGTAGAGCTGGGAAGGTGTGGTGGCAGGTGTAGAGCTTTGATGGTGGTGTGATAGATGTAGGGCGCTGGGAAGGCGTTATGACAGGTGTAGAGCTGGGAAGGTGGTGTGACTGGTGTGGAGTTGGTGAGGTGTTGTGACTGGTGTAGAGCCAGGAAGATGTTGGACAGGTGTAGTGTTATGGCAGGTGTAAAGCCAGGATGGTGTGGCAGGTGTAGAGTTGGTAAGGTGTTGTGACAAGTATTGCGCATGGAAGCTGTTGTGATAGGTGTAGAGATGGTAAGGTGTTGTGGTAGATGTAGAGCCAGGAAGGTGTTGTGGTAGATGTAGAACTGGTAACGTGGTGTGACAGGTGTAGAGTCCAAGAGCATGTTCCGTTTTACCTCACAAGTTGTAGAATATCGAGATAAAACGCTGGACCTTTGGAATATAGCTCGGCATAGAGGGTGAGTAGCCCATTAGAAAGTCATCCCGGTTCAGGTAACATTTGGTAGTTCTATTGTTGAAAGGTGAATAGCTTGAATTGTCTCCACCACTTCCTTGTTTTCACCTCCTTTTTCCCCTCTTTTGAAAGAAGCAAGGATGTAAACACCGCTCCTTACCTCCGCGAACAAGGATAGGTGGAAAGCTCGAAATATCTTCCTCCCCAGAAATTAGGAGCGAGTTTGAGGAGTCCCACATAACACGTTCTAGGTAAAAGCAGCTTTAAAAGATAGAAGATGCTGATTCTGATCGGTTTATTTCAGTTTTGAAAGGGAGTATTCAGGATGTGCTCGTTTCCCCTGTTTACTCTCATTTTGTTCAGATAAAAAGAAGAATGTTTACGACATATATCCTTGCTTTGTTACCCACGCTTGATTTCTATATTTCACAGAAACATCCTCTTTACATTTCATAAACCACAATGCTCCATTGCAAAGGGATTTCGCGTCATTGTCGAAATGAACGTTAATTGATTCCGAATCTGAGCAGTCAATCAACTGTGTACAAACTTTACATTCGTGTAGCCATTAAAAACATAACGTATGGCCAATGTTAAGATATTATGAAAATTATTTTTTGTTGTTAATCAGCCGCTTTAATAAACACCACTGCAAACACTTTCCAGTAATACTTACAAAATCTATCACTCTAAACACAATTCTAATTTTGTTAGAATGTTGGATGATACTGACTTTTACACAATTTATTGCCATAGATGTCATCTGATGACATCTGATCTATCTTTGATGTCAACAGAGATTGTAATATTCAAAATACGTTTTGAATGAAAGTAATATTTCATACCATTTGCTAATTTGCAATGAAAGAAAATTCAATCAAGATTTCCCCGAAAGGTATATTTTCTGAAGAAAAAGTGTTAAATTCAGGAAATGCCGATGTCAATAATGGTATGGTCATTTAAATGCATATTACGAGTCGACACTTTATCAAAACAAGCAAGTTTGTATTCATGCTGATGCAAGTCTAATGGCGAAGCATAATATAAACATATATTTTAGATTTCAATTAGTTAGTGAGTACAATATCACGTTGGTGTTACCCGCTAATTTGATCACAGTCAATACGTTGACACTGTACATGTACAGACAGACAGACAGACAGACAGACGGAGGTATTACAGTAAAATACAGTATTGCAATGATATCCTCCCATTTATTACACAGGGAGTTAAGCTTCTTCTGATGCGCAGTTTTGGCTAGTCCATTATTGGTGTAGGTATAGCGGCAATAAACTCCTAAACTGACTGTGTAACAACAGGCAATATCAGAGTGTGTGTAACAAATGAGAGACAACCGTTGCAATTTGCCGATAATGTATATTGCATGCACTTATTCTATTTTCAAAGTTCGTCAGGTTACACAACGTGCGTTGAACAATTTGTACAAGAACATAGGTGTAGCTTGGATTGTTCTATCAATGGACTGCATGAGCTGAGCAAATTTTATGTAAAGTTGGATTTTCAATGAAATATTGGTTGATATATGTTTTCCACAGATGGTGATACTTGGAACATGGGAGAACATGGCATTCATCGTGGATGACCTTGGTATAATTTGCACATTTCTCATAATCTTTGACCGCGGATTATATTTTCCTGACGACCAGATTCATTAGTAAGTTGAAGCTGTTGTGATTTTACACAGATATATGAAGGGATATTGAGGAATGAAGTACAAAAACTAACATATCTATATCGTTATAGTAACACTATACACTGATTTTAAATCGGTAACCTTTTATAGTGTAAATAGTGCAAGCATGGAATAAAGAAAGGGCTTCAGAGGACACGATTCAAATTGCAATTCGCAAGTTATCCAAACTTCAACTGACAGTGGCCACAAACGTTGACTTTAAAGGTAATAATACATTTATTGAATTTTGAGCAATTTAAACCTCCCCAGGTACATGGTCAAAGTGTCGGCCCAGAGCGCGATTGGTTTGATTCCCATGATCGGCACATTCCATGTAATGGAAATTATGAGGCAATATTGTAAGGTTAGAGTGAATTGTCAAGCAACAAGAAGCCACTCGTGCAAAGGAAACACTGCAAGTAAGGGTTTTGTAAAAAATCTAATTATCCTTTGGGATGCTGATTAAGAGCGCGAGATTACAACAAAACCAATTTGAACAAAATGCAGACAAAATCTGTCGTAAACAGGAAACCAGATCAGCACTAAACTGGGACACATTGGTGCCCATGGGAAGTCTACGTCTTGTCTAAATGTCTCACTGCCACATTTACATGGAAGTCCAGAATTTCACATTGTTTTCTAGGTAAACCCCAGACAACTTTTACTTTTAGTTGTTTACACGTTGCCCTGAATCTGTAGCTATCGGCATCTGCGGTCACGTCGTTTGAGGAACACTGCACCAGATTGTTTCTTAACGCTTGTCTTTGCGTTAGTCATAGGGGTCAGTTGTATACAAAGATGGCAGAGGCAGATGTGTAACAGAAATAAACCTAGTTATTGTTTGAGATTGTAACAAATCAAGCAAAACCTTTGAGGTTTTGGAATCTGCATGGTACTGATTCCAGCTGTCCCAAATACTTTCCGTACCAATAGGGAAAGTCCTACCTTGATTGCGAAAAAAATCCAGCTTAGTCTTTGAGACCGGGGCTTGGTGACTTAGTGACTAGACTCAGCAATATATCTTTCCTTGCAAGGGGATTTGTAATCAGTGCGGGTAAAGCATATTGGACATCGCTTGCATGACAGATACCTTTGTTAGTTAAACTACTAGCTTTATTTCAACTGCTCTCATGTTTTGATCAAACACTGAATGAAGTGATAAATGCGTATACACACAGATGGTTCTGTTATTAGAGGAGAGGAAAACAACAAGTCCTCGTGCAAGACATCTTGCTGCTTACTGTGTCACAAGTGTTTTCGTCCAGTTTCGTTCCCACTCTTCCAGTCTTTCCACTCTGAAAGACACTTCACTGGTTTGTATTTATTGTGTCCATTACTTGGAGCTTCGGCAGTATTCAAATGGTTTTAAAGATGTAATTTTATGTGGCAGGATATAGCACACAACCTTTTGGGCATTGTTGGAGTAACTGCTGAACATTGTTTTGTCACAAATAATTATATGACTTACGAAGTGGAAGCTGTGTCAGCCATTGTGGAATACATTACGATCTTCAAAATACACGTGTGCATCCTCACAAAATTGAAGAACTTGGACAAAAGGGAAAGAGAAGAAAGTAAATTACGTTTAAAACATTCAGTTTCCGTCTTGGCACATTTCAAATACTGAAAAAAAATCATTGTGTGTAGTGGAATATTTTCTAGTTTTGCCAAATTAGTTCAAGGAAAGGTCAAGATCTATATAACCATCGATTCTGTAGACTGCTACTGTTCCACTAATCAACTGAAGTTCTTTGAGTACTGAGATTTCTGTCAAGGGTATTACCTTGTTATTCTAGCAGCCCCTGTGGTTCCTGAAGATCTGGCAACAAAACCTTCAGTAGCGACGCGTGGAACATTTCCAAACATACGGAGGCAAGAAAGAAACTTCACATTCTTTCTGCAGGGTACTATAAAAGAACAAGTGATGGTAAGATGGTTAAATAGTTATTATGTCATTGCTGAGATCTATGTGATGTGCTCGATACACTGACGGTGCCACAATCAGATCCAACAGGCTACACCGCCGTTACAAAACATGGGTATACAGAATGGAGATTGGCAGCCCGTAACCGATTTCGAATGGTCTTTGAGGACAGTCGACCTCTAAACATCTCAGCCCTGGTTCGTGTAGCCGGCAGAAATCTGTCACGTAGGTGACGTAGGACGATTTGACGGTCTTCTGTTCGTGACGTCACACGTGGACGACCCGACCTTGGGCGATCAAAAGTCGTGCCAGTTTGTTGTAGACGATCTCGCAAGTCATACAGAGTACGACGGCTGCATCCCATTGCTTTTGCGACGTCAATAACTGATCTTCCCGCTTGCAACAACGTTCACGTTGGATATTTAACAATCGTGGCATTTAAAGTACCGTTAGAATTGTGGTTTAAAAGTTTGCTTTTTTTTCAATTCTTGAGGCCAATGCAAACACGTGCAAATGAAGAAAACTTCGATGGAAAGATCACATGATCGACTGCACGTGCAAAACTTGATTTGGCCCCAACGCCATTTCCACGATGAATAGATGGGTTAGAGTGGGTTTTGCTAACGTTTTTCTAGAGTGGAATGATAGGGATCCCATTTCGGATACATAGATGTATCATCAGAGAAAATATATTCTTTTTCTAAAATGACCACAAGTGACGACTGAAGGGGACAGCAATTTTGGTTGTTTTGGGGAAGACTTCGCATACGCATGTGATTGTTTAGGACTAACTTGTGTAGCGGGGTGTACGACGTACTTACAAACACATGGCGATGACAATATGTGTCATACTGAGTCATGGACACAGGCTTGTGGAATACCATATGGAATCGTACAAAAGTGATATTGTATGTTTAAGGAGCTGGTTCAGATATTTCATGTTTGTCTAGTAAGTATTCCCGTTCAGTTGGGTTCAGTGCCTGCATCAAAGAAGAACAGGATTATGCTCACAAATCTCATTGACTGTTATACTGTTATACACTTGTGTGCAGCAACGAACAAACTGCCCAACGAGAATGAGAATGGCTATGCGTTTCAGCAATATTCCAGCAAATATCACGACGAGTCCATAGATGGGTTTCACATTTGTACTTCACATGTGTACCCATATAGGGAATCAAACCAGTGCCTTCAGCGTGACAACTACTAGGCTACCTCACTGCCCCTGCTTGTACCTTTAATACTTTGAACGCTGAGTGATACACAGAAGCTGGGATATTTTTCACATCTGGTCAAAATAGGAACTCTACTCACTAGGATGTTAGAACTGTACATGTGTGTTTTCCGGATTGGAAACTGGTTTCGAAATCAAGATGAGAAGAAGAAAAAAACACTCAGCGAAGCGCATTACACGGTTCTGGAGAATTGACAACTAGTAGTGAATGAGTCATTCGGCATTAATTGTTCGGTGAACGGGGTTGATTAGCAGCTGTTTAATACAGCAAATTGCAAATTCTTTTGTGATTTCGCGAAAAGAGGCTTGTATCGCTTTTGTTAGTCTATAATGGACCAGGTGACGCTTTAGAAATATGGCTTTTGAAAGTGCTGTCAGTAATTGAACATTTCACAGTAAGTATAGGAACGGGACACATTCAGTATATTGGGTGCAGATATATACGCAGATAAATAGATTTATATTCAGTAGATTACCATACAAACTCTTTTCTCTATAACACTATAAGAACGACACTGTCACTGTTGACTGCATTCAGGCGTTAATTTTAAGTGAAACTTAAGAACTGCTTAATATGTTTTCCCTTAATTATTATTTATTTACATACTACGTGTTATATCGTCCGGGACATAAATTATATAGAAGCTGGAACAGGAACGTTCCCTGGCCTGATTTGCCGTGTTACAGCAGACGCAACAATGTTTAATTGTTGAATGGTTGAATGTTGTGTTTCGCCGCACTCAGAAATTGCCCAGCTATATGGCGATAATCTGTAAATATTACAGCAATATATCAAGACAATTCAGTGATCAGCAGCATGAGCATCGATTTTTGACAATCGTGGGTAGCTGAAGAACAATCCTAACTATGCGATGTAGACTTACAATTCAGGGTTCGCGGCTTGGGGCTGGGTTCGACTTATTGAATTTACTCTTTTGCGTAATGTCATCAGGTTACACTGACAATAATCCGATCAGTTTAATTTACACAAGCATAATCATAAATGAAAACAAACATGCCAAATGCAGACGAATCTTATCAAAACATACTGATAGTGTCTGTAGAGTTTTGTTTAAAAAACAGTCTGCCATTCTCACGGGTGGCTGCCAACATTATTTGAATATTAAATGAATTTACCGTGTTTTCCGTGATGTATGCACATACACAAAACACTCGAGGCAAACACGTACAGTGCCTTCTACTTTGTGCAGATGCTTCACAGTACTATAATATGTACCATCTGCGACGATTCTGCCCTCGGCATACTCGACAACGGAGACAGTTGTAAGCGATTGCTATAAGAACAGCTTACATAGTGAGGCCCCCGAATCAGCATGCGCTCAGATAGATTGTGTACCTCGCGTTCGTTCTGGTCGTGGAAACGCTGAGACTGACATGATATATGTCGCTTACTGACAGTACAGTTGTTATAAGCAATATATCAACCACCGGGTTACAGTACAGACATTATAGGCCAGGCATCAACAATACAGCCGTTATAGGTCAAGCATCAACCATTGGGTTAAAGTACACAGGTTATAGGTCAAGCATCAACCACCGGGTTACAGTACAGCCGTTATAGGTCAAACATCAACCACCGGGTTACAGTACAGCCTTTATACGTCAATTATCAACCACCGAGTTACAGTACGGCGGTTATAGGTCAAAGATCAACCACCGGGTTACAGTACAGCGGTTATACGTCAAGTATCAACCACCGAATTATAGTACAGCGGTTATACGTCAAGCATCAACCACCGAGTTATAGTACAGCGGTTATACGTCAAGCATCAACCACCGAATTATAGTACAGCGGTTATACGTCAAGTATCAACCACCGAATTATAGTACAGCGGTTATACGTCAAGTATCAACCACCGAATTATAGTACAGCGGTTATACGTCAAGCATCAACCACCGAATTATAGTACAGCGGTTATACGTCAAGTATCAACCACCGAATTATAGTACAGCGGTTATACGTCAAGTATCAACCACCGAATTATAGTACAGCGGTTATACGTCAAGCATCAACCACCGAATTATAGTACAGCGGTTATACGTCAAGCATCAACCACCGAATTATAGTACAGCGGTTATACGTCAAGTATCAACCACCGAATTATAGTACAGCGGTTATACGTCAAGTATCAACCACCGAATTATAGTACAGCGGTTATACGTCAAGCATCAACCACCGAATTATAGTACAGCGGTTATACGTCAAGCATCAACCACCGAATTATAGTACAGCGGTTATACGTCAAGCATCAACCACCGAATTATAGTACAGCGGTTATACGTCAAGCATCAACCACCGAATTATAGTACAGCGGTTATACGTCAAGTATCAACCACCGAATTATAGTACAGCGGTTATACGTCAAGCATCAACCACCGAATTATAGTACAGCGGTTATACGTCAAGCATCAACCACCGAATTATAGTACAGCGGTTATACGTCAAGCATCAACCACCGAGTTATAGTACAGCGGTTATACGTCAAGCATCAACCACCGAGTTACAGTACAGCGGTTATAGGTCAAAGAGCAACCACCGGGTTACAGTACAGCCGTTATAGGTCAAACATCAACCACCGAGTTACAGTACGGCGGTTATAGGTCAAAGATCAACCACCGGGTTACAGTACAGCCGTTATAGGTCGAACATCAACCACTGGGTTACAGTACAGCCGTTAGAGGTCAAACATCAACCAATCAACGGTTCAACGACTGGGTTACAGTACAGCCAATGTGGGTCCCAGATCGACCATTGGGTTACAGTAGAGCCGATATAGCTCACAAATCGACCATTGGGTTACAGTACATCTGATATAGCTCACAAATCTAAAACTGGGTTACAGTACAGCCGATATAGCTCACAAATCTAAAACTGGGTTACAGTACATCCGATGTAGCTCACACATCGACCACTGGGTTACAGTACAGCTGATATAGCTCACAAACCGATCACTCGGTTACAGTACAGCCGATATAGCTCGACCATTGGGTTACAGTACAACTGATATAGCTCACAAATCGACCACTGGGCTACAGTATAGCCGATAGCTGACATATAGTGATTGGGTTGCAGAACATATCAGTTAGTGGATCACGGAACACCTCGAGTGTGACATTCATTTGAAACTGAAAGTGTTATATGCACTTAATCAGTAGGTTAGTCAGCACTGGTGCAATACCATACGAAAATATATTCCTTTATATGGGGTATATGCATACTGGGAACGTTTACTTGATCGAATCGTCAGACTGCCTTGAACCAAGTCTGTGTCCAAATTGTGGCTTTTCCCAATAAAAAGTTTTCGTAGGATATTCTACTCTGTCCAAGACTGTGTCTAAATATGGACTGGAAGATCTGAAGGCAGGTTGTTGTTGTCTGTGCCGGGGATGTGGCTGAGCCGGCTGCGGCTACGACAGAGGGTGTCAAGGTCGTTTGATTCAGACTCCGATTGATCTGTTTGTTTGTTGAATAACAAGATGGACTACAAGACAGGGAGCCTGTACCTCCTCATAAATTGATACCATTCATAGGTCTGCGATGTATCAGCATGAACACCAGGTGCTATTAAATTGATTTTTAGTTAATGAAGAATTTACATCATCATCGAATTTGTAACCATTAAAATTCACACTCAACTAAACAACAACTGGGCAAATGAACGTTACCACTTTTAAAGTAACAGTGTAGACAACAAGAACGCTGTACAGGTTTGAACCCAAGTAGAAAATATCCCCCAGAACATGACATGGTACCGCGAACAACGCGACTCTCAGAAAATAAATAAATAAATAAATAAATAAATAAATAAATAAATAAATAAATAAATAAATAAATAAATAAATAAATAAATAAAAAGAGCCATCACGGATATTAGACTTACATAGGGTCTGGCCAATATGGGGGCTTCACAACGTCATCCTTGGGATGACCTTGCCCCGTATACACCATCAGGGCAGACTGCAATGGGCACGAACTGTACGTCGGTGGCAGCGACGTGACTGGGAGAGAATACGCTTTACAGATGGAAATCAGTTCTGAAACGGTGACAGAGCTCGAGTTTAACGCTGTAATATATCAATATCATTTACCAACAAGTGATGTACTGACGTCACCCAAGACCAGTTGATGTATTCACCTATTACTTGTAGCGTTATAGTATCACAGTATGCTGCGGATTTCATATATGTCATTGATGATAGAGGTGAGATGCAAACCTTTGTTGCAGTTTAAAGAATATTGAGCGCGTATGTTGCACGTATTATTCATCGCTGTCCTCCAAGTAGGTTCACTGCTGAGGAATTATGTGAAAGCTATACCAGTGTTTTATCTGCACTTAGATGTTTGTGAAGGCCTAACATGGGTACAGTTGAAAAAGTTACGATTTGATAGAATTGTAATAAAAAAATATAATCAGGCATTATGTTTGCTACTAGTATATTTTTTAATTCTCTCTTACAATCACATCGTAAAGCAAACCTGTTATGTAAAGACAGTGCACTCTGCTCAGGTGACATGAAGACATTTGTCCGCAGACAAATTTCATTTATTATTTCTCTAGGGCAATAATACTTTGAAAATAGATTTGCAAGGTTTAGTGTCATTGACGTCACGACGTCTCATCGGGCCTCGGCGACACGTGATTGGGGCTTGTCGTGTCGTATTGCATGTTCTACATACAGTCTGTGTCAAGTATGTCAGTAGGAAGTAGGGACTACCGAACACGTGCCTTGATAGTACCGCAGAGGTGAACTAAATGTACTTTGCCTAGTTAGTAGACTGGAGATACCCAGCTGGACTTTTAGTAGATTGGAGGTACTTAGCTTGAGTTTCAGTAGTCTAGACTTACTTAGCGTAAGGTTTTGACTAGTAGATTGCAGGTACCGAAGCTACAGTACATTGCGGGTATCCATGTTGAGCTGTCGTAAACTGTAGGTACTTCGCTTGAGCTGTAGTAGATTGCAGGTACCTATGTTGTGCTCTAGTAGATTGCAGCTGCAGGTACCTATGTTGTGCTCTAGTAGACTGCAGGTAGGTAACTTTGAGTTGTAGTAGACTGGAGTTGTAGTATATTACAGGTACCTATCTGGAGTTGTAGTAGATGGTAGACACCTGGCTTCAACTGTAATAGATTGTAGGTAGCTAGCTTGAGCTGTAGTAGATTGGAGGTAGTCAGCTTGAGCTGTAGTAGACCGTAAGTAGCCAGCTGAAGTTATAGTACATTGCAAGTAGCTATCATGATCTGTAGTAGAGTGCAGGTACATGGTCTGAGCTGTAGTAGATACTACCTTGCTTGACTTGTAGTACATTACAGAGACCTAGCCTGATCCACAGCAGATTGTAGGTAGCTAGACTGAACTGTAGTAGATTGGACGCACCCGACTTGAGCTGTAGTAGATTGGGCGCACCCGACTTGAGCTGTAATAGATTAGACGCACCCGACTTGAGCTACAGTAGACTGGAGGCACCTAGTTTGAGCTGTAGTAGATTCGACGCACCTGACTTGAGCTATAGTAGACTGGAGGCACCTAGCTTGCGCTGTAGTAGATTGGAAGCACCTAGCTTGAGCTATAGTAGATTGGAGGCGCAACGTACGATTAACAAGAGTTCTTACGGAGTTTTGTTTGCATTCAATGTAAGAAACAGTGAGAAATTTAGCACTGAACTTTAGCAAATTTATCTTGTGTGCCTGGAAGGGTTTTATTCATCGCTTTCATTTATGTGCACCAAGTTATTTTGTTTGGATGTTCAGCATAAAGGTATATACGTAAAGTCTACTCTTAAATGTATTTAACTGATTCATCATAAAAATGACTCTCTTCTTCTGGTAAAGAAATTGCAAAACTATTTCAATCTGATAGTCTCTCCTGGCAAACCTCTTTACGGTTATAACAGCTTGCACAATGCCTCGTGAGTAACTTGTATGTTATAGCTAAAAGCAAGATCATCAATAGCATTACTTGTCATCATTGTGAAATGATTTATGTCAAAGCAGTGTTTTAAACGAGTCGGCCAGCATACTACTAGGTATCAACAGAAATATTTCTAAGTTTATGCGCCACCATATCACTTCGAAATTCACTCAATCCTTTGAATGTAAGGTAGGCTATTGATGGAAATGTAAAGGCCAACATTTAGCCATAAATGCACCTGCGCTTTTAGAAAGTCCAGAAGCTTGATGCGAAGCGGTCCGTCTTGCCTTGGTGTTGTCAGCGCGAACGTACTGGTTAAAACAGGCAAGTGATATGATGGATTATCTGATGGTAGGTAGGTGTATATTGGTATCTTCAGACAGAAGAATTGGTTATGTCAGTACAATGATAATCTTTAGTGAGGAGTCAAACTTTGAGTCAAATACAATTTCGAAGTGGTGAAACATCAGATGTCAGATTTCGATGGGATCGGGGCTAATCTAACGAACAAAGTATCAGCTGATCCATGCACACCAAGGGCACGCAACTCTGGAGAGTTTAACTACTCAAGCGAAGAGGTGTCAATTCTCCCCATCATTAAAGTCCTTAATACAGGAATCTGATTACAACCAAAGTGAAACAATATACTTTCTAATCAGTTTCATTTGAAAGTCGAGTTTTTCATACAACTGGCAAGATCCATAAACGCCTCCGAGCAGTGTTTTAAATATAGACTATATATAGCCCCAGGGTTGGATTGTATTCAATTTTCGGTGTCACATCTCAGGCAGTTGTCTCTCGGGAATCGGTAGCGCACGCTATGAACATAGGGTTGTCACTAACAGCCAGGCTAAGCTCGACTCCGCCAGTTAAACCTCACGGTGTGATTTCAATCATCTTTTGTCGTAAATCGGCTCAGAATCTGTTACCATAAAGCGGTTCGATATCCTGTGACTGTTCATTCCGCAAGAGAGCAATAGTTGCATGGGGGCACTTTGTCGCTCTTCTTCTGGTCGTGAACCTCAGTAGCGACGGAGGGGAATCTAAATGACGCTTTCTCTTGCTTTCTACTGCATTCACATTGAATATTCTTTCTTGGCTTGGCGCTGCTTAGTGATAATTCAAAACCATTTGTGGACCTTAATGAGATCGTGATTTCGTTTTTGTTCTGAACCCAGCATCGACTTGTGTTTCGCGGCGTTATGTAAGGAGCCGGAGTGCAGTATTAAACGGTTAAGCCCCCGACCGTCACGATCAATTTGAGGAGAATCTATGGAACTGCTTTTTCACATTTGCCAGGTTTGAAACTTTAAGAGTCTGTATTTGATGATTATTTTCAAAATTGAAAAGATTTCAAGAGAGGCGACTGTAAAGTTTCCCTTATCCGTTTCCAGTCAATATACGTCCGGTTCTCGTTGAAGTCAATTTAGTAAGGATTTCGAAAGGTCATAAAAAGGATGTAAAGATTTGTTTGTTTTTAATTGCCACGAGTCCGGTGTGACTGGAATTAGCCTCAGTGGATTCCACGTTTAAATACGTAACTACTAGGATCAAAGACATCAGCTGTTTTTTAGTCATTTACTTTATTTGAAGCAATTGTGATGATACATGACCCTATGTCGACGTCGTGATGAGGTTATGTATAGCGGAGTACTTGCATGATTCATAACTACTAGTCAGTGAAATGGGTTTAAAGTCAATTTATTCCTATTCGCAAGGGCAGAATGGGGCCATGCTGATATATATAGGATCTCCTGTCTTAACATTCATAGCACACGTCGAGGAGGAAGGGGAGATCGCGCGGATGCCAGTTTTAATAGAGCGTATTCAAAACAGATCTGTAATCTGTCACATGTGGTCATAAAAAATCATCGTCGTTTCCCTGAGGAGGTGAGGAGAAGTTACTGAGGAGACAAACGTTATCATCACCGTGCAACTTTAACCCCACAAGCAACAGATTGCGTAAGTCTGCAAGCTCCCTACACTGCCGGTGCTTGTGCCGTGACCTATATGAAGCGGTTCTCTCAGACTGGCCACACATATGCTCGGGATAGAGAGAGGAGCCTCGACTCATGAATGATACAACAGCATACTGCATAACGCCATGACTCGCTGACAGCCCAGCGTCCGATGGTTGCCATAGCAACGTATTACGAAGTAGGCTAGCTCGGATGTTGTCACTTACATCTTTCTCCTATGATTGTTACAGTTTGGTTGATGACTTTTCTGTCGGCGGCCTCAAAGAACACAGAGTGCCACTCGGGTAAGTACATCACAAGTCTGCTTCTCAAGCTGTAATGACGTTTCAGTATCATGATCTGTTTACGTGTAGTAGAATAGAAATAATATCTCAAAAGTTACTAAGACTTGTCCAGTTCTGGCATTGAGTGGGGTGCCATAACTTTAACATCTCATGTGCAATACAGTTTTGTTATGGACACGTGTATTAACGCTCGCCTTGTAATCATGTATTTTGTTGTATTTTTTTCATAACATCCAATCTAGCGCCTAAAGTTATATTTTGAAATATTTGGTGATTCAGATTGAGGATTCTTACTTGATGAACTGAACATATCTGAAGCTACCTTTCTATGGCACTCTTATCATAAATTACTGTTTCCCACAATAACAGCGAAAGTTTCAGATCGTTACAACCAAACATTCTCATAAATCGAAGTTTAACGGCGACTAAACTATCAGTTTCGTTTTATAACGATTTTACGAAGAGCAATTACTGCTTCTAATTTAAAGTGAATTCGCTTACTATCAGACGCCTACCGGTTCCTCAACAGCCGATAGTACATATGCAGCCGTTTTGTGTAGCTGAGTGAGCATCGATCAGTTAAGCGGGGTACAACTGTTGTGTAAGCTGGGTACAACTGAACGCTGACTCAGCCAGGATGACCACTGCGGTTGTCAGGTCAGACTCAGAGCCACGACTCAGGACCAGAGCCGTTCTTCTTGAAGAGCATATGAGAACGCGAAGGATTATCATCTTCGTTTCCTGGTTAATACCTAAATAGGAAGAATGTAACTCTCGCAAAAAAAAAACACGTGCAAATATACTTCGTGTCTATGAAAGCCACATACATCCCGTGTACAAGTGTTTTTGTGTTCACAGAAGTGATTTGTGCATGCACGTGTTCAATGCTCCCAGAGAGCATGCATACGCAGTCGTGTTCGTAGAATTCACATATATCATGTACACATGCACGTGGTCTTAGTGTTTACAGAAATCATGCATCCATTCTCTGTGCCTTCGCGTTTATCATGTATGCACATGTATTTACGTGTTCGTAACGTTCACAAGCACCTTGACGGGCACATGCGCCTTTCGTTCACAGGTATAAAGTGAAGATGAACGGTGGCTTAGTGTCCACATTTATCATGTGTGGGCCTAACTGCCTGCACCCCTACGTTTACACAAACAAAGGACATTTAAAACATAATATAACACTAAAACGTTGTTAGCTTGTGATTATATAAGTCATTTTCGATGATCCACTAAGTGTATGAGTCTCTGTAACCCCATTTAGCAATAAAAAGAATTTAATATTTCAGGTTCAATATTAATGTGCCTCAGTAGACTAGTCAACCCAGAAGCTTGATCCTCGACATTTATAGTTACTATATATACCTACTGCACCTAAGGTCAAGCTAAGATTAATATGAGGCCATTATTGAAAGCAGGGTGATAGGATATCTGAGTGATGATAGGAAGAGAAACCACTGCAAGGGTTCAACATTACTAAACAATCTTCTTATCCTGCGTATCCGTGGCGCATGGACAGTCCAGTGGTTAAAACATTCTCTGGTTACGCCAAAGGCTCAAGTTCGTCTCCCCACAAAACAACATGTGAAACATTGATCACATGTGTCTATCATTTGCTTGGTGCATATTACCCACCTCTACGTCCACCATAAACAGATACACAATAACCTGTTTCCAGCTTCGTAAGAAATCAAAGGCGTCCAATCCGACTCCATGTATAAGCATGGATCTTCCGTCATGACACAGTGATGTTACCATATGTTCGCTAGAAGAACACACGCAAAGGAAAGTCAAATACTCATGGGAGAAACCAGTGATAAACACAGAATTTGGAATTTAGTCACATGACCACATAGAATGAGCTAAGGCATCGCCCTTTAAAAATGCTCAACTCAGCGTCATCACTCTAACAAAGCTTCGTCGTTTTGTTGTCTCACAATGTATAATCGATCTTTTGTCAGAGCTTTTTAGTAAGTTTATTCGTTTTGTTTTTAATAAGGCAGCACATGACTGTACTATTGTCAAACAAAGAATCACCGTTTTATTTTCTTCCAAAGTAAAATCGTTTTATTGTCAACAAATCGACTCTATTTGCTCTATTTTCGAACAAAGCATCAACATAATAGTACCTTACAAAGAATCACCGCTTACTGTCTTATATATTCTCCTCATTCTAATATGCAATGAAGTGTATACATTCTGTTGTCCGAGACGTATATACACTGTCTAACAAAGCAGCATCACCCTTGTACAAGATTTACAATTCTAATGACCACATGCAGTAAAACATAGAATTACTGGCTTATAAAATACCACCGTTCTAGTGTCTGTTATCAAAAGTGACTTCTCCGTGTTAATATCAGATATGGCTTGCCATTTTTTCAGTTCGAATGCTGATGGCATATCCACGTTGCAAGTATCGTTTGCGGTACTTAAGGTGATTTGCTTACATTAAGAGTTATAGTTATGCCAGATCCATGTTCCTTCTATGTTCGTTCTTTGATATTATGATATGCTGCTATGGTAATACAAGGTTGAATACAAAGTAGCGAATCGTCAGTTAATTGCATTTTTACAATGTTTGTGAACTATGACGTAGTTAGAATTTGTCACGTGACTGTTGCCTCGTGTTTTGTGACTGGGTCCATCTTACCTCGAACCTCTAGAATCTCGAGGATGAGTAAATGTAGAGGAGTTAAAGGGCTGCAGTTGTCACCGTCGTATGATTGGTGGAAGTGGTAGCAGTAGCAGGGTCGAAGAAGTGGCGGTGGTGACGACGTTAGGAGAAGTGGTTGTAGTGGTGACGGCGTTAGGAGAAATGGTTGTAGTGGTGACGGCGTTAGGAGAAGTGGTTGTAGTGGTGACGGCGTTAGGAGAAGTGGTTGTAGTGGTGACGGCGTTAGCAGTAGTGGTTGTAGTTTTAGCGGTGTTAGCAGCAGTGGTTGTAGTTGCGGCGATGCTAGGAGTAGTGGTTGTACTGGTGGCGATGTTAGCAGTAATGGCTGTAGTGGTGGCGGTGTTAGGAGTAGTGGTTGTAGTGGTGGCGGTGTTAGCAGTGGTAGTTGTAGTGGCGGCGGTGTTAGGAGTAGTGGTTGTAATTGTGGTGGTGTTAGGAGTGGTAGTTGTAGTGGCGGCGGTGTTAGGAGTAGTGTTTGTAGTGGTAACGGAGTAGTGGTTGTATTGGTGGCTGTGTTAGGAGTGGTAGTTGTAGTTGTGGCGGTGTTAGGTGTAGTGGTTGTAGCGGTAGCGGTGTTAGCAGTAGTGGCTGTAGTGGCGGCGGTGTTAGGAGTAGTGGTTGTAGTGGTGGCGTTGTTAGGATTAGTGGTTGTAATGGTGGCTGTGTTGGGTGTAGTGGTTACCAAAAACTGTTAACAAACCCTACGTCGTTGTGTATGTTTCTGTCGTACAAGTTGCTGGTTTCTTCTGGCACAAATTACTGTAAGGAGTCTGAAGGAACTGCAAGTCACAAAATACTGTTTACTGAGTTGTAGTGCATGACTCGAAGGCACTTGGCCAGATACTGGCTATGACATAACAGAGGAACGGCAGCGACTTTCATTTGTGTGTGTTGCAACTTATCTTGATAAAAGTCAGATACTGAACACCTGGTGTGTGTGTTGTTTTGAAACTCTTCAAGGTTTCTTAGTGTGTGTTGTTTTGAAACTCTTCAAGGTTTCCTAGTGTGTGTTATTTTGAAACAGTTCAAGGTTTCCTGGAGTGTGTGTTATTTTTATAACTCTTTAATGTTTCCTGGCGAGTGCGTTGTTTTGAAACTCTTCAAGGTTTGCACATACGGGTCTTAGACACCTAATACGAAGGGCACAGTCGATGCCTCGGAATACGTTGTCACTGTGGATCTCGAGCAAAGAAGTTTAAATCGTTTGAGTAAGACAGACGGTTGACATCTCTCCGCATTCATTCCAGGGTAAAGACATTCAGTTATGCGACAAGTATACAGAAATCATTTCACAGATATCTGATTTGGATGTGCAATCCTGATTGACAGTAAAAGAAACAATGTTTGGAAGCGTTAGATCTCAGAGGAATTATTTTGAACGGGGTCCCGATGTTCGTCAGTTATGACAACTGAAAATATTTGCAATAGGTTCCACCGATGAGGCAGGATACTCTGACCTTTTCGTCAATATCTGGTGACCTCACCGTTTCATGGTGACTGCAAAACACATGTTTAGTTGTCGGAGTAGTACACCGAGCTATACAGCGAGTAATGACAGCTACTAGTATATACATATGAACTTAAGGTACACAAAGGCCCTGCCGAAGAAGTGGAGAACAAACTTTGTGCAATCACATCATGTGTATTTAAGACACCTTTCGATAGATTGGCGAAAATGAGTGGTAATAAAGACAGCATTACCAGCAGTACTTGCATTTATTAGTGTAGTAAGATTAGCATCACTAGCGTCAGTGTTTTTTTTATCATACTAGACATTCGTAGAGCGCCGATATCCAGTTCGCCAGTGCAACTGCTCAAAGGCGCTTTGATTTTCCCACGATCATTGGATGTCTATCACAACGGTACATCAACTTTTCAGTCTCAAGTCCGTGGGGATCATGGAACTCTTGCAGCCTACTTGGATGCACCGAGTTAATTTGTCTTTCTTATCCTTACGCGGTACCCATTCACAGCTTTGTCCACTGTTACTGCACGTTTCTGTACCCTCAGTTAGGTGTTTGTACGTAATCATGTGGCCACCATCTGGTATTCACTTTGTGGCCACCACAAAGTTGACTCCAAGGTACTATTACACCCTGTCACATTTGAGTTTGATTTCGGCACCTCCAAGCTCGCTCACTGCTCACACTACTACTACTACTACTACTACTACTACTACTACTACTACTACTACTACTACTACTACTACTACTACTACTACTACTACTACTACTGTGTCGACTGGTGATAATACTGCTACAACTGCTCATACAACCCCAATTACTTCTTCTTCTACTACTACTTCTAGTAGTAGTAGCAGCAGCAGCAGTAGCAGCAGCAGCAGCAGCAGTAGTAGTAGTAGTAGTAGTAGTAGTAGTAGTCGTCGTAAAAGTAGTAGTTTAGGTGGTTGTAGTAGAAGTGGCAACAACAGTAAGTAGCTGCACGTGAATAACCAGCAGCACCAGCACCAGTAGTAGTAGTAGTAGTAGTAGTAGTAGTAATTGTTGTAGCAGCAGCAGTAGTAGTAGTAGTAATTGTTGTAGCATCAGAAGAGTCTGCAGTGGTGGAAGGAAAATACTGTTTAGCAGTACATCTAAATTCCAGTAGCAGCAATGTCAATGTCCGATCCGCTCCAAATGACGTCGAGTGTTTTTACGTAAACTCTTTTGAACATATGCTATTTGTAGCAGAACATCCTGTCAATTTCAGTGGTTTCAGTAATCCCGTGATTATCAATTTCCTGCAGCCCCTCAGTGTGCCTAAAACCCACGCTCTAACTGTTTCATCTCGGCCATTGTTGACGTGTTGACGCATTCCGACTGACGTATTGCATCAGCCCAAAACAACACCAAGAGATTCCATGAAAAACACGTGAATACATAATTATCAAATTGATAGAAGATGGCGATATATTGTGACAGTTAAAAACACTTCAAGGGAACCTTTATAAAGAACATGTCAAACGTAATAGCAAGAAAGGTCGACATAAAATTTAGTCATGTGGATACAATCGATTAACGTGGATGAAATTTACATGTGTTGCACTTTTGTAATTGTGTTGCCATATGACTTATTGTATTTAATTACCAGTTTATGGAAATTGACAATAGATAGCTGACATTTCAGTAACTGGTATGCACAAATCTTTGCTGGCGCGTAAAGACGCGGTATGCTGGTGCGTATTAATATGAGTATTGCGGGACTGCCAAATACTAAATACTAATACTAGCACTTGCACTAATACTAACAGTAATACCAACATCTATACCAACAATAGTATTAAAGCCAACAATAATACCAAGACCAACGATAGTACTAAAACCAACAATGATACTAGAACCAACAATGATACTAGAACCAACAATAATACTAGAACCAACAATGATACTAGAACCAACAATGATACTAGAACAACAATAATACTAGAACCAACAATGATACTAGAACCAACGATAATACTAGAACCAACAATAATACTAGAACCAACAATAATACTAGAACCAACAATAATACTAGAACCAACAATAATACTAGAACCAACAATAATACTAGAACCAACAATAATACTAAAACCAACAATGATACTAGAACCAACAATGATACTAGAACCAACAATAATACTAGAACCAACAATGATACTAGAACCAACAATGATACTAGAACCAACAATGAACCAACAATGATACTAGAACCAACAATGATACTAGAACCAACAATAATATTAGAACCAACAATGATACTAGAACCAACAATGATACTAAAACCAACAATAATACTAGAACCAACAATGATACTAGAACCAACAATAATACTAGAACCAACAATAATACTAGAACCAACAATGATACTAGAACCAACAATGATACTAGAACCAACAATGATACTAGAACCAACAATGATACTAGAACCAACAATGAACCAACAATGATACTAGAACCAACAATGATACTAGAACCAACAATAATACTAGAACCAACAATGATACTAGAACCAACAATGATACTAGAACCAACAATGATACTAAAACCAACAATAATACTAGAACCAACAATGATACTAGAACCAACAATAATACTAGAACCAACAATGATACTAGAACCAACAATGATACTAGAACCAACAATAATACTAGAACCAACAATAATACTAGAACCAACCAACAATGATACTAGAACCAACAATAATACTAGAACCAACAATAATACTAGAACCAACAATGATACTAGAACCAACAAAGTAGAACCAACAATAATACTAGAACCAACAATAATACTAGAACCAACAATGATACTAGAACCAACAATGATACTAGAACCAACAATGATACTAGAACCAACAATAATACTAGAACCAACAATGATACTAAAACCAACAATAATACTAGAACCAACAATGATACTAGAACCAACAATAATACTAGAACCAACAATGATACTAGAACCAACAATGATACTAGAACCAACAATGATACTAGAACCAACAATGATACTAGAACCAACAATGAACCAACAATGATACTAGAACCAACAATGATACTAGAACCAACAATAATACTAGAACCAACAATGATACTAGAACCAACAATGATACTAGAACCAACAATGATACTAAAACCAACAATAATACTAGAACCAACAATGATACTAGAACCAACAATAATACTAGAACCAACAATGATACTAGAACCAACAATGATACTAGAACCAACAATGATACTAGAACCAACAATAATACTAGAACCAACAATAATACTAGAACCAACCAACAATGATACTAGAACCAACAATAATACTAGAACCAACAATAATACTAGAACCAACAATGATACTAGAACCAACAAAGTAGAACCAACAATAATACTAGAACCAACAATGATACTAGAACCAACAATGATACTAGAACCAACAATGATACTAGAACCAACAATAATACTAGAACCAACAATGATACTAAAACCAACAATAATACTAGAACCAACAATGATACTAGAACCAACAATAATACTAGAACCAACAATAATACTAGAACCAACAATGATACTAGAACCAACAATGATACTAGAACCAACAATGATACTAGAACCAACAATAGTACTAGAACCAACAATGATACTAGAACCAACAATGATACTAGAACCAACAATAATACTAGAACCAACAATGATACTAGAACCAACAATAATACTAGAACCAACAATGATACTAAAACCAACAATAATACTAGAACCAACAATGATACTAGAACCAACAATAATACTAGAACCAACAATAATACTAGAACCAACAATAATACTAGAACCAACAATAATTCTAAAGCCAACAAATAACAACACTAATACGAATACCAAAATCAATATCAACGCTAATGGTAATACCTCGAAGTGCGACTGTTGGGACCCCAAAGGACCACCACTTATTATTCGGTATAACCATAGTTCGTGATAACCATAGTTCGTTACGCATTGAGAGCAAATATGCTTCAGTTATCCGAAGCCCTTCTTCCCGCTATGACAAAAGAAACACAATGAAAATAAAATCAACATAACCCAAAAAACAAACCCCCAAAACAAAACAAAATCACGAAAAAGAAAACCACGAGACAAACAAACCAAATGTTTTGAGTAGTTGACTGTACTAATACCAACACTTACTAATTCTTTCATGTATTTACTTTATACTGTGTAGTGATAACCTGTTATCACAGACGTCCATATGACGTCAGAGAGGCCATCAGCCGATGTAAGAAATGTGAATATCCAGTAAGGTAGTCACAATGACGACAACAAACGTCAGTCTTTCACGTCTTAACCGTATCACGAGCAAGTTTCCACAGTCTTCTGATGAGTATTGGGGATCCATCATTAAATATTTTTGGTGTGCGTGCGTGCATGTATGTGTGATTGTTGATTAAATGATCTGTAGTACTTCCAAAATGGAAAAGAAACCACACCCCTTTAATACACAACAGTCGTTGCAGAAATACAGCGCGTGATGAATAAAACATGTCCCACCATTCCATGTTATTTAATGTAAACCGAGACTCACGAAAATATAAACATGCCATCAACATCTTGACAGGATCTCCGAATCTCCGAATCCCAGCTATACATATACATGATGGTAAAATAGTCGCTGCTGCAGTGTTTCAGGCTACAGAACCCCTGCACGGGAATCAGATGACCATCTGACGCAGCGAGACAAAAACCCGCCTTCGCTATGACCTTACTCCGGGGCGTCATGGCCAATATTCGATAAAGCCCTGCAAAGGAATTGCTCGAGAAATACATTTAGACTCCCAATGATATTAATGGACAAGTGATCTTGTTAATATGAGAAATTGTCCATGACAAATATCCTGTGCAGTGCAAGGTAGGCGTGACTTAATTTCTGCATCATCTAAGATGAGGACAGGAAATGACATGACATTTGATGACACTGGCACTGCATCTAATGAACGTTATCCCTATATGCCAGACATCTGGAGACAGAGATACGTTTGTTGTGCAAGGCTCAGATCTATATATAATACATCCACGCCACGGGTCTTGATTATCCGACGAAGGGAACTATGTTGTCGTAAAAGGTAAATGGAGGTGAAAGAGACGAACTGCATTTGATTCATTATTTTATAATCACAATACTTGTAACAGATACAGACGTTGAAGAACAACGTTGAAGAACAACCGCATGTAATATGCTCTGTACATGTTATCTATTCGATTGGCATTTTTAGAAGTTAGTGAGTAATACATTAGTAGGATTCTCCATGGATAGTAATTCCTTTATTATATCTATATTATATCTATATTATATCTATATTATATCTATATTATATTCTTTATATAAAGAAGTTGTTATCCATAAAGTACCTTTTTTCTCCTAATCAGCATGTGTAAAATCATGAATTCTCCTCGCATACCCGTATTATTCATTATATTTACCTGGCGTGGAGGCACTACGCAGCTCAAAATCGTTGCAACAAGCAGTGAAAGTTCATATTAATAAACGTTGGATATACTTAGTTAACTTGTTGAAAAAAGCTTATGTGTTGACAGGCGCCGCAATTCCTTGTGCGGAGTAGCCTCCCCTAGGAGCACCAGGGCTCTGAGGTCCTGATATAAATGCAGTAGTGTTCAAAGAGGCGATAACAATTTTCATACTCACTGTTTGTAAAGATATTCCTATGTAATATGATAATTATTACCTTTTTTTATTCAGAAGAATTTACTTCTCGAACTATGAACATTGTGTTATGAAAAAAAATGTTTACTCTGTTTAGTGACAGTTATCCCACATGGTCTGGTGTTTACATGGTCTTTCAGTGGCTGAGCAAACATTGTGCTGCAATAAACCAACAAGAGTTTTGACTTGTGTTCACTATGCACACGCGTACGGTATATGTTAAATGACTTCATAAGCATAAACATATTGTCACGTCATTTCTGACACAAGTAAACACGAACACCAATGGTACTAAGGCAGTGGTAACATTGTGAAGAATTGCTATACCGATCTCTTCACCCAGTAGTTACTGGTTTGGCTTTTCTTTGAGTCCGCTAAAGGACTTGCTAAAGGGGTTTGGCAAGGGTGCTTCTCGTATTGTGTTAATCCAATTACAGTCGTCTCAAATTCAGGTTGATGTGTTGAATAGTGTAAAGAAATACAAAACAAGCAACAACAGCGGGCTGAAATTGACGCTAATTGCATTTAACACCTCCCCGTCTTACTTTGATTGAAGACAAATATCGATTGGTATTGCACAATACATTGCCATGCCCTAGTCCTCATGTCTTTGACAGACACTCTGTGACGTCAGTCTGCGATGAAATGCTCCTGAGGTACTCATCAAGCAATTTGTAAAGTGACCCTAGTATTTGAGACCGTGGCTCTGCCTCCACAATGAGCTTGTCATTGCTTATGTGCAGTTTTTGAGGCAATCTGTTTTCTCCTGTTGGGCATGTATGAATCGAAGGAAGTCGATATGGCCAACAACACTATTAAGCCTCCCAAAACAAGGGGGCATGAACTTTCGGGTTACTCTTGGCCTTCAGCAAGCTGCGTTTGGGTAAGAGTGTATTGACTTGATCGGGTATTCGGGCTCGCTTACCTGGCTGCTGCAAGCATCTTATCTTACCTTCGTGTAAAATACTTTAATTTCAAGCTTCAGTGTCACCCCTCTCAGGAATGTGACAACTGAAAAAAATATTACCCGCTGCCACGGTAACCGCCAAACTCTCCTCCGAGGAGCTGGTACGCTAACAATCGTATGACGTCACAGTAGTTCGAAAACTATTCGAATAGCTCTTTTTCAGTTCTCTATGTAGACATTTAGTTTACTGCTTTATTTAAACTATGTTATACATTGAACCGTTTTCACGCTCAACTTAAACATAATTAATCATATTTATATCAGAAGCTTGCCAGAATATGTTTCATTGATTTGAAAAATCCAGTCGAGAGGCACACGCCATATTACTTGTAGTTCATATAGCGGGTAGCGATCTTCTACTCGTCTAATTCGCCACCTGTAACTTATAGAGTTGCATCCCTTAGCTATGCCTGAATCCTATAGTCATGGGTTTGAATACAGTACTCGAGTTGATCATGTTTGTCAGAACCATACCAATGGTATTGGTTGCACTCATTTCACGCTTATTGCAAACAAGAAGCTAACATGGCATGGTATGACGCATAAGTGCACCATTGTTCACTTTCTCCTTAATCAACAGTGGCTTACCAGTGTAGCACATGGTATGTACAAATGAATACTGTATATGTCCTTCCTCTATCAGACTGATTGTTGTGGCAGTACAGACATATAGCCTGCGTGAACGAGAAGGATATAACTTGCAAATGTCAAAGTTAAGTCCGTGTCAAGTTCGGAAAAAGTAAAGACGCTCAAGTAATCTATGCCAGCCGAAGAGGAGAAGCATCAGAAATGGATTTCCTGGAAATGAGGACAGAGTTATCATGCAAGGCACGTGACTGGAACTAATGAGCATTTTAAGCGTAAGGTACCAACATCGTTAGCTCTTCTGCCTGCCACGCCTGAGGTTGAGGTCCGGCCAAACAGTATGTCGGAGATATGGAGAATTTCACCGAACCACCATGTCATGTTTCAGGCGATAAGCTACATCGTATGTCAATATCTGAACATAGCTTGTGTTTTTATGTTACAGAGTTTTAGTCAAGACAGTGGTGTACGTCAGTCCTTTGGTTGTAATAACATGCGGTCCTGTGGAGGTGGACACAGAAGAATAATTTCAGTTATGTTATTACTGGAGTAAGAACACAAAAGCCCCAGACCGTTATTCAGCTATATTTCCATTAGTTGTGTGGTGCGATTTGGGTTTTCTTTTGTCTGTATAACTTGTCTCCCGTGCATGTTGGTTCCTGCACTGAGACCATCGTCAGCCCTAAAGCTCAAGGTCAATGACCTGCGACAGATCTTGGAGACCCGCTCACATTAAACCTGAAGTGTCCAATCGCTCCCACTCTCACCGGTTAAGATGGAAATACACCAGATGGCTACATGACAAGCCAGAGCTAGCCATTGTGACCAGAAGATCACACTTCAGTCACATACTTCAATATATACTGTTCCGTTAATCCTGTATTTTTTAATAGTAACAACACAGTGGTTGCCGATACAAACTCCCTATTTTTAAAAACAATGTCGAAATACCTGTTTTATGCAATTTCCTATCGAATTTATGACATGCCAAAGTGTGGTAGCTGAATTTGCCTAGTGCAACATCGTAATCACACGCCATGTGCTTATCTGCCTTTCTGAATATTTCATCCCTTATCGTATTTCAGGATCTTCACCGTGTTTCATTGTGGCGTAGAAGGAACAGTACGTAATGGGTGACTAGCAAACTCAGATATTCAACAAAAAGACGTTTATACTTACTCAATACATAGAGGCTACCCTCACTGGTCTTGGCATAGCCTATAACGACTGACCTTGGAATATCCATTGTTAGATGGAATTTGAGTATTTATCATGTTTGACAGAAACAAAACATTCTATTTACATTGAGAAGGATCCAGAGTGAGATATTTGCTTTATTAAGACCTTTAGTATCGCAGAAAGGGCTGAATGGAAGGGAGAATAAAGTATTTTCTGTCTATGGTATAACACATCTCTGACTGCACCTGTAACACAGTATATCTGTAGCTATGTATATCAGTGAACTGTGGTCTGTCCGTGGTGTAACTAAATACTCAGATATATATCTGATGAGGTCTATCAATGTTTCTGTCGCATCAGTGTGTCAATCCTGAGAATATGGCAAAGAAATTCAGACAGTAACTGTATCGAATTCAAAGAATAATGGTATCGACGCGAGTGATGGAATGTCGACTCGTGTACATTAACCTGGATCTCTCGAGTTTACAATATTCAGAATTCGTGAAGCTCACAGTTATCACACACCAGGGACGCCTACAACACGTGACACGAACCTTTTTCTTCCCTATGTCGTAGCGTATAGCGACAGCCATCATGAATCATAAAAACATCCACACTTGTCTTCATATTGCTGTTGTAAATATTACATCAGGAAATTACATGTTTCAATAAATAATGAGCCGTTAGATGTGCGTGGTGTATTCTTTATATTGATTTTGAAAGGAATAGCTTGACTCACGCGTGGTCCATCTACAACTCAACCTGTTGGCGCAACAGGTCCGTCGACAGTCAGGCATACTGTAGACCTGTGACGACTGCAGCAAGATCTTACACTGCCATCGTGTGGGGATTCATTTACATATACTCTCAGCTCGAGAAACAGCATAAATAAATTACTGAATTTATTGCAACGGATATGTATGTATGTATGTATGTATGTATGTATGTATGTATGTATGTATGTATGTATGTATGTATGTATGTATGTGTGTGTGTGTGTGTGTGTGTGTGTGTGTGTGTGTGTGTGTGTGTGTGTGTGTGTGTGTGTGTGTGTGTGTGTGTGTGTGTTTGTGTGTGTGTTTGTGTGTGTGTAAGATATAGAGTTTCCAAACAATGGTCATCAATTTCACAAACACTTTTTTTCAACGATCTTTGTTAAAGACCTTTAGTGTTTCCTTTGGACTTTAAGTCGAATTCTAATGACACTTCCCTCTATTTCCCTGAAGGTTTTTGAAGTTCTGTTTGTGCATTCGATCAATGGAAGGCTATGTTGTCTCTAGTGGTTTAGCTGTAGCAAGCACCAGCATCTATTCTCAAAATCACACCGATCCAATTATGAATGTTGTCTGAAGTCTGCAGTAAGTTAATATTTTCTTGAAGGTCTATTGCGTTTTCTTCAAAGCGTTGGCACAAGGAACGTAATATTGGTCTCAGCGACTGTGGACGTCTTTCGGTTAGATCGGAATGGTATAACCTTCAAACGATCTTAAAGAAAGTCCAATGTGTTCATGGTGTTGTATTTATATGTAGATTGTTTGGACGTTTGGAGAGACTGGAGCTGAGCTCGTGATGGTTGATCAATGACGTTGTACAATGTTACTGATGCAAGGATTGATTGTGAAAGTCAGTCATTTAAAACATCTGTGTTGAAAATAATTTTGAAAACAACGTGTGTATTGATGCCTGTTTGCATCTGTATAATAATATGGAATGGGAGAGAGTGGAGTGGTCTAGAACAACCAACTATAAGGTAGCCTTGTGAGAAAAGGATGGATTCGGTTTCCCAATATAAAATTGTGCTCCTTCCCCAGCGGTGATCTGCGAAAACGCATCCTTCATGCATGTCTCAGAACTTGCATTACAGAAGGTCATCAGTTTCATGCAGAATGACCAAGTGAACAGAGTCAACCGACAGAAAAATTTGTTCAACAAAAACACTTCGAACAGAGATGCTCTTCTTCGTTGAAACATATAGCACGGTTCATGCATAAACCATGGCATGTGTTTTGATATTGTGGGTACTACAGAAACAAAATGGACTTTCTATTTACGTAAGGCCTCATGTTTCATGAGTTTGAATTAAGAATGAGAGTGTCATCTCAAACCAATAGGCATATCGACGTTGTCGCCCCTTTGCAGCATTTATAGATTCAGTCGTGAATATTTATCACGCAATTTCTCGCGATAAATTACCCTTACTTGACATCGCAGTAAATAAGCAAGTCTCGCGAGATCTCCAATATTGTCACTACGAGGGATAACGTGTTAGGGGAGTAATTATGTGCGTATGGTTTACGCTCGAGACCATGGGGCTCCTTGAGACGAATCTGGTTGCTGCAAGATATGGATGACACTCATAAGACTTACGATAGATTTATAGGAAAAAACATGATGAATCTCAAGTTTCACATCCAGTCGCAATTCATTGATTTATCGCTCGCCGCAGCCACAAGTGTTTTCATGAATATTCATGCATGGATGTGCTGTTGGACAGAAGAGTCGTTACATGGTTGAAATATGTATTGTTCTGAGTAAAGATAAAGAGGTGAACTCATGCTAGCATACAGTGCATCTATACGCAGCCCTTGATACTATGGATCTAAACGTATGTTTCAGATTAATCAGTCATTATAATGTGATTGTTGATTGTACGTTTGTTATTTAATACCAGATGCATGGCGATTCCGGGTCAGACAATGTAGTGATTGACATACTCAGGATCGATCTGTACACTGGTAAAATGATGACATGCATTGACCAAATAACCAGATCCTGCTGTTCCTGAAGACCACTTTAAACCAGAACTTCGCAGGTGACAGGCTGCTGGTGGTGGTAGGTTGTTGTTTAATGATGTTCACTGATCTTGATTGAGTCATCCATTTAGGAAACAGATGAATAGCTTTGAATGTATATGATAGTTTACTTGTTGACAGATAACGATGTCATAGACTGCTTTTACTGCACTACGGTCTCTCCCTCCCACGACGACTACTGTGGGGACCCTTTCAACACTAGCCACCCCCAGCTGACCAAGGTGCCATGCAAGGGATATTGCGCCAAGTGGGTAACAGAACTGGCTTCCGGTAAGGGTTAATGACTGAGTTCGACTTTCTACTACACACAACATGCAACACAATGATCACTGGCGTAACAAGTAGATATAAATTTTCAACTTCGACGTAGCACTTTAAGCTGGAGGACAGGAGCAACTGTCAACCATGGACCTCACCTTACCATGGATCATCAAGGATGGTACATCTGCTTCCTGTACGCCCCACGGAGCTTGTCGCAGAAGTCACTAGCGGTTTTGTGCAACCGTAGCTGAGACGTGTAATTGTAATACTGAAGACAGTAAAAAAGGACTTGTGTAAATCTTGTCGATAACAACGGAACTGTGGTGCCAGTGTTACCTTGCCAACGACACTACCGTTCTTTAAGCCTGCTTTAGTTGTGACATGTAGTCTTCCAGTACATATTACATAAAGAGGACATAAACGACGCAGTAGTTGTGTTGCTATTCCCCTGTAGCGGTCCACGATTCAGTGATGAATAAATGTGGTTTTACAACGATTACAATATTAGACAAGGCATCGTAACATTGGAAATTGGCGTAATACAAGGCATTCGTGTGGAGAAGCAAACCCGAGCCTCCACCATGACAAGAGAACGCTTTATCCATGGATTTATTAACACTGGTTTGTCCTCACTAATTTCGTTTCCACCAGCAAGCCGAGACACCATGTCACAACAGAAACACTGCTTCCTGACGTAGTATGGTAACACGTGTGATAATCAGCTGCTGTTTTTAAGAACAAAACGTTTGTCCATCTTAGACTCAGTGTTAACAATTTATGAAGGAATTGCTGTCTTTATATGGCGCTTACTAATAGAAGGAGTGTTGGCCTACCTGTAAACTACCTATCATTCTAACGTCACGCATGGTGCTGATCCGGTATACTAGGACGTCGACGTTTACAGAAAAACGTGCAAATGCCGTTGTGTCGTACAGTCATGCTGGGTCAGCAGATGATCAGTTGTATGGCCGTGCCTGCAGGAAGACGTTTAGTCAGTCCTGCTTCTGGAAACAGTTATGTAAACACAGGTTAGAAAGGCTCAGTCAGGACGATCAATACAGCCAATGTTATCAAGCACACTCTGGTCAGAGATCTAGGCTGAGTGGTGCTTGTTGAACTAAGTTATCAAGATGGTGGTCAAAGAAAAGGGAATCCTTCAAATTAAGTTATCACGATGATGGTCTAAGAAAGCAGAGACCTGTCAAGAAGAATATAATTTATCATATGCATACAACCTTGCCAATCCTAAACTTTTCTCCGTCAAATTTTCGGCTTAGTACATGCCCGAATTCACTAATCACAAAGAGCTGCCCAACCAACTTCTATGAACCTACGCTAGTGCTACGGTATTCTAAGGGTCTGACCATATGATATTCAGGGTGGGATCGGCTGGGGTGTATTTGAGAATAGCTGCGAAAAGAAAAGGGTCTGAATGCGTTTTCAGAAAACAAATAATTTACCAAAATGATACGTTGGTTTTAGAAATTTGTAATGTTTTTTTAACGAATTTGGGCTGTTTGTTTTCGGCACAAATTCAGCTCCTAACCAGAAATACCCAATGGCTATTCCTCAAATCACCATTGTGCTCGCTCACATTTGACACAGCATATTTTGACCATAGCGACGTGGAATTTTACGAGGTAGTAAAAGAGATAGTTGTCGAACCAAGTGACATATGTTGAAATGTGTATTTAGATGTGCATCTAGGTGGTGCGTGTAGATTGTTTGAACGGATGAATATTCTTTTCTATTTGTGCCTGCAGTATGTTAGTCCCTAATTTTGCAAAACATTATGTAAACGACAACCCACAGAAACTGGAAGATGGACTCTGTAACCATGGTAAAAAGTCTGATATAGATTATGTGTGTCAGTCTTTCAAGTATGACTACTTAAGTTATTACTTGAAGTTATACCATCACCTCAAATTTAAACAATATCCCTGCTAGTAACATGATGTATCTCTTTCAATGTAAATCTGAAATTGGTCCAAGGAAAATTCTTTAAAATCATTATGAAGTCGTCGACGGTATATTTGTAAGGCTTTCACTTTCGCCATTTACATATGTCCTCTGTTGTCCCCAATATACTATGTTAATTAGCCTTGAGTAAAAACAAAGTTCAGTTGAGTTCGGAATGTTTTAAAATGTTGCTGAAATTACCCTAAAGAGACGTAATTAAGGTTCAGGTTTATGGTCCCGAACGACCTGTCAACATGGGATTGTTTTGCACATCTATTCTACCTTTAGAATTACCAGTTAGCGGTTTCTATAGAAACTGTCATAGAGTATGAATACAATACAAATGGAATTAATAAAGCGGGAGCTTAGATTGCACGGAAGTAATCACCACTGTCGAAATGGCGGATTCACATTCAAACATGTCCAAACTCTACCCCCTATTTCTGTCGCAAGAAAATTTATGGTTGTCGAATCCAAAAGCCTGAACCCCAGAGTGTGATTATGTGGCTATCAGCCGGAACAGATTCTGCTTGGTGAGTTCGGATGATAACTGAAATCAGCGACGACACCCGGTGTTCGCTGTTTTCCAAGTGTCAATAAGAAAACAAACTGGCACTCTGACATTTGAACATATCTGATAACGTCCTCATCGGCTTTTATCACTCCTCGCTGTCATGTTGCTAACATTGGACTGTGTCTCAGGTAGTTAGCTTGAAGTTGGCTTACGATCACAGCCGCCATTGCCTGAATTGCTTTAAGGCAATGAACGGAATAGGGTGATTATCACACTCACACGACCTAAGGGTACTTGTTTCTTGAACAATAAACAACACGCAGTTTACTTTTGGTATTGTCGGTACACACGAAGTAGTTGTTTAAACCTGACCTTGTTTGCTTTGTGGTTTGTCATCCGCTTTGGGTTGTCTGTCTTAACAGTTAGCATCATTCATTATCATGTCATTTCGTTTAATACAATCCTGCTAATGAAGTGACTGGAGCGCGAGTTGTCGTCCTTGGCTGATCACATCGAATTTTGTTATCGACGTTGTTATTTTGTCATTTCGTATAATATACAAATATGTAAGAACTGTAACTGCTATGATGAGTCAGTTGATCATATGATGCAATGTGTTCATGCCAATGTCCAGTATAACACTGGGTAGCCGTAATACATAGACCTCTCTTTTAATAAGGAGTCGTCAGTGTTAAATGAATCTTTCCAGTCACGAGCCCTGTTAATGACGCAGATGTATGTTGTGCCAGATAATAACCATCCTCGTCCAATACTGTTATCAATATTAAGCTGGTGATATTTGGGGAACTAAATTGAATGATTATATGTGGATTATTGGATATGGTACATGATACGAATTTCGTGCAAACCCGCCGTTCACGTGCAAACCCGCCATTCACGTGGAAACGTATTTCATGATATTCACATAAACATGAACGGTGTTCAATTTGAATTTAAAGTGAACCCTCTCAGTGTGAACCTGAACATGTCAGTGATAAACCAGCGATATTGTGTCGACATTGTGTTAAGCTCTGTCACGACAAGAACGGAACAAGGCAACACATTGTGGCATGAACTCTTAACGTCACAGTCATCTATTTACAGAGTAATAATAAATTCGATGTGGTCAGCCAAGGGCGACAACTCGCGCTCAAGACGGTTCATTGGATCGATTGTATTACGAAACAGTGATCAAATTTGAGAGTGTCAGAGTTAGTGGACAGACAATTTAGAATCGGCCACACAGATGGAATCTACATGCTTCACATCCCAGTGTTATCCCACGACTTACGGACCATCACATTACTGCAAGACGTCGTTGGTGTCAAAAGCGTCACCGCTGAACGAATCGGAGTTATGTTTTTGGATGAATCAAGGCGGCAGCGTGCGGTGTACATGGGATGGGTGTTTTCATGCCGTTAAAGTTAGAACGATCGATTTATGGCTGCTATGTAATGATGTTTGTGGGATCGCTGTGTCTGGCAGAACACCGTCATATGATATTCAAAGACGTGTCAGTACTACCGTGACAACACCATGGATGCACACGTTGTGGCATTTGCGCGCTGACATGGACGTCGTTTTGGGTTTCAGGATGACAATGCAAGAGCACTCAGGACTTGTTACTGGTTCCTCCAACACACGAACACAGTCACCATGTCATGGCCAGCACTCAGCATATACTTGTTACCCGTCGAACTTCTCTGGAGCATCATTGCACACGTCACCGTCATCAACCATGACCGCTCTCAAAGACCTTGACTCTGTCCTGCAGGACGTAAAGGATGAAATGAACCAAGATGATATTGGACGCTTGATTAGGAGTATACATATGTATAATTGTATTGAGAATGCAACGGATTCACGCAATCATTGGTTTCTCTATTCATTGTAATTGTCATTCATCTAACATGACCTATGGTCGATTGACGTTCAACGACTAATGACAATCTCAGTTGGATGTTCATGAAACTCTGTTAGTCTATCCTTCTCGTTATAGATATGAAACGTCAATATTTTATTGGATATCACCTACTTTTGGATATTATATTCACTGTTTTCACGAACATGGGATATCAGTAAGTGCGAAGGCAATGGTACGTTTGTTTTATAGACGAACCAAGCAAAATTCCAGCTTTATGATCGATGTGTAGATAATCGTCTTGTCCACACGATCTATAGAACATCATCAAGAACATCAAGAACACACTATAGAATATCAAGAACATTGAGTGCAACATGGTATGCATCCACAAAACCAGCCAGGCAAAACTGACCGCTTTAGTCGAAAAAAAACAACAACTTTATTCACTAATTCGGATTTTCACGTTTATTAATGGCAGGTGATATTATATGATTTGGTTTTATGGTTCCATTCAGATATTTTGAGTCTATGTTAGTGTTGGGAAATGCACAATCATCGAAGTGCGTACTACCAAAAAAAATCGCAAGACGATAACTACTTGCAGTCTTTATACGTTCAACAGACCTCGAAGTTCAGGCCAGTTTGCTGGTAACGTTTGGATCGATCGATACTTGTCAATATATTACCCAAACCTACCTACCTACCTACCTACCTTTCTGAAAGGTTCCTCTGATGAGGCTTAGTCCTTGTTAGTTGACAATTGCTACTGAAAGTGTTATGCACTCTGTGTTTCAACAGCTTGATGTTGTTCCACATCAGTGTTTTCTCGCATTGTCATGAAATACTGGAGTCTGTCATCAGCGCGCTTTCATCTCTCTCTCACTCACACACACCTACATGCACACACACACATACACTCTCGCACACACATACACATATACACACATGCACATACACGTATACACACATACACATACACACACACACACATATACATATACACACATACACATACACACATATACACACACAAACACACGCATACACGCACACACACACACATACACATACACACACACACACTCACTCACACACACACATATACACACACACACTCACACACACACACACATACACACACACACACACACAAGGCAGTCATGTCTTGCTACTTTACACCCGAGCTCTCACCTAGCATTTCCCTAACCTACACTGACCCCAGGAGCAACCCCCGTGCTTCTCAGAATCACACATTACCACCAGGTATGCTTGTCTATAGGCCTATCGTACACATCAGTCTCAGGTGTGGGCAGGAGATTTTAGCAACATCCTTTTGATTATGTTCGATAGGTAAGTTATGAAAAACCTCACTGTAATGTAGACGATAACCCCAAACATTTTAGGAAGGAAATTGTGGGCATATTAAACCTGCCGGTGCTTTTAAATCTGTTTAACTCGAAATGCCTCCTGTTTCCTTTCCCCACTGTCGACATTTCATTAGTCCGTAAACTGAAAAAGTAAATCAAGCTAAGTTGTAGGCCGGAAGAGATTCTGATTGGATGTTCGTGTAAGTTTAACGAAATGCGAAGAGATGGATGACGATGGTGTTTCACCAAAGTATTTTACGTCCAATGCCTCAATCACTTAGTGTTGTTCTCCCACATTCAACCAAAACGGTGTGAAATAATTCACTTTATATCGACTTTGAACCTACTCTCACTATCGTCCTAGCGAAACGTCCGCGGGGCGCGCTGATACATCTTTATTGGAACAGATGTGATGTTTCGGTACAGCTCCAGACGAAAATAATAACCCAAAGTTGTAATAATGCCTTTTGATGGTAATATGTTCCATCTTATATACCTCACCATATACCGGGCAGGTAGGTAGTGTTTATATAATGTATTCATGCAAACAAATATCGCCAGCTCTAAATCGCATCTGCCAAAATTGTCCGCCAATAGTTTACTATCCTCAAAAAAGAAACGCATAGGCGATTTGTAGTTATTGATTACCTTCTTTGTTCAAACAATCGTCACAATGTGTAACAAAGGCGTTGATAACATGATTTTACACAATTGCACAAGTAAAAAATCGATTTTACCTGAAAGTGCTGATTTTGGTCAGATTTCCTACAAGGATTAGAAAGGCATCGCAAAAACGCAACAGAAATCACCTGCAAGTTGAAATTGTGCAACAAAAAGCATTCACTGTCCGGCAATAAAAATCATTGGCATTTGTTTTGAAGGAGTTTCAAGGTCAAATCACTACGTCACGTTTTGACTTTGCGACACGGAACATCGCCATTGAAAGAATGCATGCTGGAGATTACCAGTCTATGTTGGCTATGTTGCCGGGCGTCTGAATGTTAGTCTGAGCAACACATCATAGTTTGCAGCTCATTGCAACCGCACGGGAATAACAAATGACCGTCCACGTACAGGCAGACCTCGAGTTATCTCTGCATCCCAAGATCGGTGCTACAGTTGCGTGATCGCACTGCCACGTAAGAGAGCACAGCAGCCAGAGTGTCTGGACTTCACAGGATATCCGGTCAAACAGTAGGGAACAGGCTGAAAGAGATGGGTCTGAGAGCCAGGACACCCGACGTCGAAGTCTTGCTACGTCGTCACCATCGCGCTCAACGTCTCCATTTCTCTAAAAGTAATCACTTGGTTGCACAAACATTGTCTTCTTCTAAACTGATGTAATATGTTGTACACTAAAGTCTGTTTGTGGACGAGTTATACATTTGAAAATACATTTTCGCAACAGATTTCTGGCGGGTTTTTTTCCTGATAGTATATTCATAAGAGATTCAACATACATCTTTCTTGAGCTGCAACACACATCTTTCTTGAGCTGCAACACACATCTTACTTGAGCTGCAACATACATCTTACTTGAGCTGCAACACACATCTTACTTGAGCTGCAACACACATCTTACTTGAGCTGCAACACACATCTTACTTGAGCTGCAACACACATCTTACTTGAGCTGCAACACACATCTTACTTGAGCTGCAACACACATCTTACTTGAGCTGCAACACACATCTTACTTGAGCTGCAACACACATCTTTCTTGAGCTGCAACACACATCTTTCTTGAGCTGCAACACACATCTTTCTTGAGCTGCAACACACATCTTACTTGAGCTGCAACACACATCTTACTTGAGCTGCAACACACATCTTACTTGAGCTGCAACACACATCTTACTTGAGCTGCAACACACATCTTACTTGAGCTGCAACACACATCTTACTTGAGCTGCAACACACATCTTTCTTGAGCTGCAACACACATCTTTCTTGAGCTGCAACACACATCTTTCTCGAGCTTCATCTTCTGTTTAACTTTCCTTTTAAAACTTCCTGTTCCTTCTTCATAAAATTTATAATTACGACGTCTTATTACCGTCAGCTACTATAACGACTGTCTGAATACCAGTTGTCTCTATTCTATTATCTTACTTATTACTTATTTTTCAAATTTCCTTATTAGAATGAGTGAAGAGAACCCATCTCCCAGTTAAGCATGAATACCCCACTCGGACACGTGGTACTGACTAGGAGCCCACTAGTCCTGGTCCCCATTAATGTCGAGCGCCATGCAGGGACCAGGGAGTACCATTTTTTATCGTCTCTTGGTATGAAGCGACCGGGAATCAAACCCGCGATCTTCCGCTCTCCGAGAGGACGCTCTAACCGCTATACCACGTGGTGGTTAAGCGAGAAGGGAACGGTGAGTTCAGGGTGTTCTTTTTCCTCTTTTACCAAAGCTGATCGAAATAACTCAGAAAGTGTGCTTCTCGTTACAGGCGCTGTACATTACACACGCACTTGTTCCAAAGAAATCAACATGAAGATGCACAAGCACCTGGTCTGTATGAAAGAGAGGGGATCTCGATTCGGCCATCTTTGCTTCTGCGACCAGACTGATTGCAATGCCGCAGTGCCTGCTGGTACTTCCGGGTCGTGGGCCACAACCTTGACCTTAACTGCTCTTCAGTTTTTTCTGATGAATATCTTTCCAACATAATATTCTTTTCACACTTAGAGCTGTGGTTAATATTTATATCTGTCGGCCCAGCCGCATGGGAAATTGTGTCGTGAATATTGTATGACAAGTATTGTCGGTATTTGCCTTCGCATGACATGCAGTGTATCAGGGTTTTGTAATGTACATTTTCCAAGTCACTTTACTGAAGTCATTTTGACACATTTTATATTGTTGATCAGTGTTTGTTGATATTATATCAGTATTTCATTTTCACATTTTTATATGATTTAAACTGTGGTAACAGAAAAGGATGCTTTTTGGCTTAGACATTTCTTCCATAACTCTTAATCTGCATGATATGTTGTTACACTGGATATACACTTCATTGTAATTCAGGAAAGGGAAACAGCATGTGTTTACAGGTAAACAGTGCGTTGTTCACTAGAGTCATAATGCATACCTGTAAGCTATGCTGAGACAGGCGGTATTCAACATTACTATATAGCATTGATGACGGAGTCAGTGTCTAACGTGGTTTGATCTTACCTTTTTATATTTGGCAGGCAAGTGGCTGTATAGTATGGACCATATGTAATATGCCAGCAGTAAACGGGTACCCGGTATGAGGAGATGGTTTTGTAACTGCCTGACGGTCAGGATGGGTAGTATACTTTCCAGGGAGTTGAGAAAGTGCACACTGATCCATCGCTAGGGTAACGGTATCTAAAGCCACCATCATTCAGCCTTGGATGGAATTTTACAATCATTTATGAATGCATTGAAACAAAATAAGCAGAAAAGAGAACAGATTGGCTATAGCCAGGTACAAACCACACACGTGTATACAAATTCCATATAACTTTTTATTACCATTTGACTTATCTAACCATTACATGATTATGCGATGTACATTCTAGCTCAGCGCGCTCTTTGGTGAGGTATTCTGGACTAGTGTTGTTTGTGTACGTCTAAGTGCTGGCAAATGTGTATATTGTATGGATCTGGTTGCTTTGTCTCAATTTAGACCTCAAAGTAGTAGAAAGGGTTGTTGCAACGCCTGTCCATGTTCTTCACCTTCACCCAAGTTCATTAGTGTCCGAACTATTATCGAGATTGATTGTAGTGACTTGGCATGTAACATGGTTTGCCTGTCCAAACAGGGTTGTCATTCTCTCGGTTTCAAACTTGTGACCTATGGGCTTCCTTCAAGACTGACAGCCAGCAGTTTGTTTTCAAATCGAGTCTTTTGATCAAGGTTTGTACTCTGTAAGGTGGGAAATACTGAATTTTGTCTAAAAAGATTTTCTCTGCATTGGGTCTAAATGCGGGATCATTCGCATACCAGTGTACCCCTTCATATCATTTGCAACACCCTTTCCGCTTTATGTTAATGAGGTACCCCCTAGACTTGGTAGAAACTACATATTGCTTGTTCAACATTCACCAAATTTGTATTTCTCATTGCTCTTCCAGGTTTATGCAAAGTCTAATTAGATTTTTGCGTCTTTCAACTCACTTTTACAATATGCAAACCAACAGTTTTTGAATGATCACAAACCTTACTGCTTTTACCTTCATGTATATTATTACCTATATACATTACCATTCTGTGAATAAATGCTTTATATACTGTAGCAAGGACTTGTTGTTCTGTCCTTCCGCAAAATGTTCTTCAAACTTTTATGATTGATTGTCAAAATGTTTACGTCAACTGTCCGGATCATCAGCCGCTATTGGATGCAAATACAACAAACCCGTGAAAATGCGAGTTAGAATTGGTCTTCGGCTTGTGCTTGTCGTGAGAGGCGACTAATAGGATCGAGTGGTCAGGCTCGCTGACTTGGCTGATACATATCATCGTATACCAGTTGCGGAGATCAATACTCTTGCGGTTGATCACTGGATTGTCTGGTCCAGACTCGATCATTCACAGACCGCCGCCATAGAGCTGGAATATTGCTGAGTGGGGTGTTACACTGGCGATAGTAGGAACAGATCCCACACAGGTACCCGAGTTGTACGTCCAGGACATACTCAAGCTAATGTGACTCGATTTCTTTTTCATTAATCATGGCACATTTCCACAATCACAACATTCACAAACGATAAACAGATAATATTATAATCAGCAATGCCGTATAAATCTTATTGAAATCAACCCTACCACAGTACAAGATCACGTCATATGCCAGGACTGTTGTGTACCATGGGTATATATGGACACTGGTCCTTTCAACGGCAATATTTCCCCCAAACTGTAGTAAATATAACTGTTTTGCCTCCCGACTTTGGCAGCGTCAAAGGAGCACCCTCTGACGATCAAAAGGTCCATCATCTGACGGATACCTTTTGTTGCAGTAGTCTTTTCGGTAGGTCCATTATGATTGGACCGCTGAATGCACCAGACAAAGAACGATTACAACATGCATTCACAATGCTGGTGAAATGAGTGAGTCCAGGTACTGGTGATCAGGGCGGGTATGATGAACGTGTGATACTTTCCCTGATCGTCAAGAGTGGGGATTGGAAATGTGTGAACTCTCAGTTGGGATCTTCTCGAGTATTGAAAAAAATACCCCCCACCCCCCACCCCACCCCCCCCCAAAAAAAAAAAAAAAAAAGCGGAAAAAAAGAAACAAGTGTGGGTTGGTACTTGCACTATTGATCTTAGATGACACGTTTATATTACATGTGACCAACTGGACCCGTTAAGATCCGGGTTAGATTTGTCTACATGAACTTATGCTTGTCAGAAGAATGAAACGGCTGGCCAGACTCGCTAACATCGCATAGCAAGTGGGCAGATCGATGCTTCTTACACTAATAACTTGTTTGTCTCGACAATTGCATCCCATAGCTGGAATATTGCTTTGTGTGGGGTTGAAACAACAAACAAGACACAACTGCCAAAGGATGAGCTCCGCGCTGGGCCTATCAGGTGTCTAGGTAGAGATTATCCTAGCGCTTCAATTATTGTTTGTAGGTTTGTATAACAACAAAGGAGCAAAACCACTCGATATATCATGATCTTCAGATTTAACACTTATCACTGAGATGTAGACAAAATATTGAATCGCGTACATGTGCATGCACAATGTACAAATGCATATGTTTTTACATGGTAGCGGCGTCGTAGCATATTTTATGTGCGCTTTAATGCACGATGTCAGTCCCACCCTCATGGAACCGTTATCCGTGAATAGAATGTTGGTCTGTGGTATATTTGTTGTATGTTGTTGTTATACAGTGTTTCCACTTTAACATAATGTTGCTCTATGGTATATCTGTGGTATATTGTTGTTATACATTGTATCTACTTTGCATATAATGTTGATCTGAGGTATATAGTTGTTTTATACTTTTTCTGCTTCAATATAATGTTGCTCTTTGGCGTATACGCTGTGATCTAATGTTTCTCTTAATGGTATATTGCGTAAACCAGAGTATGCATGGAATATCTGATATATGAAATGTTGAACTTGTTGCAGTAAAGATTCTTTACTTTAAGCCTATATTTCTCTCAGTACACATAACATCACTTATGTAATACCTTTTTCTTTAACTTGATGCAACTCGAGCACCAACCTAGCCTAGAGGTAGCATTACCATAAACATCCTTCTGGAAGTGATATAGCTGAGTAATGTAGACCTATTAACGTTAACTCAACATAGCCCAACAAATACAGCATGTGACACCGACATAGTGGTGTCTCAAGGGAGGTAACTCCTACCTCTCGGGATGACTGCAGACAGGATCAACTTGGCTTCCACAATATGGTTGAATGTCGTCGCCCACCTGCATGTCCCTGGGAGAACCAAATGTGTTACACCCATTCCATGCCATGCCTATCACTTGAGCATCTACCTTTACACAGATGTAGTTTTATTTATCCAGTTTTAAGCATACTTCTGCTGTCCGTTCTTTGCTTTCAAAGACATCTTTGCCATCCGTTTTATTTTTACCTCAGGAGCAACTGTCGTGTGGCTCTTTGATATTGACGCCCATAAATTTCTGTCACAATACATCAAAATACAAAGTTTTCATAAGTTGTCCAGGGACATGTCAATCCTTATTTGTTGGGTGATTTTTAATACATCAAGATCCTTCGCGAACTTGAGCAGTACACAGGTGGTTGATTAATATTGTTAATACAGATACACAGTGCATGTTGTTGCATAGTGTCATTATCAGTTATATGTGTCATAGGTATGTTTCAACAACAATATTTCTTATCATTATCATATAAATGCGTCACAAGTATTTGAAACGTGTGTCATAGACATGTGAAAAATAATATTTGTCATCATTATCACATGCATGTTTCATAAGTATGTGATAAACAATATTTATTATTATTATCACATACATGTTTCATAAGTGTTTGAAAAACAATCTTGATTATCATTATCATATACGTGTTTCATAAGTGGTGTGTGAAAAACGATAAAATAACGCCATTATCACCTGACAAATGTAGTCACGTCTGTGCCAGACACCTAGGGCAGAAGGTCAAAGACAAGGATCGTATCCCCGGTGTGCCTACACATGGCAAATGGGTAACATATGGTTTAGTCCGCTTTGACAGTTTAAACCTGAATAGACTTTAATTGCTGCCTGTGAATATAGTTCTGTTGTTTACTGTCTGGGCTGTTTAGGTGATTTGGTCGTGGTAAGCCATGTGATGCTTCAGCATGTTGATCATTGTCAAGACATTAAACTTCAGTTTATCAGTTGTCAGTGATTCTTAATTCAGACGGTCTCCATCCATCCATCCACGCCTCTGCCCTGAACGTAAGCCATGTCAAAATCTCTGAACGTATCTGTGTTTTATTCATTGTTCTAATATACTGAACAAATTTGAACATGACCATCAAGTAATTAGTCGTAAACGTGAAAAACGTGAAACTCACCGATCACTGCAAGTGCAAAGAAATTCAGGCTCATAGACTATTATAAAGAGAATAACACTTTAATTTTGCACGTTTAATGAGAAGCAAGATGACGTGCAAATCTGATAACGTCATCACCGCTACCAGATGGTTCAGAGACAGAGAGAGTGTCACCAAATACCATCCGGGATCGACTGCTCCCTGCTCTTATTCAAGCAGGACGACAATACACAATAGTTATCCTGATAAACGTTTACGGTGTGTCTGCAGACATGCCAGATTCAACCACAGGCAGTGGCACGGGATTGTCTTCTGTGGTGAGTCCCTCTTAGCATTGCGTTTAGCTGATGGTAAGGTAGGGGCGTGGCACAGGAGACGTCATGCTCAGGGTTGCGTCCGTGAGACCGATGTGGAGAGGTGCAGCGTAATGTCAGTGGGAGCATTCTGTGCAATGGTCGATCGCAACTGACTGTCGTCAAGTAGGATTGCACTGCCGCACAGCATTGGGACAAGTTGGAACAAGTTCAGACGCGTAATTCTTACACAACGCCGGTGTTGATGTCATGAATTTCCCGTCCCACAGACTACTACCCGATCGAACACATTTGGGATTGGCTCGGCAGACGAATGCAACAGCAGATGAACTAGACCAAGCACCTATTGATCAGTGACGACGACTTCCGGTTATAGTGTTCCGACAGAATCCTTGTGTTGCCGCTACGTCCACCCTCTCTAACGACTTCTTCTGTTTCAACAGTTTTACATTTATCAGCTGGGTTTAAAAGGAAAGGTATACATTAAGTTTCCAATAAAATGATTCCACGATCGCCTTACTGTTACCTGGATGCAGCATCTACTTTCATTCTAATAATGCACACACAAGTTTGGACAAAGTACTGTGACTTCGTATCCCAGTTCATGCAGCTGTGAATGGCTACCTTCTTTGGATGACTTTGTGCGCGTAGATGCTGCAAGACTTGAATGATCCCCATGAACTTGAGATTGGTAATATGGTGTGTCGGTGAGATTAACCTCCAACGATCGAGGGAAGTACAAAGAAGCGCTCTGGGCATGCATGAGGAATGGACTATAGCATCATATACGTACCATATCAAACTATGACTTTCATTGTAACATTCGGTTTAACAGTTGTAACGATGGTTGAATATAGTCATAATGTAAACCACCAACAATATCTTGTGGGTTGTTTGAGTCCGTAACTGCATATATGTCAGAGCCATCGTTCGGGGCTCTCGGAGCTGCTTACAGTGATAACTGGTCCCAGTCACAACGGTCATGAAAGAGATCGCGAAAACGGCCACCGCTGCTAGAGAAACGACCCCTTATCTTAGTGAAAACGGCCATTATGTATGACAGAAAACTAACGTAATTTCTGATCATTTTTATTTATATATATCGTATAAGCAGCTGTGATATTTCAAGATTACAAATACAATCGTGCCCCGTTTATCCGAACACTTGTGATTTTCTTGAAATCGTCCGGATAAACGAATTTCCGACAGATATCTGAACCACGGACCATTTGTACGTGTACAAAGAAACGTATAAAGGAACGAACATAATAGGCCTCGGACGTAATATTTATTGATTGATAACACATCAACAGGCACATCTCTAATTTAATATATGGTATAAGAAGCTGTGGTGTTTCAAGATTACAAATACATGTAGGGAACTAAGTCACTGCGGTCAACTTTCAATATTGATTACACAGAAAATGACAACGATACAAAAGAGTTAATGTTTGCAATATCTGCTGCGATGTCCACGTCTTGTGTTACTACAAAGGTCAACATCACCTATATTGGAACATTGGCGTCCTACTCGACTGACCCACGAAGATCCGGGTTAGACCGGATCTTCAGTTGCACATACTTGTCGTAAGAGGCGACTTACGGGATCGGGTGGTCAGGCTCGCTGACTTGGCTGATATATATCATCCCAATTGCACAGATCGATGCTCATGTTGTCGATCACTGGATTGTCTGGTCCAGACTCGATTATTTACAGACCGCCGCCATATAGCTGGAATATTGCTGAGTGCGACGTAAAGCTAAACTCGCTCACTCTCTCTACTCGATTGCTTTCATGAACCGGAACGTCTCTACACTCCCGACATAAGAACGTTACAGCTGACACATCACATTCCCCGATGAGCCATCAGTATTGCCTGTAGAATCAAGACCTGCTGCCATCATATCAGGTCATCGTAGTCTCCATGTCTCGAACATACCCATTTCGTGTAGGTGCGGTGTTCTTACATTCAAAAGTAGTTAATCATTTGTGTGGATGTCGTCCATCAGTGGTACTTCCTTCAGACACATAACCTGTCGCCTGGTTGCAATATGAGAAGCATAGCATGAGGTGGCAGTTGCCATCCTCTCCCTTGTCACCTGCCATCTGTTTGCAAAGGAAACCGGCGGATTCCTGATTAGGTCCTTGTCATATTATTGGAGATTGTCAGTGCTTGCCTCGGTAACTTTAATAATTGATATCCTCGTAACAGTAACATGGCATGATGAAAATTAGCTCTCTTTGTAAGCCATTATACGTCTTTTATCTTCAAGGTTTTCTATCCGAAGAAAAAATAGAAAATTTGATTTCAATATATTTTAGAAAAGAAGTCGGTGAAACAAAACTATATAAGACAATTAGAAAACCCACGTGTCCAGGAACACTTAAAATAAACCTGCTTGCTCCTGTGATCAGAGACAACATCGTAAACTGTCAGGGTTACAAAACAACATGAAAGCTTTTGCTTGCTGCTTTTTGTAAATTTGAAATGGAACTGACAGTTTTGAGTCTGTTTTCATAAATAGCTTCTGATGTCTCTTGTGTACTTCTGATTTTGTATGTTACACTGGAGCCCCTGCCGTCAACGTGTAGTTCAAATACTTTTAACTAATAGATTAATACAGATTAAAGATTCTCCCCTAAAGTGTAGGCAATGAATCTGGATGTAAGTCTATTGGATGATGCCATAATCCCGTGACTGTTGTTTTCACTAAGGTGGTAACCGTCTCAGATCTGTTTTCCCCCTAGTTTAGCTTACACGCTGGGATATACCTGAACGAAGTTCACAGCCGCGTTGAAACCCAGCTGTGACAGCCACGAGAAACTTATATCTTTACCTATCTATATCTTTACCTATCTATATCTTTACCTGATGTGAGAATTACACCTCGTAAGGATGGAAAAGCCACAAAAGTTCAATGCGCCTAGCGGCTGAAAGAGTTTTATAATCCCCAGGGAGTCGATATGCCGTTGAGATTGTCATCCAATGATCGAGGAAAAATATACCAGTGCCTTGAGCATGTACTAGCTGCGTGGATATGTGCGCCATGTAAATATCCTATAATACATACAATTATTTGCCTGCTGGCCCAGCAAGAGTGAGTGTGTTTAGTTTTACGCCGCACTCAGCAAAATTACAGCTATATGGTGGCGGCAAGATGTTTCTGGTTTTATATGAAACCTTTGGTGTTAACAAACTTTGGGGATATGTCATTTTTGCTTTACTCAGATATTATTTGAATTATCTTACTGAGGTATTGTGGTAGCTTAATTGACACTGTATCTAACTTCGCTAACTTGATGGGATACGGTGGTTTTCTGATAAGGCCCACTCTGTTGAACTCTCAAATCAATCACCTCTAAGACCTAGACCAATCAGCGTCAACGTAGTTTTAATGACTGCTCCCTATCGCCATTTTGAAAAAAGTAGGGAATTAATCTGCCGGAGCGCCCGTCGACGGCTCATACACCTATCACGTACATCGTTGTAGGGTATGTTGATTAATCAATAGATCGTCACGTGACCAGACACCATTCGTCGCTTGGGTGGTAATTAGCAAATGAAATATGGCATCGCAGGGAATTTGTTACAGTAAAGTTGTGACCAGTCAAACTTGGTAGATATCGCAGTCTCGTATAATTGTATTAATGAGTACAGATTGTACCGAATACGGCCGATAAGTGTCTGTTTTTATGTGAGGACGTTTAAATCAAACTTTCAAAATATCGTAAAGAGTGACTTTTTGACAGACTTGTGAGCTGGTATGTTCCCAGCATCACTCAGAGCATCATGGTATATTCATTTGTGATTATTTTACCGGTAGTTTGTCTGGAAATGCCAAAAGGTTCCACAGGATAGCTCCCTCATATGTACAAAGTTGTGATTTCAATGTAAAATGGTAGGATGTTTTAGCTATGTACTTACAAGGCTATAAACAAAAGATGGACTCTTGCTTACTTGAATGTTGTTTGTCCTATCTATTTCCGGATGTCATGGCAATTCAGATACAAGTTTGAAGACATTAGTTGTCTTATTGGAGTAAGAAGAGCATGACAATGATATTCCAGGCTATCTGAACTAATCGTTTGGGGCAAGCGAGTGCCTATACAAGTAGACAAAAGTACTTGCAATTCGAGTGCACTGGCCAAAGTATTATTACTGAATACAAAGACAGTTCTGTGACAGTATTGACAAAGTGAATTGAGTAACGTTGATGAAGATTTTCACCTCTTTATCCAGGCTGTGCTTTGGTGTGTTTTTGGTTTGTTTCTTTTGTCATTCTTAAAAAAAATATTTTGAAATGACGTAATACTGACGGACTACCTCTACACTACGACGTCTTAACGGTTTTGCTATGACACTATTATTTATTTTCCTCGCGAACTCACACAAATTACAAAGTCTAGTCTTAAATGTGTAAGGACCTGATTTGGTAATGTGACAGGTCCATACGAATTGACAGAACGTCAGCTGTGCTGTTAAAGAATGTTAAGATGTGCGTTTGGACCGATGGAACGTTAACTGTAATGTTTAAATATGTTAGGATGGATATTTTGAATGTCCAAATGTGAACAAAACATAAGCAATATGTATTGTGTTATTACGTAGCTATATTATCTACTGTACACGTATTATTTGAGATCCTTAAGATGTACACATGGATCAGTGTTTAGTAAACTGTATTCTAAACACATTCTGAAACTCTACATCTTGATTAGAATGGTAAACTATCTTTCGTAGTAGTTTTACCTCAACTTTTAATATAGTTTCTGTTTTGATTATAACTGTTTGTTTGTTGTTAAAGGCTAAACTCCAACTTTGTAAGTAACTGACATCGCGATAATCGATCCCCGCTACTGGGATCTGATTTCAGGCATTAACCAAGTTTGAACCTTAAAAACCTGAATCTTACTGGAACCATGTTTGCAAGCGTTATGCAAGTAATCATGGTATAATCATGCCATTTCAGTATCAGGAATTAAGCCTATTTCTGTAATACTTGCATGTATTTCTAAAGGCCATATGTATCCATGCAGGCTACGTGTAATAGGCTGATACCGACATGACGTCCAGCTAGATGCAATGCGACTTATCTCTATTCTGAACACAGGGCAGTGAGGACGAGTTTGATGTTTGTCAGATCTTTTCCAAATGGCTAAATCTTTCTGATTGGTGACGAAGGGACATATGATTTGCTGTGCAGAGTTGCCTACCTTACGTATACCAGAACTCAGTGTTGGTATATTCAAAGAACAGTTTGGAATAATTCCAGGTTTGTCATCACGACACTGAACAACCATAATTCTTGCACCTGCATGTACGGCTTTGAAATAAATTCATGATTACACAAAGCTATTGAGAAAGTGGTCAAATGTAACATATGTCATAGTTGGGATTACAGTTTCTTCGTAAAAATTAAATTCGTTATATCCGATTATCAAATTGATACCAGGGCGCGGTGTTCCTCCACAGTTTGCGTTTGGAGTCAGCTTGGCAACAGCGGAGAAATAGGTGAAATTGCTTTCTTCTTCCACAGCGACAAAATAACGCTGTCCATATACGCGACAATGCGTTAATCATAACTACAAGAAATCTCTGCTAAAAGCAAAGTCCTTTCTTGGATGAGGCCTCATATCAAAGCACGTATATGTGTGGCTGTACAAGTTTAAACTGATGATAGAAAACGTTCGCCAAAGGATCAGTGTCTCTAGTTCCATCAGTGGCGTTCGTGACACAAACATGCTAAGGCCCGTGAACAAACACGAGAGAACCACGCATCAGCTATACCCGATGAGTCAAATTTGGAAGTATCCTCCACATTTTATCGCAAAATGTGTATAAATTTTAAAAGCCTTAATGCTGTAACGCTGATCAAAATGTTTTCCACCACAGTCGTATGACAAATGAACAATTATTTCACATTCTGGGAAAAGTCTTGGATGTTTACACCCTGAATTTCATTAGCTAAAAATGTATTGCCTCGGGTTTAACAACAAAATACATGTGTATGTCAACAAATAGAAACTGATCGAGAAAATATTTCAAGTGTTAGTGGCAAATGTTATAAATATGTTTTAAGCATGAGAATGTACGACTTTAATTTACAGACTTACATATCCAGATGGTGATTTTATCCCCAGTTTTTGAAACTATAATGATGTCTTCTGGCATCAATACATCAATGGTTGCTGATTGTTGCTATTAATTGTTTATGAAGTAGAGCATTGACTCAAACGCCCTGATCCAAAGTCAGGTGGGAGGTTGATCACGTCGGGGTTCGAAATACCTGCCTGGACAACCGCGCGGGACGGTTTCAACATAGACGGTCAGATTCTCAAATTCACCTGCCCGAAGGACGGGTTGAAATTTAGACACACATATGACGATGGTCATCATATTTCAGGATAATAAATCATTATTAATTCACTCGTAAAAAATACATGATGAATTTCATTTCGAACTGTGTCTCTTGTCAAAGTTGTTTGCGGGCTGGTACGTTTTTGGTCAGGTCTGGTCAGTTGTACATCGTACCTGTTCTGTGGTCTGGGTGAAATTTAGGTGAGTTTTATTCCTTGATAACATTGCCTCTGTAATCACACCATACACCACGTGGCACGACTAGAACTGGTGTACAGTCGTTATGCTTACAATAGTTTCACAAACATATATATAACCTCACAGGAAACCACTGTTATCAAAAGACACCGTCAATAGATAAGAACAAAATACACAAAACCCTTTCATTTTGGAAACATTATAGTAGAAGCCCTTAAGATAATTTTGTTTGCTGGACGCTCATCTACAAAAAGCAAGACGTCTTAAAAGGCATTAGGATGCTATCCCTGTGATACTGCAAATATCAGGGTTGTGTCTACCAGGAGTCCAAATGGACGATCTATTTATTGATGTGTGTACTTAGATAACCGACATTGATGAATGACAGTACGTTGGTTATGAATAGAGAAAATCAACAACTAGCCGCACAGGGGATTTGACATTAACAAGGTCTTTGATTAGCAGAATTTCAAGACAACGTGGATCGAAGCTAGCATATTCTGGTATCCTTGTCGATTTGAAAATGGGTGTACTGATTCTTGGAAGAATAGAGGTTTTTCAATAATTTTCCTCGGTAAAATTAAAGGTAGTCAGGCTTGTAACAATTAGACCAGTTGTTATCTAAATGTACAGTAGATACTAGTGCTCACATTTACCACTCACCCCATGATCAACCACCCTGTCACCAACACTCACACACACACGTCCACGAGAACGCATGCACACGCACAGACGATGGTAATTCGAGACGGACTCGTTTTGGGAAAGAACAGAAATTCTGATATAGCTAATCACTGGTCAGAGGATTGGAAAAATCGTGATATTCGTTACTGATTGTGGATCAGCCGCCTGTCACTGACTCACTGTGATGTGTACATGTGTAATTCATAATGGAGATCCCGGCGGAGACGTGTGTGATATGTGTATTGCATTACCTTCATTAATGAAGACCTTCTTGTGATCGATAATGTCCTTTCTTCAAATTAGTCGACCCAGCAAAATAGAGTTTAAGGAACCACAGGAACGCATCTGTACGTTTTTCGTGTAAAGCAAGTTGTTAGGGCGAGACGATGCTGAAACCATATTGATTGCTGTAACAGTGTGTTAGCAGACGATGAGTCTTATCGCAATGCCTGACCCCTCAAGTGACCCGAGTGGACTATAAGAAGAGATGCGAGTGAATTAGGGACATAGCGTTTGACGGTTTTCAGAAATGAAACAACATTGGGTCTCCTCACACCCACTTCATGGACTGTCAAGGGAGACAATCTTGTTAAGGACTAGAGTCTGACTCGTTTCATGTAAACCATACACATTATGCCAAGTCCAGTAAATGATTTCTCATCCTGATGCAAGTTCCATCAGTTGGGCTTAAAATAACGTTTTGGGGACATCTAAACTAGTTATTGCTTTGACAAGGCTGATTGCATTGTTCATCGGATGTTCTGTTCTGGAACGTTTGCGACAGTAGCTCATGGAATAACACCAGTGTAACGCCAGCGCTGAGAAGAGATGAGTTGGTAAAAGCTATATTTGGTGCTCGACAGGTTGTTTAAATGTGATTTTGTTGATGTGCTCGTCTTGACTGTAGAACAAAGGGTGTTTGAGTCTGCTCTTTGAAACATGCTCTCAACAATCCGAATTTAGCACACTCGTCCTGCGATGTTTCATTTGCGTCTCTGAATTGCCTTTGTAAAATCGCCACGGGTACAATATGTGAAGTCCATGTCTGGTATTTCTCTCCCCGTCCGGACATGCGTGGAATATTGCTAAAAGAAGGCACGCCCGGATTCGGCAAAAAGAAGGTGGGCCGTTCGTGACAGTATACTGACAACACCCGTCTCCTTACCAATGCGTCGTATCGTCAGAGCAACATAGAAATGACGTATACAACTGTTGCTACATGTACGTGTCTTAATCACAGGTCAAACTGTTTCTGTACAGGGCGGGTCATGTAAGAAATTTATTTCATTCGTTTGGTTTTGTCTCACCCACTTTCCTGTCTGGAGTGCACTTCATCTAATTTGTGAAAATATTGATTTGATTGTCAAATATTGTTCTTCTTAGTAGCTAAAGCTTTAACTGTGGATTGTAAAATCCATGCAAACGGACCCTATAGCCGGTTGCTGGTTGGCGTGCACACAACCTTGAACGTGTTTTCCTAACTGAAAGTTATCCGTATCATCAGGACGTGAGTGGTTGCACCAATTGGAAAGCCAGTCTAACTTGGCGTGAGTTTGGAGCGATACGGTCACTTCTCTGTCATAAAGAACCCGCCTTGTTCTCGAGCGTCTCCGCGGTTTCGTCTTATTGAGTAGAGGTATCAGCACAGCACATATTAATCGATAAAACTTATGACATTATATACTATGTAGGAGTGCTTTACTGTGCAAGTATTGATTGCAAATATCTGTCTGTGGAAAGCATGGCGCCCATTTCTTCTGTGTGTTTTGAATGTTCACATTTACAATCAAGTCTCATGCAGTGTGATGTTCATCAATTGCCAGTTCAGAATGTTAGTGCCACGAGACACTGTGCAATGTCCATTGATCAATTCCAAGTGGAAGGTTTTGCATACAAAACCGAGTGAACGAAACACTGCCATTTGATGCTACAGGCATAGAATGAAAGCATTGACTGAAAGCATGGGGGAAACGATCCAGGTCATCTGGACGCACTATATCCAGTCAGGCTCGACAGGTCCAGACTTCCATTGTCTAAGACTAAAGGATATGTTCTGGTGGATCTGTGCCTGTGGTCAGAGTGATGGTTAACGTGTCCACTCATCAGACCGGGATCATTTGACCACCACACAGTGTATAATGTTTCTTACATGGTCTAGAATGTTGTTCAATACTATGGTTGTTACGATGGATGAAACCCATATCTTGTATTTTGGAAAGTAAACGTTTGGGATTAGAACTAAACGAGACATACAGCTATACTCACTAATTCGTAATGCAGCTGTTCCTCCACGACACCCCCAGCGGATAATACACTGATGGTAACAGAAGGAGGTTTCTTCAAGTAGTGATATCACCTCACTGGATGTCAAATTATGAGGCTTTGCGGAGGCAAAGAAAGTATGAACAAGTAAATGGACTCAATAAGATCACGAAGTAAACATAAACGATAAACATTATACGCTGTGTGGGAGTACCTTGCTGTGCAACTATTGATTGCATACCTCTGTGGTTAAAGCATAAAACACTGGTCTTCTATGTATGTGTTTTACGTGTTCACACTTATACTCTATCCCTGCTTAATGTGCTCCCTCATACTCACATCTACTGTTATGGGCAACATATGCTCTTGGGTGACCCAGTACAGTGGTAGTCTGGTGGATTAAACGTCCCCTCATTTGAAGCTTCTTCAGGTGTCCGTGTATATTGCTTGACTATTGATCACTATTTCATACTCTCTTCTAAGAGACCACTTCCTCCCCGAAGCCCCCATCGGCTAGTACGCCCATGGGTAAGAGAAGGCCCAGTATCTGAATCCTCAACATGATGCAAAACGCAGCCATGAAAAGTATGAATTAATATCGTTAATACACGCAGTTAGTTAATGATGTGTACATAATGTTTTGCCATCTTTCTTCCGAAATAGCATAAACTCATGCTATAGTGGACTGCTTCATTATTTCAATCTCAATTTGGCAGTGATTGCTTTGCCTAACATTTCGAAACGTCAAGATGAAATTACCAATAGCTTGTCACAATATTCTCGTGTGAAAGTGTTGGGCAATATCTTTGGTGATAAAGGAACTTTGTGTGTGTTACCGTCTGAAAACAGGGTATTGGTGTCCCGTAAATGTTTCTGCAAGTGATGGGTGATACTAGCTGAGTACGTTTAAACTTTTCATGAAAAACCTGCTATCATCGCTGCTTTACAAAGGATTCGTTCAGGCCTTCGTTGCAATTTACCCTCAAATTGAAAGCTGTTGTCATGTAACATTGACAGCCCTTTCGCTGATGTTGACATTTCGTATTCGTCAGGTTATTTTCTTGGTTTCTTATGGCAGTTTCAGGAAGAAGGAGGGATACTTCCGCTGAGTTCAGCAATTGCAAGTCCTATTAAGATTAATTACAATTTGATCTTAAGTAAAGCCCTCTCCTTTTCAAGCAAAGGCAAAGTGAAACAACACAAAGTAATGACTACCACTAGGGCAGAGTTCAGAATGGGATGATAGTACAGATAAAATCACACAGGTCTACACATCGTGTAGTCACGATCAGCTTGTCCAATCTAAATCGTTTTGTCAGTGATTAAAGCATCTCGAAGGTTCGGATTCTTGCAGAATTTCTGCAAAACCTACCAAAACTTAAATTGTATGTTTGCAGCTGGTAAAAGGTGAATCAAACGTATGCAAAGTGGCACCAATGTCGTCTCCCGTGGCCTTGGTATAGGGTGAATCTGATCTCGAGAATGATGCTCTCGACCTTGCGTTTCTAACAACGTTGACAGGTTTCATGAGATCGCTTGATACACCAAAAGCACGTGTGAACATCATTACATATAGGCCCTTAGCCGTGTGGTGAAACACAGGCAACAAGTGACTTAGCCTCTTGAATTTCGAAGAAAACCTTCCTGTAGATTGACACTACTCCCGTTCTACTCAAGTCTCTTAGGTCGTGAATCAACTGAAACTAGTGTCTTTGTCTCTGAGCCACTAATGATGCGGACACTGGTATCCTTGCTGCAGTGTCTGATTTAATCTAACACTGGTAAACAGCATCCATGTTGTTAACTTGTTAGAATGTAACTTGTCCATATACACATTACTTCCAGCAGTACTCGGCATTATTTAATGCGTATGTGAAGTTTATATAAGTAATATAATTATACAAGTATAGTCAGTGAGGTAAAACAAGTATACGCACTCATTTGTAACCTGATAGTTTAATTCAACCAAAACATTTAAACCACCCACCACATTGAAAGATTACTGCATAGAAAACACTATTTCTGTACATTAGAGTTACAGTTTCTATGTACAATAAGTGTATTTACCACTGAGAGAGATTCAACATTATTGTAGCCGTTTGAGCCATGTGTGTACCATATGAAGAAAATGATAAGCTGTGTTCTAAGTTAAACATTCAGAATCTGGAGCATCATGCACCAGTAGCAGATACCAGATGGGCAAGATCTCAAACAACATAACAACACTTCATTAGTCGGTTAAAAAGATGTTTCAGTTTGCTTGACGTTTAAGTAGGACATCTGTGAAGGAAGCCTGAAGATGTTGTCTTTGTGAGAATGTAAATACCCGGCTTAAGTTCACAATGTGTCAAAATGGACGATCTTACTGTTGATATGTGTTCTAAGATAACTGACAGTGATATATAGCAGGGTGTAGGTTACATACAGAAACAATCAACAACTAGCCATCCATGAGTAATGTCATAAAATCAATGTCTTTGATTAGCTGTACATCATGACAACGTGTATGGAACCTCACATATTCTGATAGGGTATCAGTATCAGTATCAGTATCAGTATCAGTATCGATTTGAAATCGGAATACTAATTCTTGGAAGTACACGCCCTTCTGATCATTCCGTCTCAGAAGCAGTATCAGTTGCCTAAAGGACTGAAGTGGCAGAAGCGGGCATGTGTTTGCTAAATATGCAATGGATTAGCAAAGAAAGTGAATTTGAGGGGTAAACTAAGGGAAACAACATTACCTACATCAACACGACCGTTAACACCAACTTTCCCCATGTAGAAATCAGTTTTAAGAGGGACTGTAAAATGAATCTACCCTAGCTTACAATATGCCGCGCACACAACACACACACACACACACACACACACACACACACACACACACACACACACACACATCGACTTTAAGCGTCCTGTGCAAAGCGTCTGTACTATTATCGCGTAAAGAGCGTTGTTAGGGAGCAAGATCGCTGAAATCATACTGATTGCAGTAATAGTGTGTTCGCAGGCAATCAGTCTGATCACAATACCTGACCCAACAAGTGACCCAAGAGGTAGGGACTTCACGTTTGACGTTCTTCAGTAATAAAATAACACCAGACTCCTGACTTCACCCAACACAATATCAAGGGAGATAACCCGGTTCTGATGCAAAGTACAGGCGTTACGCAAACTCCAGTAATGGTTTCTCATCCGGATGCAGATTCTATTGTCTCACTGTCGTCAGTTGAGTATTAAATATCATTTTCGAGGCATCTAAACGTGTTGTCGTTTCGCAAGGCCAATTTTCTTTTTGAGTAGATTTGTCAGATGATAAAACTGTCCTTTCCTGAAATAGGCTAGTTACAGTAACTATCTGAATAACATCAGAGTACCCTGTACAATGTAGATATGGGTCGGTAGTGGCTGTATTTGGTGCTCGACAGGTTGTGTAAACATCATTGTCTCTGTTAATGTGCTAGTCTTGACTACATAAGTGAGTGAGTGAGTTTAGTTTTACGCCGCTTTTAGCAATATTCCAGCAATATCACGGCGGGGGACACCAGAAAATGGGCTTCATACATTGTACCCATGTGGGGAATCGAACCCGGGTCGTCGGCGTGACGTGCGAACGCTTTAACCACTAGGCTACCCCACCGCCCCTCTTGACTACATAACGAAGCGGTGTTTGGGTCTGTTGATGCGCTTTATGAAACGTACGTACAGCCCTTTGATATGCGCTTCTATGTTTTGCGTTCCCTGAATCTTCTTTGCATCAGTGTTGCTACATGGCTGCAATATGTGAAGTCCACGCCTGGTGTGTTTCTCCCTGAATCACCAGCCCTGCAATATTAGTGGAATATTCCTGAAGGCGGCGTAAAACTGCACTCACCCACTTTGCATTTATACAGCAGGCGCTCCGAATAAACTAGAATAGATGGAGATTTCGCCAATGATTTTGGTTTAAGCTATATTTCTTTACCATATTTTACAGAAATAAACAAATACCTATGAGATGCGAACATAACTGTTTATGTTACATGTTATATGAGGAATAAAGTTTCAGGTGAATGGTATTTTTACCCAATATAACCTACTTATGAATGTAATATTGAACACAGAGGGGTTGAGTGTTTTCATAACGTTTCGGTAGAATAGCATTCGGTTATATCATTGCAAAATACTAATTTCTGTGGGCAAAGCTTGATGGTGCTGGTCTCACACTTTTACCACTGTGGCATGAACTTATACACCCTGTAGTCCAGTGCAGACACATCAGGATGGAGGACAAATTACGGATTGAAACACTCGATCATAGCATTCTGACACATCTAGCACCAGATGATGAGAACGCTTCATAGCCAACTCCGGCAAGAAAGAAATGGCATGCGGTACAAAATACTGACAACATCACCTCCGTACGAATGCTTCACTACTTGTTGAGCATGCGGATCACCGACTGACATCGTGACAACAGGAAACTAACACTGAAGCAGACGACCTCTATTGACTGAAACGTAGACATGACGTGTTTCAACTGTTGCTACGTTGTCACGTAAGAAATTTATTTCATTTGTATGATTTTTCCTCATCCAATTTTCCTCTAGAGCATACTAAGTCCAATTTGTGAAAATATTGATTTTGATTGTCCGATTTGGTTTTTCGCAGTAGTGAAAACATGTCGAAGATTGTAAAATCGAAAGTCACAATTGCACCCCACCGACGGTTGCTGTTTGGCGTGCACACAACCTTGAACGTGTTTTCCTTAGTAAAGTTTATCTGTATCATCAGGACGTGAGTGGTTGTACTAATTGGAAAGCCAGTCTAACTTGGCGTGAATTTAGAGCGATGCGGTCACTTTTCTGTCATGAAGAACCCGCCTTGTTCTCGAGCGTCTCCACGGTTTCATCTTATTGAAAGGAACTATCAGCCCAGAACATACTGATCAATAAACTTTATTAATATTACATACTATGTAGAAGTGTTCGCCCGCATAGTATTGATTGCAAAATGTCTGACTGTGGAAAACATGAAGCTCCTATGTGTTTTGAATGTTCACATTAAGGATCCATTCATCACAAGAGCCAGTTCAAGAAGTTAAAGGTATGAGGAACACTGCCTTGTCCATGATACTATCGTATATCACATTGTACACACAAGAGTGAGTGAAACAATGTTATTTGACAGGCATGTATAGGTATGTACAAGCATGTAACCAACCCAATGGCTGAAAGCATGAGCAACGACTCACGTCCTGAAGACCCACTGGCACCAATCAACCAAGGTAGGTCCACACCTGAAATGCCTATGACAGAAAGCACACATTACCTAGGATCTGTGGCAGTGGTAAGCTAGTGGTTAAAGGCAGGCTGCTTTCGCCACATGGGTACGATGGGTGAAGTCTTTTTCACTTTTTGGGCCGGTTTGGTTTTTCAGAAAAAGCACAATGATTATATTATAGACATACCTAACTAAATCATATATTGCATCGCTGAGCATATGAAAGCACAAATAAGCACTGTTAGTGCAATTTATTAGCGGTGTGAACATAACCGAAATATACTGAGTCAAAAAAGAAACTTCACATTCTTTCTTCAGGGCACTATAAAAGAACAAGAGATGATAAGATGTTTAAATTGTTATTATTTCATTGCTGAGATCTATGTGATGTACTCGAAACACTGACAGTGCCACAATCAGTTCCATTAGGCTACACCGCCATTCCAAAACATGGGTGTACAGCATGTCAAGTCACAAGAATAAAAAATTGAAATTTCTCAGTTCACCATCGCTGGAACTGTTGACATGGGCCATGAGCCGCCATGAAAGGAACGAGTTCAGGGGTGAACACCTGGTCGCGGTAACCAGCAGCTGTGAGGTTTCCACGGATGACCAGACGTCGGGAACGGTTGCTCCCACAGTAAGCACCCCACACCATGCAACTTCCACCCCCGAATCTGTCGACTTTCTGCACACAACATGGAGCATACCGTTCACCACGTGGTCTCCAGACTGCCTGCATCCGCGAATCTGAGGGTAAACTTGGATTCATCGCTAAAGACGACTCGATTCCAGTCTCTCTAGGTCCATCGGAGGTGACGTTGGGCCCACAGCAGACGTTGACGTTGATGAAACGGCGTCAATACTGGCCCACGATATGGACGTCGAGAATGGAGATTGGCAGCTCGCAACCGATTTCGAATGGTCTATGAGGACAGTCGGCCTCTAAATATCTCAGCCCTGGTTCGGCTGAAATTTGTCACATAGGTGTCGTAGGACGGTCTTCTGCTCGTGACATCACTCGTGGACGACCCGACCTTGAGCGATCAGAAGTGGTGCCATTTTGTTGTAGACGATCTCGCAAAACATACACAGTACGGCGGCTGCATCCCACTGCTCTTGCGAAAACAATAACTGATCTTCCTGCTTGTAACATGCCAACGGAACGTTTGCTTTGCATATTTAACATCGTGGCATTTAAAGTACCGTTAGAACTGTGGTTTAAAAGCGGTTTTTTTCAGTTCTTGAGGCAATTGCAAACACGTGCTAATGAAGAAAGCTTCGATGCGAAGAACACCTGAATTGGCGCTATCGTCATTTCCACGACGAATGGATGAGTTTGAGTAGGTTTGCTAACGTTTTTCTAGAGTCGAGTCCTTTTCGGATGCATAGATGTATCATCAGAGAAAAAATATTCATTATTTTTAAATATTACATTTTATGGAGTTTCTGTTTTGACCCAGTACATACCTTTATAAACTATGTGTCTTTATGTGCAAGTACAGATTGCAAATGTGCGTCTGTGAAAAATAAGAAGCTCCAATCTTCTGTCTTCATTATTACAATCCATCACTGCCTCATGCACAACTTCACCCTCACATTGACTGGTATTGGAATCATACGTCCTGGGGACTTTGGACAGTGGATAATCTGGGGATTGAAACATTTCCACGTCACACCTTGGTGTCTGTCTGCAAGCAAGAATGTTTGAAGTCACTTTCTGATGTCTTCCATACAATTGCTACATTTTTCATTTCACTTCTAAGGAACCTCTTCCATCCCGTAACCACCACCGGATACCGATACATCGGGGGTAACAGAAGAAGATTCATTAAAGATATAAACATCACCCTACTAGATTACTAATTATGATGCATCGAACAGTCATAAAATGAATAATCGTTATACAATAAACGTTATACAATTTTCAGAAATTGGACATACATATATTTATCCTATGGTGTACTAGTTTTAAATTTGGAACGGTATAAGCTTTTCCCTTCGGTGTCTTTCTTTGACATGCTTCAATACAATGTATGTACATATATTGATTCTGAAAAGTGTAACGTAATGATCCTGCTTCTCAGAATAGAATGTGAGTGATAACAATCTGGAATCAACATTTTCAAGTACAGTGTTAATTCGAATATCCTTCTCGAAAAAAAACCATGCAATTATTTTGTTTCTGATGAGGTAGTGAGTTTTATAACCAGATGTTTTATGAGCACTTAATACAATTACCAACATTTTAAATCAGGTAAAATCAATATTTCTCGCATATGTTTGTGAACAAGTTCCTAATTGTGGACTTGGATGTTTTGTACTCGCCATTATTTTTCATGTGTTAATTTAATCGCGTCTTCAAAACTTTCGAATATTTTCATATCAGGTTATATTCCAGGATTGTAGTCACAGATTCAGGAAGGCAGAAGAAAGGGACTGGAGTTGTGATTTGTAAATTGTGTTGAGTTGCTACATGAGTTGCAATAAAGCCCTTCCCTCTTGTGTTTGTGATATCCTGTGAGTGCCTGTAGCAATGGTAGCAATCTGAATGAGAGGTACAGTTCTGAATGAGACCATGTTGACGGTACATGTATAATGATTAAAAAATGCACACCTTATAGCACGATTGGATACATGAGCATCGATCTGCGCAACTGGAAACCGATGACATTTGCCAACCAATCCACCGGGCCTGACCACCCGATCCCGTTAGTCGCCTCTTACGACAAGCATACGTTACAGAAGGCCAAACGTCTAACACGGACCTTCATCGGAAGAGGAAGAAAAAGACAGACGGGGAAAGAGGTGAAGGCATTTTTTAGAGCATCCGTACCCAATGTTAGAAGGACGATACGTCTACGGGCTACTGACAGACCACAGCAGTGGATATGGACCAGATTCCAGTTCCTGATGCCCCACATCGGACATGTCACTCGCCACCCAGTCCAGACTTGCTGGAGTGGCGCAACCACCAGTCTAGATGATGAGTTCCAGGAAGAGGCGCCCTAGTATCAAGTGAGCACCCGCCACCATCCATCACCACTCCCCGCAGCTAGACTCTGACGGTGTCAGCACCAGAGTGATACGGACCACAACCGAAGACCAAGAGCTGCACACCTGCAGCGACTACTGTGGCTGAGGTCCCCCACACAGAGACTTTAAAGTTCAAGGAGTACACGCGTACTTTCCAGAACCTGTCCGATTTTTTTGTGGTTTTCTGATGGTTGTGTGCTCTCCATCCGAGGACCCCATGGCATGAGAAACATTCCATTGGTCTTGTAACTGCTTCCAGTTTAGCTCCTTTTGCTCCTGCATATCGGTCTGACAGACTTTCTGCATGCCATACCACTGTCACGGCACCCACATCGGAAGTCAAACTGGATGGTGTCAGCTGCGGTCTAACCCACCACAGTTTTCTTCTAGCAATCAGCTGCTGGTGTTGATACTCCACTTCCAGGTTAAACACAACAGCTTCTCTACGTTGCACATCCAATTTTGAACTGATACCCAAATAAAGGTGACAGTCTACCATGAGGTGTCAAGAATTGTAACGAATTCATTTATTCGTACCCGATTCGGCGTATTCTTAACTGATTCTTAACTGATTCCTAACGTTCGTGCAGTATACGTAGTAGGTTCGTGTAAATCATAGCGAAGTCTTGCACGTATTCTTGCGAGCTTAGCCGAATCCCATGAATATTCTTAACTCTATCTTACCTGTATCGTAACTTAACCGTCATGAAATCAACCAGAAAGTTTGCAAAATTTCCCGAATTTTCACGATTCCTCAAATTTATCAATTCGTGGCAAATCCTTGGATACTTGGTCTGTGTGGAACAGGGGTATTATTGGATCAACAGATCAACTAGCACTGGTGTCCTTGACATCGAAGCCCTAACGACTTGAAATCAGGCTTACATTTCGTAACAGTACCGTGGTCCACGAATGATAAACATGATCAAAGCACATCATCAAACTCGTCAGCATTTACGTTAGGGAACAGGTAGTTCTCCAGTCAAATTGTTGGCACAAGATATTGGTTGCACAACGTTTTTAATGCCACCTATACGTGAAATGTATACTCAGTGTAGTTGGTGTGAACCTGTCCGTGCTATTGAGTAAAGGTAATTGTCATATATATAAAGACAGTTCAAAAGGAGAATACGTTATATAATCAATGTCCATTTATTCACCTGTTCACATCTAACTATATGTATTGGTAGTAAATTGGAAGCAGCAGCTTCACATGAGTATCAAGTATAACGTTACAACGGGGTTGTCTTGATCTAGTCATTCTACTAATGCAGCTTGCTTTTCAAGGCAGTAATAACACATTTGATGTTCTTACAATATTACGTAAGCTAGGTAATAAATCTTATAAATCATACTTTAAAATATTTGATATGGAAGTAGCTCCTAATTTGATGTATGGTGCCGAGGTCTGGGGATTCTGTCAGAATAACTACATTGAATTTATGTACACATTGGCTTGCAAACGGCTTTTAGATTTTAGTTCTGTACACCTAATAATATAGCTGGCAGTGAATGGTCGCGGTATATCCTAGTATATAAAAGGGTAAGAAAGTCTGGGCTAAAATATTGCCCATGTCGTTATTCTCGCCATAACCAAAAATGTTTTTACGTGATGTTAAATGCTTGAGATCACAACCAAGTTAAGTTGGTTTCGATGTGTCGAGATCTGTTGTAGGGTTTTGGTTTTGTTTTGGAAGAGCAGTTTGTTGATTTCCTACATTTTTATCTGAGTTTGTTGGCCTAATGTCATCATGAACATAAGTGGTACAGTTCACTTCAGACTGGCAGCAAAACCATGCCGTATTCTACATCAATACTTGATGGAGTTGTACATCAGTGTAATTAAAATTAAGAAGTTCGGATTTGCACTCGCACAGGTTTGATGTTATTTTTTCACATCGCGCAAGTGAAACTGGGAGGTGATAATATAGATACAAATGAGAGATTACGTTTACAGTGCGATGTAAGCTATACTGAGAACGAATACCATTTTCTTCTCGTGTGTTTAAACTGCTCCGTCTACACTGCTTACCTAAAACCTGTTATACCGATCCAAGTAAAGCTAAATTCAATTCCCCAAGTCATCATCGTTGTATAAGTAATAACTTCCATAGCATTATGCACTATTGTTATATTATACTAGACATGTGTATAGCGCAGATATCCAGTTCGCCAGTTCAGCTGCTCAAGGGCGCTTTGTTGTTCATTGGATGTCCATCACAAGGACACATGGCATTTTCAATCTCAACTCCTGAGGATCATACAACTCTTGCAACCTACGAGGCGCACCGATTTTATGTGCCTTTCCCATCCTTTACGAGGTACCCATTCACAGCTGGGACACACAGTCACACTACTTTGTCCATGTTTACTGCACTTTACTGTTTACTCAACTAGGTGTTCGCATGTATTTGTGTGGCCACAGTCTGGTCATCTACCAACGGATTCGTGGGTTCTTTTAAGTGCACAGGTTTGTGTACTGTACACTAGGGGTTGTGACAACACTGAAAGAGTCTATACACAAAGTTGACTAAAAAGGTTTTAACACCCGGTCACAGGTGGTCTCGATCCCGGTACCTCAAAGCTCGCTGGATTACGAGAGTGGCGCCTTACACAGCTCGCCCATCTTGCCTCCATTAATCTTGTATCTAAGATTTACTTTGTACAGTACGATATATGTTTGGACGGTCTCAAACAAGGGTCAGTGACCTTTGTGTTGGTTGAATGATCGATTGAATGATTGATTGAATTCAGCACCAGGGAGCAGGTGGGCGATGCCTCTCTGGATGCTTACGGTCAACATGCTTCACGTGACAAGTGTAGGCGACGTGCATACAACAGCATCAAAATACTTGCACAAATATTTATTCGACATGACTGAAAAGCCCCATTATCATAATGATATAAACTAATGCTCAAAAGAAAGTATACAGCTAAACAATTGCAAGTACATAAAAACGTCGCAAAGTGAAAACTTAAGAAATTATCCATACTGACCCAAGTTAAGATCCATCCTTTCAGAGAAGTAACTGAACCAAAAAATTACGATTCGCATAAACGCAGCATAAAATCGAAAAACGGCATTTTCGTGTGTAACACGCAATGCACGTGCATTGTGGCGGTATACATCAGTCGATGGGACACGTTAGGGACACAGTGATCAGAAAAACACAAGCGGTATGCCACGTTTGAGTCAAGTTCAACGAGAGAGCTGTCGGAATGGCGCAGCAAGGAGCGACCAGCACTGCCATCGGCAGAACCTTTGGCACCTCATCTGACAGGCCTAGGAGCGGCCGACCACGCGTGACATTTCAAAGGGGTAGCAGGATGATGTTGTCTGTAAGAATATCCAAATATTGGTCTGGGTTCATAGCGACCGGGAAGTCAAAATGGACGATGTATGTATTGGTTCATTTACTTACATAACTGACAGTGATATATGGCGGTATGTAAGAGATATGTAGATAAGATGAACAGCTGGTCACTGTTGGGTAATATGACTTTACCAGTATCATTGATTAGGTGGATATCGATACAACGTGGCTCGAACCTCGCTAATCCTTGTCTCGCCGTTTAAGTTTCAGAATTTTCAGACTGTACTATCTTGGAAGTTTATAAATTTACTATTCATTAATTTCCGTAAAATATGAAAATTAGATGCATTCTCAAGGACTGGAAATATATGTTATTATGGACATTTATCTTATTAAAAATTGACATTTTTTCCATGTGAAAGGTACCTGTATTAATATGACAGTTTTGTAAACGTGAATGCTATGCGCTTCTGATGGCGCGATAGGCACATGTAAGTCACTGTGGACGGGCGGTAGAGTACTCCAGCTCGCCCGCTACGCCGAAGACCCGCGTTCAATACCTTACAACTCGAGAAGCCTACTTGTAATGTTCCCCGCCGCAAGATTGCAGAAATACTGTCAAAATCGGTGTAAACCTAAACTCAGTCAGTCCATGTTCGTAGAAAGTGGACGGGCAAGTGAGGGAGTGAGTTAGTGAGGGGATGGGCAGTGGGGGAGTATTTGGCCTGATTGCACGGGTGTTTGGATGTGTAGGTGATAGAGATGACATTTACGTTGATAGTAGGGCGAGAGAATGAATAGGGAACATGAATAAGTTCTATAAACATGGGACGATAATATTCGACCAACAGTATAATGGGACACCAAATCTACACATATGGGAATCAAACCCCATCATTAAAGACTCTCAAATAATTGCCTTTCATTGACTCCAATAAATATTACATATAGTGAAGGTAGAATATATGATATGTTTATTCAATGGCACGAAAGAACGTTCTTTTATTGATGGCGCACACTTTTAGGGGGCCTAACAAAATCGAATTGAAGAATCAAGTGCGGTCCAACTGTAGTATTTCTGCGTTAAGGAAGAAAGTGGTAGCGAGCGACGATGCTAAAACGGTATTGATTATGGAGACACTCTGTTAGTAGAGGGTCGATCTTGTAACAATGTATTACCTTACAAGTGGTCCAAGTGGACTACACGAACATGTGCGTCTGAAACAGGGGCATGGCTTTTGACGTCCCTCAGTAATAATATAACACTAAGACTTCTAAAATCCACCCCCACACTCTATCAAGGGAGATAACCCTGTTATGATGCAAGCCTCACTGAACAAGGCTCATTTCATTTAAACCACAGACCTTAGGCAAACTTCAGTAAATGGTTTCTCGTCCAGATGTAGATTCAATTTTGTAGCTGACGACAGTGAAGTTTAAAATAACATTTTCTGGACATCTAATATAGTTATTGTTCAACAAAGCCAATTGACATGTTCATAGGCCAGATGAATTCCGCAGTAAAAGGCGAGAAACGTTCCGCTTTTGGAAACAGATTTGTGACAGAAACTCATTGAATAACATCACTGTAACCGGAGCAATAAAGAGATAAGTTTGGTGGTAGCTAATTTTAGTGCTGGAGCTGTTGTGTCTCTGTTTAAACAGTCACCTTGACAATTCATCATTGTCATATTTACAGTTTCATCAAGGGGCCAGGGTTGTAAGAGAGTCATTTCATCCGGGACGTCCCCGTCGTACTTTCTGTATATAGTCCAGTTTGTGAAAGTACAGATTCCGATTGTCAAAAACAGCTTCATAAAAGAAACGCCTAGGTGTATTTTCACGTACTAAATCTGATATACTTAATCTGTAACACAATGTAATCTAGAAAATGTTTCAAAGTTCCAAATTTCACAGTATAGAAGATGAAGAGTCTATAAACATGCATAGCTTACAAAAATTAAAGCATTATGTTATAACAATCAAACGCTATTTTTAAAGAATATTTGCAATTTCAAGTGCCAGTATCAAATATGCGTTTCTTTTTCGGATTACTATAGTAATGAAAACAGAAAATTGTGAAAGCGAAACTCACAAGTTAGCAATCCTAACCGTTGCTGTTTACCGTACAAATAACCTTGAACATACGTATGTGAGACAGAAGTTTCTACCTTTCATCAGAACGTGAGTGACTGCAGTAAAACCAGTCTAACATGACTTGAGTTTACGGCGATGCAGTCACTTTTCCGTCCTAAAGAAGCCGCCATGTTCTCGAGCGCTTGTCCATAGCATATACTAATCGATAAAACTTACAACTTTATATATGCTCTGTAGGAACGCTGTTATGTACAAGTATTGATTGCAAAATTAATTTATCTGTGTGGAAAACATGAAGCATCATCAGTCTTCTCTGTGTGATTTAAATGTTCACGCGATGAAATACTCAAGCATAGACGTATCCTATGCTCAGCACACTAGAGTGAGTGAGTCAGGGAATGCTGTTTTAAGACGCATACAAGGAAACAAATCAGTAACGAAAAGCGAGCAACGATCTAGACACAGAGGCGCCCATCAGACAGCTCAGGCAGCATGACACTTGAGTCCACTGCAACCGAACGCGTGAGTTCCTAGCGACCTCGGACGGTGTACCAGCCCCGTTATTAAAGATATTTTCTTCTTCTATTTTCTCAACATCGATATACTGTGACAAGCCCACTTCTGGTGTCGCTGTAACTGGCATTGCTATAGGAAGCGTAAACTCATGCTCACTCAAAGTAACTTCAAACCCAGTCCTAGTTATCGCATATACGCTCAATTAAAGTCGTATAAACAACATCGTGCATAATTAGAAACTTCTCAACGTTTACTGCAGATCAATTTTCATTCGTTTTCCAGGATCATTTCAGCTTGGAAAAGTATAACACAGTCCAACTCATTCACTCAGTTTTAAGAAAGCAGAGTAAAAATATCAAAAGAAGGGTTTTAACAAATATAACATTCTCTAGATAAAGCACAGCACTAATATTTGTGTTAGAAAGTGTCTGTTTCTTGTGATTATAGTGAGCTGTATCAACGATGAAACCTAAGAAGGCATAAAACCTTTCATTTCATAAAACCAAACATCAATCAGATGAAACGAATTGCATAACCACTTAATGAACATTATTGCACGATATTTCATCAATGTTTGGTTGAAATCTTTTGGAAAGAAAGACTTGCTGTCATCACAGACTGTTGTTATGTCGCGTCATTAAGCAAGAATGTTTTAAAGAAAGCATGGAAGGACGTGCTTACCCTATTTGTAAACACGTGATGTCAACACTGGATATTGCTTGCAGGTAAACGAGACTGATATTTGTCTGCTGGGTTCATTTCATTTCTGAAGATTTTAAAATATTGTTGTATCACATTATATTCTTGGCTATTCATCACGTTCTGTTATGTTCGACCCCAACATGAGTTGATGCACACCCTGTCCTTTCCATCTTGCGATGCTTTCCTGATTTGTCTAATCAAGGCGAACTAGATTAACACAATAATAATGACTGTCATTACGACAACATCATTACTGAGACTTTGTTGCAGCTATAATGACACACGGACAAGTTAACGACATGATCTGCGCTCAAACGTGACCACACCAGTGTGATCAGTGATAATAACAGCTTGTAGTTTCATCATTGTCCTTGAGCCCCATATGTAGAGAGGATCACCGGCATACGCTGACACGGAAACCATTGCTTTTGAGCCCCATATGGAGTGGATCACCCACATACACTGACAAGGAAACTATTGCTTTTGAGCCCATATGGAGTGGATCACCCATATGAAAACCATTGCTTTTGAGTCCCTTATGGATCACCCACATACACTGACTCCGAAACCTGTCTTTGAGTCCCTAATGGAGTGGATCACCCACATACACGGACACTAAAACCAGTGCTTTTGAGCCCCTAATTGGTTGGATCACCCACATACACTGACACGGAAACATTTCCTTTTGAGTCCCTAATGGGGTAGATCACCCACATACACACTGACAAAGACATTGGAACAACCATATGCAAAAGAGTCCCTTTGCCCTTCGGCACATAGCCGGGTGGATCACGGATGCCTTTGCTCTTGAACATGTTCTAACTGCATGTATCAGTCACATGAAACTGTCGAGGGTTTCTTTGCCCTTGTACCCCGAACGGCAAGAATCAACCTCGTGCTACGTGACCTGGTGACTGCCCATGAACGCTAATGACGTGTCAAATTTGATATGCCCGAGCAACAAATTGTATGCCACATCACTGATCCCCATGAATGCAGAGCCATTACTGCTGCCGTGTCTATGAGGTCGCATTTATGAGTGTTCCGAGTTGATATATACAGTTATTATGCTCACGTCGTCAAGCTGACATGCTATTATCCTTTACTGCAGCACCAGAAGCCATGTTCTTTCAATGTAATCCTAACACTTCAAGTGCATGAAAAGATCTTGCAAAGCAAGCGTTAATAACGTGAGAAAACTTAACATCTGTAATAGTTCTGAAATGATACTTAACTGAATCGTGAGTATCTGTAGTACTGTAAGTATTAATTCAGTGTCATGGAATCGGCTAATCCTTGGAGGATCCACGTTACCCACTCATTATTAATTGGAACAATAAAATCCAACCTGTGAGATCTTGGCGCCGTTGAGAAAACTTACTTGTCTCTTCTCTGTAATAAAAGATTTAATGTTTAGTTTGATTTCGAAATACACATTATAACCTCTGTCATGTCCTTTTGATCATTAAATTAAGATATTTCAGAACCATGTATTTCACGTGCATGTAGGAGTGTAATGGATGTGCGCGGCTGATATAACCAAACGTATCTATATCATTTCAAGGTAAATGGAATCCAAGCTCAACGCTAAATTATTTTGAATAAATATTCCAGGAAAAAATGCCCATTCTCACATTACACTGAACCTTAAAGTAGTGTGTCATATCACTATTTTAATGATGTAACTTTAACATGGGCATTTGTTATTTTGGAGGACACACACATAATTAACACCTTGGTATTTCATACCCACTCCTAGGCGTGGGCGTGTTGCTGTGTTTACATAATAAGAAACATACAGATAGATATATCACCATGGAGGTGATGCACACACAGTCGTAGGAGGTACATATCTGTCAAGTTTCAGTTTGTTTTCACAGTTAATTATTATATAAATGACTTTCTTGAGTTCAGAACCAAATAACACTGTTCATTACTAATGACTGTTCAAGTCTGCGAGCGGCATATCTGTGCATACTGGATGGGTCTGTTTTAACTAAATGATTAAACGAAACAAATGCGTTAACAATTGTTTCCTATGACCAACATTCATACTTCTCAGGAAACAAACCTCGATACGTTTGTGCTTTAACTGGCCAGTTCGTCATGAAAGTCATTTGTCATATTTATTACAGCGGATAAAACGTCTTCCTGTAGATATGCACAGCCTATGAAATGTAAAAAAACAAACAACGGTTTTGTAGACGATATATGTGTAATAAGAATGGCAGTGCAGGGAATTTCCTTATTTAGCCTTTACTTTTTCTGGTGTCATAATTCACTTTCAGAAATCATGTTCGTCTGCTATTAAACGCTGTTTGGCCTTTTACGACCTCTGGGATCTATTTCGTTAGATATGCGACAGTGCCTATTCAGTGTCAGATATCAACGCTCAGTTTGACTTCATCTGTTTCTTAGAGACAAGCTTGTGGTAAATATGGCATCTAATAATCATCTAGTTATTGACACGAGAGTCATTAGTGGCGAAGCAAACATACTGGGAGACTACAGTATAAGTATATGATTAGCTTGTACTGTATGAAGGACAGGGAAATCCTTCTACACCGGATATGGATTATAAGCCTACCAGGTGTTATTCTATCGATTACAAAACCCAGGGTCCGTTTCTAGATGGGTCACAGTCCTAACACGACCTAGTGATATATTCCTCAACGCATCTCAGTACTAAGACGAGCTGAGGAAATGTTCCTCAATCCATCTTAGTTTTAAGGCGAGCTGGTGATATGTTACTCAGTGGATCTTAGTACCAAGAAGAGCTTATGAAATGATCCTCAAAGCACATTAGTACTATAACGAGCCGATGATATGTTCCTCAAGGCTCTTAGTACTAAGGTGAGCTCATGAGACCGGTTCCAGTGTGTTGTTGCAACTTCTTAAATATATCGACTGGTCCACGTTCATGTACAACGAAGACGTGGGTGGTCTGTCAATAAAACTATGTTCAATCAATACATGTAAAGTCTGGCTTACCGAGACGAGTCTGGTCTTGTTTTAAAAGGTTGAGATGTGTCTGAGTAGACTAGCACGGGGTCCACCACAAACCAATTCATTAACTAAGTTACTTAAGCAACCTACACCACTATCGCTCGAATGAAACGGGCTGTAGAAATGAATCGTTGAATCCGGGAATTGGTGGATGGCATGGCGCCCTCTAACCCTGTATCACGGGAGGCTGACATTTGTAAATGGTTCCGTTTGCCTGCATTGCCAACACTGACGATTACTCTGGTGCTAGGGGGGAAATTTAATCAAGAGTCCTTCAAGGACTTGAGCCATTTTGTGGCATTACCTTGGTAGTTTGTCAGATCCCGGAGCTAATATTTCGCGAGCTATTGCCTGGTATGGTGAGTCGTTAAGGCGATCGTCTGCTGCAATTAGACGCACATCACTTGATATTGACCAAATTAACAGATTCAAATATGTTTTTGCCCTCTTAAAATTCTGGAAGATCGTTGGTCTTACTTGCGTGTGCTCTCTTGACTTCAGCGGAATGCTTGCAACGTTTCTACAAATGGGTGTCACGCAATCCAGCGCGACTTCAGGCATTGATTGAAATTGTTTGAACATTTTTTTCCATGTTCCAGCGTGTCTGAGGAGGGATTATTTGTGGTTTAGGACAAACTGACTTTTTAACCTTTCTTTTATAGGAATCACCCCATAGCAATTTACTACAGATTGTGGATTGCCTGTAATTGTGATATTTACGATCTCAAACATCTTTGTCAGAGCGTTGTCAGAGAAAGGAAGTTCTATATTTCTTCAGTTTAGATTTTCCTGGTAAAGTTAACCAGGATTCCCAGAATAAATGTCTTGTTAAAGTGGCTTCTGATTCGTTTTTAATAAAATCAATCATGAAAACAATTACTATTTGCTTCCATTGATGTAAACTTTAACCTTCGTTTGATTGTGGATAGGATTCCGATGTCACGGAGAAACAGTTTTCAAATAATGCTAACCATCTCTGCTGTAATTAGTCAGTAGACATGAATAGGGATTTGTGACTCGTCCTTCGCTGGCTTCAGTTCAATATTGACTATGTCCATTTTACTTGAAGCTTTTGTATATGTCTATATATAGATTGTTGCTTATGAAGAACATATTGATCTAACAGAAGTTTGTTAGAAGTATGTTACAAATAGATAAAATGGATATTTGTCTGTTGGGAATTAACGTTCAAGCAATCCACTGACTTGTCTTTTTTGCAGGTGAAAAAATGAATTTACAGAAACTATACAGAACGTCTCGGGGTACCAGTTTCGAAAAAAGTCAACATGATGTCATTCTGATTTTGCCACATATACTAAACGAAAAAAGTCTCGGAACATCCAGTTCTTTGAAACAACTACATATGATATACCATGCCATGACGGATTAACTATAGCAACAAGAAATCGGGTGTCCGTTACCTGTTATGAGTAGCATATACCAATGTGCAAATGATTAGTTTTTCGAGAGGTTGAACCACAACACAGTTTCCTTATCTATATAAAACTCATCAACTCATCAAAACCTCAACTCATCAACACTCGTCAACACTCATCAACTCATCAACATATCATGGGTACAGTAACGACGGTGTTCACGGGCCCGGGAGGTAGTCCAGTGGTCTAGGTGTTTGCTTGTGACGACGACCCATGAAGATCAGGTGGAGAATTGGTCTTCACGGGGTCAGGTGGTCAGGTTCGTTGACGTGGTTGACACATGTCATCATATCCCAGTTGGGTACATCAATGTTCATTCTGTTGATCACTGAATTGTCTGGTCCAGGAGGAGTTATTTTACATATCGCTGTCATATAGCTAGAACGGCGTTACACAACAAACAAACAAATGCTTGTGACGTTGAAGAACTGGTTTCGATTCTCCACCTGAGGACAGCGTGTGTCGCACATACAACCACCGTGATATTGTTCATGTATTGCTAACAGAAAAACTAAACTCACAGACTCACATTGTTTTCGTATGTATTTGTCACAATCGTGAATAATCCCAAACACAAATAGAGTCTTGCAAATTTGTCCTGTCGCCAGTTGGGAATGAGATAATATAATTCATCCCACATACGTATACGTTTTTACATATGTGGTACTGAACATAAATTCCCGGGTAAAGTCGCGATGCGAGTTCGTGTGAACGACGAGCGCTTTTTTCTCGCGTTCTTTATTCAAAACTACTACGATGGTACCTTGTATGTCCATTTACAAGTACAATTAGTCAACAGGATGTAGCAATTATTTTTCATAGGTCAAGGACCTAGATGCCTTTGTACATAATTACAATTTCCTGTCTTCTTTTATTCTACTATAGAAACAAGTACATGGAATTAAACATTCATTACTCAATATAATGTAAATAATGAGTCTATTGACATAACAGCTGACTGACATTTTTGGAATACATCAATTAAAGTAATGATAGCTGACGGTTTCAAAAACATATTAATAGCTTTTACATAATGCAGAACTAGATTAGGAACACATATGCATTTGTATTATGGAGCAACAGTCAAAACTCGTTACATTTATATCTCCGTGGGAAGTCCTGTTTGATGAACCGGACGGTCATGTTCGGTGACTAAGTGATGATCGTAGTAACGTTAAATATATTTTGGTTCGATTCTTCAACAACTGTCCCGAGTCTGCTGGACACATGCGCAAACATCCCCACTCGATGGCAAACACACCCAACACTCTCAACGCTGCTACCCTCATAGTATCCCGTCAGTAAATGTATCACCAATGTTTAATCACATAGACCTGGCACCTTTAAAAAGTAACCCATAGTATCTCACAATTTGAGTTTATAGTGGTTCTGTTCTGAAAGAGGTCCATTTCCAGTGCAGCTGACTCCACAGAAACTGCGGCTATGTTTGTAAGAAATCCAACCTGAAATGTATTGCTGTGCTACAATTACACCCAATGAATAGAGGCTTGGATCCCACTGCGATGCAAACAAAACATACCAGAAAAAGTCAAAGCGAAGTCAAACCCTGAACTCTGGCAACGTTCTTTGACTCAGTCACTTACCACAATTCTAACGTCGAACATTGACCTTTGAATTAAATAGAGGAAGTTATTAACTTAGGAGGAAGGGAGACGAAAACACATTGATAGAAGCCTCAGGCTGGCTTTGTCTCACTCATCAATACACAAATCAAATAAACATGACGTACATTAAATAACGCCATCAAATAAAGTACTGACACAGGAGGAAAACATAATTCAGCAAAGATAACTAGAACGCTGACCAATCTTGAAATGTTATTACTTTGACCAATTAAACGCATGGCAGGAGTGGCCGAGAAATCTGAGGCGTGGCAATTCGTTGTACACAGTTGTGTCCCTTGCGCTCGTGGGCTTGTTGACTCACGCACTCACCTCGAAAGTACATGTAACATCAAATGCAAAAATATGTACATTGTCTTTTAACAATTTCTAGTGTGTTTTAACAAGATGCTAATCGTGACACACGGAGATAAACCTGGAAGACAGCTTGAAACTCGAACCTTTGTTATAGTGGTATCAGAGATTATCAGTTTTGCAGGATCTTTATACATGATCCTTTTACTGTGTTTAACAGAGCTGTGTAAAGTGTAAATGAGCTTATACACCTTACATGATTGTGTATGGAAAGTGTTTACAATCAATACCGCCAATCTATGATACCACGTTCCAATCACCGTGTTTCTGTTCATGTCACACGGACTATCGATAACCATGTATTGTTGTCCACGTGTGTAGGTATATTTTTGGAACCCGTGATTGTTAATTGTCCTTAGATCAATTACTGTCATTGTTTAACGCATATTCCCTCCAAGGTTGACAACAAATAATTCATAATTCATATTGGAACAACAGAGAATAAGTTTAACGACCACATCAGCGCTTTTACTATCGAATGCAACTGGAGAAACGTTAGCCTCTAGCGCGTCTTTACTATCGAAGAACAATGGAAACGAGAGAGCCTCTAGAGCTACAAGTGTCTTTAAAGAATAGGAAACGGGAGGGTCTCTAGCGCTACAACTGTTAAAGAATAGGAAACGATGGTACCTCCAGCGCTACAACTGTCGTTAAAGAATGGGAACTAAGGTTCCAATAGCCTCTGGAACTATTATTGAGAAATGGTAATAAGATAGCCATTGCATTGACTTCGAACTGATTTCCGAATAGGAAACGAGAGGACTTCTAGAGCTATCACTGTCGTTGAGGAGTCGGAAACAAGAGGTCATCTAGAGCTACAACTGAAAAAGAATTATAGCAAACGGTGGTTCCTGAAGCGCTTCAACTGTCGTTAAAGAATGGGTACTAGTGTTCCCATGACCCCTGGAACTATAATTAAGAAAATGGTAATAAGATATAGTGCAATAGCATCATATACATCCGCGTTTACTATGTTGTATGTAACATGTAGTCAAAAGGGAAAATAATATTCTTTACGATTGCTGGCACCATGTATTTACACGTATCTGTTTGCTGTTACTCAAACACATTTAAGCTGCAGTATGAATTAGAAATAAATCATGTATGTCGATAACATTTTAGCAAAATCCAAGCAAGCCGAAATTATTATTACAAGATGAGGATAATGCGACGTAGAAAGTACACTATGATGTCATGTCGATGAGGATGAGGATGAATAATTATGTTTACCCATCAAACCAAAAAGATAAAGATTAAGCTATATCAACAAGAAATCGGGTGTCCTTTACCTGGTTTGAGTAGCATATAGCAATGTGCCATTGATCAGTTTTTCTAGAGGTTGAACCACAACACAGTTTCCTTATCTATGTAATACTCATCAACTCATCAACATTCATCAACACTCATTAACACTCAACAATTCATCAACATATCATGGGTACAGTAACGACGGTGTTCACGGGCCCGAGAGGTAGTCCAGTGGTCTAGGTGTTTGCTTGTGACGACGACCCATGAAGATCAGGTGGAGAATTGGTCTGCAGCAATCCATGCTGGTAGTAACAGGCGACTAACGGGGTCAGGTGGTCAGGTTCGTTGACGTGGTTGACACATGTCATCATATCCCAGTTGGGTACATCAATGTTCATGCTGTTGATCACTGAATTGTCTGGTCCAGGAGGGGTTATTTTACATATCGCTGTCATATAACTAGAACGGCGTTACACAACAAACAAACAAATGCTTGTGACGTTGAAGAACTGGGTTCGATTCTCCACTTGGCGTGTGTCGCACATAGCCCCACCGTGATATTGTTGATGTATTGCTAACAGAAAAACTAAACTCACAGACTCACATTGTTTTCGTATGTATTTGTCACAATCGTGAATAATCCCAAACACAAATAGAGGCAGACAAATACTTTTTGGAAACTATATAACTATAACCAGGGGCTTTAAGACGTTTTGCTTCATGGGGCATCTTTCCTTAATTCAGAGATTAGTACATGGACGTGTTCCTCTAATTTATCACAACCAAATCATCGTTACGACGGCTTGGCACACAGAGCGTAAAATGCAGCTCAACCAAATCCGAGAATGACGTTAAACTTCTCCCCACAATCTCAGACTCGCCCCATACATTCCACACCCCCAATCAATAAAACTGGAATCTAGTATTCAGTCCAAATTTATTGATATTTTAGTTCTTGGTTGGTCTCCTGAGAGTCATAAGACGTTATAGCGTCTATTTGTGACATGGATCTCTCATCCGTTTTGTGACTATGTCCTAATAAGTCAACAGAGCTTCATCAGTTTGAGCTATAATATATCGTAAGCTTGTATCTATCCTGTTGCGTTGTCATTACGTTTTCACGACACACTCCAGTATAATGGAATAAAGGAAGCTACGCAGGTTTCATTGCGGTAACTGCGTCAGCAAACCAGTTAAAACACTTCGTTATGCCTATCACTACCATAAATAATTAACTTTCCTATTTTGTAAATAATAACATCTGCAAATTCAGTTTCTAAAAGACATCAATACTTTCAGCAAATCAGAGACGTAACGTTTAGTCAATAAACGTTCTGAACGTTCTATCGAAATAAATCGTTGATTTGATCAATAAACCAACATGTGTAAAATCAAACAAGGATTCTTTGAAAACATAAAATATATATGTTGTAGACAACATGACAAGCACGTGGGCGCATTTGTACAACTTTGGACTCGCTGATAACAAGAAATGAACTGGTCCGTCGCGTCAATCTACATAAGACTGGGGTGTCGGCTGTGTGATTCGCGGACAACGCCAAGGTTCTATGAAGCATACATCTGCCAATCGATACAGTAGGCCTTACAGTTAGTGAAGGGCACGGGCACAGAGCTGATACTCCAGGACGCTAGGAGCGGGGACATTCCACAAACATGTGCAATTTTCTTTGTTTGTTCGTGCTGGTGTGCTTAATTGGACTTAATGCCGCTTGGGTTGGACGACCGGACCAGAAACCAATAGCATGGGCACCATCGCGGCGGAGTGTTTATGTAAGTCTCCTGAAAAACATATTATGTTGACTTTAAATCCAGATTCACGATTGACGAAAACTTTTTTCCTGTTTTATGAGCACGGTAAAAGATGTTCGCCTTGTCGGTATCAATCATACGTTTGAAAGTAGACCATGATCTTCATCAGTATGTCTGTCCGACAGTCTTTCAAAAGACTCGCGAAGAGCTCTTTGCAACTACCAGTGATGCTGAATGATCATTTGCGGGGCAGGGTCCAAGAGATTAATTGCATGCCTTTTTTTGGTTATTCAATCACACAATCTTTGATGTTTCAAATAAGGCTCGATACTTACAGATATGATATAAGAACCGTTGTTGAACTTAACCGACCTGCCAAAACCGATGCTGTCGATGTAATAACATTAATGAACGAACTTAAATCGATGCTCATAATCTGCCTTTTAGTGAGGAAGGATATCCTGTATATGTAAATTAATGAATCTGTAGTCATCATCACTAATGCTATATGTAATTGATTATTTATGAGACATTGATGCGGAATTTTGAAACAGTTTGTCCACGAACGGGACCCTCGCTGTGCCCATAAGTTTATTTGGCAAGAAGGCGTGCATGAAATTTTACTTCGACGTCTAATGTGACAATTTCTAGGATATTCTGCTTGCATTTAGTATATTGAACTCATATTGCTCGAAATGATGAACATGCAAACTTTACACAACCAAAGCGTTACTGATTGAGCTGTCACAAAGGAAATCAAGATAATGAAAACATTCACGCTATTACCTACTATCTCAACACCCTGTACTGTCCAGCTGATGTTCTGTCAAGCTGATGTTCTGTCAAGCTGATGTTCTGTCAAGCTGTTGTAAAGAATATTATGTCGAGGAATGGTTGTCAACACCTGTACAACGTGTCGATGATAAAAATGTTATCAGGAATAGAGAAAGGTTGGATCTATTGCCCACGTGTTAATGTGAAGATATGAACTAGTGTGTATAAAAGTGCGGAGTTAATATCGATGTGCGGACGTCATTGTGTTTACAGTAAGTGAACGGAATAAAAGTAATGGTTGGAAAATGTTTTTGACAAATATTTGATGGTCATTGATATTTCAGATTCAAAATTTATATATAATCATTCATACCACCTTGACCTATGGCATGTGAATAATCACGGTATAAAATTCTCTAATCATAACGACTCATTCGTTAACTATCGAAAAACGTAGAAAAAAGTTCATGGTAGAAACGCTTCTAAGAAACAAACTCTACTGTAACCCACCTGGTAGGCAGATAGAGCGATAGCGTTCATGTAACGCACGGGCACTACATAGCAGGGACCGTCTCAAAATGTTAAGCGTGCCAGTATCACTGCTGGTCGAGGAATCTTGCGGAATTGCAACCGGTGCAACTCGCTTGACGTTAAAGCCGTCTCACAGACGATATTCATTCTCGATGTTGAAAACACGGTCTTCGCTCTGGATAATTCTTGCAAAAGAATAATTATTTTCTGTATTTCAAAACTACAGCCCGTATTTTGAATATTTACGAATGTTGTTAAATCATCAAAGTTTTCTCCTGTGAGGTCACCCCTCAGGTTTTTTAACTTTTTCATCTGAGCCTTAACATTTACACACACACTAAGGCGCGTGTACGCGCGTTGGACGTGAAGAGGTTTGTATAAAGTGAAACTAATATTCATATATCCACGTATGGGCGGACGAATGTTCATGTGTCCATTTATGGACATGACAGGTTTGTAGAAAGGGTGGAACTAATATGCACTAATATTCACGAGTGGATCTGAACCTGGGAAAAGAAAGGGTGCGAACTTACTCCCTCGTGTCGATGAATATGTGTGAACCGGTTCATAGAAAGGGGCGTTGTTACTTTTTATTTGTCGATGTGAAGACGCTTACAGATTGTACCATTTATGTGTCGAGTAATATTTGTGTGCCAATGTGTGGCCATGAATGGGTATGCAGAAAGAGGTGGAAGTAATATTCACATGTCGATGTATGCACATAAATATGTTAATCAAAACTGGTGTGATTAATACTTACTGGTGATTCTTTGTGAACAGGTTAATAGAAGGCGGAGGTACTGAACAGGTTAATAGAAGGCGGAGGTACTGAACAGGTTAATAGAAGGTGGAGGTACTGAACAGGTTAATAGAAGGTGGAGGTACTGAACAGGTTAATAGAAGGTGGAGGTACTGAACAGGTTAATAGAAGGCGGAGGTACTGAACAGGTTAATAGAAGGTGGAGGTACTGAACAGGTTAATAGAAGGTGGAGGTACTGAACAGGTTAATAGAAGGCGGAGGTACTGAACAGGTTAATAGAAGGTGGAGGTACTGAACAGGTTAATAGAAGGCGGAGGTACTGAACAGGTTAATAGAAGGTGGAGGTACTGAACAGGTTAATAGAAGGCGGAGGTACTGAACAGGTTAATAGAAGGCGGAGGTACTGAACAGGTTAATAGAAGGTGGAGGTACTGAACAGGTTAATAGAAGGTGGAGGTACTGAACAGGTTAATAGAAGGTGGAGGTACTGAACAGGTTAATAGAAGGCGGAGGTACTGAACAGGTTAATAGAAGGCGGAGGTACTGAGCAGGGTAATAGAAGGCGGAGGTACTGAACAGGTTAATAGAAGGCGGAGGTACGATCAAAGCATCGATGTATGACTTGAACTATTGGAAACGTAAATGCCCACCTCATGCCTTTTGCTTGTTTGTTTAACGTCTCACTGAGCAATATTCCAGTGATCTTTAAATAGGCGAGGATGGATCAGACAATCCAGTGATCAACAGCATGTGCACTGATCATCGCATTTGGCAAATGATGACCTGTGTCAACCTTGTCACCGGGTCTGACCACTCGATCCCGTTTGTCGCCTCTTACGACAAGTCTGGTGCTGTTGAAGATCAATTCTTCATGTGAGTTCACATGCAGACTAATGGATACGGTCACATAACATTGTCCATCTGGGTCTATGGAGTCAAGTTTCTATGTGATATATATAGTATATTTCAAATCAAGCACACATAAAGTCAAATTCTTTGGAACCGACACTGAAAACCCCGGTTCAGTTCTTCGCGATAAATATTCCTCAGAATAACGTGGAATAATACTGTCTCACAGTCACTCACTAACTCACTCACGTAGAATCGACACAAAATTATCACGCAGTATAGAAAGAAAAATATCGTATTAGTATCCGTTTTAAGATACCTCTGAGGCCAAACAGGTCTTACAAACACGTACATAAGCTTTTAATAACATGACAGAAAATGTTGGCATATGCTGTGTCTGAACACAGCTGATTATGTCTGCTTCTCGAAGCGTGTTATGTCTGTCACCCGAAAGGGGTTTATGCCATCTGCAATAAGCGGGGTTTTTTTTCTTATATTCCCAATGACAGTAACTTAATGAGTACCATTGAGACAAAACAACTCTAATGTAACCACCGCACAAACTATAGAGATAGTGAACTTTGCAAATCTTCCCTCACTCCCAACGCATTCCGTGAGGACTCTCTGAGGACTGACATGTGTTGGTCGTTGAAAGAGTTAAGGTAATTAAAGTATCCGTCCTCAAAAACATGTTGTTTTTCTAGAAACATTTATCATCATAAATTTTACTGTCGGTTCTGGAATTGCCAATAGAAATCAGCGTGCTGTTTACTTCATTAACTTCTTATAATTGATTTTCTCGGGACGGGATAACAAACACTATTCGCAAAATAATTAAGTAGCGGGGTTTTTTTTGCTCGAGAAATCATTATTTCCACGGTCTGAAAAACATTCCATTTAAACTGTGGATTATAGGGTTTGCATAAGCAATAATGTTTTCCGAGGACAGACAGTAAATGCATTATATTTTTATTAAACTGAAAGGATTACTTTCTTATAGATCATTAATGTCACTCCACCATCCAATTATGTTTTGATAGACGATAATCATATAACGACGATTGAAGCATGTTCAGTATAATGAAGTGTCATCGTAAGGACGTATCTCCTGGGGAATCGTAAAAACATATTAGTCTCAGTAATTGTAGCATCTATTGTTAATGTATTTCTACGCGTATATTTTTGCAAGGTACCTCATAGTCGTTGTTGTGTGTACATGAAACACCCATGATTATACACTGATAATCGCGAGATACACTGAACCACCACTAAACACTGAACCACCACTAAACACTGGACCACCCCTAAACACTGAACCACTACTAAACACTGAACCGCCAATAAACACTGAACCACCACTGAACACTGGACCACAACTAAACACTGAACCATCCCTAAACATTGGACCATAACTAAACATCGGACCGCCACTGAAGACTGGATAACACTGGACCATCACTTAACGCTTGACCATCACTGAACAAGTAAACACTGGACCATCACTGAACACTGGACCACAACTAAATACTGGACCGTCACTGAACCACAACTAAACACTGGACCATCCCTAAACACTGAACTACCACTAAACGCTGAACCACCACTTAACACTGGACCATCCCTAAACAATGAACCACTACTTAACACTGAACCCTCAATAAACACTGCACAACCCCAAAACACTGGACCACATCTAAGCACTGGACCATCCCTAAACTCTGAACCACTACTAAACACTGAACCGCCAATAAACACTGAACCACCACTAAACACGGGACCACCCCTAAACACTGAACCACTACTAAACACTGAACCTCCAATACACATTGGACCATCAATGCACGTTGAATCACCACTAGACACTGAACACTAATACACATTGGACCACCAATACACATTGGATCACCACTAAACACTGAACCACCAGTCACATCCTAGTGAAAGTGTCAGAAACAAACAACATACAACAATCCACTCGTAGTATAGCTGAGTCTAGTAACGTTTTCATAGCGTTTGTTTTACGATTTCATAGTCGATCCAGTTTCCATTTGAATGTTCTTTTTTCGGCAGTTTGCGTGTACTTATGGTAAACGTGCATGGGCATGCAATACAAGGCATGCATTGTCTGCTACAGTGTATGGCATGCTTCTGATATTTGCTTATACTGCATGCGTGGGCAATCATAACACATGTCATTACGGTAAAGCCGAAAATAATAGGCGCTGTTCTCCACCGAATTGTCAATATTTAGAAATAAAACGTAGGTGATTAACTACTTGTATCGATTGTCCTTGGCCATTATCGGGGATTTTACCAATGAACAATATAAACACTGCCCACAAAGACTATCGTTACGTGCAGGAACGCTCATAATTACAGTATTCTGTCAATATTACGGTAGGTGTGATCAGCAACAGACTTCAAACATTGTACAAAGTTAGGGATTGAACACGGACCTTCGGTTTGCGATCGAACGCTTTTACTGCCCATTTCACCCAAAGCTCAGTAAATGGTAAGTAGACAGTGTGACGTCAAGCGTCAGAAATGAGGAAGTTGCAATTGGTCAATATAATTCCAAATTAAAAAGTTTCGTAGCGAGAAACTACATACAGAAAAAATATAACAAACGCCTACACACAGTTTACATTACCCACAAGAGTTAGGGCCCCTTATCAAAGGGAAACTACGCTAGACTTAATCTAACCGTAACATTCGTTTCTAGTCTGCATGGAGTGACATTTCGGTTGGGAAAAACAACCGGAGTTGCAGAGAAATAGAAACAGATCGGTCTTAGACTACTTGTCCTCGATAAATGACCTTACACTTTAGATCCCCAATGCCTCCGCTACGTTAGAGTTAGAGACATATCACCACTACCATAGACCGTTTTATAGTAAAAGCATGCATCCCAGTTGTTTCGCAATATTCCCAATCGTATATCCTTACTGGATCGTTGATGGACAAGGTGGGCGCCATACTTGTAAACACTGTCAATGGTATCTACCTCTTAACCATTCATATTTACACCCTGATCCGGACTTCACGCCGACTCATTCCGCTTTACTCTATCCATCATATGATAATGTGAAAGCGGTTATGAAGTGTAGGGAACTGTACGAAGTCAGATATGAGGGTAGTTCGAGCGTTGATGCAAAGAAAAAACATGTTTTCGTTGTGCTGACAATGGATGTATTCACTGATTGCTGACTTTGGTTTCATAACATGGTATCCTGGCACGAATGATGATTTATTTGTATTTCATTTTCTTTTGTTAAATAAAACTGTTAAACGTCAGAGACGACCTAATCACTTTTCACTGTGTATTCTTTTTGAGTTCCTACAGTGACATGGTGACAGGGTGTCAAAGTTTGCACATTCCTCCCAATACCGAAAATGTTCATATATACAGTATATTACCATCTGTCTCATGAACATATTTTCACATTTGGCAATGTATATTCATTTTGTTCCCACAAGTACAATTTCTGTGCAATGTAATTATTACCATCGGATGTCCGAGCAGGTAACATCAACAAGACAACGCCGTCTCCAGGATAATTCTGCCTTCTTCCTGGGCCCATACGCAATCTTGTCGCTATACTTATTGTAAATCTACACCATGGACGTCGTCCAAAACAGAAACCCATTGTCTCCGACTTCCATTGTAAAACCTACAGTCGCAACTTGCCATTTGTCTTAACCAGCTAAGAGTGGTGTCCAAACCTACTCGCTAAGATCTGCTTCATGTCCAGGCACTGATATTCATGTTGGTTAACTATGTGATTGAAATTGACACGTGGAAAACCCAAAGAGCGCATTACGGATCACCCACCACAAATAATATCTGTATTTTGGGATTCGTTATGGTATCAATAAATATATTGATAGATCCAATTTCCAATTTATTTGTCTTCTCATTTTTGTACGCATCAACTCAGTCGATATAAAGCATGATTACTGTTTAACGAGGGTAATAGTTGTATTCTTTTCCCATTAACTTTTTTATGGTAGCTGAGCTATTTACTGAGGTGTAGTTACGATTTTTAAAAGAATACCGTTATCAACTCGTTATTAACGTAATGGTAGTTCCTAACTTGTTTCAAAATTGCACTAGCCGTCGGAAAAAACAACAGTTAACAACAATAGTTAGACGACCTCAGAGAGTAAACACAGTAGGTTTGTCTATTAGGTCTGAAATTAGTATGGAAATTGCGGTGTCCTGCTTTGTGTCCAGCAGAAGTAAAATACCTAACATTACAATAACCAACGCAGGCTGTAAGAGCTAATTTGATTGATTAATGAGACAATTTGTCGGCTTTGTCGGCTGTCAGCTCTTAATATTTGTATGTATCATTATAGGTCACGACATGCAGATTTGCAGTAAGTATAAGTACAAACTTCAAAGTATAGTCTGTCATTATATTCTAGGTTTAGGGACAACAGCGATCATGACATTTAATGTTTTCTTACGACGACCTTTCACGTGACATCTTGGCGTTATAATGAAAAATGTAACGTTATAAAAGAAACGCAAACCATTAAAACATGCTTGTTTATTTACCTTCGGGATGTCCAACTTTCGCTGGTTTCCACATCCTTAAAACCGTCTGTGTAACCAGTGGAAGCTTTGCCTTTCAGAAGATACCCACGTACTGCTGTGAGGTGCCAGTCGTCAAATATATAGTTTGCAGGGCAAGTGTGAGAGGTACTACCATTTCAGTGAACACATAGTCTTATCAATGATTTGCAGTGTTTGACATCTATTTTTTCACTGCTCTTTGTCTTTTACTCGGAACAGAACTTTTTTTGGGCGGATAGTCGAGACGGTTTATTCTGTTACATAATATCTGTGAGTAAAGGATGATGAATATGATCATCACCAGCATATGGTTATTACAGAATTGGCTGGAACCACGGATTATTCAACATCAATGTTTCATAACGTTCCTAATGTTTTCCCATGCTGCATTTACATATTTTGTCGTTGCTCACTTATAAAGAAGGTTCGCTAGCATTTTACAGTGATATTCTAATTGAAAAGTCGGCTCCACAGCCTGACGCCAACTGTCAGCTCAGCTCCTTAGACTGTAACCAAAGGTCACTGAACATTGTTATATTTTAATCGGAAACGTAAAAGGGTTCTGCAGTGGTCGCATAGAGACTCGCGTGTAGTTAAAGTGAAAACTATTTACTATATTAAACATGATACAATTTTAGAAAACCAGTTTCTGCTTTTGTCGTTTCTGATTTTGCCTCAGAATTACACTCACGAAAATAATTATTCTCTCGATTCTGTAACTGACACAAAAACATGTCATATGTGGGAAAATTGCCAATATATAACCAATTCCCGCCAGGTTTTATCATAATAACTGATAACACGTTACGTGCAAGTGTTTATAATTTCACACTATGGTTTCAGTATACTGACACAACTCTGCTGAGTCGAGAACATTCATTTGTAAATTTGGTAAACATTTTTAATAAAATCGAAGTTTGAATAGGTGAGTCCTGTTTACCGCTCTACTTTCAGGGGAAGCATCCATTGCATGAAATTATATTTTACAAATTAATATCATGGCCGATAGACAAGTTGTCAATAGCAATGTAGGAGGAATATTTCAAATATATAGTAAGGCATATAGATAATTGGTTTAGAAGCTTGATAAGCTCAAGATTCACCAAAGGATTTATGTTTTCATTTAATAACTGAATGTCACGATGTTCGATCAGACAAACTGTCGCAAAGGGATAAAGAAACCGGGCCCCTTCTTTCTTCCAGTTAGTATGACAACATGGAATTGTGTATTCAGTGGAAAGTAGATAATCCTTCAAAATATATTCCAACCCTGGTAGCTCCAGTCATGCCTGCTAAATGAGCGACAAGATATTCCTACAAATATCTCGAAGATATCCGATACATCTGATTTGGAAAAAAATATTAATTATTGTATTATGAATACCGCGTACGATTTGAGAGTTTGGCTGTTCTGACATATTTTATGGGTAACTCTGGATTAATAGAATGTAGTCTTGGTGAGACGGCCAATTTCCTTTTTAGCACGATTTTTGACCGTACTGTAATCACAGCTAGATTGATCATGTCATAGGAACCACTTGGCCTTTCCTTCAAGAAGACTAACACAATTAAAAAGACATTAAGTGGATTTCATTCTAGTTAACCTTCCTCTCTGGAGTGAAAGGAGTGAGAAAATATGTCACAGACGAACTTCACATTATTTCTCACAAAAGGGGCGGATTGTTACATTTGCAGCACGAAAGGTACAACCTTGACAAGTGGATTAACTAAAACATTGAAGACGTCATCAAAACGGTGTTAGAATACCGCCAGTCGCCGGTACAGTTCAGATCTGAGGTACATAACACAACTGTGATATCTGGAATACATGAGTGTCGAATAACAGCTTCATGTTTCTGGGAAGATGCATTTTTGTCAACGTGTAAGGAGTAATTATACACTTCGAAACGTTCTGTTCTAACAATAAAGAAGCCAGTATCCCTTAGTTTGCCCTCTTCTGTGAATCGCCTCTAAATATCATTCACAGTCCGTGCCATGTATATTTTAGCGTTAGCCACTGTCAAACATAACGTGTACTAAATTTGCCTGGTAGTGTACTTTGGGTACTTCAGCATATGGTCTATGTTCGCCATTCCATCACGGTAACATTGCTTCAGTATTAGCTAGCCATAACTCTAGCTGTACGGTGAGTATACGAGAGCGTTTGTTTCTCATCCATAAGCCCCCTCTATATTTTACATCGTGATTATGATGATGGTGATGACGGATTTGTATAGCACCTGGTTTCCACCATACGGTCCTCAACTACAATGACAGCACAATTTAATTAATATAACCCCGAACGGCACAGCTCTACCTGTAAGGCCTTCTTGACGGTTGGCATCCCACCGGGTACCCATTCACTGATGGTTGAACTCAGGCAAGTCATGAACAAACTCACTTGCCTAAGGTATCATATATGCTTCGTGTAGGACAGGGCTGAAGTCCTAAAAACTCTAGGAGTCAAGCTGCCAAACACGGTTACCCATCCAAGACCTGTTCGTGTTCATCGTTGCGTAAATTCAACAGATTTGTGACCTAAGCTGTATGCACAGAATCACACGACACCAAATCAGAACAGTAATGTATTTTTCCAGCTGGGGCTATGGGACATTACATCTCATTTGCATAAAGAGGCCTTCCATTGTTCATAATACGATACTGAGCAGATCTCGTATACATAGATATGAAGGTCAATGGGTCAGGAGGTCATGTGAAGTATAACCGACCTCACTGCAACGCGGCAAACTATGATAGTGTTCACTCAACTCATAATGGCCATTTCTGATTATCTTGTCAGTCGACATCGTGTAAGATGGATTAAGAACGTAGCACGATATAATTTAGTCCTTGAGTTCTTACGTCGTTTTGAAATGCGATAAAGACATGACAAGGCGCTTCTGCATCTTTCTCCTGGAAGTAGCTGTTACAGGCAACGTGTTATTTACGAGGAAGCTCGCATGACAATTACTAAGAGACGCCATCCATGTATTAAAACGCTTTTGCATTATGATGCTAGAGTTTACATTTCCTGGTGCTTGGCGATTTGCTAATGTAGAATTAACGTCAGTTTTGGAGAATTTATGCCTTGAGTGTATTGATCAGTAATACAAGGCTTTCATTTCTTCAACCAGACTTTAAGTGAGAACGCTATAAAACTTTATGTGAATAAGTTTGAATGGAACATTGAAACCTCAGATAGTTCATATCTTTCTGATTGATTATTTCCATAGTTTACTCATGCATCACAATGGGGTTATATTGGAAATACTGAAATCTGATCAAGAGTTTAAGCAGCAGTTTTATCACATGCACACCAACCATGAATAATATATTACGGAAAGCGTGTTCCACAGTTACCATCGTCAGTTGTCCAGGGACCCGTTTTACAAAGCGATGGCGCCGATAAGTAGATCATAATTTCCATGTATGAATGTAATTTAGCCTCTCGATGATCGTACTGTGACTGCAATGTGGAGCCATCACCCAGCCCACAAAGACATCTCTACTCTACTGACTAGGATGTGGAGCCATCACCCAGCCAACAAAGATATCTCTACTCTACTGACTAGGATGTGGAGCCATCACCCAGCCCACAAAGATATCTCTACTCTACTGACTAGGATGTGGAGCCATCACCCAGCCCACAAAGATATCTCTACTCTACTGACTAGGATGTGGAGCCATCACACAGCCAAGAAAGATATATCTACTCTACTGACTGCGATGTGGAGCCATCACCCAGCCCACAAAGATATTTCTACTCTACTGACTGCGATGTGGAGCCATCACCCAGCCCACAAAGAGATCTCTACTCTACAGTATACTTGAGTCTATGAGACTTGTGGGGCTGACGTTCGTCTTAACTCTGAGATTGTAATGAATCCAGTTCATTGTGAACAAACATTCTTCACATGGGTGACTACTGTTTCTGTAGTGTAGTCTTCGTGAGAATATTGTTTAAGGCCAAAGAAAACAGTCAAAAGGCTGCATTCCGGCATGTATTCAGGACCACGCGAAACCTGTGACTTAAATAACGAGGAGCGAACCACGCTGACAAGCAGTGTACAAAACCTTGTCCATATTGGGGCCTTTGCTGACCCCGATTCGAGCGTTGGATTAGCCCAGTGGACTATTTCACTCGTCACGCCGACGACAGGAATTGAAGCCCATTTCTGATGTAGTCTAAGTAAACGTAGACTCCACCACTGAGTCTAACAAATCCTAGTAGAAAGTCGCGTCAGGTAACCTTTGAGCAACCAATGACCGTCCAATCAAATGATGAATAGATTTAACCAATCAGACAACAGCTACTAGTTAGGGATCGGAGGGACTTTCAAAATATTCAGGTCACTAACACAGATCCATCCACAAACAAAACTCCGCATATAACACAGTTATTTGACCTGCAGTATATACGCTTTGGGGTTTCTTTTGATATGGTTACCATTAGCTACTATTTACGCAAGATAACATCCGTTAAAATATTGCCAAAAAATTTATTTTCAGCGACCGTTTACTCATCGTTGTCTTGGTTGTAACGTACGCCGCGTGCATCACCCGAAAGCGAGCGCACGCTAAATAGCATTCGGAACCGTTCGGGTACGAACCTTCTCGAGATAAAAAGTTCAAAAGGTATGTGCGAATGTCCACTTTCGCAATTTGGTAAGCTGTGTTCTGATTGGTTCAAAAGGTTCTCAAAGGTTCCCTGACGCGACCTCTCATAAGGTTTTGTTTAGACTCCGTAGTGGAGTGTAACGAAAAGTACTGAGGATAAGTAGACTGATTTCTGATGTCCCCGCTGTGGCATTGCTGAAAAATTGCTAAATGCGGCGTAAAATCACGCTCACTCACTCGCTCTGATCCTGATACCATTATGATTGCAGATTACGGCATCAACGTTAGTAAAATATATGATATACTGAATTCTTCACGAGTCATTAACGTTATTGGCAGATACACGAATGTATCATTTTGTAATTGCTGTCAAGACATCGATTCCTGTATATTCAGTTTCTCAGAGCATGTGTAAAGTGTAAGAAGGATTCTGGGAGGATATCCCCATGGGCGTTCAGCATTTCACCCCCTGACTTTGATGGATAACGCTATTGGCACCCGAAAGCCACAATGCTCATGTTTTGCATTTCGGTTCAACTTTTTACCGATGGAAGCAATGCATAATGCCAGTGAAATTCATCATCAATTTTCGATTTCATGTCCCACACGCATTTCCATAGTAATTACGTACGATGAATTAGATCATTAGTTCCGATACAAAGCACCTCACTTCTAACTGAAACCGTCATTTTGTTAAAACTTACTGATAGTGATGAAATTAGAGATTCATGGCGGGGGATATATGGAAAGATGCGTTGGGCGCCCCCTCAGCGCAAACCTTTGTCGGGGCCTTCTTTTCAAACCCATTTACGCAAAAGGACGCATGGGGTGGTGTAAACAGCTTGGCTGATATCACACGAACGATAGTGGTGTTGAAGGAGGATGGACCTCGGTTCGATCCTTGTGATCATGGGACGTAACTCCACAGAACGTCTGTCAAAACAACCCAGCTGTAGGCTAAGCTTAGAAAATTTGTTATGTATAACTGACACAACAGTGTCTTGATATCTATACATTTAAGTGGTTTGTTCCGGTATGTTACATTTGTTGATCTTACGCTGCTCACGGCAATATGTGTAAATGCACCACGTCAGTTACCGAGTCTCCACTACACAATCCTGAGGATGATGTTTTGAGCAACAATCCCAGAGTCGGTGATGATATACAGGACATGATGACCTACTGCACCATAAAGCTGGGATAATGCTGAGTGCAGCGTTATACAACAAGCACCCAACCGTCGTCTCACGACCAGGAAGGTTTCAGTTCTAACCCGGAATCTCAACAAGAATATCTACCCACTGCCATAAGCATACTACGAATCTGCCTTTAAAGAATGGAAACATATCGCAGTTATAAAATTTAACTTCAATCTAAATCTAATCTGTTCTACTCCTTAACCTAATGCAAAGATTGGATCAAAACGGAATATTAACTGGATGAATAGTCATGCTGTTTTGAATAATATTTAAATGCCACCAAATGTTGTGATCTTGGCAACCATGCAATCGTGTAACAGGTCTGATGATCGGCTAACGTTAGCACAGCATGGCCTTGCAACATCAGCACATACCGTTACACATCGCTTCTGTACCTGAAAATAGTATTATTCATTAAATGTTGTAATCGTGTATCTGCCATTGTCCCAGCCGGCGTCAACTCCATACTCTATACCGGTATCAATGCTGGAGTCAGGGATTACGGCGTATATATGCTTGCCGTTACATGTTGGACATATTTAATAGAGGAACGTTTTAACAGAGGACGCGATTGATGGCTGGATAGACGGTGGCTGTATGGTCGGTGTGTAGGTGATGGACCATGGGGCTGTGTGTGTGTATGTGTGTGTGCGTGCGTGCGTGCGCGTGTATTTACGTGTGTGTGTGTGTGTGTGTGTGTGTGTGTGTGTGTGTGTGATTTCTTATTGTGAGGCAGAACGTAATTTCAGTCAGATCTTAAGACACATTATTGTTTCACTAATTCTTTGATCAAAACTTCATAGCAACCAGCAAGCCCCGTGAAGCTCAGGTCATTATTTGGTAAATAAATGCCAGCAGTCTAATCTGCCCACTTTTTACCCACGACCTTTTCTTGCGATTAGGTGTATGACTCTGATGGTGTGGGTTCGAAGCCCGGATGGTACTCAACCAAAGAAGTACTAGAATTTGTACTTCACTAAGAAAGTGTAATCCCAAATATGGCATATGGTACATTTGACCACTTTCTAAATGACATTGTGTAACCATAGTGAAATGAAATGAAATATCGCGTGTTAATTAACTGGAATACAGAACTATAAAAGAGAAAATGAATTGTGTGTTTGATAGGTAATTGAAATTGAGGACCGTATGGTATTTAAGAACATTGAAAGAAATGTTATAGAAGTTATGATGAAGTACTGATAGACAGATATTGATAAAAATAGATATTGTGACATACACGCGAATACTGAATATGGAATTGCAGCAGAGTCCTAGTATTGGGTGTCAGAATCTGTAGCGGGTATGTCGAACGTGTCGAGATCGGACGTCCACAGTTGCTTCAAATGACTTCAAAGGGATGTTCAGCTGTACGTCACAGTCAGGGGCAATCTAGGTCTTTCACTACAGAAATAAGACATTCTTCTATCCCATTTGGTGAGTCTTCATTATCTAGTTGTCTTGTCCATCACACAGATACGTTCCTTCAACAGAATCTAGTTTCTTCTGAATGGTGTATTGACATGTGTAAAGGCGATCGGTGGCTTTCTATTACACTTTTGTCACAATACCTATTACGCACACTGAGGGTTGCGACGGCGTATAGCTTTTGTAGACAACAGAAAGGACCGAAATAAAACAGATTAATTGAGTTAAACGAGTATTCTGTGCAGGTCTTCAAAAACGGAATCACTATGCTACTTTTAGCAGTCCGAGGGCCTTTTAATATTTCGTGTGTATCTTGCAAAATGGGTTTTCACGATAAAGTGCTAGACAGATGACAGATACCTTTTTTAGGACAGGCAGCTTATTACAAGTCTTTATAAGCCTAGAATGATATATTCAGAGTGACTCAGCCTTTGAATCACTTATATGGTGTACCGCAGTGTTGAAAGTAACATACCATATGATTGTTAGCATTAAATGTGTGAAACAGTAATTTCCAAATATTTGTAAATGGATAGAAGGTTACAAATCCATGATGAACAAATCTGATTTACATCCATTTTCGGATATGAAGAACCTTGGATTTAAATAAAAGAAAGTGTAAAACAAATACAGAAAAATGTGTAAAAGGAAGACCCGTCCACAAAGAGATCGTAGAGATTAGACGATCTTAACGTCACTGCTTTAACCACCTCTATCACTGTGTCATTACATATACATAAGACAAATTAGTCCTAAAATCGCATTGTGGATGATGTACGGAATCTGTTCCGAAAAGTCCTGAAAGTTCAGGACCAAAGCTTTAAACTAGAACCACGTCTGGAAACAATTCCAGGAACAAGTTCATAAACCAGTGTAAATTGAAATTCTGGAATCAATCTAGATCTCTCATATTCCAAGCGCAGAAATGGCACTGCAATAACCGACCCTTGACATCATCTGATGTCATCATATCTGGTGCAGATAGGATATGTATTAGTTATTACAAACATGAGTTTTTTCAGATCTTAATCTGAAACAATATCTTTGAATAGTGTGTGTATTGAGTTTTTGAGTTTAGGACTTTCAACATTTTCAGTTCTCCAGATTCAGATAGATTGGTGAAGTAGTCAACACGTTAAAAGAATGTTACTTCATGTTTCGGGAATTGTGACGCATGCAAGTTTGTCTCAGACTTAAGTGTTGATACTGTAGTATTGGCTGTAGTATTCGGTAATTCCTCGGCAGAACACGTGTAGGTGTTACCTCATGGGGTCCCATCAACAACGTGTGTATATACCCTTGATTTGGGAATCAAGACTTGCACTGTGGCGTCAATGATAACAACAATAGACAAGCTGACACAGTAATCAGACAATCCTATATTGTAAGCAGCTAAAGCTAACACTACAAACCTTCCCCCGGGAAACAGAGTCAATTTCCAGTTGTTATCTTCACATCGTCCATACTCGAGTCGGTGTCAGTCGCCGGGGAAGGAGATTACACCATCTGCTGGAAGGAAATACCGATCTGTATGAACTCAGACAACCTTCTCACAGGTTGACAGAATACAGAACATGTAGTGATGCTGTAGCTTTGATGAAGTGTATTGAAACACTTACAGAATGACTGGTTTATACCGCTTATGCTGTTAACGTGATAGCAATTGTCAAGGGTGACATCAAACAAGAGTGGAGACGATCAAGCCGGCGTCTTGTATCTTGAAGGAATACAAACAACAAGGAAGTTTTTTTCCATAACATGTTTCATGTCTCCTAGTTCAGTCAACTTTTAAATGGCCATCGAAGATTTAATTATTATTGCTCTGGTACCTCTTCACTTAAATCTCTGTAAATTTAATGTCTCTCAACGCATAATTCATAAACAGCACTGTTATTACTATCATACGCTCACTATATTCCAATAACGAATTACAGAATGTTCGTGTCTGCGTATCGTGGAAATACCAGGTAATGCTTATTTGAACATCTGTTGAGGTATACAATGACACACAAAACACAAGACAAAATACTCTGTACTTTATTTTCAGTTTGACAACTCATTTCTTGTTACAAATCGACAGTTACAACCAGACGTGCAAAGAGGTTGACTGAAACAAGACAATTTGTCATGTGTAACACATAGAACACTAGAAGACATTGTTAAGACGGGTGTTCACAAAAGAAGTCCACATGTATCCCGGTGATTTCTTACATGACCAACTCATGCAACTGTTCGAAAGTGAACACGGATCTCAGTTAGAGAAGGGTAGCCGACTGTTGCATCCAATTTCAAAAGTCACGTTGAAGTCTGTTGAATCCAATTTCAAAAGCCTCGTTGAAGTCTGTTGAATCCAATTTCAAAAGTCTCGTTGAAGTCTGTTGAATTCAATTTCACAAGTCACGTTGAAGTCTGTTGAATTCAATTTCAAAAGTCACGTTGAAGTATGTTGAATCCAGGTTCCACGTCATGGACTATACAACTCATATGAGAACGAAATATCCGTTGTATTGGCTTTTCGCTCCTTGACAAGGCAAGTACATATGTGTTCCAGAGAGCCATCTCTCATTTGGTATGTGTGGCCTGAAACAAAGTGTTACATTCAGATCTATTATAAATTAGGCTTAAAATCCTACACGCGTTGGCCACGAGGGACTTACATATTAGATTGAGAAGAGGCAGTTACTTTGGAATTTAAATGTTGATTCTTGTGTCAGCTGGATGGTGTCAGCCACTTCCAGGAGACATTTGCTTGAACAATGTATATTTTGACGGGAGAAACTACGACAGTTCTGACAAAATGGCAACATTAATTATGATTCCTGAATCTACATATCTCCAGGCCCTCATATTTAGCTCCCGTGTTAGGGTACGCTGAAGCAGGGGAACTGTTAACAATGCATCATTGATGACTGATAGTAGCGTTCTTCATTGCATAACCATCGACCCGTGTTCGTTTCCCCCATGGCTAAAATGTGTGAAGTCGCCGTAATGTTGCTGAAATGTCGCTAAAAGCGCCCCAAAACTAAACTCACTCTCTCTCTCTAAGACATTGTATTGTTTAGCTATAGCTTCAGGCCAACCTGGTTGGTGCAATGTGTGCATATTTCAAAATTGATCATAGATATCTTAGGTTTGGGTATTGCGATATCATTTCAAAAGGGTCATTGGTATTTCTGTTTTTTGTTTGATTAGACCCCGCAAAAGAACACTTTTTTCAGAATTGGTCTTCAGTAGCCAGTGGAACAGCCAGTACCGGGTGGTCAGGCTCTCTGACTCCGTAGATCCATGTGACCGTCGATACTCTTTAATATCAGTCATTTGCATTATGGGTAATTAGGCGATTGATGTGACCTCGACATAATGGCCACTCGCATACGCATCTCCTTGCAGTGTTCATAGAAATAATTTTAGCTTAAAATCAGCATTTTGAAACTCGTTGGGGGTCATTTAACCCTCCTACTGAAAGCATGAATGAGCGTGTTCAGAAATTGTCCGTTTCATTTACAATCCAGTTCAGTATTTGTTCAGAGTATTTCAGACATGGAAACCTAAGTAGGAAGTAAATTTAACAGATTATTCTGTAGTATGGCATTAATGCTGCGTAATAATTCTGTGTAGCCAACAATGTAGAGGAACTCTAAAAGTGGCTTTAAATAGGGTGCTGAATATCGACAATTCCGCTGCAGTTTCCTTGCATGAGAACGTTATCGACGTCCATGTTGGAAAGTAATTAAATCGGGGCACATTTGAAAGACCTATTGCCATCACTCAGGACGGGTGATGTGGAGGAAGCTATTAAAGACATCGAGACGAGAGAGTAAAGGTTAGCCGCCCAGTCAACATATACCACTGTATCACGGAATTCTCGAGGGTACTTTTCTACGAAGGTTTTTGCCTCAACCCACCGGACGTCATGGTCGGCCATAAAGAGAGGCACGTACTACACGTCAGCGTATTTGTCGAGTTGATAAATTGCAAGGGACCTCGGAGACATGGAAGACAAAACGTTTTCCAAGTACGGTCTCTTGTGGTGTGAAGGGAAGACCTTAGATTGCTGCTTTTACAGAAGGAGGGTGCATCCAATCTTCTACAGCTTCTTGCTTTTTTCTGAAAATACATCGGGACATCTAGTGATACAGATCCACATTTCTCTGTTATATGGAGAACACGTCGTGGGACTGTAGACATCGTAATGACGACAGTACCCACGTTAAACAGGTTCCTCACAGATTCAAAACTGCAAGAGGAAACGGAAAAAAAGACATAAATATCAGGTTAGATAGTTTGTATGGCTTGCATGCCCATCAACACAAACGGAGAGGTGGCCTGTTAAAGGAAGGCGAAATTTGTTATCCTCCAGCTGGACGTGAGACATACACTTAATCTCGCTAATGACAGTCAACCGTTAATGCCCTAACATTCGCCATGTTTTAACTGATTGGATTACAAGTTCGTCTTGAGGATCAAGGGAGTCGCTTTAAGCAAAATTGCGGCAACATCACGTGGGACTCGTTAACATTGGTTTCACACATTGTGAACGTGCGGAGTCGAACCTGGATCTCGGCCCTGTTGTACCTCACCGTCTCTCATTTACATGAACATGTGCATAAATCAAATGAAATAAAACATACTTTAACCACTAGACTACCTCACCGCTCCTCGGACAACAGATGAGCCTGTGGTATATCTATTGTTAATAATGTGGGCAAACGTGGACACGACACCTTAATTCAGGATATGTTCATACTATTTTTATTTCTAAGCCAATATTTGAAACAACATAGGAACGTCAGACTGGGCGGATGGTTCACCGAAATGTGGTTTTGATACCAAAGTACCCTGTGTGTAACGGTTTTCTACCAGATCGCTTGTTACAACTAACCGCATCGAAATGTCAGAAGCTGTAAAACACAACAATCTAATTTCTATTGATTTTCCAATCAGACATCATTACACAAAGATCAAACATGTAGTGGGAGGCGGTGGTCTTTGCATGATTGACGTGCTCAAACCGACTAAATATCGCGTATTTATTTAATTGACAACTGAATGACACAAATGGCAAAAGCTGAAACAATACGACTGAGCTTTGTAGAGGAACATATGGAATTCTATGTGAATACACACAAAATACAAGATTTAGATGCTTTTGAAAAGTGTTTCTCACGTCTCTATTTCTTTCGTTCAATCGCAGCTTGTGGCTTTCGACCCATGAAATCCTCAAAGTAGCACTATATGAATGTTTTTGTTCTTATCCTATGAACCTTTTTCATATGTCATTATGAGAAAACAGATGACATAGGATTGTAATTTGAAAACGTTTTGATCAAACAAACAAGTTTTCCATCTAACTGTAAAAATAGTTGCTGCTCGTGTCCTCAAAAGGATGATTTGTTTCATTGGAATTGCCATACCAATTTTATCCTTTAGTCCGTACTGTTTCATCATTTCATATCTTTTGTCATAAAAGTTAGGGAAACTATCTTTGATCAATTAATTGTGACGACGTGCGTTGTGCAGAATGCGTGGACATGTTTTAGATTCCTCAATTACATCTTCGGTAAAGTACAACGTTTTTACGTTCTATAGTGTTTGAAATATGTTAGGGGCAACCCGATTCCCCAGCTGGTATTTAATGTAGGTAAATGTGTTACACTATTAATGAGTGAGTGAGTGAGTTTAGTTTTACTCCGCACTCAGCAATATTCCAGCTATATGGCGGCGGTCTGTAAATAATCGTGTCTAGACCAGGCACTCCAGTGATCAACAACATGAGCATCGATCTGCGCAATTGGGAACCGATGACATGTGTCAACCAAGTCAGCGAGCCTGACCACCCGATCCCGTTAGTCGCCTCTTACGACAAGCATAGTCGTCTTTTATGGTAAGCATGGGTTGCTGAAAGCCTATTCTTTCTTCACAGGTCGCACTATTAATAACAACCACAATCGATTTGGACGAGATGTGATACATTTGAATCATTCAAAACAAATAACGCACTACTGTATTTTCGACCTGAAACAAAAATGAAATTTTAGCAAACCATGGCTGACGAGCTGCTCTCTCCTATATTTGAATGCTGAGGGAAGCATTTCAGACGACACAGAGAGTGTCTTTCCACCCATTGTACAAACCATAAGACGATCAGGGAAATATGTTTGTCACAATCGTCCGTTGCTCATATATGGTGAAAAGTATTGTACAACCAATGTTGGGACTTTTCAATACAGGTCAAACTGCTTCTGAAAATCGGATCAATGGAATAAGTTTGAAGAAACTTAATCATGACTGATTCGAAGCTCTTAGTTACAATTTCATCACACAGTACCATTTTGAACTGCCTCTCTTGTAGTTTCTTGAGGGGCTATGCCGCCTGCTAGCATCATGCAATTACCGGCAAGAAGACCTCGAGGTTATCACAATTACCAGTGTAGGTGCTCTGTCTGGAGCAACTACTGTTTCGATGATTTCAAATTTACCAATACAACCTGTTGAGAGGGCAAACTGGGACCCTCTTGACATTATGTTTTAGTTTGGGGTCAGGATGGAAAATTGGCTAAAGGAACAGGCGCGATGTAATGAGAAGATTTCACGCTTGGCATCATCTGGAGCGTACTACTTCGCCTCGAGCAAGGTTACACAGACGTGTGGGTTCTTTGACCTTTTTGGACGAATCCCTACGCGTTTGTTGGATCCAAGGCTGTAAGCTTAAATCGATTTACTTAGATGAGTAAGCATATTTATAGGGTCAGTTGTGATTTGAAACCCTTATGTTCATATTGAACATCATCACATTGAACACCAACGTGCTGAGTGAGTGTACAATGGCACGCATTCAGGTGTCATGTGCTATATACAATAGAACGGTTACCGTTCCTGCCGCCTCACGACGTTGATAACACGGAAGCTCCATTATGCTGCTGTACAAATCTCTACATTGAGTGCATCACCGCTGTCTAGAGATGAAGTGTTCTAGGAGATTCAGGACATTATTGTGACGACTTCGTTTTTCTCCTCTTCTCGAGTAGACGCAAGTGCCATTACATCACATCTATTTTACAATCAATATATCTCTCTCATATGAGACATCTTAAGACAAGGAACCGGACGATACCAAGATGGAGGCAAATTTTATCAGGGGTTCGCGGTTGTTTACTTGAAGTGGGATCATTTCGCCTTAAAATTCGAAAATCAGAAAATTTAGAATTATATATAACGCCTTTAAAACCTTATGTTCATAAAAATGACCATGTGCCTCTTGTAGATTTTATCTTCATAACAGATCCACGCCAGACCAAGCTATTCTATTTCCTATACTGTCATTTCCGTCAAAACGGTGGAAGCATTTATAGTACAACGCATGTTAGAAGTATTATGTTGTTCACCTACCGACCACATGGATTTCACTATCAACATACGGAAGCCACAATCTCCCCAAACGGTTTGGTTTTGCAGTGTGAAACATATTAACCTTGCAAAGGATTTTATTGAGAATTTAGAAATATTCGTGAACATATGCATTTTCATCACATTTCGAAATCAGTTGTTTTGAATGAAAATAAAATGTTTTCGGTATATGTTTTACATAATCGAACGTTCTGTTTCAGTGTGTGAAAACAGGCCAAGAATGTCTCCAGACAAGTCAGTGTTGCAGCCCCGGAGATGTATGTTTGACCAGCACAAAATATACCAAATATGGAGGTAAGTGTATGCAGACTAGTGTTTCTTCTACAAAACCAAACTCCCGTTTATCTGGAACGCACAAAAACCTTTAGAGCGCTTAATGAGCTAATAGGGAATAGAAGTAGTAACAAATACAAATGTGTCCTGCTACAAATGTGTCTTAAAATGATATTCAATTATAGAATAATCCTCAGAAAACTTGGTAAATCTAATCATGCCGTGAAAACTTCGTATTTATCGGCTGATCAGACAATACCAATCGCGCAAACATCCACCTACGTGAACTGACGCACGCACGCACGCACACATGAACACATCCATATATGTTAACCACACATGCAGACGATGGAAACTGGAAACATAATAAGTCAGTATGATGATAATAATTTCTTCTAAATATGCTTTCTTTGATATATCACACTCAAGGTCCTAACTGGTGCTTGACTAGCTTTATAAACTTATTAGTTGGATGAGCACAGTACAGTCTGTGTTATGTTGTAGTTTTCAATCACTGAAAGTGAGAGAACATATCTTAGTTTATCCTTTGTGACTAAACATAGTATTGTGTATAAACACCGAGTCTTCTCGACTAAGACAAGTACATGTATTAAGAAAACCTCTTGATAAAAAATCGATATTTTTACTTTATGTATACACGGAACGCTGCATCTTGCACACGATCGATATTGCTGACTTGGTTTTTAGTGTTTTATGTGAGATGTGATTAATCTTCAAAGAGGCTTCGTTGGAGGCACAAAGATAACTGTTGAGGCACAAACAAACGCCCCTCTCAATTGTACCCTTCATTTCAATCATCACAGGTAAGAAGTACATGGCAAGCACCTGCCGAAATGTCGAAGAGCTGGCCAGGCATATGCCACCTTACAAGAAAGCAGGTGAGTCATCATCATCATCATCATCACCATCATCATCATCATCCTCCTCATCATCATGCGACTATGTATCAATCAGGATGCTTAGATGTATCGACCATTGTACACAATCTAGGTTTCTTTAGAGGTTGGAACCATAAAAATCGATAATAGTCTGAAAAGTATTTTGTAGCATGTATATGAATAATGAAAACTAGCCATAATGACTGGTTAGAATTGGTCTTCATGATCAGCAACACATCCGGTGGACCTGGCTGACACATGCCATCTCATCCTAACTTTATAGATCGATGCTCAAGCCGTAGATCACTGGACTGCCTTTATCTGAGTGCACACACATACGTACATGTACTCAGAACCAGGAAATCCAGTGATCTACGGCTTAAGCTTCGATATACACAATGAGGATGCGATGGCATGTGTGTTTATTCGTGAACAGTACGTACCTGTTATATTACAGTTCTTTAATGTCGTATCTACATGAGTTCTACATGTGGGTGTACGTGTATATACACATACATACACAAACGCACACACACACATATATATATGTGTGTGTGTGTGTTTATGTGTGTATACGTGTGTTTTGTGATAGAACACTAATATATATGTATAATTTTATGCATATGTATATATATATATGTGTGTGTGTGTGTGTGTGTGTGTGTGTGTTTGTGTATGTATGTGTATATACACGTACACCCACATGTAGAACTCAAGTAGATACGACATTAAAGAACTGTAATATAACAGGTACGTACTGTTCACGAATAAGCTGTATCTGTTGTTCTGTATAGATCGAAGCGACCTAAAAGATCATAACGTCACATGATTCCATTTTTGTGCAAAGTTTCGAAAGTTTATAGTGGTACACAGCATCGGAACAAAAGTATCAACGCAATAATAAGAAGCGGAAAACATAATGATAGTCACGCATACATGTCAACAAGGAAAAAATATAACCAAGGCTGCTGAACAGAAAAAGAAGGAGTCCTATCACGAACATGTTAATTACATACCATTTGACCATGAACGATGTAGCTATCACGGCAGAGCAATTACCGTTACTTGATAATAAGGCACAGATGTCTGTACTGATCACAGAGGAACATGACCATCTATCTGGAGTCATGTGGTTCCATCTGGCTGAGTGCCACTATGATTATTCTTCATTAACTGTTTGTTTATTACTGACATTACGGTAGTTAAGATCAAACGTCTCCTCCCCTAGTAATTTACTGTATTCAAAAGACGTCGACAATTGCACTGGTGTTGTTGGCGTTGCTGATATTGTTGTTCCCGTCCCGGTGAGTTCCTCTTGATGTGAAACTATTTCATTACCATCTCTTTGGGCGAGAGGGTGAGTTTAGATAATGAAAACATCAAAAGCTAGCGCTTCTCAGTGCTGGATCCCTCAATTATGACAATGATACATGTATACTTGGCCCCGTTACTCGAAGCCATTGTAACTCTTAAGGTTATCGTAAGTCCCATACCTTAACATAGAATTACGACAGTCGTAGACGCACGATGGCTTTGAGTAAAGGAAACATGGGTCTAGACTTTCGAAGTTCTCTCAGCGCTAAGACAGTCGTAAGTGCCATACATTAACATTAACTTACGACTATCTTAGCTTTCAGAGATCTTCGATAATCTAGACCGTGGACCCTCGCATTAGAAACCAAACTTGCGAAGAGTACCAGTATCTGTTTAACAAAGCATGAAAACAATCATTACTTCCGTATTTAAACACAGACTTCCAATGCTCTAACATCCCTTTTGGAATAGGTCCCAGGGACATAACGCCCGAGAAATTATAATTATATAAATGTATTATACCCAACACTAACAAATCATGGATCTGAATAAATACCTCTCTTGTATACCAACAATACAGAAAGACAGATATCTGCAATACGAGTCAGATGGGCAAACTAGACATGTCCAGAACTGCCAGAACGTGTTTGATGTGAAACGGCGGTTTGTAAATACACGACTTGGACAAGACAATCCAATGATTGATAACAAGATCATCTAACTTTATAGCTGAGACATATATGTCATACATGAACCAAGTCAGCAATCCTGACCACGTGACCCGGTTAGTCGCACCTTTCGACAAGCATGGGATGCAGGAGATCAGTTCTCATCGTACATAACTGCACATGCAAACATGAGATAACAGAATGATTTTAACTATGTTTATAAACCGTCTGTTATCATTTTAGATAACTGTACATATAACATTCATCTATCATCCATTTCACAAAATCTACAAGCAGGTCATTGTACTTGCAGGTCAACAGTGCAAGGACAGTATCGAGTGTCTTGACCTTTGCTGTCGTGAGGTCAGAGGCCACAGGTACGGCGTGTTCCACGTCTGCGGGAAACCAGAAGACAGGTATATGTCCTACCGCTGTAGGACAAACGTCGACGTCCGCAGCGAGAACGAGGTCATCGACACATTTGGCGGCTACAACAAAATAGATCCCTGGGCTTGAACACAGGCCCGTTCTGAACTGGATGAATCCGATCTATATATTTGGGTGCCCTGTTGTCAATAGTTTCAAGACTTCATACATACCACTCGTTCCTTTGTAATGCACATTAAGTATAATTTCGATTTTCCAAGTACTATTGTTTCAGGTCAAGATATTTCAGAGAGAAATATCCATTTTCCATATGCCATTGAAATTGTGCAAGTTGACAATTGAACATAATTACCTGTGACTTTAACAACAATAACTTAAAAACAAAGTATCATTCAACAGCGGTTGTGTTGCAAAGGCTATCCCTTGCTACTTTACCTAGAGGCGCCCTATATACGTACGAGAGTGTTCTATCGAATGTGGATGTATATTGTACTGAATATTTCATGAATGTTGTTTCCTTTTCTTAATATCACTTTGTATTCTCTATCAGTGTTTTAATCTTAATCTGAATTTGAAAAACGTTTTTTGCATAAAGGATCATTGAAGGGGAGATAACTGATGTTGACGTAGACTACAGCGACCGTGTTCGCTTCATCCATTTTGTGAAAGTGACTCGTGAAATTTTATGCAATACATGGCGATTGCCTATACTGGTGTTTTGTTTTATTGTATTCTGACATTTTCCAAAAGCTTTGTCTCATAAAAAGGACTTATTTGGTTAGTTGTATCATTATTATTTATTATTATTAATCATTAATCACTTGCAACCCAGTATCATTGAACATCATTATAATGTTCCTTGAGATGACATAGTGTTCAGCGTTGGGTTATGGAGTATTGTACGGTTTGATTGTTTGGTGTTTAATGCCGCACTCAGCATAGTCCAGCTATTTGATGTCCGTCTGTAAATCGCGCCTGGACGTGACAATACAATGATCAACAGCATGATCATCGATTTACTCAAGCTGGAACACGATGACATGTGTCAGCGAGCCTGACACACCCGATCCCGTTAGTCGCCTCTTACAAGCTCCTGAAGACCAATTTTAACCCGGATTGTAACGGGAGACTATTGTATTGATATGTTATGTCAAGCCTGTGTTCAGTATCAATAAGGCCCACTCAGACTTTCAGACCCGTAAAGCTGAACAGTCAAGGAAAGAAACGATACAATAACTTGGTGAGTTTTGTTAGGTGGCAGTTGGGAATCGAACCAGCGCCTTACTGCTCTTTGGACAAACGCCCTATCCGATAGGACATGGGGACGTCGTGATCTTTGAGATCACCAAGAAAGAGCATAAAAAGTACGGCGGCGGACATTGGGCGGGTGATTCGTCATATGGACAAGGTCTGATACGGACATCACCCAAACAGTGTTTCAGTTCTATAACCGTCTGTTTCGTGAGGGTCGTAGGCTCTGATAAGGCCTTTGAAACCCAAGAATAAGGGAACAAAAGGTAGATCAAGAAACGTTATTACTTGTATCCTAGTGAGGCTATGGGGGGCAAGCACTAAAACCAAAGAATTCGACAAGACCCAATTATTTCAGCAACTACCTGACAGCGTAATAAATCTCATCTGATAAGTATCAACTTAGATAGTTTACTGTCCACATAAGCATATAAGCACTTCAAAACCACACACAGCTGGATGAAGTGATGAAAAACTCACATTGCAATTACAATTAAAACTTCTTTGAGAGGCATTGTTTCGAAGTTGTAAAAATGAAGGAAAAAACAAGTTCTACGGATTGTCAATTTCGTCATTGCAATAACACGCCGTTCTTTACAGTAAAGAAGTAGACATCTAGTTAATGTCAATAGAGTTTTCGATCAATTCTACAGCATGAATTCTACTACGTATACACAATTGTATTTCACATAAAAATGGAAGACACCGAAAGACATGAGGTATCATAGTCTGAACATTTACACAAATCAAAAAGGCGTTTTTTCTGTAAAACTGTCAGCAAATGTTGAATCGGTAGTGATTGCACCACCATTGCCTTTAATACGGGGGATGTTAGACGTGATCCGTTCCCATTCTTGTGGAAGACATCTTTCTAGATGTTGAGTCGTGGCACTGGTATTCTTCTGATTTGTCAACCCAGGTTGTCCCGTAAGTGTTCTGTCAGATTCATGGCGAGAGAACCTGTTAGTCACGGCAAAACAACGGTCGCGTTGGTACGTAAATCACGTGATTGTTGCTGGTTAAAAGCAAGACAAAAGATCACGAAACACATCATCCCTGGATCTTCGAACATTCAGGCTGCAATGAACAAGTCTCGTTTTGAATTCTTCGTACACGTCCCCATACCGACTCAAAACGGTCGTACTTGTTGAACGCTATTCGGCGCTAAACGTTCACCTATTCGTCTCTGTAAACATGAGTCCGGTTGTCATTTCTCAACAAACTAAGCCCACTATCGTCGGTGAACGTCGTACGTCGCCAATCACGCATCTGCCAACGTCGAACTCGCCTGGCAGGTATACATGTCAATCGACGGTTTCGATCAGATTGCACCCCACTATAGGGTGGACGTGCTCGAATACCACATTCTTTTGGTAGCCGGTACACTGTATGTTGTAATCCCTCACAGTCTATACTCAGGTAATAGTGCAACCAATCACGACCCTTCAAAGAGGTTTGATAAAATGTGCAAAAGAAAATGCACGCTTGGATCTGTGCGATAAGTTTGCATAACAGCAACGTAATAATCATACACGTCTGGTTGACGTGTTTCATTACTTTGATGATGGTCTACCTTGTACAGATTAACGTTCTTGCAAAATGGCAGTCCGATAACCCAAATTCACGACGTTCCAAGGGCATGTTCACTCTCCGCTGCTTACGATATTTGCATAAAACAGGTATACCACTGACAATCACAATCGACGATGTTTCATACTGTTGGCGTAAATTATTATTTTCATTCGATCCAACGGATTTCTGTTTCAAAGATGTTTTATTTCTTTTTCTTTTGAGCGTCGGTTTGGTTATTTCACATGAGTTTATCGCCAGCTAAAGTGAGTAACACTAACATGTTACGAGTACACCCGTCCCATGCTTTGTTGAAGGTCTTTCTAAATTTGAAAATAATAGTATTCAAATTTTCAGTGTGAACTTAAGTATCGCTGAATATTATGATCATAAGAAGACGACAGAACATCACGAGTAATGTCCATAGCATTAACTGACGTTAAGAGTCTCCAAATACAGGATAGGGGTCAAGCAAACATGTCATAAACTCAATAACGGCTCACCATGAGCATAGAAGGTTTGTGGAATTGCCTGCTATATTCGCCATGTAGCAAACATTACCCCCTTGATCTGGTACACGACGTACACGTCATTCCGAAGCTACAGCAGTACTTGAACATTGTGCGTTTGAAGACAGACAATATCAAGGGCATAATTCTACTGGAATGGTAATCCTGGACCATGTCGAAGATACAACGCTGACATGTTACAAGGTTTCCGCTGTGTCCATGTGCCTTCAGTGACTATTGATGCGTCGCTAAGCATAACATGTTCCCGGCGGCCATGGCAGCCCCATTTCCACGAAATGTTGGACTTTGACTATGTTTTACACCCGAATTCAAACTGTGTCCGGTCCTGCTAAGTTATGTCACGATCCATCACGGTGTCCGTAATGGGTCGTTGGGAAAAACGGGCTGCTGATCGCTTTTCAATACGGCCTACAAGGTTTCTCAATACTACTGTGACTGCCGTGGCAAATCTTTAAACAGTTTAGAGATCTAACACGACATCCAGGGAAATCACGGACAGTCACGTTTGCTCATTCAGTTCCCCCACGTTGTCTCACGTCCAGCCTGTTTGGTCCCCGTTTCACTAAGTTTCGGCCGTAAGGGCTGCCGTGGTCGCTGAGAACATAATGCACCTCTAGCATGGCAAGCTCTCTGTTCATATGCCTTCAGTGATACGTAGCTAACGTCACACGCATTCCACAGTGTTAACAATGACTGATGAGTAGCTAACGTCACAAGCATTCCACAGTGTTAACAATGACTGATGAGTAGCTAAACTGTTGCAAGCATTCCGCTGTGTTAACAATGACTGATGAGTAGCTAACGTCACAAGCATTCCACAGTGTTAACAATGACTGATGAGTAGCTAAACTGTTGCAAGCATTCCGCTGTGTTAACAATGACTGATGAGTAGCTAACGTCACAAGCATTCCGCTGTGATCATGAGGCATTATTGACGAGCCATTAATGTAGTCATTATTGCTACATTTCCAAACATGATATTTAATACAGAATACATACTGACATAGACGTGTCATCTTGGGTATGCAACGCCGTTTCTTCAAGACAATGGCACCGAACCGCCCACGTGTCCACAAGGAAGTGTTTGACTACAGTAATGGATCTGTCGTATGACGCACCTTAGCCAGCTATCCAATCATACAACACAGTTTGTGTCAACTGAGAACACATAGGCCCGAAGATAATCACTAATAAATACCCACAGTAGAGTTAAACAGTAATGAACTCAGTATTATACAATATCAAATAATGTGGTGTCCTTGAACTGTGCCTGATGGTCAGGAGACATTATACCTCAGACTAAGACTTGACTACGTTGTTATAGGTGAACTAAGACATTATCACCGCTTCCTGGACATATGTTCTAATTGACAGGTGAGCGTGTCTGAAATCTCTAATCAACTTTGCTATTAGTAAGCCTTCCAGTTTGTTTAGTTGACCTTCAGTCAACACTGCTTGCACGTATACCCAATCCATTCACCTCGTTATGTTGATTTGTCTATATTTTCATCAGCAATATGTGTTTCAGTAGACGAACTGCAGTCATTGTCTTGGAACACTGAAGTTTATTTCCATCTGCATTTGACCAACCTTAAGAATTAATGACACATACAATTATCACGTCAAAATCAGGGACGGTCATGACACTAGAAAGTGGTCAGATGAAGTCGTTAATATGAAAAACATATTTTGTAACTGTATCATTCTTGTGTCAGTGATATTTATATGCGCTGAACACGAAAGACTTTGATCACCTGATCGGTGCTGGTTTTATGGCGGAATTAATGCTTTACTGTTTCTCGATTTTTTTAGCTTTGTAGAAAATGACTGCATATAATTATGAAAAAATTCGCATAATTCTATCATACAAACGTATTTCTATGAAAACGTATTTCTATGAAAACTTTCTCAATAACAGGATGGAAACTGTATATTTGACGACTGATAGGAATATATGAAGACGTTTTATTGCAGTAAGGGACTCTCTCCGACAGTCAATCAGTCTACCAGGTTTAGCTGAAAGACAGGAGAATAAAACGTTTCGTTATATATAATCTCTCTTTGGGCAAAACCGCATAAAGTATAGACACTTTTATCTACAGGCTGTAAGTACGGTGTCTTTATGGTGAGATAGGAGCCATCTCTATAAACGACGACTATACTATTTTAGGAAGACATCCGTAAATTTCATTTGGGATAGGGCAACAGCTTCAAGCTAACATCAACTGCAAATAGGTACCTCCGACACAGAAGCAAATCACATACTGGCTGCAACAACTGTCACACTATGCGCCACTAACAAAACCGAAAATGGAGATTAAATGGCGAATACATCGATCCCCGATAAATTGCCTCCTTCGCGCCCCTGTTTAGTGTAAACTCGTTTTCCCACTCTAGGATTGTATTACTCTCAGAACAAGTGGGCCTAATACTGGAGTGTAAACCTCGTTGCTAACTGCAAATGAGCTACCCAACACAGGCATCCAGTAATTACTCGGATAATAAATAGGTCGTTATATTTTTCGCCTCGGGTGTTTTCGATGTGTAAATTGATACGATGTTCCCTTGGTGGGCGATATTTGATGACAGTCAGAGTCTTTAGGGAGACATTACCTCCAGGAAGTATCGAGATTTGCAAATATCCCAAAGAATAGAATTTTGTGATGAATCGTGGAGAAGTCTCGCACAAAAGGGAAATAACTCGTGGGTGTCCTGCTTCAGAATGATGCCGCCGGTTGTAAAAAGCGTCCGTCCATTGAGGTAAAGGGTCCTGGTGCACTCGTTAACACTGATACGTTAAACATGTTAATGTTATAGACGAAGATATCGTGTTTTAGACTATCTCTGCAGTCTTTCCAACTCTTTGAGGTTCACTACACTGTAATATACCGTTATAAGTAGGGTTTATTTAGTCAAAACGTTGAATTTTAGATCTTTAATCGAAGCTAATAAATGACTTTTTGTATAAAAAGTTAAGCAACCCCGGTCACTTACAAAGTCGTATGTTTTGGCTAACGTACGTAGAGTGCACACACAGTGCATTAGGAAAGCATATTGTATTTCTGTAAGGTCATCTCTTTACTACAAGAAACAACAATAAAGGACAAGCTCATTTAATATTTACATAATGAATATGGCATAAAAGACACATCAGTTGTTTTGGCTTCAAATATGGGGCGAGATTCAGACGTGTCTGTCATGAGATTTGAGAACTTCTACAAAATCGAGTCTACCCTCCAACTCCCTCTACCCCACTTCAGACCATGTGACTGTAATCCGCTAACTGCTGACTGGAACGTTAAAAGCTGCTACATTGCTTTGTTCCAAATTTCAACAAGTCAGTTGAACCTAGGTGACCCTGACGTGGCTACGTCGCATGTAAAACAACACACATTTAACTGAATTTGAATAATATCATAAAAGGATAGTTCAATCTGTTTTGTACCATTGAAATGTACAGCACACGGACACGTTTCACAGTAAAATGCACGAAATCGGTTTGTTTTCTCGAATTGAGTGAGTGAGTGAGTTTAATTTTACGCCGCTTTTAGCAATATTCCAGCAATATCACGGCGGGGGACACCAGAAAATGGGCTTCATACATTGTACTCATGTGGGGAATCGAACCCGGGTCTCCGGCGTCAAGAGCGAAAGCGTTAACCACCAGGCTACCCCACCGCCCCTTGTTTTCTCGAAATTCACAACACGAGAAGGAATGGAATAAGAGTTTCCTAAATCCATATTCAATGCCACAGCCCAATATTACCTCAACGAGATGGTCGTTCAATACTCTTTTCATATTAAAGTGCTGCCAGTTTTGACTTATAATTCTGGGGATTCCACGTCTCACCATGCATGGAAATCATTCCGGAGACATTTTGTGGTATTACACAAAATACACGAAACAGTTGTGCGAAGGTTGTGTTGGCAAGAACATCTGTTAAATGACTGCATTATTTAAAGATCGTTAGACTTTGCTTAAGAGTAACATCGCAAGAATGCATCTCTTATACTATACTGTGTAAAGCATACAACTTGCAGTATGAAAACAACACAAACGGTGGTGTTTGCTGGGGTTTTAATCATGTGAAATCATTGCTATCTACTTGTGGATTTGTAGAGGCTTGAGTTCAACAAGGTGTTGGAAATATTAATTTATTCCTAGACCAGCAGCGTTGTATCGACATTGACAATCACGCTTACAACAATAAAAATGCTGCTCGAAACGTGAAATGTTCTCTTCAATAAAAGATAGCTACCAGTATTACATTTGCAATAACTGGAGAAATAATGATACATATTGCAATTAATTGATGACAAAATCTACAGAATGAATATTGTAAAATTTCTCGGGTCAGTCTCCTAGAAGAAACGGGCAGATATCACAAAATTTCGAGGCATGAACTTTTATGCCCATAATGTATTATCCCAAAAGTCGAGGATGAATTCCACTTGTTTAGTGTGAATTTCATGCAGATTTGCGCACAATATTTTCCACAATATAATGTGCTCCAAACTCTGGGACAAAAACAGTTTGTACAGCTCTTCAACACGAAGGGCCCTGTAACACAACGGTAGGTCTTTTCCAAAGTGTAGAATGATAATATTCTGCACAAGGTACGAGATACGTGTTGACATCCAGTCTGGAATAGTGTCAGACAAGCAGGACACTGGGATAAAGAGGTTTGTTCTTTGTGTGTTGTTTAATTCCGCACATAACAATCATTCTAACCCAGAATCCTCGGCGCAGAACAGAACAGATTGGTGAAGACCAGTTTTAACCAACATAGCCACCATAGGCTGGTGAAGACCTGCTTTAACCCAGATAACGAGAAAGGTTCGAGCTTGTTCATACCGACTATGCTCTTAGTTCAACACCTAGTCTGCCTCACAGTCCCTTAACCACATTATTTTCCCTACTGCCAAGTCCTCTCTGGCTTTGTGAAAGCTTTAAATGAAGCAAGTCTAGATTCCCCCAGGTTCAGGCTCTGGTCTCCACGGGGCTCCTTTATGATATGTAGTGGGTTAGCTTGTTACTGCCATAGGCGTTAAACCTTACTAACTCACTCACTAACTCAGTCCACGCCCACCCACTCACTCACTCACTAACCAAACCTAGAATTCTGTGTACAAACCTGGTCAATTATCTCAGCCAGTCAGCAGTGACGAGTGACTGAACGCACGTTAACATCAAACCCCAAAGGACATAGAATGATCAGAACCATGAGTGAATTGTAATTACATGCCGATCAAAATTATGTTTTAAGACATATTTAACGCAAAACTATAAGAAAAACATCAGGAACGGTTCTAGACATTTCTCAACAGCTCTTGCGCAGTCATGGCTGAGCTAGCTAGAAGCGAATCTCGAAACATCACGTACGCCGTGAGAATGTTTTTATAATTAGTCTTCTTCGAGTTGTTCCCGGCGGCGGCGAAAGAGACAATCATTTTCTGGCTGTAATAAGTGCTGGTACTTAAATAGCCCTATTCTATTCAATAACGTTGTCAAGCAGTTTGTGCAGCCACGGGCGGAACTGGCGATACCAGGAACTTGCAAACAGATACAAAACAATGTTAAAGTTAATGGGTGTGGGGGAGGAAATGCTTCGTCAGCATAACCATACACACTCTGATCTGGATGAATGAACGCATCAGAGTTGGTATTTTCTCCTCAAATATCATATTGTATCAGATATGTTCACAATTACCAGAGGCCTGACAGAAATCAAGGCAAGATCAAACATTTCAGACAACAGAAATGCTAATACATCAGGAAATATGTTCAAAAAGATTACTATCTTGCTTGAATCTGAATGAAACCATAATCTTCATAGCTGACACAAGAGACAAAGGTTACAGTGTGTAATACCGATGGAAGACCAACCGGCTTGGAAGACTCTAGACGGAGAACTCTAGACGGAGAACTGCAAGGTGCATAGAATACGTACATTATAGCATGATGATTATGTCTGCCATGAGGATCACCTTAAACACACTGTAACACTGGGTGGTTTTGGTAAAAGACGTAATAAGACTTTTCCCTATTATAAACAAATACGCAAATGTCAAATGCGATCTTACCTTAGATAAGAGACGTTGTTGAAATTGCCTCATTGAATGAGTACCCGGTGGGATGAGGTAGTCAAAAGTCTGTAAACATTCTAGCATCTCACAGACAGCTTGATCTACTAACCGGATTATCATGTTAGTACTCTGAGGATACACCTCAGTATATTGGACGTTAGTGCAACATAAGTACACACATCTTTGACTGCAGTGTCTCCCTGAAGATACAGCAAATTCGTGTTGTGACATCGTTTTGTAGATTTCTTTATGTATGTGCTACTGTACACTTCTGAATAAAATCTCTCTGCATCACCCCAACAGTTCCATGGTAAGGTAAAAGGGATATCAACGGCTGAACGCATTGTCACAGTTAGAAATATTGCCAATGGTCTCCAGTGATCATCTGCGAAATATAACGTGGGGAGTCAAACTTAAGTTATCTCTCTGTTGATTTTATCATATGTATAATTTTCAGTGTTCACTATCAAATCCTACGGACACCAGGTGTTGCAGCAATATCAGATACAGGTAGCATGCAACAAAGTAAAGTGTGGATAGTCCGTTTGCCGTGAAAACATACCGATGGATTTCACTTCAAAGGAAAACGTCACGTGCTATATCTTAAGCAGGGTCACTTCAAGCAACAAGAGAATTCCCACATGCTATGGATGGAACGTGTTTTCAAGTACACGATTAAAATGGTTTTTTTTGGAGTGTCCATGTATGACAAGGTTTAAACGCCTCTACGTAAGAATGTATACCTAAAGAACATTTTAGCCGTCTCTGTCAAAGACTGCGTGCATCGGCTTGTGAGCAACGATGATATGAGAAATGTGGCATTATTCGGCACAGCAACAGCCCGTAGATACTGCTGCAGACTTTTGTAAGAGAATGTACCCGGTCTCCAGGTAAACAGTAGGACGCCATTTAAATAGAAGTTCTAACTGGTTCTTCTAGGTAACTAGCGAACGCTGGCGATCTAACGTACAGACAGGCTTGCGTAACAGAGAAAACAAAGACCGGTCTCTTTTCAAAATACCACACTTATACAAGGAGGATATATCACCACATGCTTCAACACACCGCATTAATACAACGCCACTATACTATCATAGGGATTTTACGTTTGCATATTTGAGAGTAAAAACATAGCCCGACTGTTTGAACCTTAACACTCCCTGAGAAAATATTGCCCTCCTTGTTTTCACAGAGATGGTCTATCCACAAGCATGAAAGAAGTGTACGCAGGCTGATACATCACATTTCGGTGATAGGAATAGGTTGATTAACGTTACAGATCTTAGTAAGAGAGACGGTGGGTATTGAACAACAATTAGTTGGTGGTGCATTGTTCACGAAATGACTGGAAGGATTTTATAGCGCTTCATATATTCTGAAGGTGTTTTATTTTTGTTTGTTTGATGTTTAACGTCGCGCCCAGCAGTATTCGGCGTATATGGCAACAGGCTGTAAATGTTCGGGTCTTGACCAGACAATCCTGTGACCGACAGCATCAGGTAAACGCATCACCACAAGCAACGGTGTTGATACATTCACTTAAACTCAACCTTCAAGCCCCCTTTTCCACTCACTTGACCTATATATCGATCAGGCCATGCAGGGAAACGGAGAAGGACGTTTTGTCATTTAAGCACAAGCTGCATGCCACTATATCATTTCTTGAACATGAAATCATATATATTTTTTTGTAACAGTTTTTAAAGTGTATTACAATGCGTCTGATGACTTTCAGTAGGAGGCTGGTCTTGTCTATATACCAGGAATTCCCGCATATAGGCCACTTATTAGTGACAGAAATTGATGGTTTTAACACATGTGATGGGAATGCAGTTGTAGTTAAAGGTCACATGCAACGTAAAACAGTTTGCAGATTCTGATACCTTTCGGTGTGCTCTTGCCGAAACAAGTCATCAAAATGTCAGGTCATGCTGTATAATACAGCGACGAAAAAAGCCCGCGAAATCGGAGTTCAAACGGGTTGCAACAGCTATGCTGCGCTCATAACACATTCGCATTGAATAGATTTAAAACAGTATGCCTGCCCGAAGTATGAGGTCTTGAGCAATAGTCTTGGTTGTGTACACAAACAAATAAATAATATACACGTTATACAAGAAACAACATGTTGACTCTGTCACAGAGAAACTCAATGTATGGGTTATTGACACCTATCTGTCTGCCCGTCTCTCTGCTAATGACACCATGCAACGCATAACCTCAATCACTGACGACTTGCAATTGGACATTGACACCTACCGGCTAAGCACATCGGCAGTTGAACCAGTGGTCAATGAAAAGGCTTCGTTACACTTGAATGCACAACCACCGGCTCTGGCTGAGTTCGGTATCGCGGTTGCTTCGTTTCGAGGGAGGTAAACCAAGTACGAAAAACTGCACTTTTGATTTGCTATTATACGCTTACAATTTTGTTTATTTGTTTTGTTGTTGTTTTTTGTCGTTAATCATCAGTGCATTTTTATATATCATGAATAAGTGATAACTGTGTTTTAATTATGTTTGATTTTAAATTGACCTTTAAATTGACTCATGTTTTAACTGGACACATTCCACGAGAACAAAGCCGTGTATGTAATTTCTTCATAAGAAAAGGTGGGGTCATTCAAGTGCAGGTGTATGACACAGGAGCCAAGTGTTCACATCTGACACGTGGAGGAGTAGAAAGTCTTGGATCATTTATGCATGTTCACTGGATTTAAGAACGACGTTTTGAAACTACCTCGTTTACTTGATATTGAAGTTAACAAATCATGCTTTGAACATTTAAAGGAAGCCTACACTCTTGTCAGAATGTAAAACAAGTTGAGAGTTTTTACGTAATCTTAGTCTTGCATCACGTCAACAGAACATTGATCGACGTAGCACATTGGTTCCGAGGAAGATCTGTTTGAACGAGACATTCACTATAAATAGCGTTACTCTTGTCGACATCAGTCTTAAAAGTTTGAAGTTTACGTTTTGCATTAAATTGACTAATGACTTCATAATTCATAATTACATTTTCTCGTTCGAGTAAACTTTCAGTTGAAAATTCATGGACCAGTTTTGCTGATTAGAGAGTTTTTAAAAAAATCCCGATTCTTTTTATTTTTATCAAAGTATTGGCATTTTCGAATTTAATACCTGGGCATAAATATGGTTAAATATTTCATCACCAGAGCAGCGATTTCCTGTATTTAAGCCCGGGGCTATAATATTTTGGAACAACGTTATATGATGGATTTACAAAATCTTTCAAACAGTGTTTATGAAAATCGTGCAAACAAGCTGATTTCGTGCAAGTGTACGTTACAATAAACAGCCACCTGTTGCTCTCAACTATTTTGGTGCTGCCCCGCAGGAAGCGAGTTGACATTGTAGATAATATGATTATATATTATAAGGGTGAAAATGTTATCATGAGGTCAACGATTGTAAATGGCAATATGGCAGCCTGAAAACCCGATCCCGTTAGTCGCCTCTTACGACAAGCATGGGTTGCTGAAGACCTATTCTACCCCGGATCTTCACCGGTCGTATTCGATATTTTTTAGCTTGCATTTTGTTAGATTATTGATTTTTGTTTTTGTTTTAGACGGCATAATGCAGTAACTGAAATATTTGACTATGGTACCATCATTTAGATATGGATTTTAACATAAGAAATCACGTTCCTTGGTGATAACCACCAACCGTTATATGTCAGGAGAAAGCTAGTAGTAACTGTAATCGGTGAGTGTACATAAAATACTGGTCTAAACACAATGTTTCACTATGTTGAGAAATACCTTTTAAATGCATAGTCGGTTGTATTTATATAGTACAAAATAAACGGACACTGCATACAACTTGATCCTCGGGTAAATACTGGATTGGGACTAGTGAAATGAAACCATTCAAAGATATATAATCACGTTATATACCCTTGATTTCTCAGAAGAAGGAGCACTCTTTGAACTTGCGTTTAGTGGAAGGGGGAGTAACTCTTCCTACCCTAATCGTGACGGTTTCCTACGAGGTGGACACGCAGGTGAAAGGTATCTATGCAATGGCTACATAAATCATTTTCGCAGCAGCAATCTTAACAAGCTGCTAAGCAGTTCTGTTTCCTAACATGAGGAATAAGGAATTTATGTATTTCCTTTATTGATTAAATTTTCCTTATCTCTTTACACAAGTCATATACATTTCTTTAAATTTCTTTTGATTGGACAGCAACATGCGACCATAGATGAAACGAAAATAATCACTAAGGAATTATACATATTAATTAAATCACTGAGGCAATAATAATTATTCTCGATCCTGTTCAGAGTGCAGTTGATCTGACACAGTGGCACAACCGAAAAGGATATTCATAGAGGAGTAAAGCGGATCTCATCGAAGCATTTGCTATAAGATTTATTGTTGAGAAAAACTTTTAACAATATTCTTAGATGTATTTAGAACAGGTGTATATAAGCTATAAGCAGGTATGATTAGTTCTGACAGACTGTTGATGTACCACAACCCGAATACAATCCTCGCCGTGCTTTTAACCAAGTCATCGTGCCTGACTAACATAGGGGGTTCGAATCCACCACGGGACTGAGACCCTATCTGGAGTTGAACTTGATCCTTTCAAAGAGAGTCCACACCGAAAGATGGTTCGCTTGATAGGTATTGCAAGGGCCAGACTAGCAGCTGTCGTACTTCCTTTGTTATGGAAGTCTCGGTGGCTGAGTGGGTTCGATCGCTGACTTTCAGTGCTGGCGATATCTCGCCTTATTCTAAGAAGTGTGGGTTGGAAGGCTAAGTGAGTTTAATCGACTAAAAGTAACAGAACAAAGAGCATGATCTTGTCTTAGAAAACGTACTCCCAAATTTAACAAATGGTAGTTGTGCAACGCATTTGAGCAGGTTAATGAACCCTAATTTATGGAGTTTCTATAATGGGGATAATTTTCCTAATCTGTAATGTAGTGTGCCTCCCACCAACTCGACCAACCCGCCACCCAAGGCAACCCCATATTTCCGCGTCCCCAACCAAACACCCACCCCATTCACTTCAACACTCTGTATCACCTGTTGAATCAGACATCTCTTGCTGACTGAGAAACCATTCGTCTTCGGAAGACATAAAGTCACCAACACACAAACATGCGTGGATATGTGCGCACGACTGCACAATAAGAAAGGCTTCTGTTGCCTGGAGCAACAGTCTCGTCAAATCACAGCATGGGTAATGGAACAGACTGGACCACGCCCAGTCAAGTAGGGCGTGTCAAGCATATCGTACAAAATGTTTACTCAGTTATGAACACGAGGCGCATGAAAATACTTCGATCAAATAATATTACCACTTCAAGAGCTGTAATTGTATGTGCGGATTTCATCTCCCGTAACAAATGTTTATGGGTGATTTCCTGCTGAGAGCTATGCATACATTCTACACGGTGGTGTACGAAGGTACTTCGTTTGCATGCCTTATACCTGTTACAGTAAATGTGTCAAATCGGGAAAGGTGTAAATTTCCTAGAATATTTTGGAAATTTACACATTTCCTGATTCAGTCAGTAAATGTACACAATTCCTGAATATTCCAGGAAATTTACACATTTCCTGATTTAGAGGGCGTGAATGCCTTACTCATTTCCTGCATGTTCGAACTGGTACGTAACCGTTCTGATCCTTCAATGTAAATGTTACAAACAGGACTTAAGTATAATAGCCTTTGTCAGTCAAGCTTGAATTGCCGCAATAAATGAGTTCGTGTAAATTGATAACTTTGTTTGTCTTTCAATAAGAACTTCATGTCAGGATATGTGTAAAAAATCAGGCCCTCAAATCAGAAAATTTACTCATTTCCTGGAATATATATTACTGAGTGAATCAGGAGATGTGTAAATTTCCTAACTGTTCCAGGAAATTTAGACATTTCCTGATTTGGCACATTTACTGTAACATATCGACACCCAGTTAATCGCAATAAGGAGGCACCCTCCATACAACCCTCTAGTCTACCTAGTGTTGCGGATGCCCGTTTATGCTGCAAATCACAATGAAGGGAAACATCAAAGCAGTTTCATATATTGTTTTGTTTAGGAAGTTTTCGAAAACACACGGTGCGTAAATCAATTCTTTCTTCTTCTCTCTGCTATCCTGAAACAAACTGACCCCTCCAACTTGTTCCTCACAGAAGCTTTCCTTATATGACAGAACTCATACCTACAAGACCACCTTCCCTAGACAGCTTCCGCATCACTGATGGTATCTCGCGGTCCAATATCTTCGTCAGGCACGCCTGCAAGACCGCTCCTACATCGCCGTCAAACATCCATAGATTCCCAAATGCTGCCAGCTGCCAAACTACCAACGACTGAACGATCGTAATCTTGCTATTGATAAACTGTTATGGACGTATACATTAATGCACATCATTTAGCATTTTTTTTTCTAATCTATCCTTTCTTCGTAGATATTTCATTTGCCTTTGTAATACATGCCGTGTTGGTTTAACACATTTGCCATAAACTGTACCTAATTTACTGGGCAAACCATATTGGCATTTTAAACATTGCACATGGGTGAGACATTATTCCAGATTCGCGTCTCCTGTTCCTGTTGGCCCCTCCCATCTCTCCCTGATACATCTAGAAAGGTTACATCCTGAAGGTCAGGTAGGTCTGGCATTACCTAAACACGCTAGTACAACCACAGGATGGGGAACTGTCATTTAGAGTAGTCTCCCTTTGATCTGCGCCTCTTTACATAACACACATATTGTTTGCTGAACTTCAGCGTGACTGCTTACAAGGAAATTGGTTAACCGTGCGACATTATTGACGCTTTCCCCCCAAGTACACCCTTAAAAACAATCCCCTAGTTGAAACTGGAAGCATGATCATTTACCCCAGAACCACCCAAACACATTCGCACGATTGTCAGTCTAATGACATTTCGAAAAGGATCATCTGATTGCTACGTAGACCATAGAGTATCAGGTTACATGAGGAAATGTGACACACGTTCTCAAGGGATGCAACAAACTTCAGCAAGTATATATCAGATTAACATAACACTATTAATTTACATTCAAACTATTTAAACCAAGAAAGAACACATTACGATCACAAAAACGTGATCACATGGAAGCTTGTATGCACGCACACAAACACACACATATGCACACCTACAAACATCCTCAAAGTATAGTGCACGATCACAGAAATACAAACACTCGGGCAAAATTTCAAAGATCAACACATATACTAAAATATTGTCTTTCACGATCATACACAAACACACTTACGTCCGCACGCACGCATACGCACACACGCCCACCCAATCACCATAGAGACTAACAAAATACACCACAGCTCTGCACTCCAGGAATAAGCGGCAGATCCTTCCAGTAAAACTAGCGGCGAGCACCCCCTCCCTTGTGTAAACACATGTCAATGTACCCGTACCCGGAACAATTCTCCGATTTTGGTTAAGTATACATCCACGTGGGTATCTGTCTTTAAACGTGAACTGTGGATTCCTTGCATACCTTGCCTGAGTGAAGCTGTTCGACCATACAGGACTACAGCCAGTCCTACCCACAAATACACACAGTACATAGAGGAGGAGGGTACAGCCAGTCCTACCCACAAATACACACAGTACATAGAGGAGGAGGGGTAGGCCAGACTTCAGTAGCTCGTACCTTCCGCTCCTGTACAAATGAGACCAGTATGAATAGGGTAACGAACGACTCTGTATTCAAGAAATAAACGTAATTATAATCACAGATAGAGTTCTCCCCGAGACGAGATCTTGGAGCGGTGTCAGAGCACGGCGTGTACTGTGTCCCGTGAAAGCAAGGTCGTTAAAGTACCTACATGGCGGAGTTTCTGCAAACAGATTGAGTCGTAAGCCGTTGTGAGATAATATCGGACAGATATGCTCTGACTGTTAATTTTAATAGGTACAGGCGACAGAGGCAATTATGGTTATAGTCATATTTCAATTTGCGTTGCTTAACTGGTTCAGGAGTGCTTGTCGTTAACAATGTGTTCACCTATTGAATGAATGGTAATAGGACGGGAAGGTGCCTCGGCGCGTCACACCTAGCATGCCAGTCTAACATTATGTATACTTCAGGAATAAGTGGCCATCAATGTTCCTTTAATCCATATATGCATAGCGTTTTAGATTTTCTTAACATTTTGTGAGCTAGTTTCTTTTGGCAACAATGAAAGGAATTTGCTGTCTATTTTCTAGTAAATACTTTTTCTGTACTTTTTTTACACCGAAAAAGTGCGTCCTAAAACTGAGACGACATACACAGATGGGTACAGGGTTATTCTCCAGTTTGGAGTTGGTGCATTCAAATGCGCGATAAAATGACAGGACTAATGTTTGTGTCTTTCGTGGAGAAAGTGAAGGACCTTGATTGATTTAAACAGTAAGTTTTAGCACATTTTTGAAGCTGGGAACTATTCGCAGTCTCATATTTCTGAAACTAAGGGACATAATTGGATGAAGATGGCGAGAGTGTCACCAAGTCTGTTGGCGATGTCATCTCTACAAGTTCATAAATCATCGTCAACGGTAGTTTTTTAACCCTGCCCTCTGTTCTTGTCCTATGCCCCACACCTTGGGAATCAGTGTACCTGTACTAATTATGGAAATATATCTAATGAAATAATTAAACAATAAGGATGTATTTCGTCGGCGTGCTATAAAGATAGTACGAGACAAACATCAAGTTAGAATGAGAATAGGTCCATAAGAAAGAGCAAATGGGGAAAGTATGTCGACAGAGAGGAGGAGAGACATGGACAAAGAGAAAGGATGCTATGGCTGGGATGGGAGGAAGAAAGAAAGAACAGAGAGAATGAAGAACGAGATACTGAGATTGAAGCAGCGGCAAAAAAAAGAGGTGGATGAGGGACCGAAATGGTATGAATAAATGAGGTTTTACGCCGCTTTAGCAATATTCACGGTATCAATATTCTGGAGTATCACAGCCGGTGCACCAAGTCAGTTCTAAAATCCAAGAAACTGAGGAATGTTGCCAGGCTCTGACCCTGTGTGGTAAGATCACCACCAACTGTAGATAATATCCATGGACACTGTATATCTGTGGGAGCTCTTAACACACACCAACACAGTGAAAAATATATCTACTCCCTCACGATACAGAAATTCTGTAAGTTCTTTTTCTCCACCCCACCTTTCCTTCCGATCTCCGGCCGTCTTCTACCTTATGCAAATAAACAATTACAGCGTCTCGGTTTGGACAATTAAGACAAGTATATCTGTTGCAGCTTACGATTTTGGACTGAAATCTTGATATTTTAGGTGTTTCGATATTTACATCAAAATGATGCACATCCACTGTCTGTATATGGCACTCACTCTGATATCCCCAGTGTCTTGTACACTGACCCATAACTGCCAAAATCTGCTTGTAAATGAGTGGTCAATGGGTGACCAGACACTGTCTGATAATGAATGATAATTTTTTGTATAATGCTTCAAAAGATCGTCATGTGCATACAAAAGATCTTTATAGTTGCCGTTGAGTTCTAATTGCAACGCATGTTTGTTAAAATGGGCGGGTAGACAAAAGCATTGCGCGGTAAAAAAATATCCACTTTATGTCTGTGGAAGATTAAGATCCACTTCCTGAGATGTCATCTCAATAAGTGCCTAGTGTGGGTGGCGGTGACTCATCTGCTTCTTTTTACTCTTCCCATGTGAAAATGTAACGTGATCACTTTTAGGACATTTTTCAAGTAAAACCTTTTGTCAAAAGGCTGTATTGTTTTCATACTCAATTCTTTAGTTATCCAACCCTTGAAAACGTCATCTCAAAATCTTTCTCTTATAAAAAGTTCTATAACTATGAACCTCAATATATTGATAGCGCTATGAGAATGCCTGGTGGAGTTTTGGCGCTATGTAAATGAGCACTATATTTTCAACTGGATTTATTGTGATGCTGTGTTCTCAAGACAAGAAACAAATTCATGTCTCGAATGAAAGTACCAACCTTTCACATTTGTCTATACATTGTGAACAGATCAAACTTAGTCTATAACCTAACATGCACATACCCACACTCGACAAACTTTTCACCTAACTTCACAACTGATTGGCTTAATGTGACTTGTTATTACATTAAAGACAGGATAACACGCCAAATCACCAAGACGACAACAAACCAACACAACATGTGAACATGTCAACTCGCCAGCCCAAGCCTAATTAACAAGCACACCTTACATAAAAAGTGCCAAATGAATACTGTATAAAGATTGGCATCAGGTTAGTTACTCAAGAGTTCTCAAATGACTATCACTGACATAGGAACACTTACAACATTTTTCACAGTCTCCAAGGTTTGGCACACAGTGTCATGATATGCTAGAAGCTGGCGACAGTGTCATTATATGCTAAAAGCTGGCAACAGTGTCGTGGTATGCTAAAAGCTGGCAGCAGTATCATGGCATGTTAGAAGCTGGCGACAGTGTCATGATATGCTACAAGCTGGCAGCAGTGTCGTTATATGCTAGAAGCTGGGGACAGTGTCAGAGTATGCTTGCAGTTAGGGGACTTTGACATGATATGCATTAAGCTGGTGGATAGTGTCATGATATGATGGACACTTTACACAGTGTCATTGGGAGTTTTGAAAGAAGATAACATTTAGATTAACTATCATCGGAATTGAATATACCATGATTGTTCAAATACTGAGTCGGTGTTTGGCTGAAATAATATGTTGTTAACAACAGATTTAACTCACTCACTCAGCACGTTACACGAGTATATAATTCGAAATATTCAAATCCCATTTCGTTGACTTAATTCTAAAACAAGCAGGAAATTGCAAACGCTTGGTCTACAGGCACGGGATTATGACAATAATGTCAACTTTATTAGGACTGTTGACAGTTTTCTGCTGGCGGTTTAACTCTTCTAAATCCGATAACCATGTCTTTGGATGTGCTGCTCTGCTTCTGTTGACACAACTCCTCGGCGTTTGAGGAGAATTGAAGGGACTAGCGACTTAATCTGGATGTTGATTCAGCTCTCACAAGGAGCATGATGACACAACGCAGCCCAAGATACTTGCGGCGGCCCCCGAGAGCCAGACAGAGCCATGCGGGCTGAACATCATCACTCGAACTTAGATTCACGATATATATACAGACAATGTTATATGACACGTGGCACTGTCCCTTTAAGGTTGGCCCTTCATTGACATTATGGCATGATAATGGCAGTGATTTGTTTGGAGAAACCGCTCTCTGTGAGATGATACACTTCCACTTCTTTGTATATGTCGCTTAACCGTGAAGCTGTAACAATCCGATGATAACAATGAAGGACAAATATGTACTGCTCCTAAAACTGGCCACCTGGCCGTGTTTATATATCGATAGACCGAAAAAACATCCATTAGTATCTTCAACTCTGTATCTTAGTAGGTCTGAAATTGTCTTTGTAAGTCATTTGTCTTGTCTTTGTAATTGTCTTTTTTGTTTGTTTGGGTTTTTTTATTTCAGTCAGCTGGAAGGAGATGTATTCTGTGTATTTCAGTGGGCCGGTAGTGATTCAGCCTGTGTATTTCAGTGGGCCGGTAGTGATTCAGCCTGTGTATTTCAGTGGGCCGGTAGTGATTCAACCTGTGTATTTCAGTGGGCCGGCAATGGTGGCAGTCTGCGAGGCCGGAAGTGATATGTTATCATATATTGTGTGGGCATACTGTTATAAATAATCTCATCTGGTCGGAGATGGAGAATGCTGTTGTTGCTGATGAAGGTGGTCGTGTCTCTGGGGAGTCGGATCATACCACTGTGTATGAGTGAGTGAGTTTAGCTTTACGCCGCACTCAGCAATAATCCAGTTATATGGCGGCGGTCTGTAAATAATGAAGTCTGGGCCATATAATCTTGTGATTAACATCATAAGTATTGATCTGCACAGTTCCAATACAATGACGTGTGTCAGCCAAGTCAGTCAGCCTGACCACCCAAACCTGACAATCATGGGCGAGTGAAGATCAATTCTAACATGGATCTTCACGGGTCCTCTGTGTATGAAGTGACGGAGGAGACTAGTAGTTAGCCCCGTGTTAAGGGTGGTCTGATTACAGCAGTGGTTGAGAACAGTCTCAAAACGACAGCACACTACACGACTGGGTGAGTATAGAACAACGACATCAACAGTTATATTGACACAGCCAGCTAACCCAGCAGCACATTAAGCGCTACCCTAAACTGCCTCATGTGAAGATAGATATATCGACCGCGACTCCGGGTGGTACCGAGTTTACCCAACAACCTAGGTCTGTGGCCAGAAACACATTATCTCCATGAAGTGGAGGCTTGCAGTTACTGGGAATGGTCACAAAGGGACACCGATAACTAGCTAGTTGAATCAACACAATATATACACAGAAGAGGGGATTAAGATACCCAAGCAGACTGATGTTCCTAGAGCCGATTTGTGATAAAATCAAACATCACGAATCAATGCGTTATGGACCGATTCATTGACATGCGACTATATCGAATACCTTTGTTGAAGTCAGATCTGTGGGTAACGCATTTCCTCGAAACACCGAAAGGGTTCGATTCTCAACAAGTTGCAAACTCGCACGCATTCCTTGCGAACGTATTATACAGTATAACCACGCTAGTTTGAACGGTGCTTCCAGTAGTATCCTGGTGATCCTGGTTAACGTAAGGCTGCATTTTGCTAACAGTTGCGTCCCCTGTGAGTGCCAGAATCAGATGTTTTTGAATGCCAGATTTCTCTCGCAATGATTCGTCATAATTACCCGTGATAACCATACACAACGGAGGTACAGATCAAAACGACGTTAAACCAACTCACGCATAATGTACAGACAAGGAACTGTAACAAACATGACCCAGCTTTTAACAATTGTGTTAAAGCCAATGTGTTCGATCCACATTCCTGGCTAAAGCCAATATTGACACGATCAGATAAGATTTGGCGCTTGGGGCTTGTTAACCTCGAACAGCAACGCTTCGTGTGTTAGTCCCAGTGATGTGTCGCAAAACGGAGCACGCGATCAGCGTTGCAAAAAAAAACGATACTGAAGATAACAAAACAACAACAACAACAAACCAAAAACGAATGTGCTTCATAACGTCACAGAACCACCCCACTGTCTGGTTTTGTCAGTGTACTTTGCATGAGAAATTCGTTCGACACATACCTAACCCATGACCCAATAAAAAGCGACGATCTAAAGATTCAGTCCGACAGATATGCAAAGATACCTCTTAATACCCACATTATGCTAATGGAATTTGTCTTATTTATTCCGTACGATTGAGCGCTACTGGCCGGACTAACGAACTTCGGGTACTTTGATGTTGTCACTAAGTCTACGAGCCATTATGATACTGATGTCATACTAACTTGTCAACAGGTACTGATAGAAGGCTGAACGTGACTGAAATATGTATACCTGTCGCAGGTAAAGGTGAGTTAAGTTACCTTGTCAGATGTGAAGCATTCCATCTTCAAGTTTTGCACCTGAAAGGTGTAGTCTTTAACAACCTTACTTCCAAATGTTGGATGTCATTCTCTTACGACATCGATCAAAGATTTAAAAATACGTGTCAAAGGTTATTGTCCATTTATTTCAAGACGATCAGAAACTTTTGTTTCTACATGTTAAACTGTCGTCTCGGTGTACCGTTAGATTTCATGCTGCAGCAAGGTGGATCGTTTATGACAAACTGAACTGAGAGCTACTGAAATTGTAAACCGAAATAGCAGATTTATTACGTGCCTTTTTCTAAAAATCTTTGTTCAAACACAACATGTAGCTACCTACACTCGGAAGATGTGCCCTCCACCCCCTTACAGGAGTGCCCGACTCCTTGAGAATACATGCCACAAGCACAGAGTGCAATGAGGACTTGAAACATTCACCTCTCCTTAACTGTTATCACTCGATCTCAATACCTGACCTAGTTACAGCATTCAAGAAGGGCTACAAAAAACAGTTGTGTTCACTTTTTAAATGATGGGTATTACATGGAACGTGATCTTGCCCCTGAGCAGAGTTGGACTCAGCGAGGTCATGTGAACAAAGCTTGAACAGATAGCGTCTATCTGTGTTATTACTGGTTGTGTGGCTGTATCGATCGGTGAACAAACATCAGCGGCGGACATTGAACATCACAGGCCGATTGACGTGGTCAGGGCTTTGTCGAGGTCACTGACAATGTCTTTATGGGTCTTGTATGTAGTTGTACATCCGTTTGATGAACTTAATCAAGGGCCTTAGGAAAAACGAGACTGACCACATCCATAAACACATGGTCTGACTTCGAACCTTGCATAACCAACGCTAAATGTACAGTGTCAGTTGAAATGAGATCAGTTTGTATTGAGTTGTTTAGTGAATTTCTCCAGATACACAGTTACTATGAACGCTTCAGTGTACAATAGATATATAGCTACAATAGTAATCAATGGAAGATCTGGAGTAGTGGACACTGCTATACTTGTTCTATCCCTTCATATATAAGTGTGAACTAATTCACTTGAATTCGAAGATTGATGTAGGGATCGAAGAGAGTTCAGTCAATGCATAACCATTTTGGATTTGACTGGAGTAATGTGTTCACGTCCCATGTTATTTGCATGAAGTATACTATTGTAATGTATTTTAATCTACTTTTTACTTTCCATAAATTTAGTCAAGCACAAAAACCATGTAGACAGGTGACACATTCTGCAAACATGCCTTGTATAGAGCAGCGCGCTACTGCTTGTAGAGGGTAAAGTATAAACACAGGTGAACAGTGTTCATTCACTCGTCTCCAGAGTGTAATGTCACATATTGTAAATTATTGACATTAGCTAGAGGCCCTACATCTGTATAACAAATTTTTAATGACGTATGAAGAAATAAAAAACTAATAAAAACAAAATAAAATGTAATCCCGTGTTGCATCAGTTCCATCGCTACTTTGTACACACTCGCCCAGGCTGCTCTTTACACGTGACAACTATGCCCGACATCCTGTGTAAAACTGTCACAAATGTATTGTTCTTTGTATCTTTAAAACATTAAAAAAAACTGCACACAGAGCTCGTGACGTCGTTAAACTGAAATATTTCTGAGTGTCACGACATGGAAACTGAACATCACACGTGACATTAACCACAGACCAAGTGGTGAGGGATGTATTAGCCAGCTGCTCGTCCAAGTGGAACAAGCCTCTTACAGCTAATTACTGCAGTTATGAACCCTAGCGACCATTGCTCGGGAATCCGTAGGTACTGGAGCACCAGGTGGACCTAGGTTCAGTGTTGTTCTTCCTATGGAACGTTTTAAATCCTTATATTACCATACTTCCCATGTGACAGTCACTTAGCTGGGCATTCAATTAACATTTTAACACATGTGAAAAGCGAACCATAAGGAGTTTATGAGTTTTAGTTTTACGCCACACTCAGCAATATTCCAGCTATATAGCGGTGAACCATAAGGGTAATCAATCTACCTTAGGCGCATACAATCATCTTTACTATCGCCTTAAACGTGCCCCATGTCACTTGCACATTTGAATGCAATAGGATTGATCTCAAGATTAAATGACATCGATATCTTATCCTTCCTCTTCTTCATGTGTCTACAAATGAGCACAGTTTCTTTTACCATCAGTGGAACCGGTTACTCCACGCACTTTCTTGAATCCCACCTTGCAGTATTGAAAAACGTCATAGACAGCGGGAACGATGGATAAGATTTGATTCCCAGCAACCATCCATGTGTTAGTCGTATAAGGGTTCTTTATTACTCAGAACATAGATCAATGAGAGCGTTGTCTAGAGAAGACGACATGATATTCCTGCCATTATTGCATATTTGGAACGGTGGTGTGTGCAGACAATACATGTCTGGCAGACGAGAAGACATGCAGACTGTGATTGAGGTTTGTGAACATGTTCATGTAACGATCATTTCTGTGTACCATTGATAACACACGCACACGTGTACGCACGCACGCACATGCACATGCACAAACACGACCCTTATTAGAAATAACGTATTTATACTGTCAACAAATGATCGTTTCTGTGCCGATTGTAGCATTTCACAGGACTTTATGAATTGTTAACAACGTTTTTCTCACTAATGGCACGAAACAATGACTGTGTCCACCATCTCTTCGCTATTCCAAACCAGGTCAGGTGAGTGTGTTCAGGGTCACCTGGTAACCACACACCACGGTCCACCGAAACTAATATAGGGGCAGTCTGAAAACACCGTCACACATTCCATTAGATCAGGGAACAAAGACAGCTCTGGTGCGTCAACACCAACCACCCTTAACAAACATTGTCATACACAGGGTACAGGAGGGGTATAGCCTCACGAAGGCAGTGCTTGTGGGTCAGGGCGCGGGGTGGAGCATAGGCCAGCTTATGTAGAAGCATGGTAGGTCGTGGGCACGAGGAGGGGGTAATGGGGACATTAGACAAGGTGTGGTCAGTTTTTGTAGGGCAACAGGGTCACTAGAGATTAGACTGTGCGTTATGACTAGGCCCGTACAGGTTAGTGATCCTGCTAAAGCTCTGCTAGAACTAGTTACAAAACAAAGAACCAGGAGGAAGAGAATGGGTTGAGTCAAATTTAAACGACTGGACTGGTCACCCATGGTGGACACAGTGTAGAGATCCTTGGAATATAGAAAAAGGGTAGGTTACGACAGATGTCTCGGTGATGCCAGCAGAGGTTTGAGGGGATCTAGAAAATACAGTGTGGGAGAAGAGATGTAGGTCGTGGGACAGACAAGATTAACACCCTCTTAGAGCAGAGATGTGATACGTCAATGATACAGATATTGATAATACCCTCTTAAGGGTAGGGAAGAGATAGATCTCTGTACTAGTCTGATCCATATCTGACTCACGCTGTTCCGGACAGGGCTGTTCTGTGGCAACAGGCAACAGGGCAACTGAACATCACAAAGGGACTGAGACTGGACACCTGGTCAGTACTCAGGTAATCACGTTTACTGAAACCTTAGCGCTGTTTCACAAACAAGCATTCTGTGGAGGTGTCAAGCATCCACGCGTGAGGACAACAAAGAGGAAACACCACTAGCCCGCGGGGACAGCCACGGGTCAGTAGTGGTCAAACATCGTTACAAAGCCGCTTGAGGAGATTCTGATACACTGTACATCAGAAAAAAACTGACAGTGATCCCTTCATGACTGAGCGTGATGATACTCAACGACAGCCGCTGATAAAAACATGGGACTGTATCTGTGATAACAACATGGGACTGTATCTGTGATAACAACATGGGACTGTATCTCTGTTGTATCAATATCTCCCTCTTTGCCAATATTTATAGCATTACATATGCTGGTTCACAGAGAAGTTCATAAATCATATATTTCAAGGATCACATTAACCTGTTCGTTTACAGCGAAAATAGTTTATTTACTTTGTTAGATTGCAGTTACTTCCACATGTTCTCGAGGGCGAGGTCTGTACGCCAGATAACTGGGTGTAAACATACTAGTCACCAAGAGTTCAAGAACGACCGATTCTTAATAATTCCAGAGTTGAGCTGACATTCAATTTCACATTACTATAGCTGATCTGTTATTCCGCTACATACTTTCATATTACTTGTTATTCCATTTCATTCTGTTTTTACTACTGACCCATGACGGTCCCTTTTCAATAGGTCTTCATCAACCCATGTTTATCGTAGGAAGCGACAAACGGGATCCGGTGGTTTGACTCGCTGACTTGGTTAACACGTCATCCTACCCCAATTGTGACAATCGATACTCATGATGTTGATCACTGGATTGTCACAGACTGTATTATTTACAGACTGCTGTCGTATAGCTGGAATGTTGTTGACTGTGGCGTTAGACATGGAGTAAACAAAACTTTGTTTAGTGTCATGGTTGATGATAACTGTAGTAATTGTAAATAAACATACCTCCTCAAAGGTTTGTGCAGTACAGTTATTGGCCATCTCCAGGCTCCCTATCCTACACTGACGTCATACCAGTAACCAACTTTAAAAGCAGGCGCATCTTCTATTTCAGTACTTGAAGATACCAATGAAAGGTTAGATAAGCATGCAGTTACTTAAAGGAATCAGAATTACTGTGATATGAATATGTGGTTTATGACTGTGCACAATAACCTATTTCTCCCTCTCAAAACATATTTTTCCTGGTACATGATATTCACAGACATGGAATTTGTTGAAAGCAAATATCGACCGACGCCAAGTCTATTCGTTTACTGACAGCAGGTGTTCCGTACTGGGTCACAACACTCGATATCTACAGATATCAACAGTATCGTCACTTACAAATCGATCGCCGGAAATTGATCCAGTCTCAAACCGGTTACACAAATAGGTTTGATCCAAACCCACAACAGATGGACATCCCTCTCGCATTATTGTTCAGGAATTAAATTCTGATTAAATTCTGGTGAAGTAATTCATCGTTTGATTGTTTGGTGTTATCGCCTGCTTCAAGGCGGCCCTGTTGACAATAAACAAACACATACTTGGATAATGGTGTACGCAGGAGGATGACATACGATATGCATTGCCACATGGAAGGCTGCATGCTGGGCATTGATGTCATGTTCATACAGCGACAATAACATGTCATGAATATCTCTTACAACATACACCGACAAAACATCTTTAGTGGCAAACCGCTACACCATGTTACCATGACAACACTAACACACGGAAGCAAAAGAAAATATAGTCTGAATATTTTATTATTCATATTCTTTTTGTGACTAATATTGTTTGAAACAGGTCTTGGCACATGTACATTTCTGCAAGAACAAACCGACTGTCCCATCCCTGAACAGCGCTATACATACTTAAGTAGAGATATAAGTGTATAAATAGCTTTAATCTGGAGTCGTCACGGTTGTTTACGACAGCTGAACATTATGGCTTCCCAAAGACACACACAGGGCTTTCAGGGCAGTCACAAAACAATTTCCATAAATTGTATGCCTTTTTATCATTTTACCAGCAGTGGACTTACGAGTTACGGCTTTCATAAAATATGACTTAAACAACTTCCCATGAGAGTAAAGGTTCCGCATGATAAATTAACACAGGATAGAAAAATATTACGAGAGTCCCTTTAATACGAGCGTTGGCTCAACATTAATATATCGGAAGCGCGGCAAGAATATGGACTGGTTGGTGATATTAATAAGTTATTCCCTGGATTTTGTATTAAATTTCACAGGTGTTCACTATCTGCTTAACCATTACTTGACATCCAGGTGGCGCATATAGTGTAGGATTCAGCCAATAACGTCAAAATCAGCTGTGCTTATATTTATGAAAAGGAATGAAAACAGCGAGTTGAATAAATTGTGAATGTGGATGAAACTTAACAATTTAGTGCTGCTGCAGTAGAGAATGACGTCGACCCAGCTGCAACGTTGCCGCGAGAGACATCCCTATGGATGCTTTCACAGTGTCACACACCATTTGCGATTAATTTCACGTTGACAATGAGATGGTTTTGCTGAATTAGTGAGCCTTAATAATTTAAAGTAACATTTCCATCAAACAAAGAAATTATTTGACAACAAAGTTTACGCCAGAATGTAAATATTTATAAACGTGAGAGTTACCAACCGTCTCTAATCATGACTGTAAAGTGTAAAGGTTCCTCAGGAAGGTAAAGAACAGAACCATACAAAGACCCCTCCATTCAAATTAATTAAGTACATACGATTTGTATATCTCATCCCATATACTGTGATATTTAGTAACGATTAAAATTTGGTATTGCAATAATATGCTAAACACGTACAAAATATGACATTTCTTATAATATCATGCACATCATATAAAATTTACACAGAAAATAAGATGTAATACCACATGACACATCCACCATATGGGAGGAGTGTGGGCGTGTCTGACCCTGGGGTCATGGAAGCATAGCCCCCACTCCAAAGAATAACTGCAGTAAACCGGAAATCACTGGAAGAGTTACGAGCCTTCGTAAAGTCAGCAGTACTTATCCTTCAGGTCACTATTAATCCTCAGCACGAGCACTTAACACCCAGGAATCAGGACGTGGCTGGAATTATCAACTCAGATTTATTCATCCTCATCAAACTGGTTCACAAAAATGAATCACCATCTTTTCTGGGTAAATGACAAGACATAAGTTACTTTTTCGAAAGAATCTGCTTTCAAGATTTGGTAATGGGATAACGTATGGAAGCACACACGTATCACACACAGGGTACAGATGCATAAACTGTTCGCCATGGATGCTTTATGCCGTTGCCCGAAGTGCATCTGATGACGGCTGTGGATCAACTGTCAGTCAGTGTTTAGGCCTCGTACTCCTTTGAGTACGCATCTGCAAGTTCATCCGGGGGTCTGAGTTCCACCTGGAAGTTATGTGACTTGCCCTCCGTGGACAACCTCCTGGAGTACAGCTTGAAGCAGGCACCAAGAGCCAGCGCCATCTTCCGGGCGTTCAAAGAAGAGTCACATAGGTAAGCATGGCACTCCGTCACCTTGCTACGTGAGGACAGTTCCTTAACCACAATGAACGTAAACACACGCCAGTATTTGATGTCCTGTACACCATACGATATGAAGTCTATTGGCACCATACCGTACTCAACTCCCTTCACCTTATTCAGTTTATGCTCTCTTATATCAATGCCCTTTGGTGTGAACACAAGGTAAACTAAAGGAAGCTCCAAGCGATCTGTTGCCTCAAGACCCTTCTTGACCTTGTTGACCATCTCGTCCACTGGCTTCCTCACATGGTGGAGTCCATACAAGCCTTTGGAGTCTTTCTTGCCCAAGTACTTGGCAACAAACAACTGAGGTAGACGATCAATTCGAATTTGGTTGAATTCCGAAGAAAACGGCCTGTGTTTCGGCTTTTTCTCAAACTTTGTTAATTTCCTAAGAAGTGCAAAGGGGGATTTCTTTTTCTTCTTTTCCTTTGTGGGACTAGAAACAGATTTTGATTTCTTATCGTCTTTGCTCTCGGCATCTGCAGCCACTGCAACAGCCCCTGCAAGGGCAACAGCTGACGTACCGTTAGCTGTGGGCTTCTCTTCATCCTCTTCCTCTTCGTTATCGTCATCACTAGGTTCTTCCTCAATAACGTCCTCTTTCATACTGCTGCTGCTTGAAGCAGCTCCCATTGAATCGCTGTCCCGTAAACTGTTTTCTCCATCACCTACAGATATGTTGGTGTCGGGTTCCAAACAAAGTCCCGTGTCAAATTTTCCAACCACATCGTTGAAATCTGTGTCGCTATTCAATGAAACGTCATCTCCTAGCACCAACACATCATTAACACCCTGCGACGATGAGCACGAGACAGTTTCCTCCTCAGCAGACGACATTTTGACAGGTAAATATGGTGAGCAGACGAGAACGTATTTCCCCCAACTAGACTGTCCTCTGTGATAACTAGACGTGTTCACAACAGAGATCTACCCGGAGCCATACCTGATAATAGTTCGTAACAACTTGCGTGAGTCCGATCGATGTTGTACTGTATGTGACAAATTCCACACAGTGGCTTTTCGCTGAAATGCGTTGATCTCAAGCAATTGAGTGAGTCGCACCCATTCAAGCCGTGGCTTCACGTAGGTAATGATGCACACGTCGTTTTCAAGTCCCTTTGTAGCGCTGTCAACAGATAAAAGAAAAACGTGAAAACTAAACTATGATGACTGATTCTGTCAGGGTTAGGTCTCACTTCTTTCCCACTCTCGTTTCTGTGACCCCAGACAGGACAAAATCCACACAAATCGATTCAGACAAAATCACTGAACCATTAAGCCAAGGCAGATTTCTTACAGCAGCGTGAGCACTGAAGGCTTAGTGAAGTCATACACATGAGATCTATAAGTTCAATGTTATTTTTATCGTTGAGGTATACAAAGACTTCGATGTACCACTTGCCCCAACACGGCGACTCTGTTACTGTCACAAGCACAACAACCAACTGAAAGGCGGTTTCTCTTAATTTTCTCCAACACTAAATGTCATGTCTGGAAACGACACGGGCCCGCAAATTGGGAAATTCGTAGTTTAACAAACCAAAGTCTTCATTAGCTTGGCAATCCTTAATTAAATACAGTTCTACATACCTGGAGACGCGCTCCCTCCATGACTAACCCGTCAGGCACACCGCTCAGGTATGCATGCCGTACAAACCCGTCCACGAGAGCTATTTATAGAACTCGACGCGCAAGACGGCAAGCAGGTTTATAGGTGAGGTTCTTTTAGGGTTGGTGATTTCCCTTGGGGCGACACTGATTAATACAATATTCTTTGTATGGGTGTTTCGTGGACAGGTTGGGTTTAATTAAGATATGTATCCTCAAGTGTTCGCCCGCAGGGAAGTAGTGTTAGCGCTATAGAAATACAATATGCACTTCGGGAACAACAAATAAACATTATGTTTTCAAATCCGATTCACATTTCGTGTCGAGTTTCAAGTTTATTCGCCCGTGTTTTTATCCCGTTTACATAATCGACTGCATTTGCCTCACATGATCTATTAGATATGTCAGTAATCAAATTTATGAAAATATTAAAATTATAATATTTGTTTTTCTTTTAATTTAATTGATTTCTTTTATGCGAGATAAGCTAAGCTTGTAGTGGTCGTTTTATTTTTTATTCTATTTATTTCATTTACTTGTCGTTTTGGGTTTTTTTTGTTAGGTTTTTTTTTTTGTTTCTTTATTTTTTCTTTGGTTGGTTGGGTTTCTTTGTTTGTTAGTTGTGGTTGTTTAAATTTTTATTCTATTTATTTTATTTACTTGTTGCTCTTGGCTTTTTTTGTTTATTTTTTGTTTTGTTGGTTGGAGGTTTTTGTGTTTGATTGTCGTGGTTGTTTTGGGTGGAGCCATCATTAGGGTTTATTTTTCAATTCAACAGATATACTTTAAAATACTTCAGGTGTCTTCGATTCAAATATTATATTTCAAATAGGCTCTTAGTGTTGCTAGATAGAAAAGACATGGACAGGTGACCAAGAAGCATCAGCAGATTCGCTTGATGTCGGCATGTGATGAATGCATACTTGGCACCTGTGGACGACGTTATGTAGCTGTTGGTGTAGCTGTTGTTGTTCCGTTCCGATAAATACGCATTTGGTAAATATACATCTGCCTCTTCTACCACATGCGGACTTCTACAACATACGAAGAGGGTAACTGTGCGTTGTGCCCCATCCTCCGTGTGATATACATTTCCTGGGTGTGTCCAAAAAGGCATGTTTCTTCTTACATAATAGACCCATACTGTAACATTTGTTTTCGTCTTCGAAAGGAGATCTGCAGGTACGTTTATGAGGTGCTTTTCTCACACATCGCACTTATAACCAGTGTTATTTAGAGGACCGTTTTAAACTGATTAATTCGCCAGATATGTTATTTCAAAATGCGTCATGTAGCGTAGTCGGGCGAAATACAGACAGTAATGTATGTTTTAGGAGAATGCATTACTCAGTCAGTACGGGAGAGCACGTTCAAGTTTGCTATAGGTACGGGTGGCCACCGTGTAGAGTTGCGTACCTTTGGCAAGCCAGGAACCTATGATCGTGGATTATAATCACAAACATTGCATGTTTCAGAATAGTATACCTACTGGTTCTACCATAGTGGTAAAGGTCAAAGACATTCATCATTTCCCACGTGAGTTCACAGGTCGTGATATAACTGGATTGATGTTATAACTAGATTGATGTTATATCTGGATTGATGTTATAACTGGGCTAATCCATACTTAGTCACCACGTCGCCAGTCTGCCGGTACAGGCTCAAATACATACAATGTGTCAATAATATCACCAAGACTCCCGGCACCGTAGAAGTGAAATCGCTTACTGAATAAAAGCCCGGGATACACTTTAGATCAACCTCTTTTATCATTACACTGTGTGATATGTATACAATGGTTCATATTTCAATCGCTATATACCAATGACAGCAGCGCCGTTACCACAGCGCTACCTAGCCCTCACTTCCATACGCTCAACCGCTCCAGCTTAACATGACAAAGACAGCAAACACAACGTCATGTTCCAGAACACAGCAACACTCTGAGAACCCTTGTGTCATATGGGTGATAATCTGCTGGCGATCTTCACTCAACTAAATGATAAATGGTTCGGGTTCAGTAATGTAATCATTCACGAGTACCGAAACTTACCTCGGATCTTTTGTTTTAGAGATTCTTTTAGAATTTTGCCTTTTAAAATGATAGGGTTGTACGACACACGTGGCTGATATCTCTTATGACATACACTGATCTTCCTTGTATCACATCTATTTTGTCTCTGCATGACCTATGATCTCTTCACAATATGGCTGGAATAAAGCCGATGTGACGTAAAGCCCATCTCAACTCAACCCCAAGCAGTCCACGTGGGACCACATGTCTATCACTCCATATACAAACTCTCAGAGGTGGAATAAAGGTATGTGTTTTTGAGACAAGATATTTTGGACCATGGACACAGAACGGCATGAGTCCAAACTTGATCTCGTCACTATATGGCTGGAATAATGGTGTGGTGACGTAAAGCTCAACTCAGCTCTGCATGACGTGGGTGTTTTTCGTTTGAAATCAAGTATTTTAAGGGTAAAATATGCCAGCTTGTATGTGGTCGCATGTTTTCATACTTATTTAATAACGATGTTGTTATCAAATTTATGCCTCAATACTATTAAAGGTTATTGGATTGATGGATGGGTGGGTTTGACAGATGGGCAGACAGATAAATCTTCCTAACTGACAATTCTGTAATGCCTGATAACAACGGTAATATGTAAACCCTGATCATTATCGCGCGGTGGGCGAGCTGTCTAAGGTGCCAGCCTACTAGTCCAACGTGATTGGAGGAGCCGGGATCGTGCCCATCCGTGACCGGGTGTGAAAAACCTCGGAGTCAACCTCTTTCAGTGTTGTCACAACCCCTAGTGTGCAGTGCACAACCCTGTGCACTTAAAAGAACCCACGAATCCGTTGGTAGAAGACCAGATGGTTGCCACACGAATACGTGCAAAGACCTAGTTGCGGGTACAGCAAAGTGCAGTAAACCCAGCTGTGGGTACCTCGTAAGGATGGGAAGGCCACACTAACGTTAACTCGGTGCGCCTGGTAGGCTGCAAGAGCTGTATGATCCCCAGGGAGTTGAGACTGAAAATACTATGTGCCGGTGTGATGGAAATCCAATGATCGAGGGAAAAAACAAAGCGCCTAACTGGATATGGGAGCTATACAAATATCTACTCGTACCGTATCGTGTCGTATCGTGTCGTATGATGCCCTTTCCAAGCAAGAATATTACACTGATTTCTGGTCTATAGTGGATGATATTTTGTACAAGGCAAAGTTTTATTCCAAACTTGTTTCATGTTACATTATATTGATTGAAACTGGTGGATTACAGATGGTGGTAACGTAGATGTCAGACATGCATGATATCAGTTTTCTACTTAACCTCTTCGAGATGTATACTTCCCACCGTTAACAGATGTATCGCACCAACTGTCATTTATTTTGATGGAGAGAGTTGTACTTCTTAAAACAACATTCTTATCAACATTACTATAATTACGTTTATGTTTTCTTAATCTGTGTTATTCGATTTGTCACAGAAATCAAGCAGATTACAAAACAAAAATGATGTCTGCATTGCCATAAGACTGTAACAGGCCAAGGGAGTGTTCCCTATACTAATTTGTTTTGCACACCATGTTCCATGAGTTGTTACCAGTTAAAGCCTACTGAAAGTTCACGGAAGTCAACATTTTATTTTTCAAAACTATATTTGGCTTTTGGTTCTACTTTACAGAGATTTGGTGGTGTATTTTATTTTGCCATCATTTCTTTTTCTACCATAATGTTACAGCGCTTTGAAATAATTTCTACCACCGTAGTCTGTTCCTCCTTAACAAGGCCTTGGTAAACAGGCAGCACTTCTAATGCTGATCCTGTCGTCATCAGTAGGCACTGCTACTCTGGTGGTCCAAATGAGTAGCACTCCATCGTCTTTTTTTAATGGCATCAGGACTGCACAGGACATGTTTTGATAAGGATTTACGCCAAAACATACGCTAACATTCCTTCATCATCATCACCACCACCATCATCATCATCATCATCATCATCATCATCATCATCATCATCATCATCATCTCGATTGATTCTATCAAGAATCGTATCGTATTATCATTGTTGTGTGAACGGGGCATCAAGGACAATCTGTAAATTTTTTAAGATATCACCAGTTCTCTGATTATTTACTGACTATTGACATCAATTTATGCCAGGAGATCGTCAGTATTTACGTCCGTCAGTCACCGGTAAAGTGGGTCTCACGGCTGGGTACAACTTGAATATTTGTGGATCACAAATCAGCCTTGGTGAAACCCGTGGCTGGAAACAAATCTCTCCTCTCACCGCCAGGTCGCCTTTGTTCTGATCAGCAAAACCCATTTGGTCTCTTGTTGGTTAGTTGGTTGGTTGGTCTCTTGTACCGGGGACCCACCTGCTTCACTTTGTTCCAACGGTGAGGCTGACAAAAAGGCTACCCGGAAACAGTTTTTGCCAAAGTATCAAGAGGTTATGGTAAATCGATAATTTCTTTCTTCAGTTTGGACGTAATATAAAGACCTTCAATGCACTGAAGTAAACATGTCGTCAAAGCGGTATTGCTTTGACATATGGGAGGTTGGATACCTTCGGTAAACAAACTGCAGTCCATGAAATTCTCATCTGTTACATGCCTACAAGTGAAGTATGTTCATCTCTAATATCGCGACTAATTATTTTTCATACATTAGTGAATGGTTTTAGTGTCGCCGTGATATTAACCACCGAGTGTCAAGCTTTACGTATCGACAGATATATATTATCGAGATAATATTAGTACACCAGATTCAGACCTGTATGTTGATTTCAAGAGATCAAGGAATCGATTGAGGCGGAAGACTGTAGGAATACCCACTGGATACGAGTGCGTGTGGACTTTCTTTTGTACGTCAGTTTGAATCTGGTTGGAAGGCAAACATCAAATAAGCGGTGGCAACGACTTAACAACGACTAATCAGAAACATACCTGGCAAGGGGAAAGTACGATAGCCAGACAATGAATGGTCTGGTGAGTAGGGACCACGATCAAAATATGGCTGTTTACTAAAAGGTTCTAACATACTGAAAATTTTCTGCACTAAAATGACTTTAAAATCGGAATTGTATTGTTCAGTGTATATTTTGTGTACCTAGCTCTTATATTCCTTCTTCAAGTCTCAGACAATGGCAATTATGCGTCATTAATTTTCGCACAACACAGTTATAACCATTTCTATAGTCCTTCCGCGCAATGAAATAATAAAACTTAAAAATTATGCAACCTACGAACAATGGATTCAGAAGATCGGCATCTGCACCCCAAGAAGGCCCCTTTTCGTTCACACTGGTGTTTGTAACTGGGAAGGAGCATAATCGTACCCCAAACAAAAGCAATTTGCAGTACCGTATATTTAAAGAATCGGAACCCTTTGTGCCCATATTTACCGATGAGGCACTGATAAAAACCAAATTTGTTCCAACTGTGTTCATAGCTGCAGCTGGTCATTGTCGCTGTGGTCGTATTGATGGAGCGAGGAGCGGCTGTCGTCAATACACACATCGCAAGTCTCGTGGGATAACACGAGAAGCTAAACAACAATATTGGTCATGATATGCCTTTGTTGGAGACAAGAGGAAATGTCATTTCCGCTTCAACAGCAACCGTAAAATGTGGCATGTAGCATGTGGAAAGAACCATTTTTTATTCCCGTAAACCACATGATTAATTTACAGTGTGACAATATTGAAGATGCATTGACACATATCCAATTTCTGCAGTACTGCACAGGTGTGTGTCATGTAAGTATCCTCCCATTAGTTACACGTGCTATTACTTACACACCCACATACAAACAACATCCCGTCATATTACCTTGAGAGTTTAGAATAGAATGACCCATACCTGTGTATAACATATAAGACAAAACTGTATAAGCACTGGACTAAGATTTATCAAATCCTCTACTTACTTATTACTTGCAAATTCTCCATGCCAAAGGCCAAAACGAAACAATGCACAATGTTTCAAATCCAAATCACAATTATGGCTGGTTGAAAGATTCACGTTTCAATAGGTTAAGTACATTAACAGTTGACTCAAGGAGTTACATTCAACAAGATTATCACAATAATCATACACATGTGTGAACTAAACGCCAAAAGAAACACGACCCTGATACTAGGAATTACTTAAAAACTATCAAACATATGTTAGAAGGCATTAGTTGATACGAAAGTTGCACATTACAGCTTTATGCAAATCACCAAAAAAACTTTCAGATGCATTCATATTTCGGCGAAATGCATCTTTTTCAGAAGAGTGAAATAGTCCTAATAAACCTATAACAGTGATTTAGATATCGAAAGGAAAGATTAAAGTCACCATTCTCAACTTTTAAACAAAAAACAACAGTTATAGAGTATGTAATTCTGTAAAACAATCATTCCTATGATATCAGTGTTTTAAAACATTTTATGCTGATTTGCATTCGTGAAAACATCGCGAAAAAGTGATAAGGCGTATGTATCTAAAATTACTTCTGCTAACATTTTTGTTGTGCCAAATTACATTGTCTCCCATTATACATAGCATACCGTACAGTCTAGGTGTGTCCTGTACACTGACACCGATATACAGACAGTGTCTACCGTACTGTCTAGGTGTCATGTACACTGACACCGATATACAGACAGTGTCTACCGTACTGTCTAAGTGTCATGTACACTGACACCGATATAAAGAAAGTGTCTACCGTACTGTCTAGGCGTGTCATGTACACTGACACCGATATACAGACAGTGTCTACTGTACAGTCTAAGTGTCATGTACACTGACACCGATATACGGAAAGTGTCAACCGTACTGTGTAGGTGTGTCATGTACACTGACACCGATATACAGACAGTGTCTGCCGTACTGTACATGTGTAGATGTGTCATGTACACTGACTTATATGTAGAGAGTGTCTACCGTGCTGTCTGGGTGTGTCATGTACACGGACACCGATATACAGACACTGTCTACCATACTGTCTAGGTGTGTCATGTACACTGACACTGATATACAGACAGTGTCTATCGTACTTTATGACCCTTAAAATAAATTTGAAGAATTCTGATTAGTTAATAGCCCAAACATACGAAACCATGTAGGCAGATTTTCCTGAGCGTACGAACCGTACACCCGTGAAATCTGTCATGTCACGTGGCACACTCCACAGGTTGTACGAATGACCTTGACCTTAGATGGAGTATGGTTGCAGAACGGCCCATCGCATTGAAATTTCAGAGCTGACGTATATAATTATAATTGTAAACAGAGTATTACAATTGTTGCCATAATTTCTTATTTATGCATGTCAATAAATGTATCCAAAAAGTAAAACGATTTTGTATTTCACTTGTCGTTTAACAAAACCTCAAACTGATCATTTTCATCATGAACTAAGCCATTCCGAGTTATCTCCCTTTATGACCGTTCGGAAAATATCGTGACGAAAAATTTTGCGTCTCATTCTGCCGAATAACGAATGTTGTTTAAAGATAAGCAAAATTAAAAGATCTTGACAGTAATAAATTCATCACCAGGTGTTTTGAAAGGGTGTACGGGACTGTAAGACCCTTGTAAATTCCGTATTTTCAAGGGTCTTACAGTCCCTACATCCTTTCAAAAAACCGTGTAACTCATACCGGTATTGGTGGATATACAGAGAGTGTCATTATTGCACTGAGGATTTTATTCCAGATGTATTTTCAGTGTGGTAGATTAACAATTAATGTTGTTTTGGGCCGCTACTGTAGGACAGGGTGGAAGTGCTTTCCACACAAAATGTGGAGTTGTCCCAAGAGCAACTCAATTTCCTCGCTGGACAGTGAAAGAAGAGCACTTGGGGCAAGGATAAAGGTAAGTTTTCCTCGCATTTTCTTTATTTTGCAAGTATATCAGGTTTTGGTAGAAAGGTCTGGAAATCTACAGATCTTTTTGTAATGACCTGAGACCCTTTATATTTATAGCAACTGCGCGTTGCGCGAGGGCACCCCCCTGGAGGTGCTCACATAGAGCCAAGAGACTGTCCAGTACGTTGTGATTTTATTGTCCAGTGCGTTGACAACTTGTAGTTTAAACCGTCGTGTCATCACACTTTTTTCTAGAGGTATTTGTTGTGAAGAAGAATGTTTTTTTCATGATTTGTGCAGTTTCTGAATAATATGCTGATGCTAAAGGTCAAGCAACACCTTAAGTTTCAGATGTGATGGAACAAAGTGTCAATTTCATTCCTAACGCTTCATGATGACAAACATATTGGTGGATGTCTGTCAACCAATACCTCCAAGGTTCTAAACATCATTACAAGACAAGCTTCTGTTATTATGGTGTAAATTTAATCACACAATGTTGAAATGGTGATGCTTTAGGCATATAAATGGCTAACAAGGTTTGGGTAGTCGGGAAAAACATTTAAGAGTAAGGTGGGGTGTGTGACTGTTCAGCACAGGTTGTAGACTGTTTGATGACGTAGTTTTCACATGTCAAAACTGACATAATGAGCCTCAGCCTACACGAGTCACCACGGCTGTTTATCACCTCCTGAGATCTTCGCCTTATACAGAGCACTAGATTATGTATAAATCTCATTTGCTAAGTTGTTCCGAGCATTCAGTACGGTATATCCAAGCTGTTGTAGGCTGGTCAGAGGTTGACCACACCGCTTTACTTGTCTACAAATCTCATTCCATTTAATGCTCTATCGGGCTGACATCAGGACACTGGCTTTGACAATAAAGGGACTCAATGAATTCAACTCGTACAGTAGGAAGCAGGGAGGACACACTTCCGGTTCAGCTTGGTTGCTCGTCGGACACGTAAACGAAAGTAAGCGTACGGATTTGTAGCGTGACCCAAATTGTCCCTTTGCCAAGTTCAGATGTTCCAGTTTTGACCTTGTCTAGCCCAGAGTAATGTGTCTTGCATATGCCTAGGTAGTCTTCAAGCCTATAATGCAGCTACCATAAGACTTTATTCATAACTCAGGAGACACGCCGTCTGTTGCTTGTGTCCATTCTTGGCTGAATGGAAGGATCATGGTTCGCCATCCCAGCCAAACGACGATCATAACGTGCACTAATCTTCTTTTCCAACCATGACGAGGTCTGTCCTTCACACCACCTGTCATTCCGTGTATGGATAGCAGTTTGTGGACCACTAATTTGCTAATGTTAAAGTGCCCTGAAACCTTTCTGAGGGACATGCCTGTTTCCACCATGCCTATCATCTGCCATTGCGAAGCATCCGTGCCATACTTGTACTATACTGACGTGTACAAGACCAGTCATCAGACTTCGCGGATTTCACTATACATGTGCAACAGGATACTAAGCCTGTTGAGTGTGACTGAGTTTTCGTGTATTTTCCCCTCTGCAAACGCACTGGGTTCAAATCTAATTAAGAACTCACAATGTGCATACTTGGTTGCTTAACTTAAAAAAAGTTTAAAATTCAAATTTATTTGTAAATACCATTCTCTTATGAAAAAGGGGAATTGTAATTTCGTGAAAGCATATTTGTTTGTATTGTCTCATTTCACACCATGTTTCGGTTAGACCTCTGAAACATATGCAGGCAAGTTCTACAAGTCTACAGGCTTTTTTCTGAGTTTTTTAAGTGTATGAGTTGGGTTTATTTTCTGTGTATATGAAGTGTATTTCAGACGGTGTTGGACAGATGATACCTTTTTAATGTAGTGCACACTTTACCAGTGTATTTATTAGAGGCTTTTCTGTATCAAATACGGTTGCGGAGTGACAAATGCTTAAATACAATAAGTCTGAATTATTTTTTTTATATATTTTTTTCAGTGCCGTGGCTGTACATGTTGTTCATGTCGTGTCCACTACAGACGGTGCCAACCCTTGTATCTAGGTCCGCCAGACTGGCGTCTCAGACCCCAGTTTGTCGTCACTTCATTAAGGATTTGTTTCCACGTTTCTCTGGAGGACTTTAATGCCCCTTAGGGAGCCAGTTCATAAGGAAGCCAAACAACGTGCATATGTAAATAGCTGCTTATTTTCCCCTCTCACGTAAGTCTAGCTATTAGGCATTCCTAACAGCACTTTCTCCACGTCATGTTGAATGTCTCTCAAGCCGACTAAAACGTCAGTTTTCAAGCTCAGGTGCAAGGCGGCAGCATCAAAGAGAGACAGAGCCTTACAGGTAACATTTAGAATAGTATGTTGCTGTCAATCAACAGCAGCGCGAGATCTTGAACTTGGACTCGAGTCCTGGGGTAATTAAACAGCGCCTGGAGCGGAGGTGTCGCTCCGCGCAAATGAAACCCGTGCAAATAACGCATTCAAATCTGGTGCGCAGATTGCTTGCGTGTAACTATTGAGTGAATGCTGAAGATGTAACGATACAACCCATGACATGTTTGTCGTACGTAATGTAGCTTCAGCATGAGTTCACGTATGATATATCTGAGATTGTGTTCTTGTGATGCACCAGATCGCCAGCAATACACTTTTTGCACTGAGTGATAAAAAATAGCATTTGTATCATTTGAACACTTTCAAAATATGCATTTTGTATTATTCATAACTGAAAATTTCATTTTACGGCTCCTTGTTTATTTTTAAGACAATGTAATAATATAATTAAATATATCAAACATTTTATGTGATAATATTCGTTTCAACAACATAAATTATATCACATTCGCTTGTATTGTTTCGTAGCATACTTTAATAAATGATAACAATTAACATTCTCAACCGTGGGGTAGTTTAGTGGTTAAAGCGTTCGCTAGTCAAACCGCAGACCCGGGTTCGATTCCCCACATGGATACACTGTGTGAAGCCCAGTTCTGGTGTCCCCCGCCGTGATATCGGAATATTGCTAGAATCGGCGTAAAAGCATATTCACTCAGTGAATCTTGGAAGCGTAATGTTTCTATAACACTGCATCTGTCATGCATATATTGTTACGTTATCACGTGTCTGTTGTAATTCTTGCAGTTGTTAACATGTATCAAACGCCTCCAGTCAGTGCCATTCAGATTTCCATAATCACATTTACAACCATTCACAAAAGCAGCAAGTCCCCATTTCCAGCTTTCACTATCGGTTGTGTGTACACGTAATTCTATGTATTGCTTATTAAGTCCTATCCGCCGCCTGTTCTTTTACATAGCCTTAAGGCATCTCCTTGCAGATAAGTGTGTTTATATTAGTATACACAGATACCCTGTTGATGCTTCTACCTGGATAACCGATATACTGTTAATATCAACAGGTTGTCCGCGCTGTGTGGAGCATACATTATTGTCTCTGTTGTTTGGTCAACAGGAGACGAGGGACAATGTCCCATCTAGCGGCGGAAAACTTATATTGCAACAAAATTACAATATATTTTATAACTTGGCGGGGTTTTTTTCGTGCTATTTTTGACTCCTAGCATGGTAAAATACACAAATGTGCCTAAAATCAGTTACAAGGGCAGATTATAAAAACTTCCACACTATAGATTGTTGTGTTCCAGGAAGACGAATATAGAAGGTGGTATTGTGGAGCCGTTCCTGCTGAAGTTGACGTGGAACTATTTGGTAGTAGGCTTAGACAACTGACATCCTCAACGTCCCGACATCATACAGAAAATTAAACCTACAGAGGAAAGGGTTTGGGTCTCTGCTACAGTCAGGGTGTGATCATGATCATCACACAAATACGGTATTTTACGGACATGTGCATATGTATTGGTGCATGAATGCCATCTACACATGAGTCCCATCACAGACGTACAGGTTCATGGCCAGTAAACACACGTTATAGGTGGTGTGGCAACAGCATCTCTTATCTGCTTTTTACAGGAATTGAACAGATTTATTCTGGACTGATATGCTATCAAATAGAATATACAAAGATATGACTTGTAACCGATACAGTCGAATTTAGAACTTTCCAGGAAAGAATGACCACACCACCTTCTCTATTTTTCATCCACTTGAGCCTAAGGGAAACAAGCCTGATGAAGGGCGATAACTCTAACGACGTTGTTACAGCCATGCGTTGGTAGACTGTTGGTGACAGCTTTCACACTCACCCGTTTCTGTCAGTGTTTATATGTTTCAGGATGCTTGTATCCAGCTTTCACTGCTGTATATATTAGATTATCATCATCAAACAGACACTATGAGAAGAGCAATGTGTGAAAAGCTTGTCCTTAAAGCTGCTGTAAAATCATAAAATGTCGCCCAGGTTCTGTTCTATCGTGTTCAAATTGCACATGGCTTGAAAATAGCTGTGAAATTTTGAAGTATTATTTACTGTGTTAAAGATTACGGAAATAGATACTGAAGTGCAGCTTTAACTACGGTGAAGATGTCGCTTGAATTTGATGTTTTAGTGACATTATCTGGTGACCACTCCATCTCCACACAAATGATTCTGACTGGGCGGAATGGAATGGTATACTCTCTGCCACTGACATGTATTCCAGAACATAGCATACCTACTGTCAGGTGATACAGTTCGACAAGGTTAGAGGCATGACTCGGTCACTTAAAGACATCTATTTGCACATCACTGAGTTTATATCAGCAAGTGTACCTTAGGGAAAGATCTGTCCATTCTTGGGGTGAACATGTCTGCATTGTACTCAGAATACTACAAGACACACTTGCAAACGTGGTGTGCTGGGGCCTGGTAACAGAAAGTCTTACACGGAAATAGAACAGAGAATGAGCTATTGATAGGCTTTCATCTGAAACACTTAAGTTTGCTTGCGTACACAACCAACGTTTGAGCTAAATACACAAGCAAGCAGCATGGTGATGCACACATCAAAGTCTAGGTGTTGCTTTGGGGTGAGTGAGTGTGATCTTACGCCACCTTAGGCAATAATTCAGCAATACCACAACGAGGACAACAGAAATGGGCTTAACACACTGTACATGGTGGCAATGGAACCTGGGTCTTCGGTATGACGAGTGAACGCTTTAACCATTCGGTTACCCTGCGTCCCATCTGTTGCTGAAACTGATCTACCCTGAAGGTAAGGGTAGCAATGCACAGAAGGGGAAGCCGCATAGATTATTCAAGAGGAGGAAGACCTTGAACCTTCACCAACATGGAAATATGATATGATTACACACTAACGACGTCTCACGAGTTTTATAATCCATATGGACGCGATGTGTGAAGCCCATTTCTTGTGTCCCTCGCCTTGATATTGCAGGAATATTGCTAAATCGGCGTAAAACCAAACTCACTCACTCACTCACTCACTCAGACGTCGTTGTGTAATCCCTCCCTATTCCTCGGGGAAGTATTTTACATCCAAGCACTGACCTCGCTGGCGGAAAGTGTTAACATCTGAAAACGTTATGAAATGGTCAGACCATTAATAGTCTATAATATTCTAATCTGAGAAGGTATATCATGCCACAGAATGCCACAGAAACTGACGGTTCCCGTATCTTTAATGTTGGGACCTCGATGGGGTTATGTTGAACAATATAAATATATAGTTACGAACACACTCTATCAACACAATCGATCATAAAGTTGTTCAACCATCCATTGCATTCGTAACTACATGTTCTTAGTCACGGAAAGAGGCGAATAGTTAGGAATGTCAGCCGGAGTATTCCCGGTGACGCTGGAACGTGTGGTATTTTTAGACTTGGAGTGTCTCGGGTAATTGATAGGGACCATTCACTGAAGATACATCGTCTGACGGCATCCATCTTCTGTCAGTCTGATGGTTTCAGTGAAACGAGTTGATCTGATTTGTAAATGAATAGATGTCTCTGCGGTTTCTTCTCCCAGCCTGATGGTTTCAGTGAAACAAGTTGATCATCGGACTTTTAATTGAGTATGTGTCCCTAAGACTCTGTCAACCCCTGGGAGTTGTGTTTACGTACACTTTACATCTAACATGGCTGTACAATACATCCTGCTGGTCACGTTGATACATATACCTCATCCGACGGCCGATTACTATGGAGACAGTATAGTGGACTGATTCTATGATGTGACTACCTATCATAGTGTCCTGCTACAGCGGACGTTTGTGCATGTTATTAATCTGGATTATGTACCTGCTGTCATGATGTATTTGGAATATGGTTGCCTACGGGGATTGTACATTTCGATCACTTTAGGTGTTTATGCGTCATATCAAACTCAAACTTAACCTTCCTAATTGATGTAGACGTATTAACGCACTGTATACCGGGGAACGGTGACAGTGTCGTCCTTCCATAGATCTCACAGTTACCAATACATCACCGAGGACGAGGATATGTTCGCTTTTATAACTGACCAAAGTATCCAGGGGGATGCAGTGATTACTGTGTGCTCAGTTTCGTATTCCTTGCTTAAGATCAACAACAACATATTTGACTTTACAAAAGGTCCGGTTACAGCAGGCTAATGAGTCCAGTATTTCGCCAAAATTGCAATTCTCCTGCAGTATCATGGCAAAAGACACCAGCAATGTTATAAACATAGGGTTTTGAAAACTGGGTTTTCAGCGTGAACGCTTAAACCACTAGACTACCCCCATCCTCGGAGCTCGGATAAGGACGAGGATCGCATGAAAACATATTTCCGGCAATTCACCTCGACATAAAATGATACATACAGGCGAGTCTGCAAACTGAACAGTTTACCAGTTTCCCAATCACGCTTTCGTCGTAGATGTCCTCGTGGAGAAACATGCTGAGAAGAAAAAAACGACCTAATTCTGCAATGATTTAATCTCCAAATGACATTACAAAGGTGTATCAAGATATGTACATCAATATGGCGGAAAACCGGAAACAGTAGATACATCAAACTGGGACCGAGGCTGAATGCATAAGGTAGGAACCACTCACTACCACGGCCTCAGATGTAACAACAACCCCAACCTGCATCCCCTCAGCTTCCCGACGACCGCCTCTGCGTTGTACCTAACCACGAGCTGCTTGCTATACAGCATTAAGAAAACGGGGGATTTCATAACTGATCAATTCATTCTACCAGACAGAAATAGTAACAAAACGAAATTGATGTATTCCTAGGGGCAGACTTTTATTGTACACCAATGTAGTTTTAATTGTATCTCAGGGTAGTCCCAGGTACAATATTTACCTAACTGCCATTGGGCAGTAACAGTAGTATTCACCTGGGGTCCATCATACATTCATATTAAACAGTATTTCAGGATTCCCCTTGACAATATTAAATATATTAAGCTTCTCTATAAGGCCATTTTGAAATCTGAGGGACAGCAGGTTGGATCTAACTAGCCTCTGTGTTGCATATTTATACTAAGGCATTTATACATTCTTAAAAAGACTTAGAAATTACCAAGGAATATGTTATACAAATGTACTTTACCTCAGTATAAGTCAGTGGAAATTTAAAATAACACACGTGATTGGGAAAGGATGTGATCATGTTGTACCTGAAACGCCTGGTAACAGCTTGAAGGTGCCTCGTCAGAGGACTTGAGATAAATAAATCAACAACAACAACGCAATATTGAAGAGAAGTGTGTCAACATAGTTCTTGGTAATGTCGTAAAAACCGACAAACAACTTGAAGAATCACAAAGTTTTGGCCGGAGAAAGGTAAAAGACAATTATAATGTAAAAGACAATAATCTAACATAGTAACCAGTTTCACCCTTACAACCATGTATCTATCATACACACTCGAGCTGTCACTCAGACAGTTATAGGGAGGGGATAAAATATTATTGATGACCTCATCGCACAGTTGGTGATGACGTCATCGCACGCTAAGCGTGGCACGGAGATCAGTGTATCTCAGAATAGCACTGACTACACCTAACAGAAATGCTGAAACGTCCAAAAATGTTAGGCTTTGGATGGAAACGAAATATGTCTAGTCTAAAAAGGTAAAAACCTTTCAACGCTCGATAAAAAAGGGGTAAATACACGTTCAAGGTATTATGGTATCTCAAAGAATACACAGTGAAAAATATCATTTGCATTCTTAATCCTGCATGCCTGAATGATATGAGTGTATGTAATTTTAAAACAAATGTTCTCAGTGATATTCTGAAACACAGTCGCCATCGTCTTCAGTCCTCCCGATCCTCAGTCATAGCTCAGTTATCTGCCCATGATTCTACGAAATAACGCGAGAGTACATGAGCCTCGCGAGATCTATATTATAAGAATACGGCAAAGCTCCAAAAGTGAAGCGCATGTAAACAATCAGTGACGTGATGTAATGATACTTGCTAGTACAAGTAATTGCTTCAACTGTATTGTAATGCAAACAGACCCATTGTTGGTTGCCAATCTACTTACAGATAGCACATGTACAGTTCAAGACCTTCTATGGAGACATGCCGTCAAAAATTGGATAGTAAACATACTCTTGCACATATAGCACTCTACCACCAGCATGCCTGAACTAATTCCATACTTCGTAAAATTATACTCTTTGATGCAAAACGAACCCTATTTCTGTATATTTACCCAGATGTCGAAATATCTAGCAAAGGAGTAGCAAAGATGGTAGAATGGTATAACAGTCTCCTTACAGCGATATCGCATCTCTGGTAAGCGCTATAACGGAGAATAACATGCACGACAAAGGGAACAGCTCTTGCAAACCCATGTAGCTCAGTTTAGATTATTTTATTTCCTTGATAAAACGTCCGGACGAATAATTGTTTTCAGACGCTCTTTACCTCAAATGTGTAGTCAAAAGATAACATATGTGGTGAATTCCAACAACTACCCGGTGTTTTGTACAGACCATGGGGTTCAATAGAGGAAATGTTGGAGAGAGAGCATGCTTACAAAAACACATTCTGATGGTAAATATGTTCAACGGTCATGTTATTCCGAACTACGATGGTATAAGCGGTAGCTGTTATTAGGTATCACTAATGACGAGCATTGTCCTTCCTCATAATGAAGCTCAAAATGTGGATCTCATCTTCTCCACTAAATGAAAACTCGATAAACTGGTCCTGTAGGCTTGAGAAAAGCTATGTACAATGGCTTTAAGCCAATAGGACATGCTGAAAAAAGGACCGAAATACTTAAACATATTCCACAGGATCTAATCAGTACAAGCAAGAAATAAACCGTGCATCGTGACTGTTTCAAACCGTCTCCATTTCAAATTATAAAGTGCAAAAATGCCAACTGCGAGAATATTCAGTAAGTGCTAAATCTTTGCATTCCCAGTGCAAAATATAAAGTAATAGATTTTCTAAATATATATTATGTTTTAAGTATTACGGTAAAATTTCAAATGATTAATCTTCTATAATGCTATAAAAATATCTACATTGATGGAAATGTGCGAGTGAATTCTGTGTTCAGTCACGCGATTAATGTTTTAAAAAAAATGCATAGTAATCAGTAAATCCACGTTTATCAAGTACTAGGGGAGATAACTCTTACACGAATAACAGGACTGCGGTATGATGTCTCACTTTTAACCTGTTCTTTTTGAAGCGCAAAACTGAAACTCCAGTGACACCGGCTACTTCAAGTATCAAACAGTGACATACGTAATAACTGCATGTATTCCCGAAATCAGTTCAGTGACAGACCAACGGCGAGTCTGGTGATTAGTTTATTAATTATTGAACAACCATCGGTCCATACAAGCGAACGAGTTCCGCCTGGAGTATCGATCAGGTAGGTATTGCATGCGTGTTCCGGCCCAGTTTTCTTGGGGGAATCAAAGCATGTCTTGTCAATGGAGGCTTCGCGAAAAACGGAATGAAACAAAACACTGGAGTAAAAATCAATCCTGCTTAACTTTGCCTGTATATAACTATGTTCTCACTATGGCACTTGGCCCATTCATCTCAGCAAAACACACTATTAAATCAGTTCAAGAAAGTACAGGAATTCAAAGGAATTTCAACAATTTCTACAAAACAACAAATCTCATTTTGGCTTCCTCCTTTTGTGGCCCCATACGAGGCGGTGGCATGTGAGACGTCGCCGGCGACGACAACGACATTCTTAACACTATCATCGTCATGGAAACGCCTGGAAGACAAACAATAAACAACAGACATATTACTGATGGAAAAGCTGACACATCTCTGTAGTTGAACACGTGGTAAATAGTTCCACTTGATTCAGAGAGTGCTACCCTGTACAGATCAAACAGGTGTTTGATCTTACCACTGTAAGAAGGAAGGGCTCAAAACACATGTGTCTTAATGTCTGTTGGGGCTACTACAATATAATTTTGACCAAGAAGCTACTGATACCCTGAACGTAAGAGACATGTAAAGATTAAAACACATAATGTAAAAAAATGAAAGTTAACAAAAACAGTTGGTTCTGAAACTACTTTCAGGAAACGTTCAAATATTTCATATGCGTTGACTAATTATTGCGAATGAATCATCAGATCCCACGATGGTACACATTGTCCTTTGTGCTTTCATTATTATACGTCATCCATTGTTATTAATGCTGTGAAATTCCCTAGTTGTGAGAGAGTAATACTAGACCATGGACGTGGACATATTCGAGCGTCTCCGTCTAGTAGACAGTGGATATGACGTAGTCTTTGTCTCCATGGTAACAACGTAATTAGGTGTACAGGTTGCGTCTCAAGGACACATTTTACCTACTCCACACAAAATGAGCAAATTTCGTGTACATCTCGACTGATTGTGCTTAAAAGGGTAAGACGAGAGCGTGCGGTAGGTGGGAGGGTGAGGGAAGAGCAAGTTGTGCACGCACAATGTAGTCTTGCACGTTGTGTTGCGTGAGTTGGTTGGTGAGCGAAAGAAGAGCTACTGAACGCTCATTTCCATGCGTTCTACGTTAGTTAGGTGGGAGGTTGAAGGAAGAGCTGGTAGTGCACGCACACTCTGTGTTGTCAGTTAGGTGGGAGTGGTGGGGAAGAATGAAGTATGAACGTACACAGCAATATCTCGTCAATATGCGACATTATCACTGTTTTGACACCTGGGGAGGTACTTAGAAGAGCAATGACAGGAAGTGCGCATATTGTAATGCTGTCCAATGTCCGTAGTGAACATGTGCTCGCAAATCAATGAGCGCAGGAAAGCTTTGTCTATTTGGCTATGTACAGCTATCGATGTGAGTCGAGGTGTATTTACATTGTCCTGTCAGGTACTAGAGGTGTTCTGTAGGTTGTAGACGCTAGATGAACTGCAGTATACGGGAGGGAGACTGGGTTCCCGTCTATACAGGGACCAGTAGGAAGGGGTGAGGGTGGGGGTAGGGTGCACGCAACAGGGATAACTGAAACCAGTCATTACAAGCATTTAGTGGGTGCACTAGCAACAATCTTCGCCGTGACTATGTACATGAAAGTCCAGTAGGTTAAAAATGGCAGAATATGCATAGATGAATCGTTTGACTGGCGTAGTGATATCTAATCGGAAACCCCACTGCGCTAAATACTGTAGATCTCATGAAAGCGTCAAGTTGCTTAAAAGTCCCTGATGGATCTATATCTATCCCTGGCTTAGAGAATAGCGCTGACGTAGGGTCATTATCACGGTTGTCTCATCCCTCACCATACAACATGTAGATGACAATATATCATCGTTATTACCGCTGTCCCTCTTTTGCACTATAGTGAGGCTGAAGCCCGCACCAAAACACTCGGCAATTTTCGAGTTCCCAGCAGTACCATACCGCTTGTATTGACGTCATGAAAACCATGGCAACTGCCGCTGTGATATGAGGGCGTAACAGACGAGAAGGAGTAAAATGGCAGAGGAATCCGGTCTACTTTGCTTGGCCACATTGCACAAGTTCTTGCCGCACATACACAAGTAGCCATTCCCATTTCGTTCTGTCCGACAAACTCCGTCAATCATCGTAAGATGAAAGTTGAGATCGGCAGAGCACGTGCGTTGCAAATATAGAACATCTGAAATGAAATGTGATGTATCATTAGTCAGCATTTGTATCATGAAACAAATGAAGTAAACATTGGAATGGAAATTTACAAAGCATAAACGGACTATATACATGGGAGTAGCGACGGAGGCGTCTGTTCTGTTGGTGTGATCCAAAGCAGTTCCAATATGACTGGTTAGACTATCGATCTTTACTGATTCACCGACGGTACATATCGTGTTACTTTGACTTCTTTATTTTATTTTTATTTTTGTAGGCTTTTCGTTTTGTTTACCAGCTACATATATGACAGGGGTGTGTAAAAACTGGAGTCTGGACCAAACAATCCAGTGATTAAAATTATGAGGATCTATCTTCTCTGTATGAATACGATCATCAACATGTCCAGTGATTGTAGACTGGCAGTATTATGTTTGCTACAGTCAATAAACGGTTCTTAACTAATATGCCACACTGGTCTAAGAATCAAAGTCCAGCAAATGGCTTCCATTAAACCCAATTGTCATGTTCTGAAATCTTACAACAGAAGTTTTGAAGGTACGGGGTTTCTGCCTTACATTGTGACGTACGCGTTGCAGGGTCTCCCTGCATGTACAGTGGACGGTACAAATAGCACACAATACGGTGTTAACTAACGTGTGCTTGTGTATGTATGTTGTGAGTGTTATGTGTATAGTGTGGTGTGCTGTGCTGTGGTGTGTGTGTGGCGTGTGGCGTGTGGCGTGTGTATGTGTGTGTTAGCGTGTGCCTGTGTGTGCGTGCGTGTGTGTGTATTGTGTCCACATCCACCTTGAAGTGGACGCTTCGACGTACATCTATCTTGACAATAAACACTGTCATGCACGGGAAATGTTTAAAAGGTCACATAAATATATTCCTCTTTTCGTAATACCATTGTTTACATGTTGTTTGCGGGATATCAGCTGTTGTGTTTGCATCGGAATTAAAGCAATTACCTAAGCACATCTTATCTGACTACATATTTCATCATAAGAAACATGTTACCTAACGTCAGTAACACATAGTGCTGTTGTTAATATACCATATGGGTGTCAAGGACAGGCCACGGTCAAGGACACGCCAGGGTCAAGGACTCCGGTTGTCGTGTGGGCGAGACTGGGGGAAGTGTACGGTCCAAGGAGATCGTGTCTGTGCTGTTGGACTGAATGAGGTATCGAGTTGCTTCAATCATGGCAAATCAGCTTGATATGGGATATAATTGGGATTCAGATTGCAGAGAGATGACACTCTAGCTTTGTGAAATACAGTGTGATGAAAAGGACTAGGGAAACCAAAACATGCATCAGCACAAGCATCACATGCTCACATATTCCGTACCCCAGATCATATTGGGAAAGGGACTTGAATGGCTGAGTGAGTGTTTAACGATGCTTTTGACAATAACACAATGCAGCCTTGTATTGCATGCATGTGGGGAATCGAACCATGGTTTTCGGCATGAGAAGCGATCGACAGAACCTCTTAGTCACCCACCTCCATTTAACAGCAAATATTACATTTTGCATTTTTTGTACGTGCAGCGTTTCTCTCTTAATGAAAATCGCCCTTACGTTCATGTTCAGCGTGAATGCATCGCGTTCTCTCTGGATGCAAGGCCAGGTGTTTTAGTACTGACATACTGACGTCTACTTTAGCTATGACTTGAGTCCTGTTGCTTGTATCAGGTAGATGAAACGCTAGAGGCAACATACCATTCTCGTGGCACAGAACGCCGATATAGGTTCTTTTGAAACGAATACTCTAACAACGTTACAATCTCAAAATACCAGTTTGTTTTTGAATTCTTAAAACCATTACCAGTTTTCAACGTAATCAGCAGTTATCAGCTTCTGCTTTAATTACCCATCTGACGTTTAAACAACTGAAGATCATGTTTGGCCAACTCACTCTCCTTGTAGAAGGTCCACTTGAGGCATATTCCTTTTCCACAGTCTTTCGTCTTCAGCTCCTTCCGTTTCATGTCGATGGGATCAGAACACGTACTGTTGACTGCGCGACCCACACAGATGTAGCAGGTGATTGGCTCTGGAAAATACACAGCAACTGTCAGAAACAATATACAGTCAGTTGACGCTTATCGCAAAACCATGAATTGGTGATAATTGGCGTTTATCTCCGATAACAATCTAATCGAAAATATGTTGTGACGGCCGTTAGCATTAAAGCCCTGGTTATGCTCTGTAATGGCCTTGTCAATTTAACCGTGTCATGATGGAATCGGGAGTAACATCATCCCTCGACAATCAATATCACCATGAGACCTTGGAATCACGTCACAGAAGTCCGATAACACACCTGCTAATCACTCGCTCAATAACATGTGTTTCTTTCCTCCCTCAACATATTGTCAATTAGGGCACATGCTGGTGATATAATGCTCCAGTCAGTATACAAAAACATGAAGGCATTAATCCCCTTATGTGAATTCAGTCAAGACGTAAACTAGGAATAATGTGCTTGTTTTAAAATCATAGCTGTTTGTTCAACTAAAGATACCAGTGTGCGAGTCCAACACAATGTGTGTTTGATAATAATACTATGACTTAGGGTCTGTTTGATGAGGGAAGGAAGCCCGGAGCAAGAAGTCCGATATACACTCAATGATTAAAGCATGGTTAATCAGCTGACCAACATTGTAAAAGTAGTCAGTCTGTTCGTTGCTGATTCGTTTGTTCTTAATCACACAAAGTCAGCTTGACCACCCGATCCCGTTAGTAGCTTTTTCCCATAAGCATAGACTTCTGAAGGTCTGTTCTAAACCGGTTCTTCATAGGAGACAGACCGGCACCATAGAATACCATTTCGATATGCTGTATTGAAGAACAAGGGGTAACTGCCACAATCAAAATGCTGAGAGACGTCATTGTTCGTGATAACGCGCCCAAGAGACAGAATCAGCAACCTCTGTGGACTACACCACGGGTGCGACGCATGCTGTAAGACTACAAGTTGATTACTAATTTGAAACACACGTTTAAAATGGCGTGAATTTTGCGCAGGGTTATGGTCACGTGGATAAACAACAAAATGGTCTGCGTTTATGCTCCGAAATGTTCAGACCATCATAATAGTTCATGTGCAGTCTTTATCGTACTGCCAAATACACATACGCAGTGTAAAACCAGCTAAACTCATATATGTCGTTAACCTTATGTAGGAAAATGTACATGGTCACGATGTTTGACGTAGGGGCGGTTGGCTAGCATAAAATGACAACGAGGTCAGTATACCATGACAAGTTGGTCAGTATACTATGACAAGTTGGTCAGTATAATATGACAAGTTGGTCAGTATACCGTGACAAGTTGGTCAGTATACCGTGACAAGTTGGTCAGTATACCGTGACAACATGGTCAGTATACCATGACAACATGGGACACTGTTCATGGTATTAACCTCGGTTTTGTTTACACCTGAAACCAGAATCTGCATGCTGATTGTAGCTGGAATATTATTGAAGCTTATATCATTATATCTGACGTTCTGAGATTACACCTATCTGGGAAATGCCGTCAGTATGTATACAATGGTCCAACATGCCATATAAACAGGAGTTCGTGACACATTCATAAGCGAGACACACACGCTCTTATCTTCAAGTGAACATAATCTGAGAGGGTTTTTTTCGTGAACAGAGAAATTCCTCTCAGAAAACTGTTTACGACATGTCAACGAAAATACACATACAAAACATATGCCGTTGTGAACCACACGAGGAGGCCAAACCATGTTGTGGGAAGCATAATATTCGGGAATATCCGATAAGTCACGTCGACCCATTACAGAAGTCACAGAGCTTTCCGTGGCTCAAAGCAGCCTGGAGGATCCATCGGGATTCTTTTAAATGGATTACTAACATCTGCTGAATCTCATAAGTGAATTTCACTAAGAGCTATCTTGTTTGCACGTTATAAAGCGGCAGCTATTGGGCTTGCTCTAATTACCATATGCCGGATTACATAGTCGGGGTAGGGTACGTTTGGGTTGGGGCAATCAGGATCTCTATCAACTGAAGCAATCTGTACGGTACCTTATAACACGGATGACAGATATCGCTTTGAACAATATTTTCCTTTGTGTTTTAATTACAGGCAGATGTGACTTCATGAGACCAATATTTTGCATGAGTGAGATACGTATGAGCCATGTGCTAATCGATTTGGGGATATTCAATACGCGCACACTCTCTATTCACATTTATGTTAACTCTTGCAGGAGCGGAGGAGCAACTAATTATAAGGAGGATATCCGTTAGAACGTTTGAAGACCTGGCATCAACATTTCGCCCTACATCTCTTAATGTCTCTTAATGAGGTAGAGTTTTGAAACTTGTGGTCGTCGTCACAGCCTTGTTCATTTCACCCAAAGGCCGGTTGGTCGGTTTGTTGCTTGATGCCTCACTCAGCAATATTCTAGCTATAAGCGGGCTGTAGCGGCGGGCTATAAATAATCGAGTTTGGACCAGACAATCCAGTGATCAACATAATGAACATCGTCCTATGCAATTGGGACACGATGTCAACCAAGTCAGCCGGACCACCCATAATATATTGCCTCTTATAGGACAGGCAAAGGTTGCTGAATACTATTAAAAACCGACTCTTCAGGGATCCCCAAAGTTACTATACGTGAATACTATTGACAGTCTCCATCAGCCGAGGTGTTTCTGGAATAGCTCTGAAAGATCGTCTGTTAAAACACTATAACGAGCAACAAGTCTTTGTCCCCCATGAGTCCATCACCCAGATGTACCCAAGTATTGACCAACCATCAAGTCAATAGACAGGAAAATTCGTTCAGTTCGCTAAACCCCTAAACCTTTCAAGGTTCGAGAGCTGAGGCGTCCAAAATTCTATCGTTGATTAAGCTATGTAGAAAGCAAGCGGTAACACTTGCGAGGCCCATCGGCGCCATAGAGTAATCCTACACAGCGTTCTTCGAATCCTCTTGAGACTAAGACTGGATGGCGGGACTATATACTGACATGCCCTGATCAACAACAAACACGCACAGTGAAATAAGAGCAAATTTTGTTCCCATTTATTTAGAATAAATGAGGTATTTCCTACATTTTCAAAGCAACTAGGCAATTCTCAATACCATCGGGACTGCATTTCCAAATAGAACAATATTCGGCAGCTGTAAAATTGTGGTTTTAAAGAGACGGCGTGAAAAGCACTGATGTATCTTGTGTCAAATGTATAGTGAATGTAAACATTCACATGTCAGAAAGGGGTATCATAAACCAAGAAAGACGTTGACAGAACGATCGTTGTTGGGAACAAGGCTAGAAGCCTTGTGTGTTGAAATGAAATATTTGAACATGGAGAGTGGCAACTTCAACCCGATGTCGATGTTTTACACATTGCTTCAACCAGTACGTCATATTCTGTATGCGCAGTGGTAATTTGCGGTATTTGTAAACACGCCGAAAACAAGTGCTGAACAAAACAACACCGTATATTCTGTTTTACGTTTTGTTTCTGAACAACAGAAGCGACAAACCCTTTCCACATCCATAAGAAACCTCTGCTAAAGGGAGGGGGAGATAGAACAACGTACCGATATGTAGATAAGGAGCTCCCAACACACCACACACTTTCTCCAACCCAATAGGGCCAATCTAAAGCTTCCTATAGCATGGAGTTTACACAATCGACAACCAGCCCCACTTAAAAAGCCAAAAGGCCAACCCTCCAGCCTTCAAACCACAATCAACGGTGGGCAAAACGCATGGTCACAACAAGCATGTATAAAGAACCCATATGACCAAAATTATACAATGTCGATATCCCACACTGATACAACAGCAGACTACACAATCCACAACACACAGTTCACAACCTACAACATATACTCCAGAACACACATGAAAGAGCCCACAACCTGCAACACTCAGTTCAAAACCTACAAACACAGCGCACAACCGACAACACACAATTCACAACCTACAGCAAACAGCCAATAATCCTCAACCAATTGCCCACAACAAACTGCCCACAAAGTACAACCACCTCACCGAACCCACAACAAACATCCTTCTCACATCTGTCAGCTTATAACCTTCAACACGCAGCCCATATCCCGATCGACAACCAACATCACAGAATACACAACCTACAAGCCATACATCCTCCAAATTCACAACCGACAACCCATACATCCTCATTCAGAACCCAAAACAACGGACAACTACCTTCACTCCACACATCAAACAGCCAACAGCCAACAGCCAACAGCCAACAGTCAACAGCCAACAGCCAACAACCAACAACACACATGCCTCACAACCCAGCTCCAAACAATACATTCATAGCTGCTACTTCAGGACAAAGTTTCGAGATAATTCATCACCAAATCCTATTTATCTAGAATGTCCATCTTCAGATATCACATTGGACGATCCCCAATTCCATTACTATAGTCTACGTCAGCAGGGCAGCGGCCAGGCAAACACGGTAACGGCCAAAATTGTGATCTAATTGCATTTAATAGAGGGCCAATGAGTCGGCAATACAGAAGCGGTCCCACACGATCAATAATGATGCAGCGTAATCTCCGGCGTTAAAAACCATCCCTCATTCTTCAACACACACAGGGTGAACTACTATTGATTACTAGAAAAAACAAGTAAGCCACGCGATCCGACTTGTGTTGTTTTTTTGTCTGTAGGCAAATACGCCAACGGCGGTGGACTAGTCACATGTGAACGTTTTCCCCGAGGCATTGTGTACAAGGCTCTGTAACCTATGTTAGGTAGCTAATGATGTACTGTGTTGTAAACCTACACTATCTGCCATGCACGTTGTGATGCACGGGATGTCTAATCACGGATGGCGCAATCATCAAAGAGTAGCAATTCCTTTGCAGTGCTCCCTTGACGAAACTAAATCATGGGTTCGAATCCAGCAAAATAATTCTTGGTTTGTCTGCACCATGTTTGTTCTTGTGAACATCACTAATATTGTAATGTCAACTACTGTATTTTTTGGAATTTCGTTAAAATATGCTGAATGGTTTATGTAACTGATGACTGTTCAAAGCCACATCAAACCATGGTCCAGGTGATGCAATCTGTTCTTGTATAACACTGACCATAACTGTGAGGTCCTCATGAGGCGATATGAGTAGACGGATAGCTTGGACAGGTTCCATATCGCAGCGTTGCAACTGTTGTAAATCTATGTTCAGTGAAGTATGCATTTAGTGACAGTAGCTTAGGAACCCAACCGGATCATTGAGAATAGAATGAACGTCTGTTGCGTGGATTATAGCTCCCAGGATACCAGTGATCATCAGAACTCTCTCACGCACTCACCGACCCGCTAGCTCAAACACCCACCCACTCACTCACCCATTCTTCCAAACCCCAAACCCTGCAACCCACTCACTCATTCACCATCCTACTCACCCATTCACTCACACATATCTTGCCACTGGCACGGCTAACCCTAACAAGCAGAAGTTTAAACATCGGAGAAGGTGAGCTACAGAATATAATAAAAGAAGAAACTAACCGCTTCAATAAAAAGTGAAGTTTGATTGCTATTGATTATTTACAATGTTCTGTCGTTGTTGGAAATCTATTTTCATTTTGATCAATTTTCAAATGAATGGGGTTCGACTTCAATTATCGACAATACAATCATCTTTCTAATCAAAGAAAGCAGCCGCACACGCCACAGCATTTCACGAAAATGAAGTCTCTATGTGCTCCTAAATACATTCTTTGTTATAGGAGAACATGCTAAAGCGGCAATACTCGTTATGAGTGGCACTGCCATTGATCCCATAAGGCATATCAACACACACGGCTGACTTAGCTCGGCGTTAGTTAATGCGTTTCAGATAAAGGCTGGATCCGTTTAGTGGAAAAACTTTCATTTACAAGCAGACTACGCAATATATCCTCATGCAAACACCGTTTTTAATTAAGAATTGTCTTTTACCCGAAGGAGAAACTTTGTAAACAACAGGCCTGCTGGAATGACTGATTGGGTGAACGAGTGAGTTTAGTTTTACGCCGCACTCAGCAATATTCCAGCTATGTGGTGGCGGTCTGATGCGAGAGTTTATTAATCCTCACAAGCTGTTACAGTGAGATGCATGTTTCAGTATTTTATCCAGGTCAGTACAACCAAGCAGGCATGCAATCAAACAGTCAGACATGTTTACACTTTATTTGTCCTTCGCAGTTTTGGCACATACAAAATATCTGCAATAAAGTTGAATGTTGTTTTACGTGCCTGACACTGTAATAGTGAATCAGTTCGAAATGTGAAAGACTGTTTATGCATGTATTTATTCGTATAACAGTATGTAACACATATTGTACACAGTATGCGATTAACATGTATAAAAGCAACAGCGTCGTTATCTTTGCAGGTCCTGCTTGAGTGATAGCACAACAATTAATTCCTTAACAATGCTTTGGAAGATATTTTGATATCACCATCAACATTACCATGACATCACAATCAAATGGCATCACTTGTCAATTAAACTGGAAAGCTATAGGTTTTATTTTCATTATGATATCAGAATAAACGAGGGAGAGATTGTCTTTAAACTGCTTATGAAAATAAGACTTCGGATTCATTTACCGGTTTTATATGTGGTGATCATGAGTCAGGAACGTTCAAAGCAGAACTTATTGCTTGTTGACAGTTAATGAGTTAAGTTGAAGCCATTTGTACAATAACCATCCAGTCAGCCAGCTGTGGTAGACAGTTTTATTAAAACTCATTATTTCATGATATCCGTGTCTATATGCTAACACATATGCAGGCGCAGACTAGCTCTAGTACTCAGTATTATCCATGTGCAGTAGCTATACATACAACAGCTGGTATGAGCTATCACATGTTGATACACAGCATCATGTCGTCCTTCCATAGTAGGTTTTAACCGCCGTCAACCGGTTCGGACTGTATCATTCAGAATCATCCGTACATTGGTGCATTGTTTCGGTGTAGGTAGCTCGACACTGCAATAAAGAAGTAGACTATCCATAGAACTTGGTTTTCCTTCATCAGAAGATCTGTAAAGCGTCCGAACACAGTGATGAATAGATAGATGCTCATGATGTCAATCAGAGGATTGTCTGGTTCGTCATATTTACAGACCGGCGTCATAGGGCTGGAAGACTGGCAAGACATCAACCAAGGAAACTTACAGTAACTCCAACACCTCCCACCAAAGTGTGACAAAGATCCATGACTGAAGGTCGGAGGAAACTCTCTTACACCATGGTTCCTTTCCTCTAGAAATCTCTTTGGGTTGCATTTAATTACAGTTTGCTATACCGTGTTCTATAGACGCGGGAAGGGTGACGATGATTTCTTCCGACCTTCATAGAATCTCGTTTAGTCTCGTTCTGACTCCGTTTAGATTACGTCTGGTCTCGCGAGCGTCTGCAGGCGTCGATGACACCAACAGAAGCACTTTCAACAAAGAAAACCACCTTCAAAAAGACATGAAAGCATTCATTTACTGAACCCGGACTTTTACTACAAAGATTAACTTTCAAACAAGCAGCTCCGCACAACCCCAGCGGAAAAAACACCTCAGCACGAAAAGTAATTATACCGTTGTCTGTTTCCAGAGTCCGGTTGTAATAATCTGTTGATGTCTTGAGATCCTGCAGCTGTTTCAACTCAGTGACACCTTGGGATTCATCATCTTTTGCCCTGGAGGTCTTCGATAGAGCGAATTCATCCGGTGCATGTTACTCATATCATAAGTGGATTAAAGCATTATTGGCTAATACTTTAGCCATAACCTTACGAAAGTTAACAGAAAATCTTCAGTCCAGACTTTTACAAAAGTTAACACAGAATCTTCAGTCCAGACTTTTACAAAGTTAACACAGAATCTTCAGTCCAGACTTTTACAAAAGTTAACACAGAATCTTCAGTCCAGACATTTACCAAAGTAATCTGTAGTGCATGCGCGTGAGACAGCTCGAGAGATACAGGGTACTAGCCTAGCTCCAAGACTGCTCCGAGTTCATGGACGTATAATAATTATATTTTTTAAAGAGGCAAGCCTAGAAATGTGGACAGTACATCCGAGTACACCATTCTGTTAAAGGGACTACTGGCTCTTCATATTCATGTTTTTTAGAAATTATTATAATATTTGAACTATCATTTATCATCGTATTGTCTAAGGTGCCTGTCTAACAGGACACTAACAATGTCCGTTCCGCAGTGAGGGCTCAAGCTGACATTTGATATACCACTAGCGTGAAACTGAGACAGTTAATGAACACCTATCACATTATTTTGAGAAGAATGATTGTGGTGCACGCTTCCTTTACAATTTGCTGAGTATTTACAAGTATTTTAAGAATGTTCTTATGATTCAAACTGATGGGATTCAACAACTATCGAGCCGGTTAGTAGGTCGCAGGTGAGCTCTGAATAAAACAATAACACCATATTGATTAATCTGTATGGGACTGCATGGTTTAAACCTCCGTCATCATGCATTACGTCATCCGTGGAAGCAGAGATGGTGGAGGTAGGAGAAAGCAGAGGACAGGAGGAAGAGAGGACTCATCAAAGTGAAGCATGTTCTATTTAAAATTACAGTTTATCAGAAAATGTGTTACCTTTGAACACTTCCTAAATAGCATCGTGGAAAAATAGATAATAAGTTAGCTTTGTTAAAATAAAGTCTTCCAGTGACTTTTACAGTGGCACATAGAACTTACAGTTGTCAGCTGAGTAACTACTGGCTTCCCCTGTTAATGAAATCATCTCATCACTGACTCCTGGAATAATACCTGGCATCTGTTTGCCCATATCCATTACCAGCCAGAGTCAATTTCCCACTGTAAATACTGGCGGCCCTTGTTATCTTATCACTATTCCTGTTCCGCAGTTTTCCATTTACCTGTTAAAGGAGTAGAAATATACACCGAAAAATATATCTCCGCAAATTATAGAAGTTGCCATCCATAAATTCTTGTATTTATGCACAGAAATAGTACACATAGTACGTAGACGACTTATGTCATATGTCATATGTCACATGTCATATTCAACAGGCGCATGTTATTCACGGTGAAGCTTGCGACTTATCTCGATGTAGTGAAACAAATGTGATTCATTAGGTAAGTGGTTTTGTTACAAAGGTGTCTCTATTCACTCACCAATAAAATTGGTGCCCGGCAGGAAAACAATGATAATTACCGTTTAGCGACTGTGAAGAATATAGGTAGCAACCAACAGGATTGTCAATAAAACCTTTGAAGAATATAGGTAGCAACCAACAGGATTGTCAATAAAACCTTTGAAGAATATAGGTAGCAACCAACAGGATTGTCAATAAAACCTTTGAAGAATATAGGTAGCAACCAACAGGATTGTCAATAAAACCTTTGAAGAATATATTTAGCAAACGATAAGACTGTCAGTAAAACCTGTGAAGTATTAAAATAGAAACCAATAGGACTGTGAGTAAAACCTGTTAAGAATGTGGGTAGCAACCAATAGGATTCCCAGTGAAATCTGTTAGGAACGAGGACAACAACGGAAAGGATTGTCAGTAAAACCTTTTAGGAGCGTGGATTGCAACCGATAGGATTGTCAGTAAAACCTTTTAGGAACATGGATGGTAACGGACAGGGTTGTCAGTTAAACATTTCAGGAACGTGGATGGCAACCGATATGGTTGTCAGTAAAACCTTTCAGGAACGTGGATGGCAACCGATAGGATTGTCGGTAAAACCTGTTAAGAATGACTCTTATTAAGCGTTGTTAGGAACGTGGATAGGAACAGATAGGCTTCAGCACATTTCCTACACAGCACACAACGCGTACTCACGCAAAGATGGATTATTAATTTTTTACAACAAAACAAATCTAATTTCTAAACACCATCGTTGAACAGTGACTAATTTCCTGTCATGGAGTCTTTGGTGATTTCTGACGTTACTATTCCACTTTTGAACGTACACCTATTCTCAACGTGACATCGACCGACCGACCGACCGACCGACCGACCGACCGACCGACCGACCGACGGCGCTCTGTATTGTGGAGTATATAGCGTGGATGATGTTCTGATGAAACCGCGGCACGCCCTGATGAACTGCTGCTATGATGGTCTTCAAGAGATCAATATTCTGGCCCACAAAAACGAAGAACTAATACGTTGTGCTGCTTTTGTACAAGAGAAGCCTCTAGCATGCCTACATGGCAAGAATGGAATACAGTTTCCCCTACAGAAAGAACAGACAAGACAACGTACACTATCACTTTCATAACCCCTTGAAAATCTTTGTCTTTAAGGTACGGTTGCATCTTTAAGTCTCAGTTACTGTTTGAATGATTTTTGACAGGACAGTCAGGTTAGACCTGTGGACACCAAAAATATTCTTCACCATTGATAAGCATTATAGAAGTCTGACAACGAAGAACACCTAAAGAACACTGTCCCACAGAGCTACTGGGTATTTCTTAGTGACGCCGTGTTCGAGCAATAATTACACTCAAGGCTGGACTGAAGATGCAAAAAGCATCCCCGTTTGTGGTTTCCAGGACACCTTATCTTCTCCTCGCTTCCCTCTGTTTAAATGCGATTAATTAATGCCTGCCTATCAACAAAGAACATTAAAAGCAAATACTACGTGGGGAGTGTTTCGCGGGCTACATCCCGTCTGGGCGAGACTTAACGGCAATAAGCGAGATTTGATGACCAGCTTGGGGGAAACTCTCATCGTCTGCAGTCGGAATGAGATCAATACCTGAAGTGATCATAGCGTGAAGACATCAGTCTCTCTACAACCTAACGCTACATCACCCATGTTCAGTTGCCAGTCCTTGAGAATACAAACATGTTTGGCCCGTCTATAAATATAAGAATAAGTTCAATTTCTCCTCCACATTGACACTAAATCAGCCATGTTGTGAAAATTTGGTATGAAAAACATGACTATCGCCGCACTATGTAATGTTAGACTGTAAAGGACTAAGTAGTTCATATTGCTTAGTGTAGTGAAATCTGAGTAATGTTCTCGAATGCTGCATTCAAAAGTAGAGAAATCCTCATTTATCCTGGAAAGTTAACATGCCCATCTCAACACATCAGGTTATAGTGGAACCTGACAATCACTGAGTGGATGCCACACATAAACTTCATAGATTACAGTGCCGCAATGACTGGGGGCTTTTTGTCGCGTAGATAGGGAGTCAACAAGTCACACAATGGTTTGGCATCAACATAAATGTGATTCCATGCCACATGAGGTTAATGTGCCATCATGCCCCCCATATAGTGCCAACAGGACTAGCTTGCTGTCAGACTTGCGATTCATTCATTCCACCTAACAACTTACATTTCATGAACCAGAAAGTTCGCTCACACTTGTATTCCAGTCGTGCCACAAAACCAAAGGAAACATTCCGAGCGCAGGAGCGTGAGAAGAGAAATGCCAGTTCAAACTGATAGGGCAACAGCCCTGGTGACTCTTTCTAATCTATTTAGTATGCATATACGAACAGAAATTGTTAAATATTGCTGCACACGGAGACTAGTCATGATCATTTCTACTTATAGGAATCATTACATATATTTGCTCTTGACATTAGGAAATCGAAATTGTTTCACGAAAATAACTGTACATTTTCCTTTACAGAATGACTAATCATAAACGATATTCATAATGGAATAGTAGCTTACAAATACTGTTTCACTCGGTGAACGACGTGGTATTATCGATTGATTTCCTGATGTGACCAGTGATCAGATTATTGGCGATTGTTTAGCGTGAAGACGATTATAGTTCATGAGCAGGACAACTGGTCAGTTAAATCGTGGCTAAGAGGTCTGTTGGGCTGAGACCATTACTGGCTTAATCATTAATGCTACCATCACTGTAAAAGATGGGTCGACTTATCAAAATTCGCTCTGCAGCTTAGTGGTAAATGTTCACTGTAGGCAAAGTCGCATGATACAAGGATTAAGATGATAGTTGGGCGTCCGAAACAGACCTTTGCGTGGTCCATAATGGCTACAAAACACCATCCTAAAAACAAACCGACTGAGCTGGTTTTCATGCTTATTAATAATGGCAGGGTTTAGGGGAGCAAAATAAATGCCTCAGAGATAGCTTAGGATTTATACAGGACAGCGATATTGAACGTATATTATTGGCAACACGGTACCAAGCCAGCTAAAGGGATTCACTTTGATAGAATTAGCTCTCATACATTTTCATCAGACGTTTACCACAGCTCTAAAACTTGGCATGTCTTTGATTTTCTGAAAGAAAATATGGAACGGAGCCAAAAGATGGACACGGCCCACAACGGCACGTCTGTGTAGATGAGATTGCTAACTGTATAGGTGGTTGTCCGTGAGCTGAAATCTAAGAAACTCTCATGATCAGCGTAGTGGGTAGCGTTGCTAGGGGCAACATTTCATCATGTTTTCGCTGAGTTAAGCATTGTGGGTGAGTGATTTAAATATATAAAATAATGGTAGAGCAAAAGTATTTTTATATCACTATATCACGCGTAATTATGTCGGCAATGTGAACACGGAATTACATCCACGCCTGACAACTACATCCACACCTGACAACTGGAATGTATGAAACTTCACCCACACCTGACATCGGGCATGTATGAAACTACACACACACCCGACAACGGAAATGTATAAAACTACACCCACACCAAACAACGGGAATGTATGAAACTGCACCCACACCAACCAACGGGAAGATATGAATCTACACCCACACCAAACAACGGGAAGATATGAATCTACACCAACAAACAACAACGGGAAGATATGAATCTACACCAACACCCAACAACGGGAAGATATGAATCTACACCAACACCCAACAACGGGAAGATATGAATCTACACCAACACCCAACAACGGGAAGATATGAATCTACACCAACACCCAACAACGGGAAGATATGAATCTACACCAACACCCAACAACGGGAAGATATGAATCTACACCAACACCCAACAACGGGAAGATATGAATCTACACCAACACCCAACAACGGGAAGATATGAATCTACACCAACACCCAACAACGGGAAGATATGAATCTACACCAACACCCAACAACGGGAAGATATGAATCTACACCCACACCAACCAACGGGAAGATATGCAACCATGCCCGATACAGGACGGTATACAGTCACCTTGAGCAGCAAATGGACACATGAAACTACTTCAACGATTAGAGAGGCATGTTTCATATGACATGAGTGTTTCGATATTAATTTGTCATTATATAAATTCCGACTGTAGAATAAACATTGGTGTACACATAACTAAAAGTGACGATACCAGGCGTTCGTGAACAAGTTTTAAGTTTCTAACAAAACATAACGCTTTGCTTTCAAATGCATTCCAAACTATGGAGCCTTTTATGCCCCTCTAGTTCGATGTATCAGTAAACACGATGTACATTCTCTGCTAAGTAGTATGGTCTTACATCGACCTTTCATTTATCACAAGCCAAAAATAACTCAGTAGGTATTCGAAAGCTCGTTAAACCCTAAGAAACTTATTAGTCAGCTACATTACTTCCGATAGTTACAATATTGGTATTCAGTGGCCGATGCTTGCCGGAAGAGGCGACTAACGGGATCGGGTGGTCAGGCTCGCTGACTAGGTTTACATATGTCATCGGTTCCCAGTTGCGTAGATCGATGCTCATGCTGCTGATCACTGGATTCTCTGGTTCAGACTCGATTATTTATAGACCGCCGCCATATAGCTGGAATATTGCTGTGTAATGCGTAACACTAACCTCACTCACTCACTCAGTCCATCCAACAGTGAGACAACACAATGGCCATTATATAAAAACTATTCGTGACTTCTCACTCTCTGTTAGCCATTAGAGCAGAGGAAGAATCTAGTGGTAGTCGCAATGGGATTCTCTGGAATGAGGAAGTGTTTGCTTAGCTGATGAACACCTAGTCTGTGTGGGCGACTTCTACCAAACTGAATTATTCTGGGAGCAGTGAGGATGTTTTATCGATGTATCCACTATGTAACCACGACTAGCGCCTGAAAACAAACCAAGGGGGACTTCTCTTAAAGTGTGACGTTTGTGCAGAATGCGCGAAGTCTGTTGTTGACTGTGCCACTGGATTGGTCTGATATTGCGCCTTTGCTATCCATGAGAAATACCTGTCGTGGTTTTGCCTAGATCTGATCCGGTTCCTTTTAAAGGCATGATTGGTTGTCTGTCTCACAGTCCCTGAACCTTATTGCTTTCCCACTACCTGGCCTTCCTTGCGCTTCCCAAACCCTGAATGAGCAATTCTAGATTTTCCCAGGTTCAGCAATCTCTAGTCTTCAATGGGGCTCTGGACACTCCAGTAAATCAGTCACATTAACCTGACCGGAGATTGTGAACGGGAAGCTCGAGGTGATATTTCCGCTTGTTAGCATGCGTTGTTTGGTCAGTTGAAAATAAATGACGCAACAACGTTGACAACATTCAGGGAGCCCGGACTGTTGACTGACCTCGGCAGGTCGTCTCCAGGGATTTTGGCTCTTACGCTACAACCACAACACTCATGTCCATGTGGTGTCCTCTGTCAGGGAGTGAAATCTGCTCTGTTCACACAACAAAGAATGGGTGCCAGTTGAGACCATACTATATATACTCTCTCTCTCTCCCCCTCTCTCCCTCCCTCTGTATATATATGTATATATATATATACACACATTCATTCATAACAGTATATACCATCACATTGCCTGGATGTATAACGTATATCTTACATCAATTAATCTACATTCATTCATGACAATATATACCATCACATTGCCTGGATCTATAACGTATATCTGACATCAATTAATCTACATTCATTCATGACAATATATACCATCACATTGCCTGGATCTATAACGTATATCTGACATCAATTAATCTACATTCATTCATGACAATATATACCATCACATTGCCTGGATCTATAACGTATATCTGACATCAATTAATCTACATTCATTCATGACAATATATACCATCACATTGCCTGGATCTATAACGTATATCTGACATCAATTAATCTACATTCATTCATGACAATATATACCATCACATTGCCTGGATCTATAACGTATATCTGACATCAATTAATCTACATTCATTCATGACAATATATACCATCACATTGCCTGGATCTATAACGTATATCTGACATCAATTAATCTACATTCATTCATGACAATATATACCATCACATTGCCTGGATCTATAACGTATATCTGACATCAATTAATCTACATTCATTCATGACAATATATACCATCACATTGCCTGGATCTATAACGTATATCTGACATCAATTAATCTACATTCATTCATGACAATATATACCATCACATTACCTGGATCTATAACGTATATCTGACATCAATTAATCTACATTCATTCATGACAATATATACCATCACATTGCCTGGATCTATAACGTATATCTGACAGTAATGTATAATCTGCATTCATTCATGACAATATATACCATCACATTGCCTGGATGTATAACGTACATCTGACAGCAATGTATAATCTACATTCATTCATAACAGTATATACCATCACATTGCCTGGATGTATAACGTATATCTGACAGCAATGTATAATCTACATTCATTCATAACAGTATATACCATCACATTGCCTGGATCTATAACGTACATCTGACAGCAATGTATAATCTACATTCATTCATGACAATATATACCATCACATTGCCTGGATGTATAACGTATATCTGACAGTAATGTATAATCTGCATTCATTCATGACAATATATACCATCACATTGCCTGGATGTATAACGTACATCTGACAGCAATGTATAATCTACATTCATTCATGACAATATATACCATCACATTGCCTGGATCTATAACGTACATCTGACAGCAATGTATAATCTACATTCATTCATGAATATATATACCATCACATTGCCTGGATGTATAACATATATCTGACAGCAATGTATAATCTACACTCATTCATGACAGAATATACCATGACACCACCTGGATGTATAACGTATATCTGACAGCAATATATAATCTGCATTCACTGACAGCATTATACACCGTGACACAGTCTGGAAGCATACCGTGTATCTGTTATGCAGTCAACAATCATTCTTGGAATGATATTATATGTAATGACGCTTACTGAATGTGCACTGTAGATCTGACAGCAATGTATAATCTATATAACACATTCATTTCACCATGTTACTGTCGTACATCAATACATGACCTATACATACATTCTAAACGCACACAGAGCTACCGGACTCTGCTGGGGATATAGACAAAGCACACAATTATATGGCATTAACACTGAATTGTAACTAATGTTTCAAAGCAACTAGCCATTGATTTTCCCTACATGGGATCTATTGATATTTGTGGCTGTGAGCTATATAACTACACTAACATTGAGTCCACGACGGTAAAGCTTGAGAATGGATTTAATGGCGGACATAACAAACGACAACTCTACATGGAGTGTTCGACAATCTGGAACAGTGTCGACATTAGGCACAGGCTGAACGTTTACTGGAAACTTTGATGTCCCGAACCGTATTCTGTGTTAAATAACAATAATCCACACAGACTATGAGAGTTGGGAAGCCTTTGGATAAAACAAGTTATGCAGTTCAACTGTTGTACAGAGGTGGACAGAGTAGGGGTGTGTGTTGAATAACATTCATACAATTCAAATGTTGTACAGAAGTGGACAGAGTCGGGGGGGGGGGGGGGGAGGGTGAGGGTGAATAATAGTCATATAGTTGAACTGTTGGACGGAGGTGGAAATAGTAGGGAGTATGTATTTAATAACAGTCATACAGTTCATGCATTGTACAGAGATATTCAGAGTGGGTAGTGTGTATTTAATGACAGTCACACACTTCAAGTGTTGTACAGAGATATTCACAACAGGGAGTAAGCGTTTACGTGCAACCATTCAGATCATGTGATGTACAGAGATATTCATAGCAGGTAGTATGTGTTTAATAACACTCACACAGTTCGTGTATTGTACACAGATATTGACAGTAGGTATTGTGTTTTTAATAACAGTCACACACTTCAAGTGTTGTACACAGATATTCACAGTGGGTAGTGTGTATTTAATAACAGTCACACACTTCAAGTGTTGTACACAGATATTCACAACGGGTAGTGTGTATTTGATGACAGTCACACACTTCAAGTGTTGTACAGAGATATTCACAGTGGGTAATGTGTATTTAATGACAGTCACACACTTCAAGTGTTGTACAGAGATATTCACAGTGGGTAGTGTGTGCTTAATAACAGTCATACATTACATGTATTGTACAGAGGTATTCACAGTAGATAGTATGTGTTTAAAAAACGTGTACAGTTCAAGTGTTGTACAGATATATCCACAGTAGGGAGTAGGTGTTACGTGTTGTTCAGATAGAGATCTCCACAATGGGAAGTAGGTGTTATGTGTTGTTCAGACAGAGATATCCACAATATGGAGTAGGTGTTAAGTGTTGTACAGACAGAGATATCGAGAGGCGTTATGTACTTTTACAGATTTAGGGTTGTACAGGAGTAGGGAGTAAGTGCTACTACAGTTACAGTAGTACGTAGCCAGGACGGAGTTATGTCAACCTTTGACCTCATATATCCTGTTCCGTTACAGGAAATCATCTTGTTCAAGGAGTATTGTTGAGTACATGCAACATCACCAATGTAGGGATATATGCCTAGTGAAACTGGCTTATGGAAATTGCACATACATTAGACATACATACGTTATGAATAGATATCACCTGTTGGTGTATAAGTGAAGGATCAATATAATTCTCATTCTGACAGGCACTGACCTATTTCTAGCACTGCTGATCGAGAGTCGAGTGCAGATACTTCGACGAAATGAATCGCAGAATATTCTTCCCCTAAGATGTTCTTCGCATGATCTTACGATCGAGAAGGGTAGATGCATAAGTATGTAGATGTACAAATAACCACCATGCGTTTGTGTACAGAAAAACTCGCCGGCAATCTTGTGATTGGATGCCATCTTTGTTATCTGGCTTAGTACTATATGCATGTGGCCTCTTAAGTACTGGACTAACAGAGATTTAACAGACACTGACCTACTTTTATCAGTGCCGATGAAGAGACGAGAACAGACTACACGTTGACACCATCTTGGGATTAGGGAATCAGAACTGTATATGTTTGTTATCTCTGGAGAGATTGGGAGAAGTTGCCACCTGTGATATCACACAGACTGGATCATGTGGACACCTTTATATCCCCAGTAACTGGGGGCTATTACCATATGTTTAGTGTATGATGGCACGTGTTCTAAGTCGCAGACTGGGGAATGGACATGTGCTATCATCTGTATCACAGGCTAGGGTTTAGGCCAGGTGTTAATGTCAGTGACCAATGCGTGTTATAGTTACAGTCAGCATGTGTTAAATAAACGCTATGTGTATGTGAAAGGTAAACACTGTTAATGTATGCCACAACTTTAGTTACGTGTATATCACTGTTTCAGCCAACGAATATCACGGGTACATTTGCCTGTATATCACTGTTACAGTCAAGTATATCACCAGTGATATACATTGACTTGCCTATCGCTGTTACAGTCAATGTATGTGGCAGGTACATTTACCTGTATATCGCTGTTACAGTATAAATATGTGACAGGTACAGTAAGTGTATATTCCAGTTACAGTTAATGCTAGAATATGCCACAGGTAGAGTTACATGAATATGATTGTCACAGTTAATGCATATCACAGTTTCAGTAAGAGCGTATCCTGGTTACAGTTAATGCATGCTACAGATAATCTATACCACAATTCAAGTTCAAACAGGTGACAGTTCCAGTGTCTGCCATTGTTACAGTTAATGTATGTTACAGTTACGGTAAATGTATAGCATGGTTACATTTAATGTATTTGACGTATTTAGAAGTTAGAACCGCATGTATATTACCAATGGTAGGCCGCACACATCAACAGACAGTACAACCATGGGATATTGCATTCTCTAGTTATCATTGTTTTGTATGTCACACAGACCCCGCACTAAAATCTCCGAGAACGTTTACCTTCATCAAATTACACAATATGTCCTCATGACAAGATATCTCCAGTTTCCGAAAACTAAATGGTTATCTCGGCTCCGTTTCACTGACAAATTCCCATAGCATTTAAAATGTAGAGACAAATGCTAGTCTAGCCTGTGCATATAGCAATTAACATAGATCTTCACTGATGCCAATTTGAAGTACACACGCTATTGGAGCTCATCCAGAATCGATTGTGATATACCCTAGTCATGGGAACAAACACACGTGGTAGCTGTGTTCAGGAGTCACAGAGTGCAGGTCAATGTCTACCTCTGGACAAAATAATAGAAATTACTGAATGATAGTGAAACAAGCCTAAACGAATTCAACGTTGAACACTGCAAGAATGATGAGGCTGATCTTGTACAGATATCTACTACGATGCAGTGTGCCGTCCTGTCATGTATTATACTCTGCCACACTCATACACCATGATCAAATACAAGTACCTATGTCTTTTATCCAAATCCTCATGTATCACTATGACTTCACCCAACAGGGGCCTCTTTGCGTTCGCGTTCCGAGGATTATATGCACGTGTTAATGGTTGCGATTGACGTCATCACGTGTCGATGTACTTCACATCTGCCATTCCCATGTTGCACGAACGTCACAACGTGGAAAGATGATGTTTTTAACCTACCACTAAAACTACATGCGAGACTAGCAGGTGCAGACGACATGTACCCTCGTGCACTGCGCCCCCTGCTGGTAGCCGATGACGGAAACGTCGTAAAGAAGCTTCTGGCTGCAGGTTAGACTAACGCTTAGTCTTACATATATATTTTTTATACTAACAAAAAGGCCTGATTAAATTGAATAGGAGCAACCGGAATATTTAAGAGAGTCCTGAATCTGAGGAAATCAAGACTCGTTTCATTTAAGGCTTCAGCATTGCAAAGAGGGATAGGCGGTAGGGGAAATAATGTGGTTCCAGGGCTATGAGAAGCGAAATGCCATAAAGATTCGTTATGATAATATTGCTCCTTTCAGACGACAGAAGAAAATAATAAAATAATTCAGTAAAGCCTGTGGTAATGAATACCCAGGCATACACAGATTAGATGTTACATAAGTAGAATATTTTGCTTTCAGTAAAGAATTCATATGGGATATAGTTGTCGTTTCACTGCTACAGCCTGTAAGTAACGTAGATGCCTGAAGCACGACACCAATTGGTGTTCTGGTAGTCTATTATGCACAACCCCTGCCAGCAGGGAGTGGTTGGTTAAAGCGTTCGCTCGTCACACCGACGATCAGAGTTCGATTCCCCAAATGGGCACAATGTGCCAAGCCAATTTCTGGTGTCCCCCGCCGTGACACCAGAAATAGTGGTAAAAACGGCATAAAACTAAACTCGGTCACTCACTCACACACACACACGCAAAACCCAGACATACACGCACGCATGCACGAGCACACACATACTCACATGCGCATATACATGTACACACACACGCACGCACACGCGTATACACACTCATTCTCTCTCTCTCTCTCTCTCTCTCTCTCTCTCTCTCTCACACACACACACACACACACACACACACACACACACACTCACTTACACATACATCATAAGCCACCACAGTATACAAAATCAATTATCGTGTCATTTAACATTTCTATCCCTGAAATATATAAATATGTGTGCTTATACAAAATCTAAATTCCCAACCCAGCATGGTTCATAAATAGTTTAGATGTGCTGCAATTAGTATTTACCGGCGAAGGCAGTAACAGTCATCAACACAACGGGAAGCCCATCGAACACCGCTATGTCCATTGCAAAATAATTTGATTGCGTGACCAATTACTGGCACATACACAGAGGGAGGGCAATTACACTCCTGGGAACTGCCTACTGAAGTCTAATACGGGATTGGGTTTAATCAGCCGTGTATCCTATGGAATGGTAAGTGTGGTAAATACCAAAGTGCCCTAACTGAAGCAACATACAAAGATTGGCGCTTGGCCGTGATGACATTCTCAAACAGATATTGAGCTGTTTTACACTACCACCCATCAAAGACTATTTCTCGTAATCCCCCGTCGTCAAAGAATCTTACACTATCGGATGAGTTACATATTGTGTGAGAGGATATGTGCAGATGGATATACATGTTGCGCATGCCGTCATCGATCTGTATTGTAATGTATCATCTATCACAACCCGAAACAAATCTATGATGCTACTTATAACGTATATCTCACACGTCCACAGATTTGAAGTTTATATATCACATATAACTCATCAACACAGTTCTTCAGCGCCATAAATCTGCCGCCCCATATATCACGTATTTCACACTATCCAAGATTTGCAGAGTCATATATCATGTATTTCACACTACCCTAGATCTTCCTTGTCATGCATCATGCATTTCTCACTAAGCAAGATCTGGTGTGTCATATATCATGTATTTCACACTACCCTAGATCTTCCTTGTCATGCATCATGCATTTCTCACTAAGCAAGATCTGGTGTGTCATATATCATGTATTTCACACAACCCAAGATCTGCCTTGTCATACATCGTGTATTTCACACTATCCAAGATCTGCCGTGTCATATATCATGTGTTTCACATTACCCTAGATCTACCGTGTCAAATATCAAGCATTTCACATTACCCTAGATCTGCCGTGCCATGTATCAAGCATTTCACATTACGCTAGATCTACATAGTCCCATATGGCATCCTATCCCTGAGCCCTGCCAGTCATGTCAGCTTCAGCATCAGCTGTTTGAGGATCAGTAGATTCCATCACACGGTACGTGTACCATGTAGTCCATGACTCCATACAAAAGCGGACATTAGCAGGGTGGACGCAAACAGTGATGCAGAAATATCTCCAAAACATATCCTTGCAACTTTAACTGGAAGTGTAACAAGAGTGAAGTGGGTCGTCTCGTTCCCTGTTGTCCAAGTAGTATCTTGGCTTGGAACCTAACAGTAACTCACGTGGTTCTGGTGGTATTCCTATACACATTTTCAGAACCATGTGACAGGACATTAGCGGTATTGTCATGCCCATGCTAGTCATGTAACAGGACATAGTGGTAGTGCTATGCCCATTCTTCACATATGACAGGACACTAGTGGTATTGTCATGTCATGTGACAGGACACTAGTGGTATTGTCATGCCCATGCTAGTCATGTAACAGGACATAGTGGTAGTGCTATGCCCATTCTTCACATGTGACAGGACACTAGTGCTATTGTCATGCCCATGCTAGTCATGTAACAGGACATGGTGGTAGTGCTATGCCCATTCTTCACATGTGACAGGACATAGTGGTAGTGCTATGCCCATTCTTCACATGTGACAGGACACTAGTGGTATTGTCATGCCCATGCTAGTCATGTAACAGGACATGGTGGTAGTGCTATGCCCATTCTTCACATGTGACAGGACACTAGTGGTATTGTCATGCCCATGCTAGTCATGTAACAGCACATAGTGGTAGTGCCATGCCCATTCTTGTCAAGTGACAGGGCACTAGTGGTATTGTCATGCCCATGCTAGTCATGTAACAGGACATAGTGGTAGTGCTATGCCCATTCTTGTCAAGTGACAGGACACTAGTGGTATTGTCATGCCCATGCTAGTCATGTAACAGGACATGGTGGTAGTGCTATGCCCATTCTTGTCAAGTGACAGGACACTAGTGGTATTGTCATGCCCATGCTAGTCATGTAACAGGACATAGTGGTAGTGCTATGCCCATTCTTCACATGTGACAGGACACTAGTGGTATTGTCATGCCCATGCTAGTCATGTAACAGGACATAGTGGTAGTGCTATGCCCATTCTTCACATGTGACAGGACACTAGTGGTATTGTCATGCCCATGCTAGTCATGTAACAGGACATAGTGGTAGTGCTATGCCCATTCTTCACATATGACAGCACATAGTGGTAGTGCCATGCCCATTCTTGTCAAGTGACAGGACACTAGTGGTATTGCCATGCCCATGCTAGTCATGTAACAGCACATAGTGGCAGTGCTATGCCCACTCTTCACATATGACAGCACATAGTGGTAGTGCCATGCCCATTCTTCACATGTGACAGGACACTAGTGGTATTGCCATGCCCATGCTAGTCATGTAACAGGACATAGTGGTAGTGCTATGCCCATTCTTCACATGTGACAGGACACTAGTGGTATTGCCATGCCCATGCTAGTCATGTAACAGGACATAGTGGTAGTGCCATGCCCATTCTTCACATGTGACAGGACACTAGTGGTATTGCCATACCCATGCTAGTCATGTAACAGCACATAGTGGTAGTGCTATGCCCATTCTTCACATGTGACAGGACACTAGTGGTATTGCCATGCCCATGCTAGTCATGTAACAGCACATAGTGGTAGTGCCATGCCCATTCTTCACATGTGACAGGACACTAGTGGTATTGCCATGCCCATGCTAGTCATGTAACAGGACATAGTGGTAGTGCTATGCCCATTCTTGTCAAGTGACAGGACACTAGTGGTATAGCCATGCCCATGCTAGTCATGTAACAGGACATAGTGGTAGTGCCATGCCCATTCTTGTCAAGTGACAGCACACTAGTGGTAGTGCCATGTCATGTGACAGGACACTGGTGGTATTCCTACACCCCCAATAACAGGTCATGGAACATGGCAGTGGTGGTATTCATATAGTCACAATCAAACACCAGTCTGTACTCACAACAGACGGGTATTCATCTTCCCAACAACAACAGGTCATGTGGGCATTCATTCGCGCCATTCTCAAAACCAACATCAACCCACTTGACCCCTGTCAAGTCTTCCCTAGATCCACTGCCAAAATTTGGCATAACAATGATGACTTTATGACCGGTCATGACCAGACATAAACCTAACATGACCAGAGACAGTCTTGGTCTTTGCGTTCCACCAACAGATCAGTAGAACAGAAATATGTTGTCAATCTCCCCCATTCCGTAAACAACCATTCATGAGTTTCATTATAAATATCTGTTCCCATAAACTATACAAAATATCAACCTTACATGGAGGCATTCATTATAAGCTGATGAGCTTAGGTCGATTGACTGTGAATTTTTCATTCCAATACGCTGTTGCCATGGTGATAAAGGTGAGGAGATACATCAGCATCCCGGCTTACCAAGTCACTGGAAACAAGCTAACAGTCTAATGTAAGTTGCAGTTAGAACACAAATACACCAGCAAAACAAACAAATGGCCTCAACCACTGTGGAATTATAGATAATTCATCGCAGACCTTGTAAATGTACCGGGGTTGATTTGATTACATTAATGGAAATACGGTTGTAGTGCGCAGTATTTTTATTGCTTTAACAAAAAAAGCACATGTGTTGCGTCAACTATCCATGCGCTTCAGTTGGCCAGGGAGACAACGCTGAAATGTAATTATTACGTGTGGTGGTAACATCTAGCCCAGGAGGCTGTCACCTGCGTCAGCTAGTCCTGCAGCTGGTGGGACTAATCGATTCCCCGTTGTCTAAATCCAGCCCCCATATTCCGAGGTAATGCAGTTGGCACTATCCCGCCCCCTGGGACACCATGGGTACTACACTACTGTCAGGGAATAGAGAAACTTGAAACTAACAGAACACCATGACTTCTAGTGATTGACATAACGCATCTACACGGGATCGGGGGACTCACAATTTCATGAAACCCAAAGCTCATTCATGGAGCAGACAGACCGAACACAGAACGCTGGGATTGGAGGTTACGGTCAGACGATCCCGACATAGCTTGCACAGGGAAATTTTGACGGCCACGACATGGTGCCTGTCCTTTGTACGCATCTTCCATTCAGCGGTGGGCTGATACGATGTAGAAAATTAAAGGAGGGGACATAAGATATATTGGGTAATCGGTATTGAAGAACAGGATGTTATGAAGAGTGTATATACAGATAGAAGACAGTGTCTAGTCTGGCACTGTGGCCAGTGTCTGGCACTTGGACATGTTGTCCAAGACAGGTGGTTCAGTTGTGTATTGGCGGTAGTAGAGTAGTAGTAGTGGTACTAGTAGTAGTACTAGTAGTAGTAGTGGTAGTAGTAGTAGTAGAAGAAGAAGAAGTAGAAGTAGAAGTAGTAGTTGTTGTTGTTGTTGTTGTAACAGCAGTAGCTGTAGCAGCAGCAGTAGTAGTAGTAGTAGTAGTAGTAGTAGTGGTGGTGGTGGTGGTGGTGGTGGTAGTGGTAGTAGAGGTGACAGGGGAAGTAGTATTGAAACCCTCTTTCCGCACAACCTTCCATAGGACATCCATGATTTTTGGTGAGTAAACTTTGCCATACATATGGAGCCCAACAGCTTGGCTGAACGGTGTTCGTGTTCACTTATCCATTTGGTACTCAAAAAAATGTAATAAATACATCGTAATAATAAAAGAAATCAATATATTTTTACAAGCACACCTACATAAGGATAAATGCACATTCGAACATCTGTTGCACGCCCACAATGATGTGTTTGTCTGTCGATAGGTTCTGTTTCCTGACATAATGACAGTGAAGGTCCAGTATTCTCCAGCAAGGAATAGTTCTGGTGTTACCATGAGGTGTTATCCTACAGAGTAGTTCTGGTGTTACCCGGATGTGGTATCCTACAAAGAATAGTACTGGTGTTACTCTCAAGTGGTATCCTACAGGGAGCACTTCTCATGTTACCATGATGTGGTATCCTACAGGATGCAGTTCTGATGTTACCATGAGGTGTTTTCCTACAGAGAGTAGTTCCGATGTTACCCTGATGTGGTATCCTACAGTGAGTAGTTCTGGTGTTACTCTGAAGTGGTATCCTACAGGGAGCACTTCTGATGTTATCCTGATGTGGTATCCTACAGGGAGTGATTCTGATGTTACCCTGATGTGGTATCTTACAGGATGCAGGTCTGATGTTACCATGAGGTGGTATCCTACAGACAGCAGCTCGGGTGTTATCCGGCAGGAGTAGTAGTAGTGAGTAGTTCGGGTGTTATTCTGCTGTGATAGGACTGATGTCTCATTCAGATAACAGCTCGACTGTTATTCTGCTGTTATAGGACTGGTGTCTCCTTCAGATAACAGCTCGACTGTTATTCTGCTGTGATAGGACTGATGTCTCCTTCAGATAACAGCTCGACTGTTATTCTGCTGTGATAGGACTGGTGTCTCCTTCAGATAACAGCTCGACTGTTATTCTACTGTTATAGGACTGGTGTCTCCTTGTTGAGGTGGCATTAAGCAACGTGTAATGACAGGTCAACAGTCTGATTAGGTCATACTTGACCTCAGCCTTGCCCTTATCGACAATCGATATATGTACGTGACCTTTCATATACAGACAAGAGGGGCAGGTATTGATCTCGTCAAGCACACAATGCATACATTACAGGAACGCATACATACAAAGATCACGCACACTTGCACATCTGGTCACACTGTCCTTCCTTTCGTTTAACACCATTCCTGTACAGATCCTCCGATGTAGTGTGATCGCTCACAGATCTCTCTCAGGCCCTTAGATCACTGAATAAAGCTTACACTAAACAGCGATCAGAGCCGGGAACGGATGACATCAAAATCACACGTTGCAGCTCCCCTAACCAGCGGCAATCTCCCTCGCCCACAGACAGCTCATGCAGTCAATGCAGTCTTCAGTTCCAGGGGCAATCTACATTGTCACAGAAGATACGTGTTTGTCTATTATTTGCTCTGATTTTGTTAAACGCCGCAGTCAGCAATATTCTAGCTATATGACGACAGTCAGTAAATAATCGAGTCTGGACAAGACAATTCAGTGATCAACAGCATGAGCACCCCTGTCAGTTGTAGTCACTTCCATGTGTGTCGTAAAAAAGTAATTGGCTATCCTTTGTATGTGTTCATGACGGTTGCCACAGGGTTACGATCACCTCGCAAACACCTAGTATCATCACTATTTTGCTACTGATTCAAAAACACATGTTCATTTTAGAATGGGTTAGATTCAACTGTCACTTAGAGCACAAGGTCGCTGACAGCAGTTTGCAACATGAATGGCAGGACACGACGTCACGGTCCTCTCATGGTCCTCGGTCCTCCCCCGAGAACAACACTGTTGGAATTGAGCCTACTGTGTCTTCATTAAATGTGTTTACGCGTATGTAGGATAAGAATGGGAACTGCAAAGGAGTCACTACATTGTGTATCGTCCAAACATGAAACAAAACTCATTGTCATTATCGTGACTTACAGAAGCGTGATATATACATTTCAGTGTACACTGTCTAGCAGCCACCGTGGAACCAAACAAGACGGAGTGATTCTCTCTGGCACAAGCATTAGATGTCATTACATCATACATCGACTACATCTGACTAACTCACACTGGCCACTATCTGTTATTCACACTATATCTCAATAGCTGGCAATATCAATCCTCCACCATATACTCTTAAAAACTAGGCTATCCTGAACTCTCAATTTGGATAGGAAGTGTAAGGGTTAACAAACTTTTCAAAGACAGACATCTTATGAACGAACTCCCATTTCTCTTTATCTCTTGTATTTCTCTTTTAAATACAACGTAGGCGATGCAAATGCGCAAGGCAGTAGTTCCAAACACGTGCAAGTGATGTCATTCTTGATTTTCCGGCTTGTAAGAAGGTCGATATACCGCTGTAGACATTTCATTTTGCCAATCATCTTGTACTGCTCAGTTGTTGCTGCTTGTTTCTGTTTGAAAATGAAAATTATATAAATTTCGCGTGATACGCCAAACATCTTTCGAGATCGATTACTGCACAGACAATAGTAGTCATACGAAAGTGCAAGTGGGATGCACTCTCAAAACATTCATTATTATCATAACAACATTGGCTGACAATTTTTTCAACCATAAATCATATTAGGAATGCAGTTCCCCAATTTCTTATGGCAGATATACACTGTAGTGTTAACACCACATGACACGTTGTGTCACATGTACACTTATACCACAAGGTAAGACGTTCCAGACGTTGCAAGCTGTCCCACGTGATGACCACCCAGAGTAGGGAGCGCACAACAATACGGTCACCCTTCATCCATCCCGGGTATTGAGGTAATACATAAAAGCTGGACATTGTGTGACTGTGACGTTCAATCCCATATGGTTCCCTGTTCATTTGACGTGCCTTTGCGAGCATTTGTGACGGGTACAGCTGGCACAGCGTCTTCCCGCGAACACGGCTGTTTGACAGTGATTCATAAACAAGTGCTCACGATGTAACATGTCATATTTGGGATTACAATGAGTAAGGTACAAATTCTGGAGCTTTTTCGGTTGTGTCCGATACGGCACTCGAACCTGCATCCTCAGAGTCAGGCACCTAATTGCCAGCACACAACTTCAGCCGTCTAGCCCGCCCAGACACCGCAACTTCCACAAAAATGGAAGTCGGACCACTAGTAGTCTTGACTGCGTACTTTGTAAACTGCCATGGTTAGTTGATGTAGTCGGAGTCGTACTGGTTCCTCTTCTCTTGTCAGAGATGTATTGTGATTATGAGTGAGTGAACAGGGTTTTACGCCTCTTTTAGCAATATTCCAGCAAAATAACGTCGGGAAACACCAGAGATGGGCCTCATGCATTGTACGCATGTAGGGAACTGAAACCGAATCTTCGGTGTAACGATCAAACGCTTTAACATCAAGGCTACCCCGCTGCCTCTGTGATCATGAAAGGAGTTCGGTTGCTTATATTACTACTGAGTCCGTATGAAGTCAGGGGCCTGTTATCCCTCAACTTCCATCAAAGGAAACTCTGCCCCTGTTGTGTGGCAAGTGGCAAGTGTGGCATGGGGAAACGTCGGTACCATGCCCTGTCTATACTCCAACATTTCTCATCGCTCAGACTCTTCTACCAGGAATATAGCCATGCCTTCCACACCACGTATAACTCCTTACCATGACCATACAAGGTGCCTATATCAGTGGACATACAAGGTGCCTATATCAGTGGACATACAAGGTGCCTATAACAGTGAACATACAAGGTGCCTATAACAGTGGACATACAAGGTGCCTATATCAGTGGACATACAAGGTGCCTATATCAGTGGACATACAAGGTGCCTATATCAGTGGACATACAAGGTGCCTATAACAGTGAACATACAAGGTGCCTATAACACTGAACATACAAGGTGCCTATATCAGTGGACATACAAGGTGCCTATATCAGTGGACATACAAGGTGCCTATATCAGTGGACATACAAGGTGCCTATATCAGTGGACATACAAGGTGCCTATAACAGTGGACATACAAGGTGCCTATAACAGTGAACATACAAGGTGCCTATAACAGTGGACATACAAGGTGCCTATATCAGGGGACATACAAGGTGCCTATATCAGTGGACATACAAGGTGCCTATAACAGTGGACATACAAGGTGCCTATATCAGTGGACATGAGATCCTGTATGGAAGACAGACTGGAACGAGAGCATGTGCGTTGAAATGTCATATAACACTCCTACGCCGAGACATATACACGTCTTAATACCATCTCAATTAATGGAGTATAATCACCGTTGTTAATACGCCTGTGCCACTACTCTACCGTACGTGTGGTCCGCGTTAATGGGCAGGTCAGGCTTGGGGGACGAATATGTGTGTGAAAACGTCTATATAGCAACATATATGAGCGGGTCAAATGTTGTTGTAATATTGTCCATTTAGGGGTAGCTATTGCAGCATGAGACATGTGGTAGAGGTAGTGTACATTATATCGCCACTAGCAATCCTGGAGCACCCTGCACGTAATTAACAAACATATCTAAACCAATTATTTGGCACTTGAAGAGTCTAGTATACAGCTTATGTGTACAAGGCTGGTGCAGGTTAATTAAACACAGAGATGGTATAAGTTAACCGTATGCCAGAACGATGAATGTCTGCTAACTGTTCTAAAACGCACAACGCTCTATTATACCTCAGAAATATCCCTTTATCTGTGCTATAAACATACAGCAAAGGTGATGAATTGAAAAGTCGCCAGACAGTAATGAATAAAGCCCATAAACACGATCTATAAACCAGTCCACGAATAACCTTACCCCTATAACAGTCCCGTTAACCGGTCGTATTGTACCAGCCATCCCTTAACACAAACCAGAAGCATGGACTAATCTTCTCGTTACCTGGGGTGCTCCATCAGTGCCGGAAATAGACGACCTGCATCTACAGGTATCTCCTACACACAGCGTCAGATGGCTCCCCCCAGCCCAGCTCTCGGATTACACAGGGTCGGGGTTGTCTATTTAAAGATCTGCCTAGCTCTAATTGATTTTGTACGTATACTACCGTTCCTGTGGGAAGCGGGTTGGGCTGACTTTACAACACCCTGCAGCCACACCCTGCAGTCCTGATATTCTTGAGGTTACTTGATGGCTTTAAAGAACATCACGATAATTCTACTTTAATACAAATGATTTATACAATGGACATGGGCGCTCTCTCTCTCTCTCTCTCTCTCTCTCTCTCTCTCTCTCTCTCTCTTTCTTTCTCTATCTCTCTGTATGTGTATGTGTATGCATGTGTATGTATGGTGTGTGTGTGTGTGTACGTGCGTGCGTGCGTGTGTTCCCATAGAAGCGGTAGTACACAAACAAGGTAGTGTACAGATCATATATTCAATTTAACTAATGCATATACTATCAAACATGTGATAAAAATAGTTATTTTTGTTGTAAAATTCATTTATATAATCGTATAACTGGGCAAGCACATATAACGCTTGACACGTAAATTACATTGTGGAATACAAAACAAGCTACGCCTGGGAATAGTCGACATGTAATCATGTCATGACACATAGTGACGTCACATGTGGTAGTAAAACTAGCAAGGTCAAGGACTGTATATACATATACACAGTAGCATACTTTACTGTAGCATATATGCACTGGAATGTGATCACACCTTGTATGTGGAAACACGAGTCACAATCAATTTGAAAGAATATACCAGACCTTGGGGAAAGTCTTACCTTGCAATGGTGTAGGGGGCACATTATACGTTGACTGTTTAGCACTTGACTGGTATGCATTTCGCTACAAGCAGTGCGTGAAGCGAGCGATATGTAGTTTACCGAGTACATAAACATGACAATGAAACATTCCCCATAATCGTGATTGACGCGTGTGTGAGTGTAGTGTACCGACATGATATATTGATGAGACAGGCACTTGATCTATCCACAACTGTCTTAGATTTGATACACTGTTGGTCTTATATTGATTATTGGAAGAGTCCGGCTTCCTTAACACCGTGAGTAAACTAGGCGCCCGTCTAGCTGCCAAGTCGCTGTGTTATAACCGCGTGTCTCAGGAAGGGAAAACCATTACTGCAACAATATAGGACTTAGAGATAGAATGTTGACTGCTAGGATCGTGGATAATTGTATGTACCGTGTATGGACTGGGGGAAACACTTGACTATGAATTCAGCAACGTTCATTTGGGGTACAAACATGCAATAGAACAGTGCCGTTAACGTATACACTTCGGGACAAGTGGATGTAGATATCTCAACAGATAATTGAGTAGAAGACACTGACTTGAAATTGTGAAACTAGAAACTTACTAGTAGCTCTCTGAAAGTGAAAGTAATGTCGTTGAGTGTTATGTGAGAAGGTTATTCTCGACTCAAAATGATCACTGAATATTCGGTTTACCTGAGTCTAATCAGTTTTAGGTTTAATGGATTAAGATACGATATAACACATTTGACACCAAGATTATGGGGAGATCTTCCACTTAACTTACCTGTGTAATCATCTTGAGCTGAAGAGGGCGCCACATGCCAGGACAATAGAATTATCGTCACGAGAGGCGCCAAGCAATAGGTGAGCATATCAACCGGACAGTTGCAAGATCCTCACTGCGTACATAATATACATTCGAGACGCTTCCAGATATGGAATCCAAGTTTAAAGGCTATACGAACTGCGTGTTATACCCAAACCAGCCCATAGTATCCCAGGTAAGGCGCTGGCACAGTATGTCAAACACACACACGCACGTTCACACGCCAGGTAGCTCTCGTCCGTCCGTCCGGCGAATGAATCCTCCTACAGCAGTACAATGTATCGTCAGTGTAGCGCCGTCTGTAAACAAAGGGATGGACACGGCTTGCACGTGTAACCTAACTCCCCAAGAAGTGAGGTAGATTCAGATGGAAGGTGTCGGGTTGTGCTGCTCAGCAGGGAATCTCTCCCGTCCCCCCGTGAAACTCGAGATGTGGGGGAGATCCAGAACCAATAGAATAACAGACAACTCCTGACACGGTGTTGAGATAGATGCTGACTTGCCAATGTCATAAGACCAGCAGTGCCCTGGTGCGAGATGAGATGGGTCTCAGCGTGGTGTAGAGGATCGGACGCTGTCTATGTTCATCCAGCCTTCTGTAGCACATAGATAGCAACAATTGACGGACGTGTCTACTCAGGCCATTCCAACGTAAATCTGGATATATTTACATAATCACTTGTACAGACATCAACTGGAATCGTGCAAGTCAAAGTACGTCGTCGCGTTGTGGATGTCGGGCGGCACTTCTGTTGTCGCTACTGCACATCACCACTTGACCTTATTTCATTCCCCCAATCTGCAGCCCTCACTACAACCAGCTAGCGTGAAGCCGAGTTGCCTGCTTCTGCCGATATTCTCTGATCAATATTCACAACCGCTGGCTCGACCCACTCGGCGCTTCTCGCTAGCACACGAGTCTCTGCGAGTTGTTCCAGCAATAAGCCGTCGCTCACATTTGCTGCGTGCCGAGTACGTCACGTCCGTTGATGCTGACTCCGAGAGCAGTCTTTACATACACCCGCGCTTGTACCACCCCGTTGCACCCCAAGAGGAACATGTCACTGTTGTTGAGGTCAGAGGTCACACAGTCTAAGAGGATGTACTACTAACCAGGTCAACAGCACCACTGATTCCGTCCATATACACAGCGCTGTACTATACATATCATGATCATGCAGCACAGGATGAGATTCGCACTTCGATTTTTAGAATAACGTATATCAGCGGTTTATTGATATTTAAGAGACAAATCATTCACGGCTGTTTGAAACAATATACGTTCGTCCTCGAGTACTTAGGTTAATAGTACCATTTCAAATCACGCCGGGTTCCTGTCACACGAACCCATCAGGCGATTTCACGGTGTGCTGAACAACTTTAACATGCCCCGTAGTATACCGCAAGGGAGATCAAGGGAGGCAACTCGGTAATGTTCCAGTTAGTTGACACTGAAGAAGTCGCAGTGATCCTACGCCGGAGGTAATTAAGACGCTGTCAGCGTCGTTCCATGTGGTCTAATCCTCGTCAGACCGACACAAGCTCTGGGAGGCCACACGATCAGATTACCAGAACATTACTGTTTCAGAAGGGTATTATGGTCACAGAATATAACGGTTTAACGGTCCCCATTATGTTCCCTACAAAGATCATTTTATGCACCCCGACTCTCCGACAGGACCTGTATTTAGTAGAAGGACGGAAAGGAACGTTCTTTCTGAAATGTTATATAGAAACATACACGACGTGGGCTGGACTTTATCGACCGATACGTGACCGGACCGAATAGTCATATTAGTGATGATAATTGAACTAACGTACAAACATTTCAGTTAAACACACTACACTTAAACTACATGAACAAAGTTGGTGAATAATAAAGATGCAGCCACAATGTAAAGCAAACGCAGATACTTAAATTCTTCTGAATAACTGTTCGTACTACGAAGTGGAATATTAACGCTTATGTTCTGTATGTTCTTACATATCTTTGTGAAATAAGTATTTGTGCACCTAGGACTGGGTAGTTGTGTTAGCAGTATGTACCACATCTGTACCACGAAGGTATTAAAGCGAGTTAAATCTTGGCTTCGTCTTTCCAAAAGCGCACAAGTTGTTCCACTGGTCAAAATCGATTTAAGGTCCTCCCACGATTTCGTTGCGTCCGTCCCCAGGCAAAACATAGACAACATTACCCCCGCTCTTCCTATTCACGATCCCCACCCGGCCCCAACAAGTGACGTCCCACGAGTGCAGGCTGTCCACAGTAGAAAACCCTTTGTTTCTAGGAACTCTGAAGCAACTAAATAATTTAGATGTTTTCCACGTCGGTGCCAGTTTGGGGTTAGCTCGAGATTTCAGAGAATGCAATAATTAAATTACTCTGTAGCCGTATCGACTAACTCTCCCGTTACTCCAGACCAGAGAGAACGTGTTCACATGGACTGGCGAGATATACCGTATTCTCACCTTCTAACGCACGTCAGCAGTATGGATTAGTCACCTACAACTAGGTCAGTTAACAACGGATCAAGAAAAAAAATTAATTTTTAATTTTTAATTTTCGTTCCTCCTTCCATATTTAAGATAATTGCACCCACCTCTTAATCCGAACGTCACCATTTTCATTGCAACAATCTGCATCCGTTTGACATTTTTAAATTTCGTGTAATTATTGTTCGAACACTAAACCGTACGTAGTGATGACGTCAAGCTATTGTTGCAGCTGATACAGAGCCAGAATGCTCTAGTCCTTCTGACGCAACTCTGATGCAAACTGATCGGAAACAATCTATCAACTTCAATAATCACCTGAACGAACTGATTACGGAAAAAGAGTCAACAGATATTTATGATTTCATTGTTACGTAATAGGTTTTCCCGACGTACACATTTGCATCAGTTATGTGCGCCCTGGCGCGTTATTTCACAGCTGATAGTAGCTTGACCTGAGTCAAGGTCTCTCAGTATGGGTGTGGACAGGTGACGGTCCCGAGGTAGGATAGGCCGTCAGCAACCCATGCTTGCCATCAAAGGCGACTATGCTTGTCGTAAGAGGCGACTTACGGGATCGGGTGGTCAGGCATTTGGCTGACACATGTCATCGGTTTCCAATTGCACAGATCGATGCTCATGTTGTTGGTCACTGGATTGTCTGGTCCAGACTCGATATACAGACCGCCGCCATATAGCTGGAATATTGCTGAGTGCGGCGTAAAACTAAACTCACTCACTCACTCACTCACTGTATGTGTGTGTATTCAGAGACTATATACCGATATCTTGTATACTATACTGAGTTACCACCTCAAGTTACTGGGTAAGGTTTTTCTATCATGGCGTAAAATAGTTAAATTGACCAGTTTTTAGTTTAGTTTCACCAAACTCGAAGTTTGTGTGTGAAGCAAAGAACACAGCGGTTATGTAATACACATTGTGAGCTCTATCCAAGACAGTTCTATTAGAGCTCGCTCTACTGGGTTGCTGTGTACTGTGGTTGCAATGGTCTAGTTTGAAGGTAAACTCTATCAGACAAGGAGCAGGACTACCGTCACATTTGTTCTATAATCTATACAGTTATATAATACATCCAACGCAGTCAGCAGAACCTTTCTTACATTACGCATTTAGCGAAAGTTTAACCTCCACGTCATCATCAACACAAAATGCAACAGAACAATCCATCTTCGCCTGATTATCAGTTTGCAGGATGCTAGTAGAGAATATCAGGATGCAGGGTTTTAGTGCAGAGTATCAACGTGGAGGGTTTTAGTTCAGAACATCAAGGTTTAGTGTTTTATTGCAGAACATCTAGGTGAACTGTTTTATTGCAGAATATCAAGGTGGGGTGTTTTATTGCAGAATATCAAGGTTTAGTGTTTTAGTGCAGAATATCAAGGTGGAGTACTTGATTGCAAAATATCAAGGTGTAGTGTTTTATTGCAGAATATCAAGGTATAGTGTTTGATTGAAGAATATCAAGGTGGAGTGTTTTAGTACAGAATATTAAGATTTAGTGTTTTAGTGCAGAATATCAAGGTGGAGTACTTAATTGCAAAATATCAAGGTGTAGTGTTTTAGTACAGAGTATCAAGGTTTAGTGTTTGATTGAAGAATATCAACATGGGGTGTTTTTTTCGCAAAATGTCAACGTGGATTGTTTTGTTGCAGAGTATCAAGGTGGAGTGTTTTAGTACAGAATATCAAGGTGGGGTGTTTTAGTACAGAATATCAAGGTGGAATGTTTCAGTACAGAATATCAAGGTGGAGTGTTTTAGTACAGAATATCAAGGTTTAGTGTTTTAGTGCAGAATATCAAGGTGGAGTACTTAATTGCAAAATATCAAGGTGGAGTGTTTTAGTACAGAATATCAAGGTGGAGTGTTTTAGTACAGAATATCAAGGTGGAGTGTTTTAGAACAGAGTATCAAGGTGGAGTGTTTTAGTACAGAGTATCAAGGTGGAGTGTTTTAGTACAGAATATTAAGGTGGAGTGTTTTAGTACAGAATATCAAGGTGGAGTGTTTTTGTACAGAATAAGAAGGTGGAGTGTTTCAGTACAGAGTATCAAGGTGGGGTGTTTTAGAACAGAATATCAAGGTGGGGTGTTTTAGAACAGAATATCAAGGTGGGGTGTTTTAGTACAGAATATCAAGGTGGGGTGTTTTTGTACAGAATATCAAGGTGGGGTGTTTTAGTACAGAATATCAAGGTGGGGTGTTTTAGAACAGAATATCAAGGTGGGGTGTTTTAGAACAGAATATCAAGGTGGGGTGTTTTAGAACAGAATATCAAGGTGGAGTGTTTTAGTACAGAATATCAAGGTGGGGTGTTTTTGTACAGAATAAGAAGGTGGAGTGTTTCAGTACAGAATATCAAGGTGGGGTGTTTTAGAACAGAATATCAAGGTGGGGTGTTTTAGTACAGAATATCAAGGTGGGGTGTTTTAGTACAGAATATCAAGGTGGAGTGTTTTAGTACAGAATATCAAGGTGGAGTGTTTTAGTACAGAATATCAAGGTGGAGTGTTTTAGTGCAGAATATCAAGGTGGAGTGTTTTAGTACAGAATATCAAGGTGGGGTGTTTTAGTACAGAGTATCAAGGTGGAGTGTTTTAGTACAGAATATCAAGGTGGAGTGCTTTAATACAGAATATCAAGGTGGGGTGTTTTAGTACAGAATATCAAGGTGGGGTGTTTTAGTACAGAATAAGAAGGTGGGGTGTTTTAGTACAGAGTATCAAGGTGGGGTGTTTTAGTACAGAATATCAAGGTGGGGTGTTTTAGTACAGAGTATCAAGGTGAAGTGTTTTAGTACAGAATATCAAGGTGGAGTGTTTTAGTACAGAATATCAAGGTTTAGTGTTTTAGAACAGAATATCAAGGTGGGGTGTTTTAGTACAGAGTATCAATGTGGAGTGTTTTAGTACAGAATATCAAGGTTTAGTGTTTTAGAACAGAATATCAAGGTGGAGTGTTTTAGTACAGAGTATCAAGGTGGGGTGTTTTAGTACAGAATATCAAGGTGGAGTGTTTTAGTACAGAATATCAAGGTGGGGTGTTTTAGTGCAGAGTATCAAGGTGGAGTGTTTTAGTACAGAATATCAAGGTGGAGTGTTTTAGTACAGAATATCAAGGTTTAGTGTTTTAGTACAGAATATCAAGGTGGGGTGTTTTAGTACAGAGTATCAAGGTGGAGTGTTTTAATACAGAATATCAGGGTGGGGTGTTTTTGTACAGAATATCAAGGTGGAGTGTTTTAGTACAGAATATCAAGGTGGAGTGTTTTAATACAGAATATCAAGGTGGGGTGTTTTAGTACAGAATATCAAGGTGGGGTGTTTTAGTACAGAATAAGAAGGTGGGGTGTTTTAGTACAGAGTATCAAGGTGGAGTGTTTTAGTACAGAATATCAAGGTGGGGTGTTTTAGTACAGAATAAGAAGGTGGAGTGTTTTAGTACAGAATAAGAAGGTGGGGTGTTTTAGTACAGAATATCAAGGTGGAGTGTTTTAGTACAGAATATCAAGGTGGGGTGTTTTAGTACAGAATATCAAGGTGGAGTGTTTTAGTGCAGAATATCAAGGTGGAGTACGTAATTGCAAAATATCAAGGTGGAGTGTTTTAGTACAGAATATCAAGGTGGAGTGTTTTAGAACAGAATATCAAGGTTTAGTCGGTCTGTATGTGATGTGGGTATCAATATTATATGCATCATGTCAATGCCATGTCATGTCTGTAGACGTGCACATGCCGCCCGTAGGAACGTGGGCATCGACATGTCTTAGTAAAGAGGATCCCTATATGATTACCTCAATGTGGCAAAACCTCGTTACTCGGGATTCCACGCCCCAGCAATAGCTGGGAGGGAAGGACATTTACCGACACAGCTATACTATTCTGCTGTCATTATTCGCGTGCACAGGACGGTGCTTTTATGGCAGTGCGGTGTTGTTGAAATGAGCTATAGTTCAGTATGAATGTGTCACGTTGAGAACACACTTATACACGCGTGCATTCAATGGCGAGGGCGATATGGTTTTAATGCGTTAGTGTTCATCGGTGACAGTTATGCAGTTGGCTGCTGTATGGGGGCGGCGTGTTCTATTGTAGGTAGGGTCTGGGCAACTGAGAGGGGCATACTGCCTTCTGTTATCTACACTGGGCCCAATCAATACACACAGCTGGTAACAGTCAGCCCTGACTTCTCAATAAACACCCCTACAAAGACGTTCATTAAAAGTACATCGTCATCACAGGAAAGTATTGACCAGGCACTGTACTTGGAGTTGCTGACTTTGATTTTCCACTCGATGTAGACATGGACAGCATGGGGTCATCATAATTCACCCGATAGGTCATGGTATATACAAAGAGAACTTTGATGAGGTGTGCATGTTTCTTCATTGCTGCACTGCACATGTGTAGAAAACCCATGCAAGGGAGAAGTGTGTCTGTGTCCGTGTGTGTGTGTGTGTGCGCGCACACACACACACGTGCGTGAATGCGTATACGTGTGCATGTGTGTGTGTGATAGAAGGAGGTGAGGGGAGACGCACTTTGAAAGGAGCTGATAGAGGAGTCGGATTCGTTAGCCTAAGAGGCGGGAGGGGAACCAGCCTCGGTGTGTTACCTGACAGTACCCGCTATAAGCAGGTGCATTGTGTCCTGTATGGATCACCTACCCATGTTACCTGACAGTACCCGCTATTGACAGGTGCATTGTGTCCTGCATGGATCACGTACCCGTGTTAGCTGACAGTACCCGCTATAAACAGGTGCATTGTGTCCTGTATGGATCACCTACCCGTCTTACCTCATAGTACCCGCTTTAAACAGGTGCATTGTGTCCTGTATGGATCACCTACCCGTCTTACCTGACAGTACCCGCTATAAACAGGTGCATTGTCTACTCTATGGACCACTTATCCGTGATACCGGAGAATACCGAAATGTGCACCATTAAACATAACAAACGTGTGAAAAGTCAACTACAATATTTTATTTTGTAAATTAACATGGTGTAAGTACACCATTCTAAAAGTAAACATATGAATATTCAGGACTCAAACTCTGCTGTTGGTTATAGCTGACCCCTAATTTTTCTTAGTGTAATTTACGTTACGCACATCGAATGCATTCACATGCCGGTAATTTCTGTATAAAGCAATTACACAGGTCACATTACTGTGTTCCTTACTACCTGGAGTCAGGATATATGAACAGGACATGGGAATATGTGTTCTGTCATCGGAGATAGGACACAGCTTCATTCAAAACAACAACTTGTGTTCTCAAGAAGTTGTGTGCATGGATAGCATCACTTTCACTTCAGTTAGCCCGAGCCTACATATATCTACCAGACAAACGTTTATATAATGGTAAATCTCAACGCATCAACAAAAACATTGTTTAAAAATCATTTGCGGAATAATGAAAATAACAATTTGTCGACAATTCTGAAAATGTCTTGTAGATTACCACTGTTAGTAACGAAAATTTCAGGTTTCTGAAATACAACGAGACAACAAGAGGGAATGTAATCAAGTAACTAATGAATCATGCTGTAAAGGACATCTAATCAGTTCTGTCAAATATCCCGAAAAAGTCAAATTAACTGTTTTTTGGTATGGTATCGTAAATTACAACACATTTCTGAAACTCTTGGTAATGTCTGCTTCATCATGAAATGTTAGTTTATACGTGCGCCGATAACGACCAATGGCTTGAGGGGGATGGACTGTGCAAAGAATATCCTTAAAGGACACCCAGATTTCATCCAAACGTTGTGGCCACTTGAAATGATTTGATCCTCCAGTTTTCTGTATGAATGATACAAGACAATCACTGTCGTCCGGGTCCACCTCTTTAACCTCTCCAAGATACCAATTTCCTTGATACACAACAGCAATGAAGTCACCACTGTTAGGTACGACTGTGCGAGGGTGATGTGTAGCAGTAGCTTCCTTCTGCTCAGGATCAGTGTGTTCCAGATATGTTGGATGTTCTGATGAAGGCTCTGCTGTATGTTCTACCGGTGGTATCACTAAAGGTTCTGGTGTAACAACACCTGGTCGTGGAGCTGTGGTCTTCAAGATGGAGGAAGGTAACCAGTCAGTGTGGTAATTACCATCCAGACACATAGAACAGTAGCAAGATGTGGGTCTAGCCATAATGTTTCCTTTTGATGTTCCAATGACTGCATGAATCTTCATGGTACCTTTCAACGGGACTGTATCCTTAGTCAGTTCCTTAAGTTCCTCCCTGACAGCACCGATCTCGTCAATATTAACGAAGACATAGGTGCAGCTTTTCTGGTTCTCAGATCCCCATTTAAAGAAGTCCTCGGCATCTTGGATGACAGACTTCTTCTGTCGAACAGACAACTCTGCCATCCTCTTTGCAGTTCCCCCCACTCCGTCACATGGACCCTTCCCATGCCCTGTTTCAAAGTAGTTCCAGGTTGCAGGTATCCCAAGTAAGTTTTGGTGGTCAGATATTAAGAAGAAGACAGTTTTGTTGCGATACTGGGAGGACGGGCTGTCTGTCCAATAATGGATCCACTGAAGATCGCCAATATCCTTCTTGAGTTTTGGAATTAAACGTTTCAGAAATGAGAAGACAGTTCCTGCATTGTGTCCGATGTCATCTGAAACAAACATGTAGCTCGTGTGTTTCAGTTTCCCTGATGCTGATCTGTAATATACCACAGTTGGGTGCAGAGTGATAGAGCAGGCATTCCAGTAAGCACTCTGGATTTCATCAGCGTTATAACAGGTATAATTCTCTGCAAAATCCATCTGGACAATAACATGTCCCGAACGAAGTTCTTGTTTCAGATCATTTAGTGCTTTGTACTGCTCCTTTATTCTGACTGAATGTTCGAGAAACTCAGCAGTGTTTTTGTGGACAAAGGAACAAAAGTCTGTCTTGCTAAGATGCCTTTCAATCACTTTCATCCTCTTCTTGCCATCACCACAATCAACTTTTTGCCACTGCTCGAAGGCAACATCTCTCTCTTGGATACAGGACAAGAGAGAATTCAAATCAATCTCCTTAACCTTTCTGGCATAATCTTCTGGATTAGGTGGAACATCAACCCCTGCAGTTCTAGCAGCTTTCAGAAACAGAGCCATGTTTTGATGTTTTTGGCACAGGCATCTGTTTTTTGATGTGTACTTTGTGAGTGAAAAATGTCTGGGACGCAGGCGGCAGAATGTAGCAAAGGACATTTTCCATTCCTGTGATTCTGATGTGTACTTCAAGAACAAGTTCTTCAGATTGTCTGTCAATACTTTACGTTGTCTAGTTTCATCATCAATTTTCTTTTTGTCTGCCTTCCCTGGCATCTGTCGACTGTTGTCGTCTCTAGACAAAAAGTGTTCAACTGACATCTTTGCCTTTTCATGCAGGACCTGCAAGCGCCGTTTCTTTTGAACAAAGCAAGTTTTGGAGCTAATACGAAGAGTTCTTCTGTTCATGCCTACATTCCGACTAAGAGCACGTTTCATTCGGTATTTCTTCACAATTTCGCCTGAGACAATCTGGTTAATCACTTGTTTTCCCTTTATGCCAGTCTCCTGCCTGGCACATTTCAGCTCATCACTTACAACGTTGGCCAGGAGTAGTTTTTTCACAATAACTTTAGGCAGTTTTGATGGACTAATGCCGCTGTTCCTTAATTCTCCATCAGTTCTCTTCCTAGGTGTAACATTAGATGAAGATTCAGATGACTTGCTTGCAACTGGATCGATTTGGACAGCTGTCATATTCTTCATCGTCCTCTCGTACCTCTTGCTGACCCTTTTATACTTTCTCATCAAATCTCTATTCATGGCTGTGAGCTTGTTGATTTGTTTCCTCTGTCTGGCAGATATCCTGCTAATCCTTGTTCTTGTCCTGGTCCTGTCTGGAGAGACAAAGGGTAACCGTACCACTAGTGGATTTGGAGTGGGAACCGTGCTGCTCACTTGATTTTCATCCTCTTCTAACTCTGATCTCACAGTAGAATTATGACCCGCAGTATCGCCTTCCTTTAATTCTCTTTTCTTCTGTCTGTGCTTCTGAACCCACCTCAGGACATCTTGACGTCTCTTTCTTACATCTTTCTGTGATCTTTCCGATATTGGAACATAATATTTTCTCATTCGTTCTCTCTCCTTTCTGTGATAATTCTCCCCTTCTTTCTCTATCTTTCTCCTTCTGTAGTCTCTCTGAATCTCGGCCCTTGTCTTTCCCATGTTCCCTCTGCAAAGATGTAAGCATTAAGTGAACTTTGTGTCATTGTGTACTCAAAAGGAATAAACAATCGAAAGTGTAAGCTTCGTTACAATGCATGTAATGTTCGTTGTTTAGAAAACGCAAAACAAAACCTGATAGGTTTCGTACATATAAGGCTAAATATCGTCAATGAAAACAGACAATAGCCTGGAGGACGTGTTCCAGCTTAGAAATATGGACTTACATGTCTCTGCAGCTTTTGAATTGGACGGGAATACCTTATTCTGAAATATTTGTAATCTTCGTTACTCATCCTTACTACACTGTGTAGTATAAATAAACGCCTTCTTTGTGCCGCATATATATAAAAACATTAAGTTCATTGCATAAAGGGCTATACGAAACCACAACCAAGGGACTTTCAACAATAATCCTTCAACAGTGTAGATGTAAGTTTGTTTCAAAAGTCCAGTCATCCGTAATCACGTTACCATCAGTGTGCTTGCTGCACTGTCTAATATTTCCAAAAACTACAAATAGGAAAGGACTTTATGTATGAACAAAAAACCTATGATGGTATACAGATATACATTGACAACTTTACATACCTTTTCGTTGGTCGATAGTCAATCAGAGAACACCTTCTGTCATTCAACTTTTTCAAAATCGTATTCTTCACGTAAAAGTGTAATGGCCGCTCTAAACCGCGATTTTCACAAAGGGATGTAACTCCCATTTGCACAGGGAAACATTCCCGTCATGCATACCATCATAAACTAGGATCTTGGATACAAGGTCTGAAATGTGGTAACGAAAATTACATCACGAAAATTACACTTGTAATTTATTTAACTTGTCATTTTCAAATAATGTGTCATTTGACTCCAATCAGGGCATAAGGTATGTGTATATTGGTCATCAATTCCATACATGGGGTGGAGACACCTGCAGACTGTGCGATACTGACAGCAGGCCAGTATCGTAGATTACAGGCTTAAAACAAACCTCTCTTCCAGTAACTATAGGCACAGCGGCAAAGAAAAGCATCTTTAAGGGATGAAATTACAGCCTACATATGAATTTGTTGAGCATTTTGCAAATTCTTAGACCATTATGTATCTTTTACTTTGTACTTTTTACATGTTTAAATTCAAAACAAAAAAATGTATCGAAGATTACAGAAAATTGGGGACAACATGTCAACGCACACATTTTTTTCTTGTGGTGAGGTGTTTGAAAGAGGTATATGTCTGTCAATATTACATGCACCGAAGGTCTCCATGATACAGTCTCCCCTGAAATACAGTGAATATAGTGATCAAGCGATAAGGACTTATTAGACTACCCCCATTGTGCGACATGGGTAAAATGAGTGAAATGAGGTGTTTATAATGATAAGTATTGTGCACTAAATGTACGTACCCTATGAGTATGAATAAGTGGCTCTACGTGTAACTTTGTGATGAAAGTCATAGTAAAGCCCAAGAAAGCACATATAATTAACTTAAATGTCATCGACACGACATTACACCATTGGTGCACATTTCGTGAGAATTGCTGAACAGGTTCATTGAATACTGTATGGACCACCTGCCATGTTACCCGAGAGATTCGGTTAGGAACAGGTGCATTGCATACATATCTGGACCACCTACCCGTATTACCTGTTAGGGAACCCGTTAGAAACAGGTATACTGTATACTATATGGATCACCCATCAGTGTAACCTTTTCAGGTATTAACAGATTGTATGATACATTGACTACTTTAAAATGTCAGTTTGGACGAGATGAAATACACAAAAGAAAAGTGTATGTTGTAGCGATCATCTGAATAACAGCACCACGTACATCAACAGGAACACATAAAGGTACACACGAGAGCACTATTACTCTTACAGTGTTATGAAACACATTTGCTAATGACGGGGGAGATACCCATTCTGAATCGCCATGTAGGTCAACATGCCATTTACGTGGAACTTGGAACCACATTCTTACATGTAATGCGAATCTAAACGTGCCAGCAAAACTGGCAACCAGCTTCAGATAAACTTCAGGTATAAGGGAGGCAACTCTCGCTTTCTATGTCTTCAGGATGATACAATATGTGAATTTGTTCAATTTCAAGCGCCAAAGAGAGGGTAGAATTATACTGTCTTATAGATCATGTTGATATATTTGACACCACCAACACAACCATCACAATAATTGTCATCTTCAATACAACCATCACAATAATTGCCATCAATACAACCATATATGTCATCGCCAGCACAATCCCATCACTTTGCCATCCCCAACACAACAACCCCATCACTTTGCCATCACCAACACAACAACCCCATCATTATGCCATTCCAACACAACCCCATCACTTGGTCATCACCAGCACAATAAATCCATTACTTTGCCATTTCCAACAGAACTACCCAATCACTTTGCCATAAAAAACAACAACCCAATCAATTTGCCATAAAAAACCAATCCCATCACTTTGACATCACCAACACAACAACCCAATCGCTTTGCCATCACCAAAACAACAACCCAATCACTTTGCCATCACCAAAACAACCCCATCACTTTTGTCATCACCAACACAACAAGCCCATCACTTTGACGTTACCAACACCACAATCCCATCACACTCAGTCAAATAGTGCGGCAATGTGACATTACTTTGTAATCAAATAATAAGTGAGTGTGCTTTGTTTTACGCCGCACTCAGCATTATTCCAAGTATATGGCGGCGGGCTTTCAAATAGCGACTCTGGACCAGACAATCCAGTGTTCAGCAGCATGAGCATCGATCCGCGTAACTGGGAACCGATGACATGTGTCAAGCAAATCAGAGAGCCTGACCACCCGATAACAGTTAGTCGCCTCTTACGACAAGCATGGGTTACTGAAGGCCAATATTCTAGCCAGGACCTTCACATTTTATAGTCAAATAGAGCGGCTATGTGAAATTGGTTAATAGTCGAATAGAGTGGCAATGTGACATCGGTTTATAGTCAGATAGAGCGGCAATGTGAAATTGGTTTATAGTCAAATAGAGCGGCAATGTGAAATAGGCAAATAGAGTGGCAATGTGAAATCGGTTTAGAGTCAAATAGAGTGGCAATGTGACATCTGTTCATATCCAGATAGTTCGTGAATGTGACACAGGTTGAAACTTAAATTGTGCAGCAATGCGACAGTGGCTTTTTTTCAGCTAGTAATGCAACATCATCTTAAAGTGAAAATGCAACCTCGGTTCAAACTAATCTGGTGTAACTATACAAGGTTTGGCCAAACTACAGAACTCTCTTACCCCAATGTGTCCAACAAAGGCACGACAACTGTAACCGCTCACGTCGCTTACACCGTGTCACCTCGTCGTACACGTGCAAACACCAACATTGACCCAGTCAACACCACAACACCCCCCACGTGTCCGCTAACGCTGACCAGCCCCCCTGCTCCTGACGTCAGGTTAAATAACATTTCCTATTTGCATAACACTGACACACTTGACGCAGGTTAAACGCCGGTTGTTAACAAGCTACAAGTTTTGTTTTACTCATTCCCTGATTGTTTTCATGCTAATCCACCCATCCCCGATTGATTTGTGGATGCAGGTATTTCTGTTGGACGGTTAGGTCCTGGTCTCTTCAGTCATCACCACCTCCGTGGTGTATATTGTACACAAGCGAGCTGTGAACGATCTTCGAACAGCTTCCGTTCTTCAAAAGCGGCCAATAAATCATTCATTTCTCAGCGGCTTGCACAGGGATATTTCAGTTGGGCGATAGAAGATGGTAGCTATATGTACTGATCTGAATTTTGTTGTTGGCCCCCTGAGTTTGATTCCAATTTGTCCAGTTTAGATGCGTGCGTGCGTGAGTGTCCGTTGACTGACGGCAAAATAGTAAAATTAATGCGTTTTACTTAATCTGTGGAGTGCGGAATAAAACTAAACTCTCTCACCTATTTAATCTGTGTGTTCAATATATATTCTAATTGACAAATATCAGCTTATAGTATGTAGCGTTGATATTGTATGATGATGTAAGGTGCACGTGTCGCTTGATCGATGTTTTCATGGGTTATGTGTTTGTGAAATGATTTGTCGTAAAGAAGGTACACGTAGCAAAAACAGGAAGGTTCTTTGGAACCAGTCAAAAGGAACCAATTAAAATCTATCATTTCTCTATGTCATGAAAGAATTAATATTAATAATGATGGTAATTTGCAAGTATATCAACTCCAGTAAAAATATAATAATACAGTGTTCTCTAACTTCTGCTGAGTCGTATAGCTGACTAAACTTTGCGACATCAATCACAACTTCACCAGTTACATCACTATGATGCTTTAGTCATAGTCGAGTACGTTGTCTTAGGAAGTGTTGCCTTGTTCTCGCTGTTTACACGGGTCAGGGTTCAGAAACGTGAACACATCAACATGGACGAAGTCAATACTGCATAACCTCTCGACGACGCACTACGGTGTTTGTTGGACAACTTCGTCCACTTGACCCCTGGGTAGTAGTACCAGGTGAGACGTCGGATCATGCTTGAGGAGGCGGGCTGAAGTAGAGTCACATAGACTCCGCCTTCAAATGAAAACATGTTGCAGTAGGAAAGGCTACTTGACACCCTAGTAAATTTAGTTTTCCCCAAAATCCTCACGCCCAATGCTCACACTGTATTGTCTCAAATGCTCTCACAGGACTTGTGAATGGCAAGGTGGACCGGTTTGTCTCAGGTGGGTCAAGTGTACGATGATGGCACCCTGCCCTGGTTCTCCTACACAGGTCACGTGTCAGGTCACAGAGTGCTGCTACATGGGGGTATGTGGCTCGGCATGTTTGGATGTGAATGAATGAATTAATCTTTGATGCAACCAACAAAATAAACAAAATCAAAACACAAGTATCATTTATCCATGACATATAACAAAAACATAAAAAGAAATAAAATTATAAGCGTACAATTTCAAAGCTAAAGTGCAATACCCTCGAATCGATGAAGCCGGGATACCGAACCCTGTTAGGTCGGGTGGGCTTACACTTAAGTGTAACGATGACTTTCACTGGCTGTAACGTTCAGGGCTGTTTGTGTGTGAATAAAGATAGGCGCACGCGAACCTATTCAACGCTCTTGCGCCTCGTGCGCAGCGCAACACACACGCCGAAACCACTTACGAATGCCTTGAGCTACGGACGCTTTGTGCACCGCATCCTCAATCCCCAGGCTGCCGCTGTACAAAATAATCCTAGAGTTACGACAGTTACGAGTTACGATCATCTTAGCACTACGACAGTTACGAGTTACGATCATCTTAGCGCTACGACAGTTACGAGTTACGATCATCTTAGCGCTACGACAGTTACGAGTTACGATCACCTTAGCCCTACGACAGTCACGAGTTACGATCATCTTAGCGTTACGACAGTTACGAGTTACGATCACCTTGGGGCTAAGATCGCTTTGTACAATGGCACGAAAGTCCTATTTCGATTTTGAATTAATGAGAGACAAAACATTTATGTCGAATCGCATACCTTGTGTCGATGATGGTTTGTCTAGAGATGAGACAATCTAATAATGTACTGTGTAGAATAAGACTGTCATAACTGAGTTACTTTTAACGACTTTTACTTACAACGACCCACAGACAATTTACATTTAGGTGGTACACTCTCCAAGGAGCTGAGAATGAAAAATCGAGTGAACAATAATTAGCTTACCGGTATCTATGTAAACGACAATATGACATCATAGGGGAAAAACACTTTCTTCACACACACGCACAAACACGCACACGTGTTTATAAGTGCAGTTATGGCGTACAGTTCAACGGTATTGATTAAGAAATACAAGTCGTTCTACCAGAGACCATATAATATTACGAGTATTATATGGTCTCTGGTTCTACCACCATGTATAGTGTCATAAAGTACACGTTCGCCCTAAACTATTATAGTTAAAGCACGAGTTCAGGGCGAAAGTGTGCTTTATTACACTAGAACGAACTACTGTATTTCTTTTCTAAGATGCCGTATTTAAAAATTTCTAAGCCTAATTTCGATTAATCTATGGCAGAAAACACACGACGGTGTCTGTGATCTAAATTAAGAATCCTCGCACAGGGCTAACTGACGCACTGTTCTTTTGACGTGTCAGCAGCCTACGTTAAGACAAACGATACTAGAAAGACAAATGATGAACAGTTTGGTGACGGTTTATGTTCGCTTAAATATCTTCTCTAGATTATTTTAATTACATATGTGAGTCTTAAACCATACACGACAATATCATCGTCTCATTTCTACTACCAACGAAAGTTTAGATCAGTAGATCTACATTCAGCTGAAGCTGACTAGTCATGCGACATTCTACGATTGCATTGTGGGGATGTAGACATTGCAAACATTACCAGGTCTCTATAAAATTTTGAGTCGAACTATGAGACATTTTATCCCTCGGAAAACATAAACGTAATGTTTCCTCCAGTGATGTTAGCTGTGTGATGCAAATGCAAACCAAGAAACGGGATGCGACGAAGCAGTTTACTGTGGGAGGCTGTACGAGGCTATGGCAACTGACGTCCATCGTGACGTTGGTTACATTGTGACGTAATGCAAAAAAGTTCGATTATGAGGGGGCAGACTGGAATGGCGCAGTGACGTCAACACATTGTGACGTAATGCAAAAAGTGCACATTTTAGTCTGATAAAGTATTGTCGGCGCCTTTGATCGTTCACCGAAGCATCTTAGAACTTTAATCAAAACGTTTTCCAACCTGTTTTACCGTTTTTAAGAAATACACATAAGGCCTCCAGGTACTGTACCGCTGTTAATTACTAAAATCTATTGCATATGTACATCGCCCAGGGTTTGTATATATTAATATCTAACAGCAACGTGATTGGTTAATGTTCACAATGCGGATACTCTCCGCCTGCCCTCCCATGTGCAGGTCAGGTTGATTCTGGGTACTTGCATAACGTTGTGTCGTCTTGACAACTGTCACATAACCCACAAGTAGGTGCACGTGACGTTGTGTGTCCTCTCAACGCCCTGCACCCTAAGTCCTGCTCGAACCGGATCTTGCTGAAGAGCGTGTGATCCTTGTAAAATGTGATCTCTGTACTTTGATTAGAGATTCCTGGAATCCTTATATTTTAAACACAGGCAACCTGAAACTCTCGTGTAACATCAGACGACCCACGGTGGCATGTGGTCTATAGGAAACCCAAGATATACAGGAAAACGCCCACAGTGAAAACGTGATTAATTCCCGGAGAGCGTAGGATTTCACAGGCTATTTTCATTATATATTTGTTTTTTATATGGTTTGTTCCATTAAAGGCCATTTCCTTTACATGGCTTATGTGAAACATGGATGCCACAACTGTGGGTTCTGTGGGTTCGAATCCCGTGTCTCCCAGAGTCAAGGTTTGTCAGCACCGTACCAATTGGTAGAGTCTATCAGTGGTAAACTTCGGAGACCTCAGTGGTTTCTTTCAGATTATCAAGGGCTATCACAAAAAGTTTAAAACACACACCAACCTTTAATTTCTTATTGAGTCTTCCTTGCGGTGGGGTAACCCAGTGGTTAATGGGTTCGCTTGTCACGCTGAAGACCCGGGTTGTTTTCCCCACATGAGATTAAATATGTGAAGCCCATTTCTGGTGCCCGTCCTGATATTCAATCAATACATTGTGATTATTTCTCAACATTTTTTTTATTATTATTATTATAATTATTTCTCAATATGCTTTTGGGTGAGTAAGTATGATACACATTTAAAAGCAATGATCAAATCATTGATCTCGAATACTCGCACAAAATCTGCCCAGCTAAGGACTGCAATAGACCTGCACATGTGTGAGTTCAGGCCAGTCCGTTCGCCTCTCTTCTTGTACGTATATACTATTTTTGTCCTCGGCATGAATCTTCAGAAATTTCAAAAATACTATGCCATCTACACCACAGCGTCGCATCCATTGCAATAAAGGAGTTGTCTATCCATAAAAGATGACTTGCTTGATAATGGTGTTGGCATCTACTCCCAAACGCCCCATGTGTTAACGAAAATGTGTCTATCCAGAAAAAAATCGTTCCTGTTAAATGGAGCCTCCAACTTTTATCCTAATGCAGTGTGGTAAACTTTAAATTGCCTGCACTGATTACAGTCGAATTACAATTGAATTCAAGTGAACGCTCGATGAAAAACAGACCGGATGTGCCTCGGTTCTACTTTGAGCGGGCAATGATGTACGTTTGTTTGTATGTGCATGTCATTGTGCGTCTCGAGTCATGACCACGTGTCCTGTGAGAACATATGTGCGATGTTTCAGATAAAATCATTGAATATCTGCTACTTGATGAATCAGTAACGATTATCTTCGCTTCGCGATTCCACCAGGACGCGTTCCATATTCCATCCCATGATGTTTCACGATACCCTGGGGACAATGTGGAAATAGCACGGGCATTCCTAAAGTAGTAGCGCCCCCAGCCTCCAGTGGTCATCTCTACCTAGGCCAGGAAGGTCCGACCTACATCACCACAGGCAATGTCAACATTGTTATCGGCGTGAATTTTCCGCTCAGTGTTAATTGTGATGAGCATCACACAGGTGGGGTATCTAGGTCATGGCGGTCAGCTATGATTCCTGGTGTAATGCGGTTCGTGGGCGGAAGTGACGATGGTACAAGATGCCATAATACTGACTATGCTAAGGTCAGCTGGTGGACTACATGTGATGTAGCGGGAACTGTTGGGAAACCACAAATATTGCAAAATTATTAACAAGTCTGGGGCTAGATTTTCGAAAAGCTCTCTTAGCCCTAAGATAGGCGTAAATTACTGTTAATGTATGGCAACTACGACGACTATCTTAGTGCTGAGAGAGCTTCGAAAATCTAGTCCCTGGTGCTTCTAACCTCAAAAACATCATATAAAACATGGATAAGACCAATAGGGACGTTAAGCCGTTCCCGGAACTGCATCTTCTCAATCAATATGACCAGAGACCATATAATAGATCTATTATATGGCCTCTGATATGACTGAATGATCTGAGATGCAAGGTCGTCAGAAGATAGTTCCTCAAGATCATATAATTACACTCCGAGGCAGAATACATCACCAGTGCCACACGGGTATCGTTTAGCCAGAGACCATATACACGCTATGTGGTCCCTGGTTAAGTTGGATGAAATGCCAATCTGGTGGTTAGATTCTAGGAGCTTGTAGATTGTGTGTAATCATCCCAACACTGCATATGTATACACCAGTCACTGACTACAATGTCCCACTCGATACAGCTGGAATATTTACTGAAGCGCGGCGTAAAAGAACACTCGCTCACCAGTGGTCTAGATAAGATGTGTATGTAGAGGAAATGCACCACTGACAGACAGAGTCTGAGTTGCTTAATCACCAATACACATGAGGACTTCAAGACCTGTGGCACGATGAGTGCGTAATCGAATGCTGGCACTATACACGTAAACGCTATTGTACATATATGTATAACGCACCAAAATGCTACCTGTCCTGCTTTGTATATTGACATTAATTTCAGTCAAAGCTTCTGAGCAATCAGTGAAAACATTTGGTGTGTAAAGAGATACAAGCGAGTAGTGTCAATTTCCAAGTCACGGCTCTGGTTTTCGGGGACAGTAAAGGGATGACCATGGTTGACTGTTGAACGATTCAGTGTATCGAGGAACAATGCGACGTCAATAAAACTTCCGTGTACACGTCACTGTTGTGCAGCTGAAGATTTCCACCTCACAGGTTGTGGTCTCTGTGTTACTCTACTTATCTACCGCCTACTGGGATTCATCCTTGCACCAAACGCTGATCACACCTGTACGGTAGAGTTTTTACCAGTGTTGAACTGATCAGCGCCCAAGGGGGTCTATCTGGAGGCAAAACTTGATGAAATCTTCTTCTACAGGACATTGTTAAAAGAGGAGTCGTTGGACAAAGTGCATTGAAATCAAGGAAGATTATATAGACGATAATGTATTACAAACCTGTTATTCTGAACTATTCTCTGTGTGATACTGATCCTGTAAATAGTTTATTCCCCTGGAAACACATTGTATATCTTACTTACCATATATACAGAAGCCGTTAAATGTTGGAACAGTTTGATGTCTTCGTTTGACATGTTAGGATTTTTCATTTTATCGAAAACCTCTTCAAGATTAAACATCACACCCTTATCTTTTAGTGAATAGTTACTACAGCGATGAAAGGGTGTGGATCATGACGATCATGTCTGATCTGTTTACCGAAATGAGTCATTGTTTGTCAAGAAGTCCGTCGAGCCTGTTGATTGGAATGCAACATATCCATGCTCCCAAACTTTATGTAAGTCATACTGACAATGGTCAGTGATCGAGTTGTTGAGCGAGAGGGAGTAGCTTTAGCATCACGAGTCATTAGTAATTAGTAATATCACACATCAAGAATGAGATTCACACAATGTTGCTCTCTCTATCTCTCTCTCTCTCTATGTGTGTGTGTCTGTGTGTCTGTGTCTGTGTGTGTGTGTGTGTGTCTGTGTGTGTGTGTCTGTGTCTGTGTCTGTGTGTCTGTGTCTGTGTGTGTTTGGGGCAGGGGGGGGGGTATGATTTCCCCTTATGGGTTGTAGAACCCAAACTTAAAATCACCACTCCGAACTGGTTGGTTAATTGTGACTCATTCGTACTGAATCACGCTTCGATAAAAAAAAGTTTAAATCCTTACAAAGAAGAGAGCTGAAAAGAGCTGAAAGCATTACAGTAATTTTCAGTCTCTTCTTCGGAGAGAGAATTTAAAATAGATCTCGATTTCCTTCATAGATAATATTTTTCTCATGTAAGTTTCATTTATCAGTTCACGTCTTGATATGTATGGGTAACATGAAAGGAAAGGGAAAACATAGAATTCGAAGAAATCGCATCTAAAAGAGGAACCCTAGATATTATTCAAGCACGTGTTTCTTCTTCGCTACTTAGACGAAAGGGAATAATACGCAATACTTGTTTAAAATCTCCATTGATATATATCTTTTAACTAATGTTTTCCAGTCCCCGTACTTACTGAATTCATTAGCTTTATGAACAGCTGGAATCAGGGTGGTGGATTATTGGGACAACGAGTCCAATGAATGAAAGACTTCCGATAAAAGATAATCCGGATTAGCTAGCCTACAAACATAGGAGTTTGTTTACACGCGTATTCAAGACATGAGCCGTCAATGTAAATTCAATGATTTTTGGAATGACACCAGGTGGTCGCGAAACTACGTCATCATGAGAGCGGTAGTCAGACATGCGCAGTGAGTACATTAGTTCTCGCAATGTGGCCGACATCCGACAGCGAGGACGGCCATCTGATCACCCACTCCAAACCAGAGGAAAACATATTTTGAAATTAATGGCTGTTGTTGATCAGTAGCAATGACCTATTTGTTCTTGAATGCAACAGCATGAAGTGAGGCATGAAATGAAAATGTTTCTATCTTTTATTTACTTTAAGCAGTGATTCGCTATCGCTACCTGTAGTACCTACATCGGATCAGGCCAAAACGGCACCATGTTAAACGGCACTACAACAGATTGACTAAAACAGCACTATAGTTTTGTGATGTCACATGTCGAAATAAACTGAGGGTATAACATACACTGATGCAACACCACAGTGGAATAACATACTATCAACCATTGACCTGTCTGTTATTTACATTGTTGTAAAGCAGGGGTATTTCCTTCAAACACACATGCATTTTCATCAAATGATATAACGTCAGGCCCGACATGTTTGTGATGACACGTTACACGATACACCCGGATACACCAAGCCAGCGTGACCCGACTTACGGCATGTCAGTGTGACTTTAATCCAAGCATACGTCATTGGCTGCTACCTCTTCCTGGTATCGTTTAACATGGCGAGATCACATGCTTGTGCTAAAATCAAATAAACCGTTAACCAACGCAGTCTAACTCGATACCTGAGATTTCTCATAATCTCAGTATGTCCACATGACAATCTTTTTGTCTGGTTCACCACTAAGTATCTCGATTCCTATCAGTGTCTGTCCTGTTGCGTGCCAGAAGTACTCATCATCAGCACCGAGCAATAATGGTCTAGACATGTTTTGACCTGGTGTCATCACTGATCTTGTTCGATCCTTTCAGGTAAACGAAACGTGTTTTCTCCAGGTGTGTATTTAGTAAATGGATTACGTTCAACTTGGAAAAGTGCGCTCATAATCAATGCCATTCAATGTACTCGTATGAAAATAAAAGCTCCTAGCCATACTTCAACCCACACACCACCATTCACTTTAAAACACTACACCCGAAAACCCTCATAATCAATGCTATTCAATGTACTCGTATTTTGGCAATGAAAATAAAAGCACTTAGACATACTTCAACCCACACACCGTCATTCACTTTAAAACACTACACCCGAAAACCCGGTGACATCTTGGATTTTCAGTAACCCTTTGGAACAAAATACATCATACTGCAGTTTTACCTCCAACGACCAATTGAATATGTCACGTGGAATAATCAAAACTGGCTAGAAACTATTATTTTTAGTACAAATATCACAATGCATTGATGCATTGGACAAGGTATGAACTATGGAAATATGAAGCCGAAACTACAATATTAACTATGCATAATTCTTAGAGAAAGAATAGGTAGAAGTTCTGTTGCAAAGGTAAGTTCTTTCCTTACGGTTACGTGAACGTTGTAGCGACACGGAAACATATTCTAATCCAACGTGTATTAGCATTTCAATGGCTACTACATATAAATCATACCCTTCGCTTCTTTGAGTTTCAGCTCAATAACTGTTATACAGTTGTTATGCTGATGTGTATTTTTAGAATCATAAAGTCATATAGCCACTTAATGTTTGATGGCGTCATTAGCGTAACAAACGCTGGACCATCAAACTGTACGTAATGGTTGTTGCCTTCAAACTTTCATGCATAAACAGCTGAATAGGCCCGGAGTAGAAACCTAACGATGAACACTCAACAATTGTTGGCACACCTACCTATAACGTCTTAACAAGTAGTGTTGTAAAGTAAATGGGTACATTTTCTGCAAACGTTTTGGGTCGAAAGAGATTGGCGCTTATGAATGCTTAACTTGATGTGTACTTTTTCTCAATCCCAAATTTGAAACAGGCAACTATTAAATAACTATTCAGTGAAATGTTTTTAAATTTAGACAGACTGTTAAGGGTATTCACAACCGAACTGTTTATAATGTCATGACAATGACGACATTATGTTGGGTCTCTGTTAACCTGTGTATACTATTAATGTATCTGACACATTGTGACAAAAACAACAGAATTTGGTTTGTGTCTCCTCTTGTCACAGCCATATGAACCCTAAGCCTTGAATCATACTTCGCAAGTGTGATGGGGCGTAAAGTAGCCTTTAACTGTGTACAGATTTACAACTCATGTCAAGTTCTTCCCCGACTGGTTTCCTTCTCAACAGCCTAGACAGCCCTCTACTCTGTGACCTATTGGATATAGATATAGAAGACTTTATCTGCTTTACCGTATGATATTTCGGGCATTCTTTGTGTATACTGAAGGAAAATATTATTCTGTACATGTCATTTACACGACGTAAATTGGAGTAGGACTTCATTTTGGTCACTGGTACGTTTTGCAATGAACCAGACATAAACTATACCTAAGAAATGTAAGTTCATATAAACATGCTGCATGACTTTATACCCTCTACGTTTTTCCATTATATAGTTTATACGAGCAAAATACAGACAAAAGTAACATTCTACACTGAGTTTACATAATCTGTTGAAGTGTACAGCGCCTTTTGTACTGCGTCAGCGAAATAGTTCTAGCATGAAAATTATGCAGATACTCACTAAAAATATTGTTACGAAGATACTGAGAAAATTACAAGTACCTTAGAAGTATAACATATCCTACTTAAAACGCTCACGTACACAGTGAAAGTAAATGTGGGCAGGTCGAATGTTGACAGCGATGTTGTGGACGGGTTGTTTATGTCTTGTTTGTTCACATGTTCACGACTCATAATACTAGAATTCAAGTCTGAGAGGAACGTGTGTTGACAGGATCAGGGACCCACACTTTATCATTAATTTGTCATTGCTTTAGACAAACAAATTTGATTTTCACTGGGACAGTAATATTTCCATGTTACATTACTTTATTTGTGCATTTTAATGTGGAATCATTTCATTATATGAAATGCCGCTATCCCACAGCACATAGCCTATTCTTCTCGGGTAAATGGTGAATCAAAATATGAAATCTAAAATAACAATCCTTCTTGCGTTAAAGTCGCATTAGTACATGGGAGTGCTTAGCCACCATGCACCACAATTGACATACTCTGCCTTGAGGTCGTGAGAACCGAATCTTGAACACAGCACAGCACATGGTTGTGTGCGCGTGCATATTCATAATCTTTTTGTGTTCATTTTTTTTTGTGGTCACCATTCAGAGAAGACCGGTCAATACAGTTGGCATACAATATCACACATGCAACATAACATATAAAACACCTACAACAGAGAACATAACATATTTCACACACACAGATATTAACATATGGCATATACAGCATACAACAGTACGTATATCGCATACAATATATCACACACATGCTGTAAAGCACAGCATACAACAGTACGTATATCGCATACAATATATCACATACATGCTGCAAAACACAGCATACAGAACAAAACAACACATCACACATAACAGAACATATGGAAAGTAACGATTGAAAAATAACTCACCACGTATAACATAACAAACAGACCATAAAATATATAAGATAGTATATGGATCAAAAAACGTAGCATGAAACAAAAATGACATAACCTATAACACATAGAAAATTACACATGCGACATACGTCACACATGCGTTTGATCATGGGAAGTGACTAATAATGAAATCTTTGAGAGACCAAATACGTCATATATATGACACACCAGTATGACATTGCTTGAGAATATCACACGGATAACACATCACTATGATGTTGTTTGAGAATATTACTCGTATGTTTGAGTCTATTACACGGATGACATATCAGTATGGCCTTGTTTGAGAATGTTACTCGAATGACATATCAGTATGGCCTTATTTGAGAATATTACTCACATGACACATCAGAATGGCCTTGTTTAAGAATATTACAATGATGACATATAGGTATGGTCTTCTTTATGAATATTACACGCATGACCCATCAGTGTGACCATGTTTTAGAATATGACTCGAATGATCAATTAGTATGGCATTGTTTGAGAATATTACACTGATGACACATCAGAATGGCCTTATTTAAGAATATTACACTGATGACACATCATTATGGCCTTGTATGAGAATATTATTAGCATGATACGTCAGTATGGCTTTGTTTGAGAATATTACCCAAATGGCATATCGGTATGGCCTTATTTGAGAATATTACTCCCATGATACGTCAGTATGGCCTTGTTTGAGAACATTACAGGGATGACACATCAGTATGACATTGTTTGAGAATATGACAGGGATGACACATCAGCATGACATTGTTTAAGAATATTACAGGGATGACACATCGGTATGGCCTTGTTTGAGAATATTACTCGCATGATACGTCAGTATGGCATTCTTTGAGGATAATACAGGGATGACACCTCAGTATGACATTGTTTCAGAATATTACTCGGATGACACATCAGAGTTGCCTTGTTTAAGAATATTTATTGTATCACACACATTGTACATCATTAAGACGCTGCATGTGAGGCCCTCATCCCCTTCTCACCCTAGTGTGCCACTAAAAGTTTACCTTCTCGTAATTGTAGTGGGATGACCACACACACATCTCTTTACAAGACTGGGAAAAAGTATTACCCCCGGGGCCTTTAAATCCCGATAGACGACTATTTATATTCAGCAGACAAAATTACTTTGAACATTTAGTGAGACATCCACTTACACTTTACTTAAGATAACATCTAAAGATGTCACGATAAAATTAATGAGACTACAACTACACCAGATATCACTCAGACGGGTTAAATACATACCTTTTACTAATGGATGACAACAAATCTGTAGTTATAAAAAGTGATTGGTTGCAGTTGCCCTGAAATCCACCAAATTGTGACGTAACGCCGCTGGCATGTGTATTGTGACCATTATTTTACCCATATTTATGCATGAGTGTCTGGCCAAACTATGTTTAGGTCTGCTAAGAAGTATTTACGACTGTCTACGTAAACTAGGGAAAATATACAAGTAGTAATTTCAGATAGCATGAACACTAAAGTGTCTGTTTAACATGAGAGGAACATCCGATTCTCTTTTAAACACTCGAGGAACACCCACGTGTCTACTTAGCATTGCCACCCATGAGTCTATGTAACATGGGAGGAACATCCGATTTTCTGCCTAAAATGGGAGGAACATCCACGTGTCTACTTAACATGGAAGAAGCACCCACGTGTCTCCTTAGCATTGGACGTACATCCGATTCCCTACTTAACATTGTGAGGAACATCTAATTGTCAACTTAGCATGGTGTCTACTAAACATGCACGGGACACCCAGATGTGTACCAAATATGGACGGAACACATAGATGTCTACCAAATATGGACAGAACACCCAGATGTGTACCAAACATGCACGGGACACCCAGATGTGTACCAAATATGGACGGAACACATAGATGTCTACCAAATATGGACAGAACACCCAGGTGTCTACTTAACATAGACGTAACACCCTGGTGTCTACTTAGCATGGGAGGAATTCCCGAGTTCCAATTAAGAGACAAAGATATTACTCACATACTTTTCATACATATATTTTCTAGATTGTAATCAGTTATAAGATATGCGGTATCGGGTGAATACTTCAAAATGCGTGATAGCTTGTTTGAGTTGGTTATAAAAAGTGCAAAATAAGCCAGTTCTGTAAATTCAGCCAACGTGTATTGTCTTGTCTGTAGAACAAGATGCATTTGCCTGACTAACCAACCGTGACTAATACCGGTAGAAGCTAGGACTGGGGCCACAGGCATTCTGTTTACCTTTTGACTCCTTTTGTACACAAATGTTGGTTCTAATCAAGATGAGAGGAACACCCAATGATCGTGCGACATCTGTATTTATTGCTTAAGACAGTGTATCCCGATCAACGCTAGTATTGAAGGCATGTATTTGTTGAAATTACAACACAACAAATTAAACATTTCAAATAGTTTTTATTTAAAAATAAGTTTAACAGTGTTATATTTTGTACAATAATCTCTTGACAAGGACATAAATTGTCAAACAGGACTGTATACATACTTTTCGCACAGCTACTTACATACTTATCTATACTGTAGATACACGTCTACTGTACATACCTAACACATCACTTCTATATTGGTATCAACATAACCTGTACACAAGCAAAACAAAGGGTAAATAAGTGAAACATCAGACTTCTACTTCCACACAAGACCTGCTCAAACAGGTTAAGAATCACCAGGTGTATAATTTTACAATAGCCAAACTGTCACAACTTGATATACTTAAGTAGTATGAAAACCTACATAAGCTTTAGCTGATTTTGAGTGGTAAATACCCTCAAAAGTCTCAGTTGCCAAGTGTTCAAGCCGAACTATTATATTTTGATCAAGTAGATTAATACACGCTATGTCCAGCATGTCACGAGCCACGGATGGCGGTATCAGGTGATCGAGGGTCAGCATACCTTGCCCATGTGATGGGAGGGGGAGGGGGTGGGGCACTATCAAAGCTACAGTCGATTCCGCTACCAAGGCTATGTGTACTAACAGGAAACATACTGCGGAAGACGGACACACGACGTTAGTAGTTCAACTGTGTGTACACTCGCACATTATGGACAAATCACTGTTAACTAAACTGCATGTTGTACTTTGTCATACTAAGACAAGAAACGATATGTTGCAACAACTAAATTCATTTTCTATAACCGGCTAACGTGAAACCTAGACAATATTTACCGCGTGTAATTGCACTACCCTCTGACGTGTACCTTCACCTATTTTCAAGATTTGACACGGACCATCAAGAGTTCAGTGAATATTCGTTAGTGCAACCTGGTCCAACGTACGGAATCGACTAATCCTTGGTGCTTATTATTCCACGAAATATCAAACTAGCAAATTGTTAATGATATCAAAAAGATGCTATTCTGTCAGTAATGACTCGTATTGTTCAAACACTCACAACCGAAAGTAGTTGTTAGGTGAGTTTTGTAAGACATATCATGACCTTTCCGAATTTTGTTGTCTATATCCCACACATAGCACCCATCGTGATCTGCTAGATGTTCTACATGTTCTACATTTACACAAGTAAGTACAACCAAAATCTCAGATGATACGAACAAAAGCTACATCCACGTTGTAAGCGTTAATGGTCAAATCAGCAATTAAAAGTTGCGATGTCGTCAATACAAAGAGGTTTCCATAATGAATAATCTCATTAGATGTATAGTTCATGACAACATCTTACTAGATACTATAGATATTTTGTCTCATGTGCAAAACACAAGGAACTAAAGTGCATATTTACAAGACAAGGAACACTACTGGTCAGCCTGACGAGGAAAACATGGGAGACGGTTGGCTATACAGTTATTCCCACGGGCATGCTTTTGCTTTACACAACACTCTAGTATATGACGAGCTTGAAACACAATCAGTAGCGGATTATGCACGTTTGAAAGACATGGGCATATGTTGAGCTGATGATCAACGGATATGACGGTGAAATGACGGTAGCAAGTAAGAGTGTCCTGCCTTGTGTGTGGTGAGGTTAGGTCACTGATCTTGGTTCCGGAGGATGCCTGATTTTACCGTATTATAGCAGGTATCAGCAGGAATACAGTGGCTGGCATGGTGGTTGAAATCCCGTTCTGAAATTCTGAGAAGGAAGAGGGGAATAGGTGCAGTACACCAGCAGAGATCGTGACCTTGACCTCGACATCGACGTAGAGTGGATACTAGGGGGCAAATTTGCAAAATCACAACTTTCTCTACCTGTGAGCGGGTACTCGATAATGCGAAAATGACTTTCCGTCTTTTGTGAATCTCATAAGAGCAATATTCACTGATAGGATCCTCTCAGACGAAAAACGTTCCTGTACTCGTATAACTGAATTAAAGGGTCTTGAGATGAACCAGATGGAGTCATAGTATGAAGGAAAGCAGAGGTTTGCAATACGAATGTTCGCAGATATTCAGCTAGTGTTGGAGTGTACGGACTGGCTGCATTCAGCTCCAACATCACTGGATGACGTACTGTCAGTGTCACGGGTCTGAATACAGGTGCTTTCATTACCTGAGTCATGCGACAACTGCCGGCTCAACCGTCCAATGTCTACTGTCACACTAGAAGAAACCTGCTTCTCATTTAAGTCATTGTCTCTGTCCTCCTTTGCAGACGAACATGTAGACTTCCGGTCTTCACCGGAAATGATATTACCCTGTTCATCCTCAATGTTTATCTGGACGTCCGCCTGGGGCGTGTCAGGTCTGGACTCGTCTTCCTCTGTAATGCTGCTCCGTCCTGAGAAAAGGGGATTAATTTTCATCTTTTCATCACCTGAACTGAAACCCTTGTTGGAATACCAGGACGTGCCATAAAAACTGCCTCTTCTCTGCTGATCTCCAAACACGCTGGTTCTCCTGTCTCCCCCAGGGTACAAACTACCGCGTCTGTCTCTACCTTGGAACAGGCTTCCTCTCCGCTCTTCTGTGAAGAAGATGCTTTCCTTTCGATCCTGCAAAGGTCACCCACACATCAATTAGAAATGTGGCATTCAATATACTACACACTGGCCTTCTCAAGGATCCAAAATAGTTTTTTTACCAACTATCTCTCTCGTAAAACACGTTCCAAACCTACTTAACGGGAGGTATGTAAAAGCACCCAAAAAGACAAACCGTTTATAGCTGTTTAAAACATGCACTGTTTATGATTTTTATATACATCCTTGTATAAGGTCCATTGTCCGTTATTCAGCTAATTCTAATTTACGAAGATGTCATAATATTTTTTTAGTTATCTTTCTAGGAGTATTTTTGGAGATTGATCATAATACGTCAGCTCACCTTGACAGGCACAAAGGCTGCAAAATCCCCTCTGTCGTCCTCAATACCAGCATCGACGCCCATTACCTCGGCCATCTTCTTTGGGAAGACATGGTCCAAGAACACAATCAGGAGACCAATGACGAAAGTCGAAACTCCTTAAACAGAGGATGTGGTGTTTGAAAGATCAGATGTAGAAGTTGCTAGCTCAAGTTATTATCTTACCATCCCCGTCGCAAACCCTGCAGTAGGGCGTATTTGGGAATATATTACCAGCATGACCTATATGCAATTCAAAAGATCACATTTCACAACAGAAACCGGTTTCATTCCTCAAGAAAAAGAAAACAGACGATGCTGACACCCAACAGATATACAACCTTCCTCTTGTACATAGTCTTATATGAAGGACAACGGTCGTGTTCTCACCTGTGACAAGGATGAGCCAGAACGACCAGCCATAGTGTGTTCTAAGAATGTGCTCGCCATATGATATCATGAGAGAGTTCCGGGGCTGGCAGACATGATACACCACACAGGTCAAGGACATAGAGAATCCCGTCAGGGTGAACGTGTAGCCCCCGTAGCAGATGACACTGAACAAGAGTATATTGGTCACGATCCAGAATGCAAAAGATGTCCTGTAAAGATAAAGAAGACAACAGTGATAAAATAGTTGTGGAATCCGCGCTGGCTGAAGGAGAAGACGGCTTACTTTGTTAGTTGGCGATGAGGTTCCTGACAGTCGTGTGAGTTCGAACCCCGATGAGACTCAACCAAATAAGAGCATAAGAATCGGTACTTCTTTTAGAGAGTGTAATATCAAATATGTGACATTTGACCTCTTTCTACATGGCACACGGTATCCTCACTGTTTCTGTGTATCTTTTCATGTAACTTTCAAACCTAAATGCCTGCATTGCTTTAATTTATTGTTTATTCAATTACCGATTCTGTACATAGTACATTGTTTCTAAATTTGACAGAGGTGCTCCTGATACAAACGTTATAGTGCATGGATCATCAATTGTAGTCGAATAAGGCAAATATTCAAATCAAGAGAAACAGCAAATGAAAACAAACAGAATGCGGTTTAAGGTGGGGTGAGGTGAGGTGAGGTGAGGTAAGGTGAGGTAAGGTGAGGTAAGGTGAGGTGAAATGGGGCTTAACATTGTACATATGATTATTTCGTTCTATGATGACATGCATGCGAGGGTATGTGTGGTTGCTTGTACTAGCCAAGACACAGACTGCTTTTATAGCGTTAGCTCACTAAGATACCATGCTGCAGTTAGGCATGAAAATGTACTGACTCTGAGCCTTCCAGTCCTTCGTGTACCCATTGATGCCGTGCGCCAGGTGTCTTGGTTATGGTTTTATCATATGGTTTCATCAAATATCAAAACATATTCTCTACCGCAAAGAAACGTAAGTTTCGGAAAAGTAAAATCTCATAAAAGCAAGCGTTCATGTTTATGTATTTATGAGATGCGGTTCTTTTGCTGATCAGTATATTTTGGAAACACTTTATATTACGTTTTTATAGCGTTCAACTTAGGATGAAAGAATAGGATACCTGAAGAAATATCAAGGCAAGGTCATTGTCCACGTGAAGGTCAAGCGACCACATGACAAGCCTAGCTGTCAGTAGTGATAGGCATCGCCTATGTTCACTCACCTGTTCAAGCGAGAACATAAACCCTTTACTTTCAAAGTTATTTTCACCGAACTGCCAGTGGCCATAGAAAGCAATATCACCGACACGTCACAATCTTAAATTGTCGATACCCTGCCTGGGGATAACACTTTTTGAGACAGGGCCTCATTAACTGTAAGGCGATAGTCATTGAGACAGCTTCTGATAGGCAGAATGTCACAAATATAACAAAGGCGTACTGGTGCACAACCTCTCAGAAGTTAAACTTAGGTTGGTCAGCAGGGGGCTTTAGGTATTACGGTACCAGACAATGGCCCTTGAAAACGTATGCTTCATGTCCAAAACCCTATCTCATGGCATTATATATGCACACATACTGACATATGTGTTACAGGTTTTTAACTATATTTACGTCATTATGTGTTTTCTCATCGTTGATATTCACTAAATTACTCTCTGTCATGTTTTGATAACTTACCAAAGCAGGGCGCATGCGAAAGCCCCGGATGTATGAAACGCCTTCCCCCACCGCAGTCCACCAGCGTCGGCACAGAGGTGTTCTACCACCCTCAAGATAGGGTCAGGGAGACCACGTCCTATGAAGTCATGGAAGGCGTCAGCTTCATGACCATCTGAAACAAGGAACATCCCAACATCACTCAGAGCTAATACCTTACATGTAGTTAGTGAGGGAACATTCCAATAAAACCTACAGCTGGCAAGGAACATTCCAATGTGACCTACACCTAGTAAGGGAACATTCCCATATGACCTACAGCTGGCAAGGGAACACTCCAATATGACATACAGCTGGCAAGGGAACATTCCAATATGACATACAGCTGGCAAGGGAACATTCCAATATGACTTACAGCTGGCAAGGGAACATTCCAGCACGACCTACAGCTGGCAAGGGAACATTCCAATATGAACTATAGCTGGCAAGGGAACATTCCAATATGACCTACAGCTGGCAAGGGAACATTCCCATATGACCTATAGCTGGCAGGGGAACATTCCAATATGACCTACAGCTGGCAAGGGAACATTCCAATATGACTTACAGCTGACAAGGGAACATTCCAGCACGACCTACAGCTGGCAAGGGAACATTCCAACATGACCTACAGCTGGCAAAAGAACCTTCCAAAATGGCCTGCATGTCATGTTTGTTTTCCTATGATTTGAGACTGAAATGTTGACAATTACAATCACATATATTTCCTTCACAAAGTTAATATTACCAGGTAAAACGTACATTCCACGCCATATTCGAGCGGATCCCAGCAACAAACAGTCACTCATAGATCTCATCATTCACAGATTAACATAGCATTACTTTCATTGTTCTAAATGCTATTATCGTCTTGCAAAGTATGATCTATTATGAAGTGTTATGTATCTTTAACAACAGAAAACAAGTACCTATAGAATACACACTTGACTGAAGGAGCAACGAACCGTAATGTAATTACCAGAGAAGCTGTTAATGAAGTACATAGTCCCATTAAGCCATCCGGATATGTCTGTTATGATAGATCTCAATATAATGTACATAAAAGAGTCGGTGGGGTTAGGGGTGGGGTTTAACCCTGCCCACATAAACCTCGCTCTGAGTTATTGTCTGCTTGTACCCACTGACACGGTAATAGGGTACATAAATAGTCTAGTGACACACTGTATGGATGTGCGGCTCGACCTTAATGTTCCATCCGATGTCTGGTGTGTGAAACCCTAGTACATGCTTTTAGGTGGCGTGGATTTGTTACAAAATCTCCTTCATATTTCTATAGGGTCATCGAACTGTAAAGACTCTCCACATACAATATTGTAACTGTAATTTGGTGTTTTGCATTTTCGGACTCGTTTCATTTGGTGTCTGCTTACTAAGAATTATAGTAATTAGGGAGTATGTAGATTATATGAATGTATCCTGTACACTGCAGGAAGTTGTTAATGGTCACGTGATTTCATCTCTGTCCAGGACCGTGATCACGTTACAGTCAGCAGTACAGTACGTATCTGTAATCACTGCCGAGATGATGAAGGTACATTCTAAACAGGAAACGTATGGGAGATACCCGAATGAAAATAGTAGCACGACAGCATGCAATATGAACAGAAGCATTTAAGTACATAGATATTGCTTATATGACATCTTTAATTTGGCAGGTTAAGATGAGAAGGTACTCACAGTCGCTCCACGGGAGAGCCTCTGAGTAGGCCACGTGACCACTATGAGGGGAACCTCCGAATTTACCTGGAAACAAAACAAACGCCCTGAAGTCAACTAAACTCGGGAAGTAGGAGAGCTATTTTGCTAACTAAAAAATCTGTGTTTAATTTCAGATATGGACATTCGGTCACAAAGAAACAATGATATACAATGTATAAGAACCTTGTCACAGAAATACAAGCACAGAAGCACTCACAGAAGTGTAGAAATACCATCAAAGAAACGCCATCGCCATAAACATCACATAAAACCGCTATCGGGTAGACAAAGTCAAAGAAGAAACGATGCCATCATGAAGCGTCTCGAGGTCTTACCTATAAGGGTCACATTGGCCCCGTGGAGGGCAACGTGGACACCCACCACCCCTCGGAAATGCTGGGGGGAGCGGTACACGTATGGCGTGGTCACCTCCACCGTCCCTGTCTGCCAGCTGTGGCTGTAGGCGCCCACTAGAAAGAACACCCGCAATTCATATATATATTCATTGGTATATCACAGCAATATTTCAATTAATATTTTATCTTCCTTGCCAAAACGAAAAATTTTGACATGCTGTATACAATAATGATAATCTATACATAGCATGTCAATATATTTGTTTAAAGTTGTACAACTCACTCACTCACTCACTCATCCACTCTGCCATCCACAACAGAAGCAGCTATCTTGAAAAAATAATATATTCATTTTTATAATAAAAAACTATTGTTTATTAGCCTAATTTGTAGTATTATATTCGAAAATAGCGCAAAAGATTGTGTCAAGAATTTTCTGAAATATATTTCACATGACCAAAGGGCCCATGGATTATGAAATGGTTACTTTGAAGGAATGATGATGTTTATCTAAGCTTCTCTTGGTTAGCCTTTGCATCAGGTCTTTTATCTTTATACGCATTGTGACTTTCAAAGCACATAAAAAACTAACATCCCATAAAACTATTTCTCGAGCAAGAAAAACATAACTGTCTTCCTAATTCATAATACATAGAATAAGTCCAGAGGAAGATGAACAAAACAGCGGCCATGTCAGCACGATGCAGTAATCCCCAACTTGAAACATGTTTCTTTGACAGAATATTTTAAGAGACGTAAGACCTACCTGTTTAGGTGTTATTTAGATAATTTCATCCCATCGTTATTTGATGCGAAACCAAATATTACATACAACCTAAAAGGTATACAATGGAGAATATGTCCCCGAAATTGCAATTCGAATACAGTGCACTCGAATGAACTTTAGTTCTTAAAGTCTTCATTAAACAAGAATTTCTATGTTATTTTGCTCGGAATTAGTGATTGAGTAATAATTTGCTGGTGACATTAAGGTATCACTACTTAAGGCATGCGGCAATGTTTCTGTGCGAATAATTAGAGAGAATATTAGTAATTGTTACCTTTGTCACAATAAAACAGTTAATCATTATTGAAGGGTAATGACATGTCAAGAAATGTCGAGAGGTGCAACCATTACACCCACCCCAGTCCCCCGCGTCCCCCCTTGACAGGCTTGATAGAGAGTGATGACAAGACGTGATCACAAAACTGTTTCCACTAATATGAACACATAAAACACTGTCTGTGAACTTAAGGACCTCTGTAAAACAAACGATTGCGTCAAACTCATCCATCATTACAGTAAACCTAGACATTCATGATATTCCAAATTAAAACATAATGAAATGATTATGAAATAACACTTATTTCTAGAACTAATTGATATTTTAGGAATGTGTTAATTATATTCAAGTTGTCATTGCGTGCAACATGCAAGTATAATTATACAAAACCATCTTGAGCACGAGGGAAGCAAACATTCTAACATCAAACTAAAAATAAGGGGTTTGCTTTTATACGACATACCATTATATGATAGTTTACTCTCATATTAGCAGATGTTTTCTTAACAAAGTAATTGATGAACAATATTTTAAAGGACCGTGTCAAATGTTTCGAAATAAAAGGAACTATTGTCTGTGAAAACGTGATTCAAATCACATACAACTTCCTATAGCTGTCATTCAAGATGGCAGAACAACATCGTGCCAGACGACATCACTTCTGCACATGGAGGTCAAATGTCACGCGTGACGAAGACAGCTTGACGGATTTATGTGTTGAAATCACATTGTGGCATTAAGTCGTTAGGTACCACAAACCGAACTGGACATGAGTCGTTATTAACTGTCACACATAAATACTAGTATTGTATAGAATATTGTGATATGATCATTTAAATTCTTCCAATGGTAGGTGATTATTTGTAATCTATACTCGATGGCAAAATTAGAATAGAATGAAACCCATAATTTCGCTGGCCTAAATTCAATGGCCAGTATATTTCCCAGCGTGTTTGTTACCATGGATAATGCTTCAATACTGCATCACACTCTCCATTTACATAATTGTTCTTTGTGTCTAGGCAGAGTGGTGAGTTTATGATTCAACGCACACTAAATCTTTCAGTTAAAGTATCGATTAGTTGCAAATGATTATCTCTATAAAACGGACAATAAAGTGCCATCAAACTTTACCACAGAGCATTTCAACCTTTAGTGGGGTAACTGTTCTAATCTCGTATATGGTAGCTTTCCTTTGAGTGGTCTTCTCACAGTTTTATATACAGCAAACACAGACTTATGGCATATACAGAACAAAAATAGTTAGGGATATATGTAAATTTTGAAGTTATGAATAATGATCTGTTTATTCATTGACTCACTGATGAAATATCAATCATAAAAATACCAATATCTTAATATAATATAATGATACATAACCAATAACGTATTTGTCCGTTATAGAAAAAGTGTTTCCACAGTTGATCATTTTATGCAATAAGATCATTCTAAAGATATTCAGCTGACATATTGTAATGAGTTCCCTCATCTCGATATTCTATTTTATGACTTAATGTCAAGTAAATGTCCTGCTTACCTAATATGATAGAACCGACAGCAAGTCCGTAAATTGCTCGCAATGCTGTCATCCATCTCTGCAAGAAAATGTTACATTTTATGCCAGTGAAGAAGAAACCGCATCACAACAACACAAAGAACACTAGTTGGCCAACACAAATCAGTGCCAAAGAGCATTAACTGTTTTACAGCGGATGAATAAACGTTACAACTTTTATCACGTTTACTCACATCTTTGCCTCTGATTCCAAGAGATGCAATCAGTGTTGCCACGGAAACCAGAACACAGAAGTACGTGACTGCTGCCAGGGGGACGTCGACAGTCGCTGCGGTGGGGTTGTCAGCGTACCACGAGAAGCCATGCCTGTTTCTAAACGCGCCAAACCAGGCCATCCTGAAACAAAGACTCACTGGATTAACACCACTGAAGGTAAGTGACCTGTCAATAACCCTGATTGCGTCACCTCTGTCCACCAACCAGACATGGTTGCACAGATGGTCAGGCAAGACAACATTGATGTAACTCGTGTGATACAACAACACTCTTGTACGTAGTGTCAGACAAGACTAGTTGTACACAGTAGTCAGACATGAAATGTCGTGGATATACAAGGCAGTCAAGGTCATCATGAAGTCTATACAAGAGTCAGACAAGGGAAGCACGAAGATACCTTCTTCAAGAACAGACATATTAATCATTGCGTCACCTGGAAATAAGCGTTGGACTCGGGAACTTTCATTCACGAATACAAAAGTCAGACATGGTGACCCTGCATACGCATGAAACTTTGAAGACATCCGTGAGCCAGAGCTCCAGTGGGCTTACTTCTACAGAAGTACTACTGTGGCTCACCTTGGTGTGAAGTTGTAGAACTGTCGGATATCTTTGGATATACCCCGAAATGTGTTTTGTGGTGTACGTGTCAGAAGGTAATGAACTCCGCAAACATTTCATTTCAGTATTATCACTCAACGCATCAGTTGATTCATTGAAAAGAGTTGGGAACAGCCCTGGTAGTGAGACACGTCACATGTGCATCACGTGCTAGGCTTGACCCATTAACCTAGACCCACTTCGGATGGCTGAGTGTCATTACTGGTGACTATTGGAACAGGTGTCCTCCTATTATACTGCAATCTTAGTGAACGTACATCATAACTATTGGCTCATGGCGGTGAACCTACAAGCCAAAAAATTGCTAAATTCAACGTAACTTTCACGTTACATACATCCGACTCATTTAGCCAGACACGATCTACCTTTGACAATGGTTCAATCTAAAATGTAACACCCGACCACTCAGACCGTCCCACATATATCAACGTATGCATACCGACAAAAAATATGTATTGGAAAGTTTATGTGTCAGATAAAGACTTGAGTGGTGAATAGCAATAAGTATGGTCACCAAGACCCTGTTTGACGTCAGATATCTACTAGACAAAGTACCTCGTGTATACAACCCCAGCACGACTGAAGACGTCAACAGACTGAACACCAAGTGTTCACCTGCAGGTGTAGCAAAAGAATGCATTCTGGCATGAGTTGCACAGTCTGAATAAGAGGGAAATGTCACAATGTTAACATAAGTTACCTGCGCTTTCCCTTCGCCCCGGGCAGCGAAACCAGAAGTTGCTACAGCTGCGACTTTTCTGGTGAGGAAAGTCCCCAATCAGATCAACTCAGCTTGCACCCATGACGTAAGTCTGCGTCAAAATGCTTCGTTTGTAAGCAGATTGCCCTATGATTAAGCAAACGCAGGTTGTAAAGAAGGCAATGAATGTGGTCCGCGTTTGCCCAGCGATTACCGTATTTACTGACGTTTATTTAACAGGTGGGATTGGGACACATGTTTACCAATTTCCAGCACGTTTGTATCAGCTCAGTCGTGGCTTTCTCCAGAAGGCCTAAGTGATTATCATGAGACGTGCCCCTCCTGTCTGAGAGTTCATACAGACAAACAGGGAGCCAACCTCTAAATAATGTGACGTTATTGATGACATCCACGCAGGGTTACCTGTACTGCCGACTGTGAACGTCAATCAGAACGTTCACGGTCACTTGAGGTCATGACCATTATGGAAAGAGAAACTGACATATCACACGCTGGACAACTGAAACCATGTAGCGGAAATGACCCAGAATTTTTATGTCTGATGTTCACATTGTCTCCAGTGATGTAACTAAGAGAGCATAAACTTATTTCACCAAACTGTGTTCGTGGTTGTTTGTACAGCATAAGTAGGTAAAGGCGATGAGAGTCAGGTACGTCACCCTGTTTTGTTTCTAGTGAGGGATCATGCCTGGCTATTCAAGTCAGTTGACGATTCCTACAGATTAGTCTTTCAAAATCTTTCAATCAATATTTCGTTAAAGCAAAATTTAAATAGATCATCGTATTTCAAAGAGTCTTTGCTATATACTTTTAAATGCCCGTTATCCTAGTATCTCATATAGTGCTATGTGCGTGTATTCACGTAGAAATGTATCTGATGTTTCTAATCTGAACACTAAACGTGTGGAAACCGTGCTTCCATTTCTGTGATGCTATTTTGTTATGAACTGTGTAATACGTGATACCGGAGCCAAGGAGCCGTGAGACAGTGTTGACAAGTGTTAAACTTGTAGCACTGTAGGCCAACCAGTGTTTGTTTTTGATCAGTAAAAACAATGTCTGACATTGAACTTGGATGTGTGACAGCCGCTAACTAGTCCGAACCAGGTGGCCGACAAGCCCTTCTTGACTTTGGTCAGCTACATATCAGGAGGGCTGCCTCGAGAACGGGCGTCAGCATATATCTATTCTTGTTTTGTCAACATATATGATTTTTAACCAGATAAATACAACGCATGTGTTTGTCTGATACACATTAAGTAGCTATATCAGTTATAAACATCCTGCACATTTAAGGGATGTGTATGCTGTGCTACTTCAGCTCTGAAATAGCATACTGGTACCCTGTGGCTAATATTTTCAATGTGCACTAACCATCATTCAAGATTTTTTCCAACTGAAATCGGTCTTTTAGCACTAAGATCATTCAATATTACTTTCTATTTTAATATATGAATGATTTAAATATGGACAATATTGCCCAGCCTAAAATATTTGTTGACGCGTCACGGTATTACGGATTTCTGGGCCAATCTGGACAAACATTCGTTAAGCAAGCAATGTGTAACCAGTTAGTGTTTCGAAGACGTAAAATAACTCGCAGTGCAAAGGTATTTATGCTAAATTCAGCTGAAGAAAACTTCGTCATGGGATGCCTCTAACTGTGCACATAAAACTCAACGAATCGAAAATCATAATTCATACTTTCTCGGGATGCCAACTTTTGTATTCAGTGTTCAGGAAAACTGCGCTATGCAAGCCGATAAATATACTAGGTATCTGTATTATGTCATGTAACATGACAATAACCTCCATCTGAGTCTCCGGAACGTTGGACTGTGGTTGGTCTAGCCTACTTTCCGACGTTTGTATAGGTAGGCCTCACACAAGCTGTTGTGTAGTTGGACTTGACATTGGCTGGAAATACCTGTGTAATTTGGCTTAGTGAATGTCGGTCGTATAAACCACACCACAAAGTGTGGCAGTCCTGACTCCGTATACCCTCGGCGCCTTCATGGGCTGGTTGAAAGAGATACACAGAGGATAGACGTACAGGAATGCGTCCATGTTGAACATAGAGGATGAATATATAGGACGATCAGGTGAATAGGATAATAGAGGATGGACATAGATAAATACCGAGGAGGAATACAAAAGAGAAAGGTGATGAACACAGAGGAACACTGGGTATGGAGAAACACGGAAAGACACAAGAAGGAACATAAAGGAGGAACGCGAAGGGTACTGGGCAACACAAAGGAGGGACATAGTGAAACACAATAGAGGAACACGGAGGAGCACACGAATATAAAGAGACTTGGAGGAAAATGGAGAACGCAGAGGAACATGCATGAAATATAGAGAAACATATTTGAACATCGAGGATTATGGGAGGACCTGTAAGGGAACTTATGGGAAATCGCTCCGAAGTTTACGGAGAGGGACATACGGAAAAATATACAATGGCATGGGTACAAATAAGAATGCCAATAACACAAGTAAAATGCGTGTTGACACAGGAACACTCTGAAGCAGTGATGAGCATGGAGAACGCTGAATACAGTTCATGAATCATACATGGTTTGATGATACAAAATAGGTTATTTATGCATTCACATAATTGACCTGCCTCTGTTATGAACCTTCTTACACGTGTGCTAAGGACAAACTAACACTGACCAAGATTGAACTTAAATCATCACTCCTTTCCAAACTTGAAGGTAGTCCTTGCATCTGTCAAGGCATGCTTATTGGCGGTCAATTCAATACATTTAATATGGTGTTTGTCATTTTCTTGTTTGTCGAAATCGTGTTGATTTCGGAGTCTTTTCCCTTATTAACCAACATGGCAAATCTTCGGAAAACATCTAAACCAATAACACACTGTTAAAGTAACATAAAGGGAGAGAAAGGCTTCTCATTGTTATTTAAGAACAAGGAAGCACTACCTGTATGTAAACAACAGCAATAAACAACAAGAGAGACACTGTCCTAATTAACAAACACAACTTGTTTCAGCGACACAGTACACAAACACAAGAAAATCAACAGATAGTGGTATTTCTTGCGCAAGAACGCACTTCGATTTTCCTCGTTCGCCAGCGTGGTTCCTACCTGCCCATTGTACACGGTAAGGGGGTGAGGTCCACTGTTCTACCTTGCCACGCCCTCAAGTCCTGTCACTGAACAGTGACACTGACGTTACACAGCTCCTCCCGCCGGCATGGTCGGACACCCGACTGATCGGGCACTAACATACTGGTCGAACTCATCGTCATTACACACCTATCCATATTAATGCGTTCTACTGTCATAAAACGAAGTGAAATGAACTGCAAGACGTCTCGTGAATCACGGGGAGACGGGCCTATAAAGCCCTCCAGCCTGGCACATTAGCACGTTAATATCAAAAATCCTTTGTCAATCATAGACACCTGGTTTTGACACATGCGTTACATCTGATGATATGTGTAAATACTGTGAATCCAAAATATATTTCACAAAACATATTGGACTATCCATTCATCTGTTAATCAAATGCAGTTTATAAGGACATACATATACTGGCTATACACATTGAAACTACGAAAGTTCAGACATCCTTCTTTACGAATATCTCTTACGTGTATACCCAGGACGTTACAACCGTTTGTAACTCGTTCTTATTTTTGTCTAATCCTATAGCTAAAATTTGCCCCTTCAAATGACAATCTGCGTTTGGTGTATCTAACACTACACATAAGGACAGAAAACACTCACCTGATCTAACTACCTGTGTTTAAAAACCCAGGGACCGATATGAATGAAAAACATGAGGACCTTCAGTTCATATTTCCAAGTGATTGCATATTCCTTTCTAGTTAGATATGCGATTTTGTTGTTATAGAGTGGGTTCGGGCGTCATAGGAAATGTATGAATAATAAAAACACTCCCCTAGCAGGGCGTTTATCGGGGCCGTTATGAAATAAGACCCTTTTAGGGATCGGTGAATGAAGGCGTTAGGGTCACGGGATCGAGGGTAATCCTTATTTAACATAGGGACATACAGCCTTAATCTTTCAGCCACTAAAACAGGATGGAGCTAATAAAACGTTGGCAATCATTGGGATGACATTTGACCTCTGTATTGACCATCTCACACCGGTACTGAACTATTAGCCATCCACGTTGTTGCCTCTCTGTGCGACGTAGGAACTGTACCCGCGATAACAAATAGTTATAGACCTTACACATTCACCATTATTTTGTTACTATTTAGTTTATGCGTGTTTACTCGGGTTCTCGAGCAGAGCAGGAACCAGCCTAAACTATGGACGCCCATGTAATGTTGTTTGACCTTGGCAAACTAACGTCATGACCTTGACGACAAACACTGACGTGACACTAAGCAGATCTTTAAATTGATTTAAAACAAGAGGAAACAATGAGCTGACGGCAACTCCCAACATAGGCATGACGTCCATATCTTCAGTTACATGCCACAGTTCCGAGTCAGGACTGTGAGACTGTGTTATAATAGACACTGATACAAACTGAAAGGGGGAATCACATGGTATGAAGCTTCTCCTGTTCGCGACTGAGCTAATGGTTGTTCACATTCTACACTTCTACCTAACTACCAGTATCACCTGTAAGTGAGAGAATTTAGTTTTACTCAGCGTTGCAATATTCAATCGATGTCACGACTGGGGACACCAGAAATGGACTTTACACATTGTACCATGTGGGGAATCGAACCCGGCTGTTGGGCGTGACGAGCGAACGCTTTAGGCACTAGCATGCCCCACCGCCCAACTTGTAAGAATGGATGAGTTTGGTCTAACACTGCTTTGAACCGAGTTCCATGTATATCAGACAATGTCTGTTTGTAAAGGTCGAAGCGATGACTGACCACGCTAGTGACCCAGGAGTGTTGCCAACATACCCATCATAATCATACGTGCCATCAGAGCTGTATAGTCCTTTATGGCTGTGGTACTTCTTGTCGCACGATTGACCCTATTTATTGAAAACCAAATACAGTGATCATGACCAATTCGACCTAGAAATGTTAATAGTAATGCTCGTGGGTAGTCAGTCTTGGAAAATATAGAAACATAGGTGTTCATTTGTGGGCTGCTTGAGAAATATATGTTATAGGGTTAAAGACCTCATCAATGGCAGAAATGACTCACCATCTTGACATCGCCTTGCATCCTACATAGACTGTTATCAAGATCACACCCAAATCAAGACACGTTACATGGGATGTACAGACCTGCTACCGAACCGATAACGCCACTATATAATCGTAAAGATGTTGATCCATGAGAGATTTATATATATTATGGCAAGACAAAAAGCTGTTTACAATTTTTTTCAAATTTTTATATTTATTTATTTATTTATTTATTTATTTATTTATTTATTTATTTATTTATTTATTTATTTATTTTTGTCAATGGGAACAATTACATTGTTTTGTGCAAACCACTGGTCATGGGTGCTAGGGGCATGATACGCTTACCTTTCCACAAGTTCCCGGTATCCTCATTATTTGAAAGTGATTTTAAACATTTACCAATGACATATTTGACCGCACAATATGCCTTTAGTAAATATTTTCTGTTGTTATGGAAAAGGAATGTTTCGTTTTTATTTACATATTCAGCATACTTCTTGTCACTCATTGCCAGTAGGACCTAGCTAAAGGTGGTCGTTAGTGAAGTCTCAACGTGAGGAAGGATTCCTGTTTCCTGGATCCCGGTCAAGCTGTTACAAGGTTACAAGCAGGATTCTCACCACGTGCAATTACATTGTAACGTACGAGTTTATATATTTCTGGGCCAGGTTGGTGTTGCGAGGTGGTCAAGCACTTGCAGGCATATATACAAAAATTTGATTTCGAGCTATAGGAGTCCTACAGATCAGGGCGATTTAGGCAACATTTCAAAGCAAATAGGTTTCTGTTTTAACTGCCTGAACTTACCGCTCCAACCCGTCGGCCATGCTGTGCGCGCACACGTCATTTCACGTGTACTATGTCAAAACATAGTCCTGACATCCGTCTACAGTAACGTCGGTGATGGAACAGTATTCTCCAGGTGAACGGTGTCACGATGAGCTCCTGAAGCAGGTGTCTAACGACCGGCCAGCATGCTCCTCGGACAGAGGCAACAACTAACTTCTCACAAGCTCAGGCTATCTAAACCTCCCTTTCGTTTGAACAAGAGATCCCTCAAACGTTCCCTGCTTTGTCAGCAAACAGAAAGGTGCACAAAACGGCCCATGATTGATTTGAAACCGTTTGAATCTCGTAAACAGCGCTGTCCATTCATTCCCCGCAAAACGGGAAAACAGATCAAAACTTGTTGACGTTGCGAGAAGTTGACAGCGTTGCAATGAAGGTAAGTAGCGGTAGTTTTGGTTTCCTTATGTCGGTAATGCAAACGAGCGTCTGCAATGTTGACATTCTTGCCCCCGAGTGCGACCCAGAACGACATGCTGCTTCGACCGACCGCTGTCTTACATGGTGGGTCGAGGCATGTGGAGGGATGGTGGAAAATATCCCGCTCTACATCCCTCAATGACTGTAATCCCTGGACTACAGTCATCACAACGTCGGTCTCGTCAACGTGATTGTTATATCATAATCTCCACCACAACACTAGAGAAGTGTTGTTCTAGATCTTTATATTTATTGATAATGCACGGACGCTTAGCCAGGAATCCGGGTCTGCGGCAGCCTGACATGTCTTCTTCTATAAAGGAAGTCTTCCTCTACAGGGGAATCTCTTCACTTAATGATTCAAGCAGACACAGATTGTACAGGTTATATGAACCGTTATATTACTAACATATCTACGTGTTGCAGGATCTACAGAAATTAATGATGTATAAATGTCATAGTTGTAACATATCTATATAATCTACTTGTCGCAGTATCTGCAGAACTCGGGGTCGTACGAACTGTCATGGTTATAACACAAATAAACGTAGCTATCCCTTTCAACCAGGGAGTTGTATGCACCGTCGGCTTACTTACTCATCTACATCTAGCTTTCTCCAGGACACTTACATTGTATAGACAGACCATCACGTTAATGGCCGTTCTACTGTATCTCCCTGTGCGAAAGGAACAACGACTATAGATTCGAGTCATAATGAATTATGTCTGTGAAATAACCATATCTTCTAGCAACATCCATCTGTATCGGTTTGGTAAGTATCCGTGAACCCGGTCACACACACAAAGAGATGCTGCTCATGGTAACTGTGTTTGTGATTTGAAAATGAAAGGATTTATAACACAAGGGAAGGTACTATAGTAATGCAAAAATAGGATAGAAACTCAGGTAAAAATGAAATTGACATAAAATCAAAATAAATCTGCAGTCAATTTGTATACATGCCAAAAAACACTGACACTGTATTCGCGCTGCTGTATAGGCAGCTGGGGAAATCCATCGTCTGTCTTGCTGCTGGTCCATGGCCCGTAACCAGTACAAACTGGAATGTGTCCGTTACTCATATACTGAAACATATATACAACCAGCAACTGGCTTGTGAAGAGTGTTCTCCCCCGCTATGATCGCTAATTGCTTTTAGATATATTTCCTTTATTTCCACCTCGTTTATTGCTTTCAAAACTTGTAAACTCTAGAGCTGCACACTGTTGTATTGAAGAATGCACACCGAAAAGTAATGGGCACGTAAATTTTAGGATGTCTATATTGCTAGAAAAAAGGGAACTGACAATACTATGTTGGTACCTTTTACCAGTATCGCTATTCTAATGTTATCATAATAGTGTGTAGTCCTTCTTTAGCGGTTAAAAGTACTTCAGTGGCTTCATAATAGTGTTGTTAAGTTTTGCAAGCATCACTTCTGTGATGATGGCATAATTTATGACTATTGAAACTACCGTTATTGCAGTAACAAGAGTCACTGAAACTATTGCAAGTATCCCTATTCAGTGATGTCATAACTGTTGACCATTGCGGTTTCAAGGTTCATTGTAACTATTGCAAGTATCCCTATTCAGTGATGTCATAACTGTTGACCACTGCGGTTTCAAGGTTCATTGTAACTATTGCAAGTATCCCTATTCAGTGATGTCATAACTGTTGACCATTGCGGTTTCAAGATTCATTGTAACTATTGCAAGTATCCCTATTCAGTGATGTCATAACTGTTGACCACTGCGGTTTCAAGGTTCATTGTAACTATTGCAAGTATCCCTATTCAGTGATGTCATAACTGTTGACCATTGCGGTTTCAAGATTCATTGTAACTATTGCAAGTATCCCTATTCAGTGATGTCATAACTGTTGACCACTGCGGTTTCAAGGTTCATTGTAACTATTGCAAGTATCCCTATTCAGTGATGTCATAATTATTGACTATTCAAATTTCGGGTATTGTAGCAGCAGTGTTTCTTCGTGTTACTCACTGATGTAATTAAGCCTCCTCAGCTGTCGCAATATTTGTTCAATATGCCCCCACCTGTGACCCCTATATAAATTAGATGTTATGATCCTCCTGGCACACTAACTCTGACCCCGTAATTGCTACCACCCCATACAACTGTCGCCTACGCAACGCCAAGTCAAGCTGATCACACTACAGAGCAAATGTCTATCCTATGTGCAGGAAATAAGATGAAGGTCATCACTGCACGTGGTATTTGGTCTTAGACTTGATAAACAGTCAAACCTGATGTAAATGCAGCACAGCAAATGACAAGGGTTTAGACTGTATTTGTTGAGGATTCCATGGTAGAAGAAGCTGACACTATGAATCTGGAACCACCAACCATGGCATGTAAGTGTACGTCAAATCATGAGTATACTGAAAAAGGTAGACTACGGCTTAGTCTCTGAATATATATATAATTTTGATAGTAACAAACAAACCCATTTTAACCGAAAAAGAGCCCCAGGGAGACCAGAGATTCAGAACCTGAGGAAATCTAGACTTGCTTCGTTTAAGGGTTTTAGCACTGCAGAGAAGTCTTGGTATTGGGAAAAATAACGTGGTTCAAGGACTGTGAGACAGACTGGGAAAACCGCTCCGCCTGAAGAGCACTGACTGAGTATATTTTCTGTCCCAGGTTTAAACTGTTGTTAATTATAAGCTAATCGATCACAGTTATGAGAAACCATCTCATAGTGAAGACATAACAGTATTGGTTTTACTGGTAATTCAAGTAGAAATCTTTATGGTAGTACTACAAATAGTTATCCTCAAGCAATAGACAGTAAAGTATATCTGACGAACATTGTCTTTATAATAGAAGCTTCAGTGACAAGAACAAGAAGAATCCAGGTTTGCTCTTCAGTGAAGGCTACCATGCCTGGACATAGTAAATAACTGCTAGTACTGCAATGGTGTATACATACTGTTGGGTATTGGTCTTGAAACTCCACACATTGTGGTCATACATTGTCCAAACGTTTCTTACCTAAGGTGTCTTATTTCTTGACTATCGTTTCATGTTTATGAAGAAACATGTGATGATGTTCGAAATAAAGTCACTTGTCTCTGGGCAAAGGAATCAGCCTAATGTATCATGATGCACACGAAGCCCCTCCGTTCTCCCCCTTCTCTGGACAACCATAGAATTGGTACGTTCTTCATCCCTGCTTAATGTCAAAGTTGTGACAAAAAGTGTCACCTCACAAACGTTCATGTGTAGACCCTCGATGTAAGCAGTAACGTTCGGGGTCGGATAGACTCATAGTAGTTGTGTAAGAGTCCGTGAACAGTTGTCAACGCTGTGTTAGGGGTTAGGAGTCGATGTAAGCAGTAACGTTCGGGGTCGGATAGACTCATAGTAGTTGTGTAAGAGTCCGTGAACAGTTGTCAACGCTGTGTTGGGAATCGATGTAAGCAGTAACGTTCGGGGTCGGATAGACTCATAGAAGCTGTGTAAGAGTCCGGGAACAGTTGTCAACGCTGTGTTGGGGGTTAGGAATCGATGTAAGCAGTAACGTTCGGGGTCGGATAGACTCATAGAAGCTGTGTAAGAGTCCGTGAACAGTTGTCAACGCTGTGTTAGGAGTTAGGAGTCGATGTAAGCAGTAACGTTCGGGGTCGGATAGACTCATAGAAGCTGTGTAAGAGTCCGTGAACAGTTGTCAACGCTGTGTTAGGGGTTAGGAATCGATGTAAGCAGTAACGTTCGGGGTCGAATAGACTCATAGAAGCTGTGTAAGAGTCCGGGAACAGTTGTCAACGCTGTGTTAGGGGTTAGGAGTCGATGTAAGCAGTTATGTTAGGGATCGAGAAGAGTCATAAAAACTGCGTTAGTGTCCGGGAACAGTCGTCCACGCTATGATGGGGGTTGGAGGTCCATGTTATCAGTTACGTTAAGAAACGGAGTAGATGTCAGCATTAATGTTAAGGGTCGGGGATGTTAAGCAGTTATATATACACGAGTATACAAACGAGTCAGTCTATCTATTGTTGCGCAGACAATGTACCCTCGCTGATACCCGGAAGTATCTGAGTGCAAACTCTGCATGCATGCATGCATTAGAGCAACACGGTTATTATATAAATAACATTTTACTGTGCCCGTTCATATTCGTTATCTCCGTGTTTCTTAGAATAACACACATGTTTCCTGGTTAGTTAAATATGTTGCCCAAAACAAAGACGATCCGTTTGTCAATAATTCTTGGGTACATCGACTTCATGTCTCCAAATTTGCGGAAAGCGTTTTTCAGTACTGAAGCATTGCTAATGACATGAAATACTTAAATTGGTATCTGGACAGGACCGCCACTCTAAATACGAACTCTAATAGCGCATGAGTAGCATCAGATGGTATAGCTACAAATATTCCTGGCGGATATACTTCGAATAAAATGGTACGGTCGAAGTTAAAGCTGTTATTTGAAAATATTAAACGTCAACTCGCAAGAATACTTAGCTGTTATTGTTTCGCGAAACAGATCCGACTGAAAATTTTACGAATGTAGCAATGAACGTCAGTTCTGACACCGGGTGTCTGCGAAAGAGTTAGCATGTCCTGTTCTTTGGCTACAAATCACCATTCACACTAATTTTACAAAACGTATGTGCGCGTTGTTTGTGGCCGTTTTCAGCAATACTTCTACCAGGCGACTGTTATGAAAACAGTCTAACTTGGATCATAGTATCAGTATCATAGTGACAATCGGTTGGATCACTGAACAACTTGGCATCACCACTCGATTCATGAGAATCAGAGACAGTGATTAAAACTGAAAGATCACGTGAAAGTTGATATTCGTCTGTGTGTGGCATAGCAGATGCTAAAAGACGTTCGGTTACAAGTTAGTCGATAGATGTGACACATTTTCCAAAATCGGAAAAGCGCAAATCTGGAGTTGTCATTTTAAACAAATCTCAAATTATTCATCATTTTCTTCTAGTTCATTTCAGCTCCGAATGTGATCATGTATATACTACTCAAAAGAATATGACTGAAAATGACTGTCATGTTACAACGGTTAATCTGTAAGATCAGAATGAGATGTATGCATATTTCTGAAAGCTCATCCGTTCTTCCTAAAAACGATTTGATCAGGGTCGCAACATGTTACAAGCATGTGGATCTCGAAATTCCAGCTCACGACTCGCAGATCCTTGCACAAGTAAGGGACATAAGTTGTCTAACTTTTGAAATACGTAAAGGAAGGATAATATGTTTTAATGAAATAAAAGATGAAGTTGTGCGTCTGTTAATCAAATATTTTAATCTCATCTCTAACACGGCTCCTAAATTTACCAATATAATTAGTATTGGAAGAAAGAGTTTTGGAAGTATCAGGGAAACGCGAGTAATTTTCAAGTAATGTAATATAACACATTTGCATGGTTTCCTTCATTATTTCAGGTTTTTAAAGGCAGTATCTATAGGCATATATATATCTATCACCAATACCGCGTAGATATCAAATCCACACATATCTGGTTATAACCGTAAACAAAAAACATATAAATACCTTTCTTCTTGCTTTGATAGTCACATTTATCTGTATTGTCGCCTTTTCTGTATTGAGTCTAGCTTGATCACGACCGGTTCTGCATTGTATATAGCTGATTAGACCCCTGGGACAGACACTAGGGGATTTCGTTGAGCGGTATAACTTAGGAGATTATTGCCATAGGGGAATTACTGTAGGCTGAAGTTAACCAATCTTAATTTCGATTGGTGAACGTCCACGCGACGTCACCTGGGGACGTGCACAATAAAATATATTCAAATATAGGATTGGGTTCTAATGTCTGAACGGGTCTGAATATCAGCAAGTGTGTATCCTTAGATCTATTGATAGTAATTAGACATGACTCGCAGCGAAGCTGACATCAGATATGCCCGTCACGTTCTAGAGATTAAGGCAACGCTTAGTTAAGTAGATCAGTAGTAAACACACCGCCACAATTAACCTGACGTAGAGCTAATTACACAATATTTCCCCTCTAGTGTGTAGGTGTGGATGCATAGTCAGGGTACTTCAACAGCCCAAATCTGTCGCATCTGAGCGCTTTGGATAACTACTTTATAACGCCGATAACGCACTGACATACCTTCAAATAAGACTCTTGCTGTCACCTACTGCCTTACTGTACGATACACACAACTGCGCAGTAGGAACAGCCATCAGCCCCGGGCGCTGGCTCATATCACAGCATTGAAGCGAATTAAAGAAAGATAGTTTTCTGATGATGAAGTTCCATTACACCCTCAAGACTCATTTCAATGTGTACAGGTATCTTTGATATTCATCAGCAGACTGACTATACATTGTGATGACATGGGGGTCATGCTTTTAAAGGATTTTCAAAGTTTACCTAAGTTGACGACATGACATCCTGATTTTAATAGGTTCCCTTACAATGAGTCGACACTAATATCTAGTGAAGATGTTTATCTCGAGCTTTTATAGTGAAAAGAGATACCAAAACATCTACTTTTCCTTTACGACACTCTCAATATGAAACATCATTGAATGATTAAAAGCAAAATGTACTGACGCAAGATGCATGAGACGACGTACCATCGTGTGGGTAATTAAGACCTGCAATTTCTGATCTCTGACCTGATGGTATCATATATATTTGTTAAATATGTACCCTTGCTACCTGATGCAAGTACAGTGCCTCAAGTCATCATATACTAGTATCTGAACAAATATTGGCAGATGACATCACGCATTTGTTACCATGGTCCCTTATGATGTCACGTATGTGTAGCGTACTATAAGGGTAACGCTATTTTTTAGGGCATTATCATTTGCAGAAGCCCGAGGTCTTTCATTAACTGCCCGACGAAGGAGGGCAGTTGAAAAGACCGAGGGCTTCTGCAAATGATAATGCCCTGAAAAATAGCGTTACCGTTATTATAGCTAAAATGAATAGAATTTTTAATAAAATAAGAATAAAAACAGCGGCATCGGTTTAGAAGCATTTACTGCCAACAACAAAACGACGGAGGTCACTGACACACATTTTACAAATATAGACACGTCATAGAACAACACAGGTGACGTCAGTATTGAGAGTGACGACATTCGACCTTGACCTTTGCTCATACTACCAGCCGCCATTGTTTTCAGTGATCAACAACGTTAGACATCAAGTCGATATTTTCATTGCTGTATGTTGTCATTTATGGTACAATCGTTATGGTTGACACAGGCAGGAAAGTGCATAATGGCACAGGCACATGTGACGAATATGAGACAGATATATGGTCAGTAATGAACCCAAGTTCAATCGAGCCGTAGGTGATTGAACTTCAACAGCTGAGCTACTTATGACGTCACCTAACAACGGGCTTGATAATGGCCCGTCGTTAAGGTTGAGCGGTCCAATATCATTTGCAGCGGCCCGCAAATTTCTGATAATAGGAGGTCCGTATCATGATAATTCCATGTATTTTAGCTATAATTCCTGATAACATCACTTATTTGTACACATGCTGCCTGATGACGTCACACGTGTACACATGCTGCCTGATGACGTCCCATGTGTACACATGCTGCCTGATGACTTCACGTATTTGTCAACATGCTATCTGATGACGTCACATATGCGTATATATGCTGTCTGATGACATCACGTATTTGTAAACATGCTGTCTGATCACATCACGTATTTGTCAACGGGCTGTCTGATGACATCGCGTATTTGTCAACATGCTGTCTGATGATTTCACGTATTTGTCTACATGCTGTCTGAAGACACTGATCTATGCACTTGTCGCACGGTGTTATGCTATGTTGTTTTCATGTCGCTTGGTCTCCCCGGTCAATCTTACGTCACATTACAAGCGTGGTTTCTTCTCTGACTGCAATTACCTTTCTTAAACGTATCATGGAACATATTAGCTGATTAAACTTTTGTGACGTCATAGAAATCTAGGGCGCCTATACTATCTTATCTGTCAATGATCGCGATTCGTTCAGTCTGGTCTAACCTGCCCCTAACCTCTATCCCAGTAAATGGCTAAATGAGAAGACTCATCCGTAAAACAACGACTCGACTGGAAACAAAGACAATCACAGTGATTAATAGGCTGCTGCACCCAATACGCCTGTGGGAACGTTGGCTACACGTACACACTCAAGTCATACCACAGCATACTTACATCGTACACTTGACTTATGAGGTATGACTGCTCGGTTTTTACAAGCACGTTCATAACACAACATCTCAAAATAAATTAAGTACAAAGTTTACACCGAGGTAACTCGGCATGGGGTGCCGGGGTTTAGCACATACCACCACAGCTGAATCGTGGTGCAGCAGGTGAATCATGTAAGATTGTCTTGGGCTGAGCTTGTCGAGAGCCAAGACAACACTGACGTATCCTACTAAAAGCTTCAAATATGTAAAATGGACACCTCGTCAGAGACAGGAGCACGGAAACGGGCGAACCGTGTTGCATTCTCGGCTCTTTAAAGTAGGTATCAGTTTTTTTCATCTACTGTAATTATTATACGTATATATAGATAAAGACATTATAAATGCACCGTGGAACGTGTAGCCAACTGTCATGTAATTCATTTATGTAAATATGCCTGGTTTTATCATCGTGGGTGAAAGTAGTTATGATCATGTGAGCAAAAAGAGACAACCTTTCCAAATTCGTTAGAAATTCGCTGTACTATTCCAAGCACAATCATAAGTATGTGTTTACGAATCATTCTTGAATAATGATTGTACCAGGACATTTTGAAACGATGAGTCCATCCTGTCACACCCTGGTCACAAATACATGCACATTTAAATTAAAGTATTCACCTGAATACACACCAGGGGCTCCTTTCACGAAGCAACCTTTACTAAGGTTAACCTTAACTCCCATTCTTTAACATTGCACTAAGGTTACTTTAGACTTAGAATGGGAGTTAAGGTTAACCTTAGTTAAGGTTTGCTTTGTGAAAGGAGCCCCAGAACACACGTCAAATAGAAAATTGCATCAGACATCTTACTGATAATATATATTCACATTGCAACTCAACGCTATTCTATAAATATTGACTATTTCCTTGAAACAGTTACATCGGTAGCTTTAATGGCAAGTAATCATGCTAACCTCGGCACTTACACCCAAATATCCATCTGTCGTTTACGAAATACAAAAAGCCTACTAACTTTCTTCATGCACAAATCTGTAAATACAGGAGTCTCCTTTATCAACGTATTTACGTTTCGTCACCAAGGGCCGGTTTATCGAGTGGCTCGACTCGGAAGAGCTGTTGTTTACAATGATGATAACATTTTGTTAAAGGGAATGTACTTATTCAGGGACATTCAGTTCCACTTGAGAGTAGAAGATCTGTCGCAGTATTAAACTGCAAGAGACATTTAGCTATATGAACCATACCAATAGATTCATATGTGAGAGTGTCAAAGTGACGTCATCATTACTTGTAATGAATATACGTGTGATGAATCGGACGGAACACGGACCTCCAGCGTCACACCGCAGTGACCGATGGGCTACCCATCACCTCCCTTAACCCTGCCGATGTGCTTACCCGTCTCTACATCCGGGTCCCGTGCAGCCTGCGTCCTCCCATCTTGTGGTATGAACCCGAGCCGATGGCAGCAAAATATCTTGTTTGAAAATATTAATGCCCCGAAACATTTCACTGAAACTGAGCTTTCCATTTGAAACCAAATCTGGAACATTCAGACCTCACACTTTCCATATGTATGTACTGACTTCTTGAGTTTTTAACGATGACAGTTGCGGTGGTTGACAGCCGTGGACGAACTGGCAGATAAGTGCCTCACGGAAATACCAGCTGATTCCCAGCCGTGCCTGACCGTCAACCCCAAACACGGTCACATGACGCCGAAAACTATGACACGCTGTCTAATTAAAACATTTGTCCAGCAAAAGTCACTACAGAGGGAGTTGGCGTGATGAAACACCGAGGCCCTCTCAAGGAGCAAATAACGCTTCCGGTAACAATTCTACAGATCTTTCAATTTGATTATTTATCAAAACATCAATGAATACCTGAGGGCTAAATTATTTCATATTCTAAGATGAGCATCAGTCCAATTTATTCGATCATGTTTAAGTTTTTTACTAAATTAGTTCAAAGAAAACTATTTACCAGGAGCAATCTTGGTATGTTTTTGTTTTTCTATTATTTATTTATTTATTTATTTATTTATTTATTTATTTATTTATTTGCATTTCTGAAAAGTAATTAAACATAAAAGATTAAGGAACCCTGCCTTTGAAGTTCCAAAACGAAGGTAAAAACATCAATTTAAGTATAGCACATATCGAGGTGTAAGCTGGGCTCAACTCAGGGACAATTACATTAGGTCTGTCTAACCCATACAGGGCCCCTACGTAGAGACTCCCGACTCCGTCTAACTTGAATATTGCCCTTCATTTGTGTATGCATTGTTTCTTGAACCGGTGTAAATTTGCCAGAATCGATTAACAAGGATTGTGGGCGAAAATAGAGGCCGCATGGTGTTTACCCGCAGTGGTCCGGGCAACGACGACTGCTTGTCCCGTCCCCATCAACCTCATCAGCACGTCCACGTCGACCTGGTATATGGGGAAACCTCGGACCTGGGTGACACATTTGTAACAAGGCCAGGGTCAATGCTGCTGTTGTATCTAAAACATCTTTATTTAGTCATTATTTCCTTTCACAACTTTCACAACAACAGTTTAATTTGGTCAAATATCAACATAGTTGACGTGACGTCACATCTGAGCCTAGATGGGAAAAACTGGATTTGTCTCTGCACTTTGGGAGAATACCGGTGACTGTTGCATGATTAATCGTTTATCCTAAACGTGGCATTGAGAGAACGTCTCTCAGTCCATGTGATCGGCCGCGATATCTGAACGCACTATATATCACGTGCACTGTTTTAATGACGTCAGTTGTTCAAAAAACACCAATTGATTTTAGTTTAGTGTTGGATGAGAATACTGTAGACTGTAGACCAGTTACTACCTGTTTATTTGTACATGGTGATAAAACTCGATCCCGCATACCTAACCAGTTGCCGTTGTTATGTGCGTCGTTTACGACAACCAATATGAAAATGAAATATTGTTAAATGACGTCATTGGTACACGGTCACAGGAAGGGTATCGTTGGACCAGTTATAATGAAACATTATGCTTGCGCCACCCGAGATAAAGGCAATATGTCTCAAACATCTCACAACATACCTGTAACGGAGATGTGGTTGTTTTGTTGTTTTACGATAGTATGTTTTATAGATAGTGGGGTGGTGTGGGGTTAGGGAGAGGTGGTATTTGGTCGTTGTTTTATGTTTTTTGTGTGTGTTTTTGTTTTGTTTGTTGGTGTTTTCTTTATAATATTGGGGGGATGGGGGGCGTTGAGTGGACTTGCATGGAGACGCCTCAGGCCGCATGTTCACTCGAGGTTACGAGAGGCTGTTCGAATGAGGTTAATATTAGGAGATCTCAGATCTGCATGATTCAGTAGAAAACACAATAAGTACAAGTTAGTTTCTTACAAAATGTAACAATGTTCCACTTAGATTCAGTAAGCTACTGAATGAAGCAAGACTATTCACTTCTGACAAATGAAAAGTAATGAGTTCGGTTACTGAAAGGCCACACGACTTATGTTATTCCAAGAAGAAAGACTAATCGGGCGAGGTTATTCCAAGAAGAAAGGCGAATCGGGCGAGGTTATTGCATGAAGAAATGGTAATCGGGCGAGGTTATTCCAAGAAGAAAGGCTAATCGGGCGAGGTTATTGCTAGAAGAAATGGTAATTGGGCGAGGTTATTCCAAGAAGAAAGACTAATTGGGCGAGGTTATTCCAAGAAGAAAGACTAATTGGGCGAGATTATTCCAAGAAGAAATGGTAATCGGCCGAGGTTATTCCAGGTTGAAATGGTAATTGGGCGAGGTTATTCCAGGAAGAAAGACTAATTGGGCGAGGTTATTCCAAGAAGAAAGACTAATTGGGCGAGGTTATTCCAAGAAGAAATGGTAATTGGGCGAGGTTATTCCAAGAAGAAAGACTAATCGGGCGAGGCTATTCCATGAAGAAAGGCTAATCGGGCGAGGTTATTGCTAGAAGAAATGGTAATCGGGCGAGGTTATTCCAAGAAGAAAGGCTAATCGGGCGAGGTTATTGCATGAAGAAAGGCTAATCGGGCGAGGTTATTGCAAGATGAAAGGCTGTTCGTGTCGAGAAGAAAGTCCTCAGAAAGAGATCTCGGAAATACGTCAGCACTGACGTCGCCTTCGAACATTTCGGAGCGTTAAGAAGGATATGTATGTCCTGATTCTGAGACATTCGATGATTCAATGCTCAATATCTCTAAACTCGGGGGGTCCGGCACCCAGACCCTTCCCAGCGCACGTGTCACGTGGTGCCGGACATCCTAGGCTGGCTCACCAAACACACATCATGCATATCCGTGTTCACCACAACCGGTTAACACATAATTACAAACGGGAAAACACTGACACGCATATGTTCAGGGTCAAACCGGATCCAGTTCCTCGAGATTCACTGAACCAAATACAGTCATTTCCCGTTCACTTCATCACATGTACCAAACGTTCTAAGAACAGATATTATTCCATATGAACATTACAGCACAGAGAAATCAAGACATATTTGGGTGTTCTCTTAAGATTTCTTTCAATGTAGAAAAACAATAGATCCGTTAGAGATTCAGCGTAGACGTCAGGGGGTTTGTTGTTGGTTACGTTTGCAGAAGCTTTCACTGTTTTCTATAGCCAAGGACATGATTGTCTTCTCTTAATGATTGCTCTCCTGATACACCGCGTTACGTTGGTAAAAAGGTTCGGTATTTAATGGTTTGTTTCAGTCACTGAATAAACTACTTCAATAAATGTCTCTCCAATAAATACCAGACCACATTTTCTAGTAATCTGTATCTCCTCATTAAAGAAATCTAGCTCCTGGTCTAATTATATACAATATGTCTCGCCAAGAAACAGTTGATTAGTACGATACCATGTTGTCAAACAGAAACACGAATAAACTAACTGTTTATGCCAAGACTACTTTCAGACAAAGTGAAACGCGTATGTTTCAGAGTGAGAGTGTTAAGATCTTACAAGACAGGACACCATTAACATACAACAGAACACACAACAAAAGAACACATGCCGAGTCGTGACAAAATTCATTGCAAATATACAATCATACTATTTGGCGAAATAACATATATTCTATATATAGACAGAAAACGTTAACACATATGAAACGCATATGAAAATGCGATAGAATATGGAGTAAAGGGGCGCCTTGGCGCACTCATACAGATACAAACAAGTTTCCTTAGGTTAGAAAAAAGAGAGCTATTGAATTCCCTTTACTACTAGTATATTTCTCCCAACCGATCGGGTATTAACGGGAACTATACTCCAAGCACGTTATACTTCAGAGCTGTATAGTAATGGGTATCGCAGGAGCACAACGGTGATTTGATTGTTCTGATTATGGCAACCAGATTTTGTCTGTCCGTCCATATAACACAGAAACATTGCCAATAGTTGCATAAAATAACATTCACTCACTGCCAACACTCACAAGGAAGCGGCCTCATGCCAAGAAATGCCAAGACAATGAGAACAAGTTCTTTCCATTTAACATAAACGGGAATGTTTTCCCTTGTCATTTGGTATATAAACAGATTTAATTAACAGTTTAAAAATATTGGAAAACCTACCTTTAATCAAACTTTGGCTTTTCTCTTGAAAAGGACGATGATACCCCTTCGATCATGCGATAAGGAAATGACAGTCTCTGCAGGTGTAAATATCATTTATATAGTTTTAAAGAAATATGAACATATAATAAACCTCGCGACCGGATTCGTCATCTATTTATGTCTCACTGTCCGTGATTGGTCAGTTGAACACTGCCGTGCGCACCCGCAATCTCTCTCCAGGGTTTATCCCAAACTCCGCCATGCGTTAGATTCACTCCGTTCTGGCTACTTGTTTCTCCTTATCCGGTTCTATTCCGAGAACATCAAGGTTTACGCTTTACATAACGTGTTTCTTCACGGACGATATATTCTATTCATGCGGTAGATAAGAAAGAAGGAAGTTTTGGGTTAAACAGTACGCTCAAGCTCAAACTTTGATTATAGATATGATCTTTCAGGTCATTCTTACGAAATGTCAGGCTATGGCTGCACTGCTGACGATATGACTTTTAACTCACTGTTTACAATGTACAACATGACTCAACAAGCATAATGTTGCACTCACAGCTTTCCTTGTAGGAGATGGGTATGCAGTTGATATCAATGGCAACAGATTTTACATCAAGGGACCTGTCTTAGAATTTGTTATTGGGTAGTGTACAATCTACACCCTGACCGTAACTCTGTTACGATGTTTGTTTGTTTTAAGGCATGGATCGGTCATTTAAAGTCATTTTTACTAGATGTTTGTTTGCTTTAAGGCATGGGTCTGTCATTTAAAGGCATATTTGACTAGATGTTTGTTTGTTTGTTGCATAACGCTGCACTCGACAATATTCTAGCTATATGACAGTGGTCTGTAAATGGTGAACTGGATCAGACATTCCAATGATCAACAGCATGAGCATCGACCTGCGCAATGTGGATATGATTATACATGTCTACCCACCGCCCCCAGTCTGTCTGACAGTCCCGGAACCGTGTTAATTCCTTGCGGCCTAGCCCCTCCGTCGATGTTGTTGCACCAAGTGAAGCAAGTTTAGACTTCAAGTTCAAGGTCTGGGGCTCTTTCATTAAGCCAACGTTACTTACGTTACCTTTAACTCCCATTCTTTAACATTGCACCAAAGTTACTTCAGTGGCTCACGATCACCTTAGTGCTTTGCGAAAGGATTCCTGGTCTCTGGTTTCCCTGGTGCTACTTTTCAATTTAAATCTGTCTATTTGTAATGCATTGAGATTATATATCCAGGGATTAAGCGTTAGCCTGTTCAGACCTGATCCAGTTAGTCGCATCTTACGACAAACATGGGTTGTTAAAAGCTAAATCTCACCCTGATTCTCGCCTGCCGACTCTACGTATCTGTGTGCCGTGCTCTACCCACGCCAGCCCAAGCTTGGGTGACGAGAGAGCTGTGGTTTTCGGACTTTGAGTGTGGCGTGTTGCACGTCCACGACAGTAGTGTGTTATCAGTCATCGTTTAACCTCGGTTCCGTGTCAGTTAATATCATGTACATCTGAGTCCAGATTACATAATTTTATCAAAACTAAATATAACAGCCAATCCGTTACATATATCCTTGTACGTCCATTTTTTTAACCTGATGTGATGAGGAAGTGAGTTTAGTTTTACGCCACTTCGAACACTCTTCAAGCAATACTAAGGCGAAAAAATAAACTGCTGGCAAAAACAATATACACGTATGTTTGGTGTTGATTCTAAGTGTTAAAATAACAGAACTACTTATTCCATGTCGGTATATATAATACGGGTACAAAGTCGGTTTGCAGTTGTTTTTTAAGCTTACGTTTTCAGTGGTCGTTTTCATCCTGTTAATGTCATTTTGCAGTTGTTTTTGAAGCTTGTGTTTTCAGTGACCATTTTCAGCCTGTTAAGGTTGTTTTGCAGTTGTGACAGCTTTGGACTTTTAGTGACTGTTTTCATCCTGTTACGACAAGGCTTGTAAGTCTTGCGTCAGATCCAGTTTTTAAGACTACTCTGTCTTTTACCCGACAGTTGGTGTTGAAGGTGACAAATGACCTCTTCTCGTATATCCATGGTGGTATCATTTTGACGGGGTAGTCAACCAAGAGGTCACAGTGGTCGCCCCGAAGACCGGGTTCGATTGCCATATGGTGTTTTCCTCCGAAATATGGAATGTGTAAAATCTGTATGATAGTTCATGGTAGCTCTTTCTTGAAGAATTATACCCCATGATCTCGCGCTGGATAACCAGTAGCATATGATGATTAACCACAACAGGTGTCAGGAGCCGGAACCCCCTTTGAAGCATCCAAAAAAACTGTGAACATTTCACATATCATGATCAAGTCGTCAAAAAAAAACCCCAAACCCAAACAGCAATAACATATTCAGTAATTGTGTGTTACTCATCGGTCTATTACATTTCGGTGACACACGCATGTTATCACGTGATCATCAGTTGATTTCCACGTGCAAGTATCACCTGGCCCAGTGCGTCCTGTGATTGGTTCAAGCCTCGAGCGCCAACAACAATGCGGAAGGCCAAACAGCCAATAAACAGACCTCACCAGGGTGCACTCGTCTGTACGTGCAGTGCCGTGTCTGTGTACTATAAAAGCAATGCTAAGCAATGTAGATTTCTATAACAAGCTTTTGTCCGTCTAGTCAAAAGTACGTTGCATCCGTTTCGCCCACTATATTTAACAAACGTTCTCGTTTGGCAATAAAGTAAATTCCTTTCCATGTACTCGCTTGCGTATTATACGTGTTGTATAATCTTCGGTATTCTAACTGAAAAGAACGCACCTTCAGGACGAGTTGGGGTCAGTCAGTTTTTTTCACAACGACATTAAATGCACGTGTAAATATTTAATGTGGGTGTGCATCGACGCGTAAAAGGACTTACTTCATAACTATCTTTGGAAAGTTTATGCTTTGGGCATAAGAATGCATTAATAGAAATCATGGTGTGTGACTGTAACGTATTTCTGTGTCTCTGTTTACTTGCTTTGAGAACCGTGGCCTTGGTTTCATGTATTGTCAGGAGGAGGTGTATGTTTGGGTGATGCTTATCATCGGGGACGAATCAAACAACTCTTTTAGGGGGAAAGAAGGGGTGCACAGTTTATTCTCACCCGTTTTCGCGAGAGTTTAAGCGGTCATTTTAAAAAAACTTCAGAACGGGAAAGATGGTGGGTGGGGTTGGGGGAACCCTGTCCACTCAGGAAACACTATTGTTAATGAGTCGTTACAAATTATGGCACCGCGTTTGTATAAGTGTCATTCACATCTGTCTGTCTGATTATTGATGTGAATTTAACGTATTGTTTCCATCAAAAGCACGGCGTAAATATTTAGAAAAGTGTTTTGATTATGACATACAAGTCACAACGCCACAGACACGTTTTACAGTCTTGTCCGGGAGAAACCATAAAAATTATTATTTCTTTCAAACGCACGTACGTGATATGTGGGAGCAGTATAACAGACAGTCGATATTACGAATATTAATGGTATATATGTTAAGGCACACAGCGAAATGGCAACGTTGCATTTGGGTACTGTATATGTGCTGTTTGGGCAAAACGCACGCAATGTTTCAATCTTACTTCTAAGTCTCTATCAAAGCAATGTTGAATTATGTGTGTTGCTTTTTTAGCAAACATTCCCAAAACACAGACATGTACATTCTTATGAACGTAGTTCATTGGAGACAATTATTAAAACATTACCATATACACATATATACATTGTGTATTAAGAATGACATAATTGCTGGATTGCAGAATTAACCGGTTAACAAGGTCAGGTACATTAACGAACATAACACCGATGGTCTGCTGGGCAGATCACGATACTGAACATGCAGTCGGAGAAGGGGGGAAATGTTGATACTTTTGATAATGAAGATGGCGGCGACGTCGGTGGCGATGATAGCAATAGTCGGTTTGCACATGCGCAGAGCCAAAGTTGTTTTAATCAGATAAGTTAATTGCGATTCACAACAACATGTGATATTATCTATTTGACCATTCCTGTAAAATAGCTGCGTCATACTGTAGGCGGTTGACAGATCATATCTACCCACTGGGGAACTTTGTTTGATCATGGCGTCCGTTCACCTCCTCATGTAGGAGCATACAATTTGCAGCATTCTAACAGGACGTTAGCTAAGAAAATTTATAACATACTGCTAATTATGCGACGCACGTTTTATGGGTGCAGTCGGAATCGTACTTTGCAGGTACTTTGCTACTACCATAAACGTTGCTTGTATTAAGTAGTTTGGGCATTGATAGATATCATCACACTGTAACACAGATCCTGTTATATGTAACACGCGTACTGTAACTGTAATTCATGGAGATCCGGTAGCGTATAGTAAACTGTTAGAGAAACACATTATATTGTTCTCTATGTTTTACCAACTTCAGGGTTGATTTTCGTAATGCCTGTTAAGGTACAACATATCCACGTTATCCTGTACAGCAATACACCGCCACACTGTATTCTCACCACCTGATATGATACCCACAACTTCACGAAACACTATCACGGCCCCATACACAACACCATCACTGTGTGACATGACACCTGTCACAATATCACCTCCCCATATGCAACACCATCACTGTGTGACATGACACCTGTCACAATGTCACTTCCCCACACACAACACCATCACTGTATGATATGACACCTGTCACAATATCACCTCCCCACACACAACACCATCACTGTATTCTCACCACCTGATATGATACCCACAACTTCACGAAACACTATCACGGCCCCATACACAACACCATCACTGTGTGACATGACACCTGTCACAATATCACCTCCCCATATACAACACCATCACTGTATTCTCACCACCTGATATGATACCCACAACTTCACGAAACACTATCACGGCCCCATACACAACACCATCACTGTGTGACGTGACACCTGTCACAATATCACCTCCCCATATACAACACCATCACTGTATTCTCACCACCTGATATGATACCCACAACTTCACGAAACACTATCACGGCCCCATACACAACACCATCACTGTGTGACGTGACACCTGTCACAATATCACCTCCCCATATACAACACCATCACTGTATTCTCACCACCTGATATGATACCCACAACTTCACGAAACACTATCACGGCCCCATACACAACACCATCACTGTGTGACATGACACCTGTCACAATATCACCTCCCCATATACAACACCATCACTGTATTCTCACCACCTGATATGATACCCACAACTTCACGAAACACTATCACGGCCCCATACACAACACCATCACTGTGTGACATGACACCTGTCACAATATCACTTCTCCATATACAACACCATCACTGTATGATATGACACCTGTCTCAATATCACTTCCCCACACACAACACCATCACTGTATGATATGACACCTGTCACAATATCACCTCCCCATATACAACACCATCACTGTGTGACATGACACCTGTCTCAATATCACCTCCCCATATACAACACCATCACTGTATGATATGACACCTGTCCCAATATGCACCCTATTTGTTTATTGGTTGTGTCAAGATCGAAATATCTAGAGAGCACGGTCTACATACCCACTGCCACCGTGAGTGGACTTGACAAACGTCAGCTTCCTTCTTTACCCTTAGTCAAAGCGTCTGCTGTCGTGCTGAAGTAGGTGTAGTGTAATTAATTGATATGTATACTTGCACTCTTTGTCTAAATCCAACGCCTTGTACTCACGTATCCAGATCCTACAGGCATACCTGCAACTCAACAATCACTCTAAACCACGTTAGCCTTTACTCTTGATTCACGAAGCCGCCATTTTTTTAAATGCAAAACATATTTAAAATCAGTGTATCTATTTTTCCAAGTGATTAAGTGCGTTAAACGTTTAAAAACATTAAACGTCACTTTCAGTATAGTCACTGTCAGTTTCAATATAGATTATTATCTTTAAAAGATTATGGATAGAAGAATTATGAGAAATATATCATAAATCACTGGACAAAATAAAAAAGGTCTATTTGAAAATTGAACGCTTTCTCTATCTAATCAAACCCCTACAGACATATTGTTCCAAGACAGTCTGGCCTCAGACTGTGGTCACGTGACTACTGCAAATAAATGGTATTATACAACAAAAAAAGTCCTGTTAAGTTTCAAATATACCAACCCGGACTGACGGCGGTAATGTATGGTGGACATGTACGTGCGGATCTGCAGGAATACCTATTGAACGGGTGCGACCTTGTCTGCAATAGAATAGAGGAGGATTATCAGATTCAAAAATAGCCTCAGTGAGATTAGGGTTTATGTATCACGAAAATGACTGCATGGTGTCAATAGAACATTGATTTGAGAAGACCGGGTGGAATGAACTTAATTTTTATAGCAATTCTCGAACGCTCAGTGTAGATACTGTAGTTTCACATTCATTCATGGATATATATCGTTGTTATAATTTTGTAGTGGGTTTTAATATCTGGTGTTGGAGCTCTAACTGTACATTAGTATGAACACTTGATGCCCATCGGTCACTAAATATTGCTTCACTAAGGCCCGGCGTTCGCACGGCAATTAGATATTTGAAAGGCATTTAGAAGTGATACACATAGACAGTTTTTTATGGATGACAACTTCTTTATTGTGAAGGCTCACGACGTTTCCAAATATGTTCTCACTTCTTCATCAGGTGAATGAAGCAATTACGAACAGACAGCTGCATATGTACATGTTGAAACAACAACAGTATGACAAAGGAAGCCAGTAGTAAATTGGTGGATGGACAACAGTGGAAGCCAGGGGTTGTTAATCCAGGCATGATTGTAAGACAAACAAATGGAAGCCAGTGGGGAGGAGTATAATTAGCACTGACTGAGTGGATGGAGAAAAGGATGGACAAAGGGATGCCATGGAGTGTTAATCCAGGCGTAGCTGATGAGGAAACAGTGGTGGCATATAGCAAGGTGGCACATACAACTATAATGACCACTTCCACTTGTTTCCTACCTCTGATATTTTCTTGTCTTTAATTAGATCTTGCTTCACTGACATCCGTGCGGGCACTAAATGTGGGTTTACTAACATCCGGTGCCCGTAGGTCATTGAATATGGTCACTAAATGTAATTTTTGTGGTGATTTCTGGTGTTGAAGCTCTACCTGTACATCAGTATGAACATCTGGTACCAGCAGGTCACTAAACACTGCTTTACTAACGACCGATATTCGTACGGTCACTAAATACTGCTTTACTAACGACCGATGTTCGTACGGTCACTAAATAGATATTCGTACGGTCACTAAATACTGCTTTACTAACGACCGATGTTTATAAGAATACTAAATATGACTTCACTAACACACGGCGTTCATATGGTCCGTAAATATGGCTTCAGTAACACACAGGTTGTGTCACTAAACATGATTTTACTAACATCCGGTCTCTGTACGACAATGACTTGCCTCACTAACACCCGTTTTCGTATGACAATTATGTATGGCTTCGGAGTTCATGTGTCGATAAATATGGCTTCACAGACTCACGGCTACGACCATTACACATGCTTTCACTAACACCCGCTGTTCGCATGATTATTAAATACGGCTTCACTAACACCTGTTTGTGCCACAACGAAATATGGCTTTACCTGGTGTGGGTACGATCATTAAATATTTAGGCGTGTTGGATGATCGAGGGTTCGAATCCCGGATCAAAACGATAATGTTTTAGGGCTTGTCAGCACTCGCTGCATCCATCTGGGAGGGTATTATGAATTTGCTGGTACACTACTACATAGTTATGTACGAGCTGTTCTAGAGCAAGTGCAAGTAGCCCACTCCATCAGCAGGATCGTACAAGGCAGATCTGCCCACTTTACAGCCACACCTTGCCAACATGTCAGATTGCCGTATAAGGTAAATATATTGTGACAATACGAAACATTAATCCATACGGCCCACTTTTGTTCATTGTTTCCATGGTGATAAGTTGTCATGGTACCGGGTGCATCCACTTGAATCTCACGCTCAAATGCATTCGTGAAGGGAATTATGTGTAGGATGAGGACTATGATGTATGGATATACAATGTCTTTTATTCAGTGAGTGCCACGTTTCGACATAGATACTAATGTCGTTGTCAAGCAAATGGTGGAGGGTAATAAATTGTGGAGTGAATATATACATGAATTGTTGTTACAATAAATGAGAAGAAGATGAGTGTTTATACAATTAATGTTGTTGATGTACACAAACTAATGGAAAGCCAGAAGTTAATAAGGAGTATGGTATAGGAGATTGGAAGCAGTAGAGTGTTGCTATAACAGAGTGGGTTGATGTACAGAATTAATTTAGCAAGTGATAATATGCGAGTGGAATTTGGTAGCCCTCATCTCTGTTGATAGCTGGCTCAATCTTCATGATGTGGAGTGCCTCTTGTAGCAATGCGGATTTTGAAGTCTGATTGGTTCTTTTCTGAGAAAAATGTGTTGTTCGAGTTGATGGTGTGGTCTGGGTGGTCTCCAACATAGGTGTCGCCGCAGTAACATTCAGTGTGGTACACTACACCTGCTGGTTCTGGCTTCTGGGATACCGGGAGGTTCTGGATGGTGCTGCCTGTTTGGAAGGTGACGTCGATGATTATTTTCAAGGTGATATTCCCTTTGGTTCAACTTGAACACTCGTTCTTCACGAGCGTGTTCATTGTATCGTGGCTATTTCATAAGATCAGTCTTTGTTAGAAGGTCAGACCGACCTACCTGCAAAGTCAGTTCAACCTATGGCTACCCTAATTGCTCCCTCGATTCTGTTTGAATAACTGATTATACGTGTACAGGAGATAGGAATGCTTAGCTAAAGCTAGTTGTAGCGAGATGGCTTCTTGAAACACAGAGACTGCAAATACCACGACTGAAAGAGCACGCTGGGCGTATTTCAAACTGAAGCGGGTAGAAGCAGGCTAAAGAAGGTAGAAGTGGATCACTAACACATACAATTAGGTCAGCCATCGCGGTCTTCAGCACAGGTGCCTGCACTTACCAAATGGAGGTATCTGTGTACAGAAGTACAACTTAAGACAGCCCAGTGGATCGGAAAGGCAACAAAAGTGCTGCCAAAAGCTTACCCGGTGTTAATGTCTAGACACACCTGGCAATGATAGTTTTAATCCTTCGTAAAGTACCTCTTCAGAGTCAGGAGAAACAACAGAAACAGGGATACAGTATTGTTCACGGAAAGCTTTCTGATTTTTGCCTCAGATTTACATTAACCGTCAAAGTGAGAGTTTCCATCAAAAGGTTAAAAATGTGGGCAATACATTTGGATTCCAATACACTGTCCGGTACATTGTGAGTGAATGAGTGAGTGAGTTTAGGTTTACGCGACATTTAGCAATACTCCATATATGGTGGTGCTCATGGCGCAGAGAACGTATGTACAAATAGAATGAAGAGTCATTGGAGGGATTTAGTGAAGAAAAGAGTCTTAAGATTTTTTACACCCAAAGAAAGCTGTAAGTCCCTGAAGATTCTGTCCTTCTTGACATAACGTGATTGGTCAGCTTCAGGAGACACATGACAAAGATTCAGACTTACGACGGTGAGGGGAGGGGATACTAGCACACAAATACTAATTCGCGGATCAACTGACTGTACGTGTCTTTTCATATTCTTTTAGTGTTGTTAATTCGACGAAACAATAAAATCTGAGTACTGAAACCCTCAAACAAAGCATTACGACAGCCCAGAGATTCAGGATTCAGGCTTCTCATTTTCAGGATTTTTATTCTCATAAATCATACAAAATGATATAGAGAACATGCATGTTTTTGGATGGCTACAATGTGCAGTTATGGCTATTATGCATATGAATATAATATAGATGTGCAACTAAAACAGGGACAATACAATTTTAGTTAAATATGACAATTTTTACCAAAGGATAATAGTCAGATTTCGTAAGGAAACTAAATTTATCAATATGGGGATTATTGCAAAAACAGCTAGAGAGAATACGTTTTCCTACATCATCTAGAGCTGTGCATGATAGGATAACGTAAAATTCGTCACATACAGCGTTGTGGTTACAGATTGTACATAGTCTATTTTCTGTGTTAATATTACACCACCTGCCGGTTTCATTAGTTAATCTGTGATTACACGTTCTCAATTTTGTTAACCAAACACGTTGTTTCAATGGGAGGCTGGTTAAATAAGGTTCTAGATGGACCGTATTCTTATATAGGGAGTAATATTTACCTTTTGATGACTTTTGAAGGTCAGGATTCCCTGATTGCTTAAACTGATCTATAAGTGTGTATTTACCAGAGTTTTTCAGCCAGGCTGCGGAGGGAAAACATTGGGACTGCCATATATATGATAATCCAACATTTTGAAGCATACTTTTTACCATATTTAAAAGATCAAATTGAATGCCCATAGAGGTGGACGCATTAGACACCCCAAAGCCTTCCCGCCCCCTCAATCTCATTATGTAATTATCTTTACAATGGGAGGGCGTGGATTAATTAACGCTGGGTCTCTTGACAGCATTGTGTTGAGCATTTTTGCAGACATTTATTTGTTTGAAGATGTCAAAAATGAAAAGAAAGCATTCCTCAGTTTTTCATGTTGGACATAATCTTAATATCAGTCGTTTGTTTGTGGTACTTCAGTGCTAGATGTTACAGAAGAGAGTGTCGACCTAGCTATATTTTAACACTTAATAGGCATGATAAAGAAAAACCTCCTATATGCAAAATCGTACTCTAAACCACTTTAATTTTAAGAAAAATGCCTTTAGCATCTGACTGTGGATAAAATTAAGTCAATTAGAACGATTTCAGCTAATTATAGAGACTTAGCGACTTAGCTGACACAAATAAAAGGAAAGAAGTCATGAATGTGACTAAAGATGTAAATTGAATTGAACATGAATGGGGTTTGCAAAGAATAGTTGCACCTCTTAGATCAAACTCTAGAGGGGTACCTATACCTTCTAATAATAACACTGATCTTACCATATACAGATAAATTGAGGATGACAATGGTAATTCTATTATTCCTGTTGTAACTATAGAAGATAAAAGATTCACCCTTACAAATCTCTATGGACCTAATATGGATGATCGAAATCTGTATATAAGCCTTTTTGACAATATTTGTAATGTTGATAATGAATCCATAGCTATTGTTTGGGAGTGGAATTCGGTTGTTGTTCTCACAATCGATTTGAAAAAATATATAATATGAGCAACACATGTCATCGAATTCCTTCAATCCCTCACTGATATCTGGAGAGACCTAAATCTGGTCTTAGGGAAGTATACAGGGTGGAGAAAAAGCCCAGACAGCAAGCAAGGTTGGACGTTTTCTTGAGTTAATAACACATGATTCTGATGTCATACTTGGCTATAAAACAGATCATTCAGTCATGAGCTTTACTTTCTAAAACACTATGAACCAGTAAAGAGGGAAGGTATACTGGTACTTCATTGAGTGAGTGAGTGAGTGAGTTTAGTTTTACGCCGCACTCAGCAATATTCCAGCTATATGGCGGCGGTCTGTAAATAATCGAGTCTGGACCAGACAGTCCAGTGACCAACAACATGAACATCGATCTGCGCAATTGGGAACCGATGACATGTGTCAGCCAAGTCAGCGAGCCTGACCACCAGATCCCGTTAGTCGCCTCTTACGACAAGCATAGTCGTTGATTTAGTAAGATCGCTCCTGGGTAACACAGTTGAAGAATACTTAGATAAGTAACCGAGTGGTGACAATGTTACTGATGATTGATAATAACTTATTCTTGGGAACTCTTCTAATGAAAGTTAGAGGAAAATCAATCTCTTCTTCATCTTTACTTAAAAAGAAAACAATAAATAAGACCAGTGAATTGGAAACTAAATCAAAGACTGTGAAGATACTGGTAGACAGGATTTTCAAAATATTAACGCAGCCGTCCTATCTGAACTTACAACATTAAAATTAGAACTGCAACAAATCAAAGAAGACAAGAGGAACTCAACTCAGAAACAGAATGTGGGAAAGGTGAGGAAGCAATAAAATATTTTCGCCAATTAGACAATAGAAATTATGTCAGAAAAACAATAAATAGAATTGTTACAGATAACTTTGGGGAAATTAATGACAGTAAATCAATCTTAAATGAACTGAAATAATTTTATTAAAAAAACTCTATTCCTCAGACAGAATTAAGGACACGATGACCACCTAGACAATGTAATAACTCAAATCTTCAGTGACCAATTTAGAGACGAATTGGAAAAAACAGACATGAATGAAATATCACTGGCAGTAAAAAACATAATAACTAATAAAACCCCTGGAGTTGATGGGAAACACTTAAGATTTGGATCTTTATATTTATCGATGATGTTTCAAGAACAAATAGCATGTCTCTTACCGTGAAGAGAGGAGTTATCACTTATATACCTAAAGCTAATAAACAAACTGGATTTATACCAGGTAGAACACTTAGTCAAAATGTATGGTTATTAAATGATCTAATGTTTGAAACAAAGAAGAGAGATGTCCCTGGTCTGTTGAGTTTACCTGACCTCTGAAAAGCTGTAGCCAGAGTTTCTAAAGATTTTATCAACTTTGCATTACTAAAATTTGATTTGAGGCCACAGATTACACGCTGGATCAATCTCTTAACTTATGATACAACGTAATGTGATTTTTTTTTCAGAATAGATATCTGTCTGATTTATTCCTTAATGAGCGAGGCAAAGTGATCCGATATCCCCTTATTTGTTACTTTTTGCAACTGAAATCCTCGGATGTATAATAAAACAAAGTAATGATATGAAGGGTATTGTAATTGATGTTCAGGATTATAAATTAGGACAATATGCTGATGATACTGAATTATTTGGGGATGGCTATAATTAAAGTTTGTATGCTGCTATTGATACCATTAATACCCTTTCATAGGTCAGGGTTAAGGACAAATACAAATAAAACTAAAGCCATCTGGATAGACTGTAATTCGAGTAGCAGAGATGTAATTTGTCAACATTGGAAAATACAGTGGTAAAAAAAAGAATATGAAGTGTTGGGTCTTCAGTTGACACCTGATGAATGACTTATGGGTAAACAACACACGAAAGAGCTCGAGACTTTAAGAAATTACTAGACTACTGGCAACGTAGAGAAAAAGACATCTGACACTGATTGGAAAAATCACTGTATTTAAAATATTGATTCTTTCGAAACATTGAATTCTTTCCCTAATCCACCTGATGAATTTACAACTTCCTTAGATTTATTTGGAATGACAAAAACGACCTTAAGTAAACGGATCACTTTATTAATGTCATGAAATTAAAAGTATTTGAGAAAAACAAATATGAGTAGTCCATGCAATTTTCCATTAAAATGATATATTACCATAACATAATTGAAAATCCTTTTTGGAAAGATGTTTTACTGGCATTTAATTTATGTTGTAATAAAAATACCTTAGAATCAGACAACACTAAACGAAATTTATCACAACCCCTGTGGTTAAATGAAAATTTCAAAAACCATAATCACTTTTATTTTTAACAATTAAGAACCTTTGCAATGAAGGTGGTTTCGTGTCTCCTGAAGATCTGAAGCTCAAATTTGTTATTAGAGGTGCATTATATGAATATTTTTTGTATATCATACCTGAGTCACGGAAAAGCACCATAAGACCATAATAACTTTCTTCAGACAGATTTCAAAAGGGGTTCAAAATTATTTTATGATAAACTTTATCTGACAATATTAAACTTCATATTTGCCTAAAATGACAAATAAAATATTGTGTGGTATTGATGTTGATTGGCATATGATTTTTAATATTTGCAGAAAGAATGCGAAAGATATAAAACTTAAAGATTTAACAATGTAAATTTTTGCACAGAATAATTGATACAAAAAAGAGCTTTTGAAATTGAAACTTATTCACTATGTAGCTTTCGTCATGTGGACAGTGAAACGTTATGTCATGTATATTGGGAATGTAATGTAACCAACTTGAAAACTGGATAATCCAAAACATGCAGAAATCTGAAATAACAAAGGCTTTGGTATTTCGGGAAACAAGCCGTTGCTAAATCATATAATCTTTTCTGCAAAAAGCCATATATTTATATACTTGCAGTTTGACGAAAATAGTTCCAAAAGTTAATAACATTTAAAAAAATTTGAAAGACATCTACATTGTTGACAAAATCAGGAACAATAACTTTGATAAATTTATCCTCTATTTCCAAGCTCTAATTTCATCTGTAATGATGCCTGGGCAGCGAATGGGACGTCTCCCAGAAAACACTGCCTTGTCGAAACAACCAAACACTCTCCGGAGGATATGAGGGCACCCCAACATTGCAGCCTTCTGCATTACCCAGATTGTCAGAAGGGCCGTGCTCCCTGTGGAGAACCCGGACACTCTCCTGATTTTCGCCAAGAGTCTAGGAGGTACCAAACCAATGGCACCGAGAACAGTAGGGAACCTGACGACAATGCAAGCGAGACATTTTATATGCGAGGTCCGCATATGTATCATGCTTTTCCAGAATCTTGCCAATGACATTGCTGTCAAAAGGGGCAGAAAATCCAGTGATATAAATAATGTCATTAGCTTTATCAAAATGAACACGATCAGCTTTTTTCTGAGGCTGTATATAGTCATTTTCCATGACTCCCTGGACATGCTGAGGGTCGCACTATGGATGGACCTCGGGGTCAAAGTCACAGGGATGGCGGAGACGGTAGCAAAAGCAGCGAGCCATGTCATCATGTTTCTTCAGATATGCTGTTTGTGCCAAGGAAGGGCATCCACTGACAAGGTGTTGGACAGTCTCTGTAAATTCATTGCACAGACGACATCTCGTATTGATATTTTCTTTAAGAATTACATTTTCGAGTGGGAAATGACTGGTCCTGAGCAGCAAAAAGGAAGCCCACAGTTTCACATTTGAGACCAGCCGACTTCATCAAGGCAAGGGAGTCGGTTGGATTGCTGTTCTGTTCCACACACTGCATGTACACACGATGCAATGGCTTCTTAGACAGATTTTCCATAAAAGGACCGACTCTGATCAGACTTGGTGACTAACTTCACCTGGTTTACTCCCATCGCTGTACCGTCCTTCAGTACATCGCCGTCATCAAAATCAACCTCAGACTTCAGACTGTGTCCAGCAACCTTGGCACGCTTGAAATGGCTGTGGAATTCGTTGCTTTCATTGTGAGTCTTGACATACATCACCAGAGGATCATGCGATAAATACGTGCAAAGGTACACAATAAAATTTCTGTCATGAAGAGCCTCCACATGAAACACCGACCTCCAGAATTGATTGGTAAATGATTGAGAGAGGAACGAGGGTGGTGGGCTCTTTTATCAGACATGATCCTTCTGGTCAGGCACTCTGGGTTTCTTGCTTGGTCCAATCAACTACTCCGAATAGGAGAAGACTGGCACAGTAAAAATAATGGTGGCTTTGACCTTGTTTCGAGCATTTAGCTCTGAACTCTAGATTTTCTTTAAACTAGATTTATACTCGGCCGGAATGTTATCATGAATCTGGGCATTCTGAAGCTTGTCTCGAACTTGTATTTCAAGATAGGTGTGTGCCTGATCTTCCACAATGTGCTCAATTACTCCTCCCCCTGGTAACTTGACTGATCCATCAATGGTTACCTTGCCACGTTTCAAATGAACAGTAGTACATTTGTCGAGTCGAAATGTCATGCCAATATGATTAGAAAAGGACTCGACAAGGAGAAATTCTTCAAACTGGTACCTCCTTTGGCAAGACGCTCGATGTCATCCATGTACAGGAGATGAGTAAGAGGTGTTGGGGATCTGTGTTGAGGAGGGCCGGGATGGTAACCCTCCTCCCTTTTGAGCAGAAGACTCAAAGGATTAAATACAGACAAAAAAACAAAGGACTGAAGGACTGTCCCTGAAATATTCCACTTATTATTATTGTGATGCTACGAATCGGTGAACTTTGATCATGCCATTGTACACACTTATTAATATGGAGTTATTGCATATACCAATATTCAATCTTGGGAACACATAAAAAATACATGTGGCCCGCAATATTACTTTTTTTTTGTTATTTAATATATAACATTAGCTTTAAAACTGAGTGTCAGGACTTACACGATGACTAGCGATTGAAGAATATTTCTACTGATATTATTCTTAATTGAATAATATTCATGACTTTTAAACATATTGTACCCATACTGTGTGACATCATATTTATACATATATATATATATATATATATATTTATACACAGATATTACTATCACCTTATCATATAGATGTTATTTTAATCATGATTATTAATGACAATGATCATAATAGCATAAAAAGTAAGCTACATTATATTGGATAAGTTGGAAGTACCCTACATGGAGAGGTGCACTTAGCTGTTAATACACAGGACGTACTGGATCCCACGTGATGGATGAACGCTATATCCCTAAAGGTGAAAGATAATGGGTATCGCACTTAAACAAAGTCTTAAAGTGTGTTTGATTTTTCTGATACAACGTTTAGTGACGCACGTAAGAATATTATCGATTGTGCATATGTTTTGAAATAGATCCATTATGGGTTTTTTTCACTTCAAGATAAGACCTTTAGACGATCTCCTTCTGATACAACAACAATTACAACAGAACTACCACAAACACACATTCCTCTCCCCTCTCCCTTTTTCTTCTCGACTACTGGAGGAAGTCCAGGGAACTTTACCATATTCACTCATTCGATATTTCACAGGACAGGCACAGGCGGCCTGCATGCAAGATCTCAATGTTTAAGCATAGGAGACCTGTTTTGTACAGGCGACCTGCATCCGGGATCTCCATGTTTAAGATGACAGTTGGTCTGTGTTAAAGTTCTTCATGTGTAAGAACAAGGGGGCCTGTGTTAAGAATGTCTATGTTTCAGAATAGGGGCTACAGCGAAGATCTCCATTTAAGCATAGGGAGCCTGTTTTGAAAGTCTTCATTTTTAACCACAGGTTGCCTGTGTGGATCACTATATATTGCCAATAACACAAGAGACCAATGTTGAAGATCTTCAGACATTACCAATAACACAAAGGGCCTGACCTGTGTAGATCTCCATATATTACCGGTAACTCAACGGGCCTGTGTTAAAGATATCTACATATTAGCATTAACACAGTCAGCGTGTGCTGGAACTCCACACTTCCACCTACGAGTCTCCTGTTGGTATCTGCGTGCGCCTTGGCCATGCCGGTTTAAGCAACTAGATAAACAGTGCAGATAGCTGAAGCGTTCGTCTCATAATACATCAATAATTAAAACTTCTGTCATACACAGAGCTTTAATGTATTTTTGACGGTCTTCTAACAGTCTCCTCACAGCATCTCATAAATAGTTCATAAGATTGTATCTACTGAAAGCGATCAACTGCAGTGATACACTATGAAGACCGGTTCATTCCGTCCCTGTAGCGATAATTGGATCTCGCATCCGCAGCATAATACCAATAAGGAAACGCTGTCGCATCTTAGCCAATCAGAATCGGACGGGTGCAGGGTAAAACTCCCTAACACCAAACAAGTAAGGGGTACAGGACCCACCCTCCATAGACGGTGCACGTGTTCAAGGTTTACGACTTTCGTCGATTCATTAACCGCGGTGCCTTGCAGGCATGCCATTGTCAAACCAGAGAAATAGAAATGCGTCATGGTGTTTTTCTTTCACTACAGATGAGTACATAGCTATACATGCAATTTCATTTTCATTTTTTACTGGTAAAGTACTCCATTGTTTCTTGCTCCAGATGTTGATATCATTCGGGTTGATCATGGGTACTTTGGTACACTGACACGGGCGAATCCAAATGTTGAAATACAGGTGCTTCAGTATGTACCATTGCTCTTTTTAAATCAAACAACATACTTTTCACACAAAGTGTACCGATGAAGCAGTCCATTCACCGAACAATATAAACTATGTTCATTAGTTTAGTTGGTTTTTGTTTGTTTCTTTCTTTTGACAAATGAATTGAATGTGTGAGACAAAGACACGGGATTAGAGCCCAGGATACATGAATCCAGCAACTAACACTATGAGTGCTTTCTGTCTTGAATAGTTCACTTTCTGTTGAAAACCTTTATTTCTATAACACCACGCTTTACATAAATAATTAGGGGAGTGAGTTTTTATGCCGGTTTTAGAAATGTTCCATCAATACCAAGACTAGGGACGCCAGACATGGGCTTCACCATTGTACAGTGGGTGAATCAAACCCAGATCCTTGGACGTGACGAGATAACGCCTTAACCACTGGGCTACCCCACATAACTAGAGGATTGTTTATGGACGGAGACAACAGGTGTGTCCCATACAAAGAACCAAAATGTGAGTGAAACTGCGTATGTATAAACAGACGCTTTTCACAATAGTCCAGCGATGTCATGCCGTAGAAACCATTATGGGCTGAACAGTTTGTGCCCGCGTGCGGAATCGAAAGGGCTAAGTGAACAGTTTATACCCATTACCCCAAATAACAGGTGTTGAAGAACGATGTTAAACCTGCAGGTGTTCCTGTTACCTTCTAAGAGATGCAGGATTTTGATTAGACTCAAGCTTTCTACTTTTCAACTTAAAGGCAACGTACTTACAAATAGTTGTACTTGTGTTTTCCCCGTACCAATCAGTGTTTACAACAAGCAGGTTGAATAAACAGCACATCCATCATATCCAAAGAGCAAATTTACACGGTATGTTCAAGATGTGAAAATATACCAACTAGGTATTGATTCACAGATTCTGATTACTATGAAAGGATGTCACATTAGAAAATGCGATTAGGTTATCTTTGACCCTTCTTTACTTAAGAATAGGAATCTATATATAAATTGTTAATTCGCTGTGTATTGCTACCCGGTCTTCCAACACTACTTTGGGAGTGTGGGACTAACTAAACCACATAACACAGATGATTTAACTATCTTGTTGGTGCAATGTAGCTTTCCTCTTGCTTTTAGCAGTCGTAGCTACCTTAACTCTCCTGCTGACGAGAGGTGATTCCCATAAAGCTGCGTTGTAAAAACGTAGCTCACATGGAGCTCTGGTGCAGATGTTCCGTTCCTGAGAGGTAGCTCTCATAGATGTAGCTCTCTTTTTCTTGAAATTTAGCTGTCACAAAGCTGCGATGTCGCTCTCTATTGCCAAGGCACTGCTCTCACAAGGCTGCCAGATTGCTTGGATGAACAACTGGGTTCAGTCTACACCCGAAATCGTTTTCCAGAGTGATTTCAATTTGTTTCATGTTGTCAGAATTGTAGTGTACTAAATTTAAGTACCCTCTTTGGGTGTTGCCTGTTCTTGAAACGAATACTCTCAATCTTGGTCAAAGCAGAAAGTTCCATCGTAAAACCTTACTTCAGTTAATACTGTTCTTGGCCGAACGTTGACAATATAACAGTGATGGTAAAATGTGGTCAGCGAAATTTCAGGAACAATTACTCAACCTTTCCTGATTTATTTATTCAAGAGTTATATACGGTCTTTAAAATCTAGTTACTTCACTAAATATAAGTCAGTCATGACTTGCTGAAATCAACCCGGATCTTCACGGGCTGATGATACAAAGTGTTAATACACCGCGACTATCCAGTTGGGTAAGTGTCAGCGGAGATCATGATTCCATGATATGCCCTGAACATGTATATGGATAATTACCAACGTAATGAATCTGTGTAACTTGTAATGCTCAGAACACGTTTTGTGCACAATATTCCTTCATTAAACATCCATGGATATGCCCCGAACATGCATTTGGCTATTTACAAAAACATATAACCATGCACGTGTAGAGTTATCTGTTGTGAATGACCCACCGATATGTTCATTTGTACAACCCCTTGATCTGGCTTATTACACACGTGCAATGCAAGCTACTGTTATATCAAACCTTTACTGTTGGCACAATAATAAACACGTGCTATGCGGGAGATACTTGCGTGCGTCACTGTGACACACTGGTTAACTGCACAATGATAACACACTGTGACACACTAGTAAACTGTACAATGAAAACACAAAATCAGGTGTGCGTCACTGTGGCACACTGGTTAAATGTACATTGATAACACACAATCAGGTGTGCGTCACTGTGGCACACTGGTTAACTGTACAATGATAACACACACTCAGGTGTGCGTTACTGTGACACAGTGATTATCTGTACTATAATAGTGAGCGAGTTTACACAGTTTTACACAGCACTCATTCCACCCATATTCTGTAACTTCCATTCGTATTGCGGCGGTCTGTAAATAACGCCAGGTAATCCAGTGACCAACAGCATGAACTTCGATCTGCGCAACTTGGAACCGATCACATGCGTCAACCAAGTCAGCGAACCTAACCACCCGATCACATTGGTTGCCTCTTACGACATGTATTGGTTGCTGAAGAACAATTCTAGCCCGGATCTTCACATGTCATCTTTACAATAATAGGCACCAGCAGGTGTGCGTCACTTTGACAAGTTCGTTGTCTTTACAATAATAAATGCAGGAGATGTGCGTCACTGTGACACAATCTGTACGATAGTTAACACGGGTTTTGCGTGATAGTCTTAGATAAAGTGTCTTTAGCCTAGAGTATGCAAGCGATATACACTCGGTCGGATTTAAGATCCCAAAACCTTTAGAAGTCTGTGCTGTGCTGATTCAGAAACACCTGTCATGTGCACACTAAGCGAGTCACAAAGTAATTACTTTTCTCCGAATTGAAGAGAAATCATTTGAATAGAAAAACGATTTAGCAGCAGTAAAGTTGTTTGAGCAAGGAGTCTGTGCTGTGGACGTGCTGTTTTCAACAATTCATATCACGTAATAATATTTCCAGGAGAACCCTGTACGAGGTTTCAGTGACGGTGCCCACGTGTACAGTGTGTACAGTCTACAGCTGGTCCACGCAGGACACTTGTACAGCATATAATGCCACGCTGTACAGCAGACGCTGATAAGTTGGTTTTGTCAGTGTGAACATCCGGGACCTGATCTCTGTGTTTTGAAGGGTTCTGTCGGCCACGGCCTTAGAGAGACGACAACTAGATCTTCTCAACAGACATTTTATAATAGCGAGACACACCTCGTACGCAATATCTGCTGTTTTGATTTGGCGTCTACATTGATACACAAGTATTAAGCTTTATCTGGTGAGCATTATTATGTTTGTTTATGTGTGTGGTTTTGCGTGTGTTTGTGTTTGTGTTTGTGGTTTTGCGTGTGTTTGTGTGTGTTTGTGTGTGTGTGTGTGTGTTTGCGTGTACGTGTGTGAGTGTACGCGTGCTTGCGCACGTGTGCTTATGTGTAGAATAGTGTGCCTTTCTTTGTATATGTGTTTTGTCACAAGAGAGTGCCATTATGATAAAGATGTAACATGAAAACACGATGGTTGAATCAATACTAGCAAGAAACTCCGTGATACCTATAGGTAATGTGTCATAAATATAAATTTTAGGATTTGGGTTTGGGTTTAAATTTTATATATAAATTTATGTCACTGATAAAACTTCATATGACTTCCTGGCATATAATTCATAGATTAAAGTCACAATCCAGCCTATAAATCAATAAAGTGATGAGATGCCTTACCTAGAAATATAGAGTTTCCAGTGATCGAGAACAATGACAGGTATTACGTAGGTTAAATCTGTCACCGCGTTTGACAGTGGCGATGCTCTATATAAACAACGCGCTTACGAGGTACGATTAATCAGGAAGAGAGACGTTAAACAGGAAAGGTAGAATATTTCATTTTCAGATTGCAATGCTAGAAAAAAAACTTCTACAACTCACGTCGACATTGGTCATTGGATAGATGCAGTGGTGACATCAGACATGATGTGAGAGGCAGTTTTGTTTTAATTACCGATTGGCTTCGCTGTAGGTCATGTTTGACTTTGTTTACATGAAAGGTTTCTCAAGATTTTCATCGCTTGAGGGCATGACTGTTCGTATACATGAAATTAAGATATCTGAACTCCTACCAAGCGTTCGTACTTATGGAAAGAGGGGTGGGGTGGAACAGAGATCAATCGCCAGAGTTGCGTCCCTTTGACGAGTCAGGTACCTGTGATTGTGGGTCCTCAGATTGCTCTGATTGTGTGTCTAGCTTTCTAAACGCCGAACTCTTGCTCATGTGTATCTATAAAGTGGTAAATCTAAGAATTGCATTACTTTGGGCTTTCCATCTACACAAAACTCATATTGTAAAAATATTGATCAAAGTGGCGCTTAATCTTCATTCCCGCTAAGGTATATGTCATTGCAATCAACCTGCATTATAATATATTTATACATTATCATGTAGTCTTTGCAAGCAGTACACCGTCAGTGCAATACCCAGCGCAATAACGTCATCTGTTCGGACTGATATGTCCCGCCCACACACAGTGCTATGGCTTGTGCAGATTAGTCACCCCAAACTCTCTCGCTGACTGGAGTAGGTACCAAACAATACTTACCATGAGTCACAGGACTACAGAGTGTGGAGCTTCGGGTTGTCATCACGTCAGTGAAGCCACACCTTTCCTGAAGGACAAGATACCAGTAATCTCTTACACCAGTGATAGAAGTCTATTTATATCTTCTGTATAGATGGAAACTGACCAGGTCCATTGACCTTGTACATTGTCTAAGTACATTGATGGGGTTCAGCACGGGGTACTTTTACCTACTCCTTGAGCACCGATACGTTGAGAAGGGTCAATGACCAGGAGAGGTGGAGGAGTAGCTTAGTGATTAAAGCGCCGAAGACCCAGGTTCGAATCCCCATATGGGTACAATGTGTGAAGCCTATTTCTGGCGTCCCCTCAGTGATACTGCTAGAATCTTGCTAAAAGCGGCGTAAAACGACCTCCTTCACTGACCAGGTCCATTGACCGTCAACATATACGGAAACTGCAAAAAACGTTATATTTATTGGGTGTTTAGTTCTTTGATTAGATTTCCCCAAAGACGCTTATGACGCAAACTGCGCGACCTATACCAAACCATTATTGTCAACTTTGTCTGAAATCAGTTACATATCATCCCAAGTTTCACACGTGGATAAACATGCCTAGTGCTAGCGATTAGATGTCTCACTGAGAACGTGGGTCGAATCCGGGATGATGCTCAACCGGAGTAGACAGAGATTGTGCATTTTATTCAGGAAGTGTTTTCCCAAATGTGACACATATTAATTTTGACACACAAAATCAGAAGGCAATATAATCCACGCTCGTTTAGTTAGAATCTTTCGTAACTGGCATCACGATCTTCGAGTGAGTGAGTCAGTGAATACCATGGGTAGCACGGCGGGGATTCTATTGCACCGAGACACTCGGCATGGAATATAAACAACACTATAAACAGGTATAAGTCTGTGTGAATATGCAGATACATTATTCAAAGAAGTGAATAATTCCCGTAACTGACTTCAACGTGCGCCAATTAAACAGCGGTGTTTAGTCACGTGATCGTATTTAATATTCATGAACTGGAGTATCTGTCACTCTCGAGGGAATCAAGTATATATTCAATGCAATACATGTATTTAGAAGCGTCTGTTCGAATACATTAACCACAGGTTATACCAGGCGTTTAGTCTCTGAAGTTGTTTGAACTTTCCTATGTTAGTGTTCGTTCACAGTCGCACAAAACAATTCATTAGTTCATTGTGGAGAGTTAGCTAAAGTTTAACAGGACAACATTTCGGCTTAACGTTTTATTACAAACTAATGGTTGTTAGTAAATAGCAAGGTTTGTAATAATGTTGTTATATATGTAACATACACTAACTCACGTGAGTTCGTTCGTGTTCACTGTAAGAACAACAATGTACTGGTGTGTGTAAATGTTTATTTGGAATAAATATTATCCCGAAGAGTAAATCCATGCTCATATATTTTCACGTGTTGAGCAATTGCTACCCGGATCTGACCGGATTTCATACGTCACTTGATTTCTTGGATTCTAACTCCGGAACACTTCGGCAATATCCGCCCCACTAGGTCCGGGATGACCTGGAAACAACGCACGGCCTGACAGGAGCGTTCTATTCACGGACTATTTGTTCGCGGCTTGAGACAACTTGACGGTGTGATGCGTCATTGTGTCTGTAGGTTGTTAACTGGATAAGGGTTTGTTTTGCTTTTGATTACAGGTAAAATCTCAGGTGCTCCGGAGATGAAGGACCACAGGTACCTTCCGCTAGAGACGATGCTTGGTGTGTGGATATGTTGCAGTTTTCTTTTCTTTCAAGGTGAGCTGAATTAAGTTGTTACCTGTCAGTTTCTCCACGTTATCCCTATCTGTTGACAGTCGGCTATGTGTTTCAGCAACAACTAGGCCGTATATCCCGCACCGTGTTTTGTAGTGTAGTATAAATGGGGATGAAAGCGGTAGCATAACATACCGCCACCTTAAGAGCAGCTCGTCGCCTTTTTTATCACCGTCTTAAGACAACGAAAACTTATTGTTCCTCAAAGTTTATCAAAGTTGTCAATTTTAATATGTTATTTATATTTTGATTGACGTTTTGCAATAAATAAAGAGTGCACCGTGGCACGATGTACACTCCACAATTTACATAAGTAGATCGTGGAATAAATTTCTTAGATGTGGAAGCTATATTTATATTACATTTCCCTTATTGTTTTGCTTCCTGGGTTTGTCGTTCCATGTGACATGTTTCCCTAGTACCGTGATCTACCTTCAGTTATTAGTAATCTATCGCCCGTTATATATTGTCTTGTTATTTAATGTAAAAAGTTTTAGATTTAATTATTGGTTTTAAAATTGATATTTGTGATACGCTTGTAGTTTTACTGTCCTTCGTCAACAGTTCTAATGTTATTGATCTATAAAATACCCGAGAATTATTAATTGTTCTTGTCACGATATGGATGAATTATTGCCGATGTGGCGATAAATATTAACTCACTGACTATATGACATATGGTTGGGATGTGATCTAGCCCACTGAGTACTAATCAGTGCAATGCTTATATATCTTAGTAATCCATGCTCCTCTGATATAGCAGTGCTACAAATGTTCATCTCGTGCGATCTTAATATATTCATATGCTCTTCTCTTCTCTTCTCGGTGTTCTATATCTATTTTCTCACCTCATATCTTATGTTCACTTCGTGTCGTCTACATCGATTAAGTTGAAAATATATGCCACAACATAGGGTTATTTGATTTTTATATATGTATATTCTCCTATTTATCCATGGGTAAAAAATGGGAACGCATGTTTTCCCAGGTGATACAAATGTTATCCTGTGTGAAATAGTGTTCCCTTGCGATGTATATGTTATCCCATTGTTAAATACTTTCCTCATGTGATATAATATTGCCCCCATATGAAGTGCATGTTTCCTCGTGTAATATAATGTTATCCCCCATTTGAAGTGCATGTTTCCTCGTGTAATATAATGTTATCCCCCATTTGAAGTGCATGTTTCCTCGTGTAATATAATGTTATCCCCATATGAAGTGCATATTTCCTCGTGTAATATAATGTTATCCCCATATGAAGTGCATGTTTCCTCGTGTAGTGTAATGTTATCCTCGTGTAATATAATGTTATCCCCATATGAAGTGCACGTTTCCTCGTGTAATATAATGTTATCCCCATATGAAGTGCATGTTTCCTCCTGTAATATGATGTTATTCCCCATATGAAGTGCATGTTTCCTCCTGTAATATGATGTTATACCCCCAACGAATACGTGTTCACAGTGTGACATAAATATTACCCTCAAGTGAAATGCCAGGTTACACCTGTGATATGAGGGCGGTGGCGTAGTCAAGTGGTTAAAGCGTTCGCCCGTCGTGGCAGAGAATCGGATTCGATTCTTCACGTGCATATAATGTGTGAAGTCCATTTTCTGGTGTCCCCCGCCGTGATATTGCTTGTTCATTGTTAAAATCGGCGTAAAACTAGACTCACTCACTCGCTTGTGTGAAGGTTATCCCTATATGAAATGTATTGTGCTTTCCACAGACACGAGCGGTGTGAACTTGGGCACCACCCAGAGGTTTGATGGCCTCTACAACAACCTAGGCAACCCCACAGACGGCGGGACAAGTGAGTACAGGAATTCTTTCACCAAGATTCACCTTCCAGTTGTAGATTTAGAAGCAGCCATAAATGTTGAAATTCCATGACAACCAGAAATTAATGTGAGTTTTGCAACCCCAACGACCTGCGATTGTTCCGCAGATAGCACACCGGTGTGAGACGCCGCCGTCAAGGGTCACTCGGTTCAGAGGAATGATTTAGATATCAAAGATACTGCTTCTTAAACAGACACACAAGAACCATACTAGTCGTTTTAGTCTGTATGAAGGAGCCAAAATGTATTTGAAAAATTGTCACAACACAGTTATTCTCAGGACAATTTACATGCTTAGCGAAATGTGCACGCATGTACGTTCGCATGCACGCACACGCACACGCACACGCACACGCACACGCACTCGCCTGAACGCCCTTCACAACCATATTTGTGAAAAAATGCCTATATATTAAACCGCATTATTTTTTAACGCAACAACGGACAAGATTCAAATACCACGAATATTATCCACCCGACATTTAACCAATAGCAACCCCCGGCGATAAAGGCAATAATACACTCCGGATATAAACAGGAACGAGCGCTTACACATCCAACGCGGAAGTCAGTTTGGGAAAGTCCCGTACACGTCCTCGCGTGTTTGTTGGAGGAGGGTGATAAATCCCTTGACAAACCATTGTGATATGAGGCGTGACACGCTCGGTGCATACTGTGTGCAGCTGTATACTAGATAAGCTCCTTACGATATTCATATCCCACTTTCCCCTCCCCCATGTACAATTCGATAAGTGAAGTGAAAATTTACCAGGACAAATAGAAAATATTGTGTACTTGTGAATGACAAGCTGGTATTGTGGATTATATCAAGTCCAGTCTTGTAAATGAAACCTAATATTTTATTACACAGTTTGTGCTGTGCTGACACGACAATACTGAATAGATATTGTTGCCGACATACACGTCTTGTAGACCTGCCAGAGTTACCGGCCTTGGTATGATGCTCCACCAACCACTCACAGGTGTACTTGTCGCCAACACAATTTCCGCATCCTTGTTGCCGTTTATGGACGCGGCGCACCGAATATTTTTACGTTTCTAATCCAGCTCATTTGTGTTCCGAATACACAAGTCGAAGTATCTGATCGCACTCGTTCGTTTTCATCGGTTCTTCCCGGGCGATAAATACATTACCTGCAATGTCCGTATGGAAACATATTTGACCTGAGATAATGAACTAGTTACAAAAAAAACATCTCTTTAGAATTAGACTTTCAAAAAAATGATCGTGTGAATGGAATACAGTATGAATCTGATATAGAGGATTTCCTTGATTTCAAGGGATATTTGTTTTCAAAAGCCGCTTTATGTCTCGCAGTAGTGTTAGGAAATATATTCGAATTTAAGATTTGAATACATGTGTTTAACAAATAAATAACATTTCGTATCTGTATATTGGTGATACAATTTATTTGATAAGATTATATTCTTTTTAGACAGTTAAGCCACACAAATATATCCCCCTAATAAACTTGCACAGGTAGCCGGAGCCATTGTTGACTTATCCAGTGATATTTAGTATGTCCGGGGTTTGTTTTGGGTGCATGTTGTAACATTCTGTCAGTTTGGTATCCTTATTCTAAATATAAACAAACCGTAAAAATACAACAGTCATCACGTATGACAATTTGCCTTGTACTTGCATCAACCTGATGTAGTCTTAATGTTCATAATTTATACCTGGTATAACACGTCATCCCCCACTCCGTCTGTTAATGCTTACGATATTACATTGTATAAGTAGAAGAACATACAATAAACTACACTTATACCGAATACATTAGTATCGATCAGACGGATATAACGAACGTTTTGTCCAAGCTTTTTGTTGTATATATTTTCTTCGTGATAACCGTTGTTTATAGCGTTGTTTAAAGCTAGATACAGCAATAACACTGCTATATGTAGGCGGCTAGCAAATAACCGGACAGACTAGTGACTAGTACATCTAGCACATTCGATGTCACCAAGTCGAATATCCCCCCCCCCCCCCCCCCCCACACACACACACACACACACACCACCCCTGTTCAGTTCCCCGGACAATGTTTAGGAGACCTATATCTATCCCCACACTAAAATACGTATGTAACTTACCCGCATGTCGGTACATAACAATGACTTACGTATGTGGTTTATGAAACGATCAATATGAATCGATCAACCCCTCATAGTTCCGTCAGCCGGCGTTACTAGGTACAGATAAGCATCATGTCACTTACAAAACCTTTTGGGTTTAGTTTATCTAACTATGTTGGCCTACCACGTCAGTACATAAAATAAATGTTGTACAAAAACACGATGCAATCATTATTCTAATCCGCACAGTCTACCGTTGAGCTTCTTAGGTTTTGACACGAATTCAATTTTTTTTTCCAAACTCCTCTGACGTAATATCACATCCAGATCTGATGATCCCTTACAAAATCCAGTTTACCGATTAAACATTTTTTGTGAGTATGTGAGCTAGACAATGAAAGAAATACATGATAATTATGTTCGCGGCAACTAGTGCCAGTCACGACTCGGGGAAATTAAAATTTGTAGGTAAGCATCCGAGGCGTGACACGTAATCTTAAGTGAAAATACAGGTGATATTAGAACCGACTTCTTATACGTACTGCATCACCTATTGAATGCTCTCATCAGTGTGTCGAATTGATCGGGTTCTACATCTGCGACATGCCCCGGGGTATTGTGCGGGTATATTAGCTATTAGTTGAATGGAAACGAGCGAGATAGCCTACTTAATGTTAAAGAGACGTTGATATCTCTGTTAACTCCAGCCCCTAGCCTCATTATCGCAGTGTCGGCGAATACATCACAATAAACCACACAGAAGGTATTAAAAGCTGTTTAAGTAATCCAATAACGGTACACGCATGAAAGATGGCTACTGCATCGTTTAAGAAAGATTTTCACATATACTCCTGCTTAATGTGACATCGGACATACTTAGATGTAGCTACATTTTATTCGGGTTTTTTCGCTTGAACGTCCTTGTCATAATGTATACGTCGGTACTAAGATTTCTGTCAATGTCCTCTCATTTCATCGGGAGAAACCTTGTGTTATTGCTGATTTTCAGTGGTCCATTCATTGTAACAGTTCTTTTACCATGTACACCCACTGAGATCTGTTTCTCAAGATAACCAACACTGGATGGTTTTGTGTTCTTATATCTAGAGACATAGGTGTTTGATCACATTCCTAGGTATGTAACGTGGATATTACAGGTAGTGTGGTATTCTGAACAGTCTGCCCACGGGTATTGTCCAGGTGTAATGCGTGAAAAGTACCGAGATAGTCGACTTAAGGTTATTAAACTGCTTACAGCGCGGCTATCTTTAGCCCGTGGCTTTATTTTTGTGGACTCGGAGAATGCATGGCTTAATTATGCGCTGATAATGTGCTCTCAACTTCCCAACAAAGCTGATAACGGTATCTGTCGGGATATAGATGCTTGATAGGCATTTTAGAAGATGCTATTTGCAGATTACATCTTCGTTTTGTTTCATTGATTTGAATGAAGATGACATTCAGAAAATACTTTATGTTTGTCGGGATACAGGTCGTATATTGCAGAGAATGACGTAATATAACAGCGAAGTCACTCGATCACTCACTATATCCAGACAACGCGCCTTTCACATATAAACTACATTAAATATAGTTGTGTGGAGGTTGAAACCACCTCCTACGTGAGTGAGTTTAGTTTTACGCCGAACTCACAAATATGATGGTAGTCTGTAAATAATCGAGCCTGGATTAGACAATCCTGTGATCAACAGCAAGAGCAATTTGGTTACGATGACATGTGACAAGTCAGTGAGCCTGACCACCCTATCCCGTTAGTTGCCTAGGTTACTGCAGATCAGTTCCAACCTGGATCTTCACGCGTCCCACTTACTTCGAGTTAACCCAGACCTGTGAAGATTCTGGCTAGAATAGGTCTTAAACTACCCATACTTGCTACAAAAGGCGACCATGGTTGTCCTAAAAGGCGACTAACCGGATCAGGCTCGGGGGTCAGGCTCGCTGATTTGGTTGGCATATATCATCAGCTCCCTATTGCGATGGTCACTGGGTTGTCTGGTCCGGACTCGAATATTTTCAGACCACCGTCAAATACCTGGAATATTTCTGAGTGCGACGTAGTTGCGACACTAACGAACATGTTAGGTGTTTTACTGAAGGTTAATATAGCAAAAGATCAGTTGGTAGAATCATGACTGCTAAATACTCTCAACACATCTTAGTCACACGATATCCACACTGCATCGGCGTTTTTCATGTCATGCCCTATACTGCTCTACATGAAATAACACCTTGAACATTTTTGGGGTCGAACTTGGACGCTCTGAATAAGGCGCAGACCGAGAGAACTGTTTACATTCTAAATTTCGTTTCACTCTTCTACATTTATTGATAAAATCATAAAACATAATTGTCCATCTTATCATATTGAAATGCAATGCCATCAGGTCAGCTATGAATGATGCAAACTCTGTCGGCGTCAGTTGTTGACTGTAACACATGGCATCCACGTTTTGCTTCAGACCAGCCTTTGGCAAGGAACATCACTTCCAGCTACACCGACTTCACCTACATACCGTCTGGTCAGGAACGACCCAACCCTCGCTCCATCAGCAACGACCTCTTCAAGGGGGACGCCGCCATCCCCTCCTTCTACAACAGGACGGCGCTCTTCGCTTTCTTTGGTAGGTGCATGGTTTCTCGTTGTGTATACTCGTACATCTATGTGTAGATTGAAGCTATTGTGTGATCACATTCCTCTGTGTAAAAAGTGACAATTTTGCGATCTTATTCCTTTATTCATAGTGACAGTTTTGTTATCACCTTCCTTTGCGTGAATAGTGATATGTGTGCGATCATATTCATCTATGTATAGTGACAGCTGTGATCACATTCCTTTGAAAAGTGACCAGTTTTGTAATCACATTCCTCTGTATAGTGACCAGTTGTGTGATCACATTCCCTTATACACATATATAGTGTGTGTGTATTATTAGGATCCTTTCACAAGTAGAAGATGACTGGTTGAACAAGGTATTGAGCTGGAATTGTTTTCTGATCCACCTGACACGTCATAAAGTATATTTATAGAAAATATGTGCTTCGAATAAGAACGTCAACTGACTTTGCCGCTGGGCTGAGTGATGGACCGTGTGTTTTCACTGGTGTTCAATGACATGGATGTGGAAGCAGTGAGTGCTGCGTCCGTCATCCATAACTTGACTACTATACCGTGGGATTAACTCGTCTTGAATATGGGGCGGGTGTGTCATACTGTAGAGTTGAACGTTCATAATCATACCCTGTCGTGTGAGCACTAGCAGGTGTAATGTCCGCATGACGAAATGACGTACAATATTGACGTAACCTCTCCCTTACGGTATATCGTTATTAGGGGTCATTTTAATCGTTTTTGTGAATGTAAGTGTCTGGGGATGGGGAGAGTTGCGTTTTGGGATAGAGCAATGTTGATAGTGATTGGCACAAGACACATTAACGATCAACATCCATCATCGTGTGTCGTCTGCTACCAACACTGCACGTGATCCTTGTCAGTTTAAAACAATCAAGCTTTGTCTCGAATCATGACTACTTATAGAGAAGTGGGAAGTTGTCAGTGGGTATGACCGACATGTTGAATGACGAGACGGATAACGGTGCCTTTTGCTAAACACCGATTTATTCTTATGGGCTTTGATGATATTTTGATAATCCTGTCAATGATTAAATGATATTTTTAGTATAATAAATCAACCGCCGAATCTACATTGTTTGGAAAAGAAACAGTAGCCTACGTAATTGAAGAAATGGGATTTAGTTTTTTTTTTGTTGAATGGATTGTCTGACGTCAGTGGTGATAGATTATCCTGTTGTGAAATTCTTGTCTACAAGGAGATTCCAGTATGTGATACGACCCATTGAATGTGCGTTAACGCTTATCGTGTTCAACAAATGAAGGGGTGTAACTAGTGTTGGGTTGAAGGCTCACTCACTCTCCGATTCCAGAGAACACAACAGTTGTAAAACAAACATATATCTTACACTTCAGGTCAGCTTGTTCAGAGAGAGATCTCGGACACCGATGACGCCACTTGTCCAGTTGAGATCATTGAAATACCTATCCCGCGTGGAGACCCCGACTTTGACCCCGAGAGCAAGGGAGATAAGTCCATGCCTTATGAGCGGATTGCCTATGCACGAAATTCAGGCCATTCGCCCAACAACCCACGAAAACAGGTTCGTCCCTGCTTAGGTCTCACAGCTCATTAAATGAAAATCTGTTAGTATGAAAAAACGAATCCTTTGACAGGTGTTATAATTAAGGTAACGCTATGAACAATACTTGGTGAATGAGATTTTCATCATCATCACCATCATCATCATCATCATCATCATCATCATCACCACCACCACCACCACCACCACCACCACCACCTTCGTCATCATTTTTCTTATATTTGATATCTCGGTTAAATATTTGGAGTATACCTTAGTCTTGGCGCTGAGATTGTTATATACAACTATCCCTTCTCATTATTCTGCCCACTGCAGATCAACAAGGCGTCCAGCTATATCGACGGCAGCTTCGTGTACGGCAGTTCCGTGGTCCGCACCGGCTACCTCCGGGAGCACGACTCTGGCAAGCTGGCTTGCCAGGACAACTGGGGACGCTACCCAAAACTAAACGACATCCGACTTCCCTTCAAGATGTACCCCGATTGCAATCAGAAGATGATCAACCCCGAGGAACTGTGGAGTAAGTGTTGACAGGGGGTAGTCATCCAGGTTATATTTAGGGGTGGCATCACTTCATCTTGTGCACGGGAAGGTTGCTTGACAGTTTTATCAGAACAACATACTGACGCTCTTTCTTGTCCGTTTGCAAGACGTTGAGGGAAACCTTCATCTTTCCAAACGACAAATCATGCACGAATCAGCACCAGCAACACGCCATCCAAAGAATGTCATGGTCAGTCATATGCCAAAGAGTTTACCCCAATAACCACGTGAAGGCGTGAGTGTGTTCACGGCATAGGCCGCCGACAAGGTGGGCTGAACTTGGCAAGGCTCTGTCAGAGGAGTGAAACTGACTTCCTTAGATCACCACTGACAACCTCATAGTTAGTCGAGTGAATCAATACACGGCAAGTTGTGTTAGTATAACGCACTAAATTAATTGTAGTTGAAAAGAAATATCACTTCTTTCCTCTCTGTTAAGTAGAAATATCACTTCTTTCCTCTATCGTCACTGAAGAATCTTGGCGACCACAATATCTACTGTCATTCTTCACAACCGCTTGTGCTTTCAACTCGTTATAAAATATGATCATAATGAAGATACCTTAAGAGACGAATATTTGTAACATTTTTTTAAATTAAATACCACGTGCTCTATTCAAAAAAGTTCTGTATTAAATACAGTCTTGGATCATTTTGGACTTTTTAATGCTTATTATGTACACTTTTCAACAATGGTCATTCTTTTACGGAAGGCCACGAGCGAGAAACAATATGCAAGGTTACTGAACAGAAAATATTTCTAAGGGCACTTCAGTACGTCTGGTGATTTGTACAAAGCACACTGAACAGTAGCTTCGACATTAATCGACGCGTTTCCGTTTTCCAGGACTAGGTGACACCCACGTGTACGAAAACCCCGGTATCTTATCCCTTGGCGTGCTGTTCTTCCGTTACCATAACTACCGTGCTGACCACATAAGGAAATACCACCCCAATTTGTCCTCAGACGAAATCTTCGAGCGTTCCCGGAGATGGGTGATTGCCTCCCTTCAGGTAAACCTTGGTCCCCATCTGCTTGCAGTGAGGATGCCAGCAACTCTCATACTGTATCCCGAGTTTGACCTTCCCAGAATTACGAACACCTGTCTCAAAAGTACATCCCAGAATTCACAGTCAAAATGCGATATCACAGACAAGCAGACAAAAAGCTAGAGTTAACTGAAACTATTGAAATAATATGCTACACAATGTCAGTGTTCACTTCCACCATCTTTGTTTCGTTTTTGTTAAGTCATGGATTATATTTGCGTCCTGAAAATACCCTCTAATTAGAATTTCCGAATCCTGTCCGACAGCCTCTGTAATTGTCCTCTCACTGTTTACTCTGCTAATGATGGCAACGTGTAAGCTCGTAATGAGTGGCGTAACTCTGTTTCCAACTACAATAGATGCAAACGATGTTAACATGACATAACCGTGCCTGACACACAATCTATATGCAGGTGTTATACGTGTTTCCTGTACTTCCAGAAAGTAATCGTATACGACTGGCTGCCGATGTTGCTGAACACGTCTATCCCGAACTATACAGGTACTCAGCTTGATAATATTCCTGGAATCACCATCGTAATGTATCAGTATAACTTCCGGAGTACACATACTACTAAGTACTACTAAGGTAACATTATCATAGATCGCCTGCAATATCGCATCCTCGGTATACCTGCATGGTACAACATCACATTTGGGGGGGGGGGGGGGGTAGAAGTATTGTTTTAATGAACGAGTGAGTTGCTTTTACACTGCTTAGAACAATATTCCAATCCATCACATCTTGTCAGCCCATTGTGTGAACCTTACGAGCACGGGTATAGGACTGGTAAACATAGGATGAAATGGGATTCAAACCCACAACTGCTGTGTTCTGGCTTTACCGAGAAAAGGAATTTGAACGTCGCGTGCTCTGACGTCACCATTTTTACTTAGGTTACCGGCCGACTGTGCAGAGCAAAGTGACTGACCTGTTTGACGCCACAGCCATCAAATACATCGACACATTGATTCCGTCAGGGCTCTATCAACGGTGAGTACTCTATCCATCTCACATACTCATTCAGCACTCCAGTTATGCCTGTATACGTGCAAGTCATACCTACAGATTGTGCAGACATGTGCCACTCAACGCTTACAGTGAAGGGATTAACGATGTATATTTTTGCGTTTTTGGTGTTTCAGAACAGACAAGTGTAAGTTCTTGAAGACACATCGCCTGTGCAACACATACTGGAACGCAAAGGTAGGAACCGATGACATTTCTAAAATATTGCGGGGATAAAAAACAGTGGCAAAAAGACTGCAAGCTCAAGATCCAAGACACAACTATGATATTCGTTTTTGTTTCATTGTAGCCACCATCAAATGGTAAACTTTCTTGTAGGACTATTTACAGCTTAGAAGCTTTGTCTAAAGTCTGTGTCACCGTGTCCGCGTCTTTTAGACCTTGGATGCTGTATGTATATCAGCGTGCTTGGATTGTCAAAGTTTTCAACGGTACATATTACACCGTGTGAACGCTATTTAACGCCCAGAGGCTGTGTGTATATTGCCGTCTTCGTGCAGCTGAGCCTGGGATGTCATGTATATATCGCACCGTTCAACTCTGATCGTTTCTGTACTGCATTCTATCACTGTTTCAGGATGTCTTGTTCGGAAGTATGAAGGGAACAGAAGAGACGCTGCTAGGACTGGCCTCCCAGCAGGCAGAGGGAGAGGACCGTATCATCGTCGAGGACCTCAGAAGTAAGTGAAGCACTATTTTGTAGCTGTATGTCCCATGTACCATCTGTAGCTCCTCACATAAGACAACTATTTTACTTTGTACTCCAAGAAAAAAGGTATCATTCAACAGTTTAAAAAATCAAATAGAGAAAATGTTATTGTTTCTATGTCACTGAAAATCTCCTCTCACAGGCAAGTTCTACGGCCCTTTGTTCTACTCCCGCCACGACAGCGTTGTCCTCAACATCATGAAGGGTCGCGACTACGGCCTGCCCGACTACAACACCGCCCGGCGGGAGATGGGTCTGGACCCTATCACATCCTGGGGTGATATCAACCCATGGCTGAACGCCACAGAACCCGAGGTAATCAGTGTTCTAACGCAGATCTGCAGGTGCAAGTCACAACAACCTCACACTAACCGTCTCACCATTGGGTTCACTATGATCATAGGGTACAAATGGCCCTCTACAAAGACCGAAGGTTCACCCCGAAGGCGCGTCAGAAATCCAGGATTGGCTAAATACTGCTGGAATATTGCACTTTGCCATTTCTTTCGATTATTCTACAGCTATCGCCTACCATCTGTCCCGTCTGGAGACGACGAGGTCCATGGCTCGATCTTTAGCGCTACACTAAAATTATGGATGGTAATGGTTAATCCTGTCAGTACTTAGTAGTCTGTGTGTGAGTCCAGGTTGACATGGGAATGGCATTTCAGTGGGTAGGTTCTACATACACAGAGGGAAAGAAAGAAAAAGAGAGATAGGGAGAGAGAGAGAAAGAGAGAGAGAGAGACGAGGACGCATAAACAGAACCATTTTGATTTTGATGTATTGACGTGTCACAGTAAGGTATCATACAGGCTGTTGGGATGCTTGATGCATACGGTCATAGAGAATCAACCTATGCCACCCTCCATCATTTCTTTTTTGCATATTTGTGTCCATTTTCTTTCCTCACGAACTGCCTCTGGGCCATACTTGGCCCGTTCCCATCGCATAGTCCTACGACTTTGTGATACAATACAGCAGAGACCCCAGTCGTAGCACTGAGTGTGCTCAGTGTAAGGTCCCCTCTGACTCACAGTGACCATCACGTGTGATCTACACTTGTAGGTAATAGAACGTATGCGCGTCCTCCACAACGACAACCTTGATAACATCGACATCTATGTGGGAGGGATGATGGAGACGACGCCGCGAGGGCCTGGGGAGCTGTTCTCCCTCATCATCATGGACCAGTTCCTGAGACTGCGAGATGGGGACAGGTTCTGGTTCGAGAACAGCAACAACGGGTGAGTGAGGGGAACACTTGCCGGGGACCTTTTGACGCAACCTTGGGGGCGACATCACGTCAGTTTTAACAATAGCCACAAACTGCAGTAGAACTTTTACCTTCTTCCGTCTAAAGACTTGTATCATGCTGGCACCGCGTGTGTCTACCCTACTGCCATATTGCTGTTACCGAGTCAGTTTGTTTCTATTTACCTGTCTGTTTCAGAATATTCTCAGACGAGGAGGTCGCCGAGATCATGTCCATCACCATGTACGACATCATCGTCAACACCACTAAGATAATGAAGGATGAAATCCAGCAGGACGTCTTCACCGTCTCAGACAGTCAGTACCAGATCACTGCCTGCCAACACATGACTTCATACAGACAGACAGACACATGTAGACACTTAGTGCAAACAGTTACTGCAGATGCTTTTGTATATACATTAATTTTACATTACAGTTATCTGCACCGTGCACCTTCCTATTTCAGTCTAGACAATATGTTTTGAGGTGTTATTTAAGTGTAGTGTGGTTACAAGACATAACTGGAGGTTTGCACAGGGCGATCTAGTCAGTTTCAGCACCATTAATAAGTGTAGTTGTGCGTCACGCCTGTTACCAAACATTGCATTTCAGATGACCCCTGCCCTATGCCCTCATTGATGAACTCCAGCATGCTCGGCGCCTGTCCAGCACACAAGGGCTACAACTTCTTCTCCGGAAGTGAAATACCTTACGTCATCATCTGGACATGTATAGGAGTTATACCACTAGGTGACGTCACATATTCCATATTTGGGCTTAGATGTTGTTAAGCTCTTGCACAGCCTGATTCCCTTACTCTGAGCGATAGCGCAGGCGCAACAGACCCAGGGAACCAGGCTGATCTGTTGAACGGTCTAGATATATAAACTTCAAATATGGCTACAGTGAATGCAGCCTCGATCTTCAAGTGTGTTGTAACATGGTCGTTTTATCTAATAACTGCAGGAGCTAAAGCTTTGTTAAGCTACAGATATGAGCGATAATAATGATGACGTTTCTTCCGAAACGAAGCTAATGTTGCTGATATGTACGGAGTATTGTACCAAATGGAAAGGGAATATAATTATTCTGTGCCAGTATGTGGATCCGCTGTCGTCATGTAAACATTACGAATTCGTTAGAACAAACATATGGTCTCGGCGAAAGAGTAAATCCAATCGGTATTAGACCTTTGAGAATTACACACACATAAAGAGAATATTCCAGCAAAACAATGCCTGCATCACAAACGTGTTCTGAACGGAATCATCCCTGTGTCTACAGCATGCATCCTAGTGGCTTATGTTCTGGCAAAGTGCAAGAAATGGCGTCACCTGAAGAGGGTCAAGGACGCTAGGGAGGAGAAGGAGAGGAAGAGGATCTTGCGACGTACCCTGTCGTCCAGTGTGTCAGGTACGCCATACAGATACGTCATGAACGACTGGTCACTATAACTACTTAACTTTTTCCAATGATTTTGCTCACAAAAATAACCGCGATATGAAACTTTTGGACACTGAAAAACCCTTAGGAATATACAGTGGAATATGTCAAATCTGAACTCACTGTATTATATTAGCATAATCAAGACTACACTCCGAGTCCTATTAAATTTGTTGTTAATTAATCATTAAAGCTTGCTTTATAATCCGGACTTTTTCAATTACTGACTACGGACTAAAATAACGGTCCCGAAAATCAATTTTGTATTTAAAAATCAGAGTATCGGGGTTCTTAATTTTTTTCCGTTTGGAGAGTTACAGTTATTCAACAGAGAGAAATTTCCAAGAACTCCACAAACAAGCTCCTGATCAGAATGACAAAACAGAAATGAGCTTCCTCGAAAAAATGTGTATTTTGTTATGGCTCAAAGATGTTATTAACTTTGTGTGTTTACTTATATATTTTTTCATGAGTAGTCAATCTGAACCTAGTTTTGTATTTTTGGTAGACTAACCGTAGTCTGATTAGAATATCTCTATGTCTTTTTTAACTTGAAAGAGGATGTTTTTTACACTTTGGTACATGATACATCATGTGTTTCAATATTTTGTTACAGATAAATCAAGAAGTAATTTCAACTTATTTTGTGCACCATGCCATTCGATAATAAACAAGTAACTTTTTCGCACAAATATCAATCACAACGTTTTAATTTTTATTTACCTCCTAACATACACGTTAATACGTAATACACCACATGCACAATTATCAGTTTAACCGCCAAATAAGGTCATACCTTATAATGATGTCACAAGAGTATCGTTCCTCTTACCATAATACTAGAATACTTACATCATACTTAACACTCACCGTAACGTTATTATGATGACCCTGATAAATTGAAAAACACGTTTCGTAAAGAACACTTGTTTTAACCATAGCACACCTTGGCATTATGCTGCGTAGTCTGTAGATGAGTCTGCTGTGTGAGGCGTTGACAACGGCAACCGTTGTCGGCTTGGTATAGCTATCTTTTGCTGCTTCCATCTACGGCACCATGTTGGCCATTCAGCAAAATACGCTTTCAGTTCACAATGTTTCGCTTTGCAGCGTCAGTATTTGAGGGGAAAGTGAAAGTGCTTCGTTTTCTGTTGTATTTTCTGTTGTATTATACATCTAGTACCTGATATAAGGCAAACACTTAATTATATTACAGAACTCTTCAAAATGAAGAAAGGTTTCAGTTGATAAAGATCAGTCATTAATGCAAAGTAGCTATAAAGAAATTTAACAAACATAGTTATTCAATAGATATCAATCAGTTTTTTATCCTTGGGGTATGTGTTTTAGTGTAGTTCCGAGCCATTCCTCGCTATCTTCTTTATATGTCATGCAAAAAAGTACATTTAACAGTGCACGTGTGCCACCCCATTAGATTAGACCTTTGACCTTAGACAGCAGTGTGATATAGGCAGGTTACCCGTTAGACCTGATCTTCAGTAACCCATGCTTGTCGTAAGAAGCGACTAACGGGATCAGGTGGTCAGGCTTGCTGACTTGGTTGAAACATGTCATCGTATCCCAGTTGGTCGATGGTCATGCTGTTGGTCACTGGATTGTCTGGTCCAGACTCGATTATTTACAGTCCTTCGCCATATTCCTACAATATTGCAAGGTGCGACGTAAAACTAAATTCACACACTGCTTGAAGTACACCCGTGCAATAATGTCACATCCTGTGTATAGTTCACGAGACCCAGGAATGGTGCGGAAAGGATGCGGCAGGGCGATGTGTGGAGCTGCATCTCACCTCTAAGGAGACGCTGGAGGTGTTTAGCACTGAGGGGACGCATCTCAGGACCATCAAGCTCCTCAAGATGAGCATTATCAACATCACTATCAGCAACAACAAGGGACGCAATGTACTCATGGTCCATGTACCCAAAGAGTACGACTTGGTACGAAAATGCTTTGAAATTAACTACAAATATGTTATACCCTGCCATGTGTGTAAACGTCAAATATATCATAGCTTACCGTATGTCCAATGTCAGATATATTATACCTAATCGTAGGTGCAAACGTCAGATATATTACACCTGCAGTATACCATGACTACAGTATTGATTATGAGACAAGAGTTTGTAGTGTTCCTGCCAATACACTATATGTCTGAACACTGGCATATAGTACCGTAATTCACTGCAGCGTTGCGTATCTTAGACATGACAGGATCTGCTCATTGTGGTTTCGAATCCGAAGTATTTCTGATGATGACAGTTCCTTGTCCTGAACATGTACAAAGTACTAAACCACAATATGCACCGTTTATGCACCATGTATGAACCCTCCGAGATGCTCCCTCGAAGTTGCACGTAAATCCATGGTATGATCTGTCCTGGGATCATTTGTGTATACATATAACGGCGGTGTACTCCACTAAACCGTCATCTGTGACAGGTGTTGGAGTTCCCCAGCGAGGTCCACAGAAACGACTTTGAGCAGAGTCTCACCGACTACCTCAACAGCTACAGTGCCGAGTTCGTGGTTCAGGAGATGTCTGTGAAGGAGCTGTACGACATGGCCATGACGAAAACCAAGAGGAACGCCCAGCTGGAGAAGTTCTTTAAGACTGTCTTTGCGGAGGTAACGATTCCATACAGTATGTTCTGTTGTACACTGCAGTAGTTATTTCAAACTCAAAAGAGCCACTTAAAGGTGCATTTCAACGAAAACGTGCAGTAAGTGCAAAGGACAAATGTGATAGGTTGTTATATCCGATATAACCATGTTATAAACCTAGTTTACTACGGCGGTCTGTAAATAATCAAGTCTGGACCACCCATCCAGTGATCAGCAACATGAGCATCGATCTGTGCAATTGGGAACCGATGACATGTATCAACCAAGTCAGCAAGCCTGACCACCCGATCCTGCTATTCGCCTCTTACGACGAGCACAGTTACCTTTTATGGCAAGCACGGGTGGCTGAAGGCCTATTCTACCCCGGGATCTTCACAGGTCTGAAGTGTTAAACATATCATTAGTTTGTCAATGGTGCTATTGTTTCCCTCCTAGTAAGTTAATGTCAGAGATAATTCGTTTCAATGTAATGTCAATAAAGGTAAACACTTTATAACTCAAAAAAAAAAATCTCCGCCGGAGATCAGTTCATGTAACATAGCCCCTGGCTCCTGTTTCAGGCGTTCCAGATGGACTATGACCCGACACTGGACCAGGTCCAGTTGGACATGAAGAAACAGACTAAGGAGATCCTTCAGTGTGAACTCTCTAAGGTAGGTGTCCTAGAACCACCCTAGGAGCTGCATCACGTTGTGTAAGTCTGGGAGGTGATTTTGTTGTGTATATGGCCGCTTTGACCAGTATTCCTGATATATCACGGCCTGTGAGCCTGGTGCGTTAGGAAAGCCCCAGCTGACGCCGGTCTTTGACATCTACCACTGATACAAATCCCGCGACCACGTGTATGGTGCTCAAGGTGGGTACAGTAAAATGCGTCCCCTCAAACGGCTTTGTCGCCCTTGTCACTCTTCGAACGAAGCTTTAAAGCATACTCGAACTCGAGGTGGACTTCACACATTCTACCTATGTGGGGAATGGAACCCGGGTCTAACGTGTGACGAGCGAACGTTATCACCACGAAGATATCACACACACCCGTAACTCACAGGATGATGCACTCAGCAATGCCTTTTGTAGATAAAGTCGATGAATGACGAAGCATGCTACCTCCCTCTCCACTCACTCAATCACCCATTTATTCGACCCCTTTAGGAAGAGTTTGCCGAAGCTCTTGCAGTGAAGGCCGACTCCGACTTCGTGGAACACTTCTTTTGCCTCATCGACTCCGACCGGAACGGCTACATCTCTTTCAGGGAGTTCCTTAACGCTGTCGTACTTTTTTCAAAAGGTATGTCTATGTTCCACCCCATCATGACGTGAATTGTGATTCCCTGCAGCCATCCCTTCTCACACATGAGCATGACATCTGTCCTATGGAATATTGTGTATGTTTAAATGACAACTGTCGTTTACCTCGCGTCAACAGTACATCCGGTTTACATGCATTTAACAAAAACCTGTCGTGTATCTCAGTGATGTATCATTGGTGCATCCGGTTACATGCATTTAACAAAAACCTGTCGTGTATCTCAGTGATGTGTCAATGGTGCATCCGGTTACATGTATTTAACTAAAACCTGCCGTGCATCTCTGAGATATGTCAATGGTGCATCCGGTTACATGTATTTAACTAAAACCTGCCGTGCATCTCTGAGATATGTCAATAGTACATCCGGTTACATGTATTTAACTAATACCTGTCGTGTATCTTAGTGGTGTGTCAATGGTGCATCCTGTTACATGTATTTAACTAAGACCTGTCGTGTATCTTAGTGATGTGTCAATGGTGCATACGGTTACATGTATTTAACTAAAACCTGCCATGCATCTCTGAGATATGTCAATAGTACATCTGGTTACATGTATTTAACTAATACCTGTCGTGTATCTTAGTGGTGAGTCAATGGTGCATCCTGTTACATGTATTTAACTAAAACCTGTCGTGTATATCAGTGATGTGTCAATGGTACATCCGGTTACATGTATTTAACTAATACCTGTCGTGTATCTCAGTGATGTGTCAATGGTGCATCCGGTTACATGTATTTAACTAATACCTGTCGTGTATCTTAGTGATGTGTCAATGGTGCATCCGGTTACATGTATTTAACTAAAACCTGCCGTGCATCTCTGAGATATGTCAATAGTACATCCGGTTACATGTATTTAACTAATACCTGTCGTGTATCTCAGTGATGTGTCAATGGTGCATCCGGTTACATGTATTTAACTAATACCTGTCGTGTATCTTAGTGATGTGTCAATGGTGCATCCGGTTACATGTATTTAACTAAAACCTGCCGTGCATCTCTGAGATATGTCAATAGTACATCCGGTTACATGTATTTAACTAATACCTGTCGTGTATCTTAGTGATGTGTCAATGGTGCATCCGGTTACATGTATTTAACTAAAACCTGTCGTGCATCTCTGAGATATGTCAATAGTACATCCGGTTACATGTATTTAACTAATACTTGTCGTGTATCTTAGTGGTGTGTCAATGGTGCATCCTGTTACATGTATTTAACTAAAACCTGTCGTGTATCTCTGAGATATGTCAATGGTACATCCGGTTACATGTATTTAACTAATACCTGTCGTGTATCTTAGTGGTGTGTCAATGGTGCATCCGGCTACATGTATTTAACTAAAACCTGTCGTGTATCTTAGTGATGTGTCAATGGTGCATCCGGTTACATGTATTTAACTAAAACCTGTCGTGTATCTTAGTGATGTGTCAATGGTGCATACGGTTACATGTATTTAACTAAAACCTGTCGTGTATCTTAGTGATGTGTCAATGGTGCATCCGGGTACATGTATTTAACTAAAACCTGTCGTGTATCTTAGTGATGTGTCAATGGTGCATCCGGTTACATGTATTTAACTAATACCTGTCGTGTATCTTAGTGATGTGTCAATGGTGCATCCGGTTACATGATGTATTTAACTAAAACCTGCCGTGCATCTCTGAGATATGTCAATAGTACATCCGGTTACATGTATTTAACTAATACCTGTCGTGTATCTTAGTGGTGTGTCAATGGTACATCCTGTTACATGTATTTAACTAGAACCTGTCGTGTATCTCAGTGATGTGTCAATGGTGCATCCGGTTACATGTATTTAACTAAAACCTGTCGTATATCTTAGTGATGTGTCAATGGTGCATACGGTTACATGTATTTAACTAAAACCTGTCGTGTATCTTAGTGATGTGTCAATGGTGCATCCGGTTACATGTATTTAACTAAAACCTGCCGTGCATCTCTGAGATATGTCAATGGTGCATACGGTTACATGTATTTAACTAATACCTGTCGTGTATCTTAGTGGTGTGTCAATGGTGCATCCGGTTACATGTATTTAACTAAAACCTATCGTGTATCTCAGTGATGTGTCAATGGTACATCCGGTTACATGTATTTAACTAATACCTGTCGTGTATCTCAGTGATGTGTCAATGGTGCATCCTGTTACATGTATTTAACTAAAACCTGCCGTGCATCTCTGAGATATGTCAATAGTACATCCGGTTTACATGTATAACTAAAACCTGCCATGCATCTCAGTGATGTGTCAATGGTGCATCCGGTTACATGTATTTAACTAAAACCTGCCGTGCATCTCTGAGATATGTCAATAGTACATACGGTTACATGTATTTAACTAATACCTGTCGTGTATCTTAGTGGTGTGTCAATGGTGCATCCGGTTACATGTATTTAACTAAAACCTGTCGTGTATCTTAGTGATGTGTCAATGGTACATCCGGTTACATGTATTTAACTAAAACCTGTCGTGTATCTTAGTGGTGTGTCAATGGTGCATACGGTTACATGTATTTCAATGGTATCAGTCGTTCACCTCAAAGCAGTGCCAACAGTATATCGAGGCTACATATGTTTAACGTTTGCCTCGGAGATGTGTCAATACTACACCCGGTTTATATGTATTTAAATAAATCTGACATACGCCTCAGAACAGTGTCTGTAGTGCATCCGTATAGTTGCATGACTCCTCCACCCACAGGAACGTGCCAGGATAAGCTGCAAACAATGTTCTACATGTACGACTTGGATGGCAGCGGCGTGATGACCAAAAAGGAAATCTGTCAGATGTTCAGGTACACCAAATAACGACAACACGTGTCATTTCGATACCTTATTCATCAACGAAATGGGCAAAAGCAAAAACAAACTGACATAATTATAGCCAAATACTTAAGAAAAGAATAAAGAGTCCACATTGTAAGGATCATTTGTGTAGTGTTGCGGGATGTCAAAATGCTTTTGATAAAGTCACATTTTACTGTCCTCTGTCATGGTGCATCTGTGACGGTATTTTCTGCAAATCCCACTACTCAACCGATCACTCACTCACCCCAGGTCGCTGCTGGAGCTGGCACAGAGCAACCTGCAGAGTGACGAGGTTGAGCAACTGGTCGAGTCTCTGTCGGTCCAGGCGGGGCTCGCGGATAAGGAGAACTTCCGGTTTGAGGACTTCTGCCAGATCCTGTCTCCCCAGATGGACATGTTGTGGGGAGCCTCCATCGACTGGAAAGGTTGGTTGGATCCGTGGTAGACCGTATGTTAGTGCCTGTATGCGGTGATCTGATCATATACTATAAGTTACATTCATCCGGCCTTGTATATCATGTGACTTAATGAACTTTACTTGGTCATGTTTCAGGAATCAAGAACTGCTTGCCCAATGAGAAGAGTAATCACAAAGCGAAGTAAGTATTTGCCATTCCATCTACATCACTGATTAGTACTGAGATAACAAAGGAATATACCCATCACAGCGTCTTCTTTGATCACATGCTGGGCGCAGCGAGTGCCAAGAGCACATTATGTTTTGTTGAAATTTGCTTTGGATCTCCTCACAGGAGTGATTCTGAAGTCCGTCAGCGCACCAATTCCCATCAGACGTCAGGAAGTCAGTCTAGCACAGACTCCATCACCTCACCAAGCTCTAAACGGAGCTTCACGGCCGTCCGGGAGAAGTACACTCCGGTCAAGGCCAAGATCAAGATGGCCAAGCATTTCGTGGAGAACTACAGGGCTCACATCTTCTTCCTCGTCATGTTCTTCGGCATCACCCTAGGGCTGGCTGCAGAGAGGTTCTACTGTAAGTGCACTTAGCTACCTGAACTTCTGAGCTTGTGAATCAACGTAAATGCTCGAATTCACAGTTTTTTGAGAGTCCACTTTGAACTGAATTCACAGTTGCTTGTGAATCAACTTAAATGCTCGAATTCACAGTTGGGGGGGAGTCCACTTAAAACCTGCGATTCCACTTAAATATCTGCACGAAAATAATGCCTGTTTGAGAAGTCACTTAAATAGTTGTATTCAAAGAAGAAACACTTACACACTAAGCTTTACGGACCTATCGGTACTAAATTTTTCTGTGTGAAACGTGCGAACACATCTTTCAAAACTTTGTGTACACATTACCAAATATGACAAATTAAATTGCCTTTAACTAGAAAATGCTGAATAATTATTGCGCGAGAGCGAGCATTTTTAATATGACTTCTTTGGGGTGCTCAAATCTGATGTCTTTCCATGTTAGATGAATGTTAATCTCTCGGTACGTTAACTTACTGTGTTAACCTTTCCCCTTCAAACATGACTTCAAAAGAGCACTATATACGTTGAGGTGCTGTACAATATCCCCTGTCTCCCCACAGTCTACACGGTACAGAGGGAACAGAGTGGACTCCGGAAACTCATGAGTTACGGCATCAGCATGACACGAGGAGCTGCCGCCGCAATGTCGTTCACATTCTCCCTGCTGTTACTGACGATGTGTCGCAACACTATCACCTTCCTTAGAAGCACCTTCCTCAACTTCTTCATCCCCTTCGACTCTATGGTCTCCTTCCACAAGGTCGTAGCCTGGACGGCACTGTTCTTCTCAGGTAGGCCATGTCAGATATCAGGAAGAATTCTGGACAGGATAGGGTGACCCGGCGGTTAAAGCGTTCGCTGTCCGTGTTCGATTCCTGATAAAGGTAGAACGTAGAATGAACGTTCTTGATATCCCCGGACTTCTGGAATGATGTATGTGAAACTCCTACACACATGGCGATGTCCCACAGCTAAAACCGATCCTATGTCTTATAGAAGTCTAACGTGTTTTGTGACATGATTTTAACAATGTTATTTTTCTTTACCAGCCGTCCATGTGATCGGCTACAGTTTCAACTTCTACAGCCTGGCAACACAACCCACCCGCTTCCTATGCATCTTCGACAGCATCGTACTCCGCGCTGAGGCGCTCCCGACCTTCACCTTCTGGCTGTTCGGAAACATGACAGGTACAAAATTGATAACACATATAGATTACCATTCAGACAAATATGTCATAATAGTTTCATACAGATTGCAGACCATACGAACAAATTCACGTTATAACACAGTTTCACGCAAGTAGAAACAAACACACTTTCACAGGGATTACCGTACATACACAAATTACAGATATTAACGTAAGCAACACACATACCAAACAACACAGAATCTGATAACATCAAAATATTGCTTCAACGCAATTCCTCTTTTGCCTGCATGTCCTATAACACTACTATTGACAAAAGAGGAACATTCTGCGTGATTTGCTCTTGGTCATGATACATCAGACATTGTAACGTGCCTGTTGACGTGTCTGAGGAGAAAGGCCTAAGGGGGACTGGGTACGAGGGTGCTCTTTATGATTTATGACCAACACCTGCATAATTTCTTCACTGCGAACTGGTTTGTTTAGAACACTGATTTGTACTCATACTGTTAACCACCGGTTTGTCAACCTCTGTGGTCTAGCAAGTACATTTCCATGAAGTGCGTAATATGATATCGTTTCAAATTTATACTGAAGGTTTTGGCTGTCGTGAACTAAGATCCGCCCCATGTTTGTCCAGTCTCACCTTCAGTCTGTGTTCTGCTCCAGGGTTTACTGGTGTCCTTCTGGTGGTTGTGTTGTGCATCATTTACGTGTTTGCGACCCAGACAGCTCGCCGCCATATCTTCAACCTGTTCTGGCTCACACACAAACTGTTCATCGTCATGTACGTCCTCGTCATCCTGCACGGAGCGTCTGTCATCGTCCAGAAGCCGCTGTTCTACGCCTACTTCGTGGGTCCCGCGGTGCTGTTCACCATAGACAAGATGGTCAGTCTCAGCCGGAAGAAGGTCCAGATCAGCATCGTCCGAGCACAGAATCTCCCGTCAGGTAACGTCCAACTTCAGACATTCTACTTCGATAAGGAAACGCTGTGCGTGAACACGCACTTGCTGGATGTTTCATGTAAGAATTGTGAAATTCCGCCGTTCATTGGCTGATTACAAAGTTCACCTGTGCTGACCTCGGGTATCCAGTAAAAGGAGCAGATTTGAATGACACTGGGTAACATCTGACCGTGTTCATATCATCTGCATTTATGTATGATGTCCCTTATCACACGCGTAGCTTCCTTAATGAGAGAAGCTTACATTGGGTTGTTGCTAAAAAGGTGAGTGGTGCTCGATGGGCCAGTCATCCATAATGTTGTTTACGTACAGTTTTAATCGACTGCATGCGATAGTAGCGTAGCGATCGGCAAAACAGGGCAGTTGGGTGCACCGAAGTGTGAAGTATTTGGAGATGATAATATTGAGATATATATTCAAAAACAAGTATTCTTCGCAAAAACACGAGGACGTGATCAGCTGAACTGCTCTCCTGCATCATCTTTCTTTGTCTACATTCCTTCCTTTACGTTTTTGCTTTTCTATGAGCATATCACCAACTCACAGCTACTTATGTCCAGTTAGGACAATAAGACCTGGGTTTGGAATGTCGGTGCTCCTGGCCATTCTTTCATAAGATATGTTTCTGGAGAACAGTAGCTCGATTCTTCAAGAGTCACCTGCAGTTGAGAGGCGTGTTTTAAGATAATATTTGACTTCCAAGTTAGCCATCTAGCACCTGCAAGTCAGTATCCAAAAATGTATCACTGAAGTGTCACATGTTTACACAGATGTCATAGGTGTTCTGAATACTAACTTTAGCCCTAACTCTGTCTTACTCCATCAGACGTAACGATGCTTGAATTCAAACGTCCGTCCAAGTTCGAGTACAAGTCAGGACAGTGGGTGCGGATTGCCTGCCTCTCTCAGGGCAAGGATGAGTACCACCCCTTCACACTGACGTCGGCGCCCCACGAGGACACGCTCAAGGTGCACATCAGGGCACTCGGGCCATGGACATGGAACATCCGGCAGACATTTGACTCTCAGACCCTCAAGGACAACCCACTCCCGAAGGTGAGTAATAACCCAGATGGGTGAATGGATGGATCGTGTGCGCAATTACATCAAAGACAATCCACTCCTCAAGATAACAGCATTGTGTACGTCAGTATGATGGTGTAGTCATGTCAGTGACGAACCAAGGGTAACGTTGTGTTCTTATGAACAAAGTTTTGGATTTGGATGTGTATTTTCGCTATTCCCAAATAATATACAGTACGTCCCTTAACGATATGTAGTACCCCACTTGTGACCACATTCCTAAATAACGTTCGTCGGTAGAAAATTCATCAATGATATACATTAAGTTCCTCAGTGATGTGTAGTGATCTCTCAATATTTCTGCAACAGCAAGCAATTATTCCTGAAGACAACTTGTGTATCTGACTTTATTTGACTACATGTGCGTTTAGCTTTATCTGGACGGTCCCTATGGTGCTGGGCAGCAGGACTGGTACCAGTACGAGGTGTCTGTCTTGGTTGGAGCCGGCATCGGAGTCACGCCCTACGCCTCCATCCTCAAGGACTTCGTCCACATGTCATCCATCAGAAGCATGTACAAAGTCAAGTGCCAGAAGGTAAGCTACATATACTGACTCAAGCTGTTCTAGAGGAGCTCCTAAGATCGAGTTCCTTGTCTGGACGAGTATTAGGGACACATTCATAATAATCCATATGTATGATTTCCATCACCTGTTTTACTTTTACGCCAAATCTGTTTCGGTCAATCACAGAATAAAAATTTATTTCAGACGTAAACTTCCATTTACGATTTCCTAGCAATCTGTTCGGCTGGATGGCGCGGCCGATGTGTTTGTAATACCAGCTCAGCATACAGACCGTGTTCGATTGGATGACATTGTTTTGGTGTGTGGCCACGTGTTCCGTTACAATAACATGATGTGTGTGTGTGTGTGTGTGTGTTACAGTTGTATTTCATCTGGATCACGGGCAGCCAGCGTCACTTTGAGTGGTTGATCGACATCCTGCGGGAGGTGGAAGAGATCGACACGATGGGCATGGTATCCATTGATATCTTCATCACACAGTTCTTCCAGAACTTCGACCTCAGGACGGCCATGCTGGTAAGTCTTTTCTCGTCTTCTCAGCAATAATGTGAGTGATATTTTACGTCGCTTTGATTAACAAGATGGGCACAAATGGGCACGAAGACACATTTAGAAATGTAACAAACATTTACATAATATGTTAAACTAGTGATGTCACATACTCGGTAGAGTACAGTTAAATTAGGGATGTCAAGTATACAGTTAAGTATAGTTAAACTAGGAATGTCACGTACTCAGTAAAGTACAGTTAAACTAGGGATGTCACGTACTCAGTACAGTTAAACTAGGGATGTCACGTACTCAGTAAAGTACAGTTAAACTAGGGATGTCACGTACTCAGTACAGTTAAACTAGGGATGTCACGTACTCAGTAAAGTACAGTTAAACTAAGGATGTCACGTACTCAGTAAAGTACAGTTAAACTAGGGATGTCACGTACTCAGTAAAGTACAGTTAAACTAGGGATGTCTCGCATACAGTTAAGTACAGTTAAATTAGGGATGTCAAGTACACAGTTAAGTACAGATATACTAGAGATGTCACGTACTCATTGAAGTACAGTTAAACTAGGGATGTCACGTACACAGTAAAGTACAGTTAAACTAGGGATGTCACGTACTCAGTAAAGTACAGCAAAATTACGGATGTCACTTACTCAGTAAAGTACAGTTAAACTAGGGATGTCACGTACTCAGTAAAGTACAGTTAAACTAGGGATGTCTCGCATACAGTTAAGTACAGTTAAATTAGGGATGTCAAGTACACAGTTAAGTACAGATATACTAGAGATGTCACGTACTCATTGAAGTACAGTTAAACTAGGGATGTCACGTACACAGTAAAGTACAGTTAAACTAGGGATGTCACGTACTCAGTAAAGTACAGCAAAATTACGGATGTCACTTACTCAGTAAAGTACAGTTAAACTAGGGATGTCACGTACACAGTAAAGTACAGTTAACTAGGGATGTCACGTACTCAGTAAAGTACAGTTAAACTAGGGATGTCACGTACACAGTTAAGTACAGTTAAACTAGTGATGTCACATACTCACTGAAGTACAGTTTAACTAGGGATGTCAAGTACACAGTTAAGTACAGATAAGCTAGTGATATCACGTACTCATTGAAGTACAGTTAAACTAGGGATGTCACGTACTCAGTAAAGTACAGTTAAACTAGGGATGTCACGTACTCAGTAAAGTACAGTAAAATTACGGATGTCACTTACTCAGTAAAGTACAGTTAAACTAGGGATGTCACGTACACAGTAAAGTACAGTTAACTAGGGATGTCACGTACTCAGTAAAGTACAGTTAAACTAGGGATGTCACGTACACAGTTAAGTACAGTTAAACTAGTGATGTCACATACTCACTGAAGTACAGTTTAACTAGGGATGTCAAGTACACAGTTAAGTACAGATAAGCTAGTGATATCACGTACTCATTGAAGTACAGTTAAATTAGGGATGTCACGTACTCATTGAAGTACAGTTAAACTAGGGATGTCAAGTACACAGTTAAGTACAGATAAGCTAGTGATATCACGTACTCATTGAAGTACAGTTAAATTAGGGATGTCACGTACTCATTGAAGTACAGTTGAACTAGGGATGTCACGTACTCAGTTAAGTACAGTTAAACTAGGGATGTCAAGTACACAGTTAAGTACAGTTAAATTAGGGATGTCACGTACTCAGTAAAGTACAGTTAAATTAGGGATGTCAAGTACACAGTTAAGCACAGTTATACTAAAAATGTCACGTACTCAGTAAAGCACAGTTAAACTAGGGATGTCAAGTACACAGTTAAGTACAGTTAAACTAGGGATGTCACGTACTCTGTGAAGTACAGTTAAACTAGGGATGTCACGTACTCAGTAAAGTACAGTTAAACTAGGGATGTCACGTACTCAGTAAAGTACAGTTAAACTAGGGATGTCACGTACTTAGTAAAGTACAGTTAAACTAGGGATGTCACGTACTCATTGAAGTACAGTTACACCAGGGATGTCAAGTACACAGTTAAGTATAGTTAAACTAGGGATGTCAAGTACACAGTTAAGTATAGTTAAACTAGGGATGTCACGTACTTATTGAAGTACAGTTAAATTAGGGATGTCACGTACTCAGTAAAGTACAGTTAAACTAGGGATGTCAAGTACACAGTTAAGTAAAGTTGAACTAGGGATGTCACGTACATAGTTAAATACAGTTAAATTAGGGATGTCACATACTCAGTAAAGTACAGTTAAACTAGGGATGTCACGTACTTAGTAAAGTACAGTTAAACTAGGGATGTCACGTACTCAGTAAAGTACAGTTAAACTAGGGATGTCAAGTACACAGTTAAGTAAAGTTGAACTAGGGATGTCACGTACATAGTTAAATACAGTTAAATTAGGGATGTCACATACTCAGTAAAGTACAGTTAAACTAGGGATGTCACGTACTCATTGAAGTACAGTTAAACTAGGGATGTCAAGTACACAGTAAAGTACAGTTAAACTAGTGATGTCACGTACTCATTGAAGTACAGTTAAACTAGGGATGTCAAGTACACAGTAAAGTACAGTTAAACTAGTGATATCACGTACTCATTGAAGTACAGTTAAATTAGGGATGTCACGTACTCATTGAAGTTCAGTTAAACTAGGGATGTCACGTACTTAGTAAAGTACAGTTAAACTAGGGATGACACGCACTCATTGAAGTGCAGTTAAACTAAGGATTTCACGTACTCAGTTAAGTACAGTTAAACTAGGGATGTCAAGTACACAGTAAAGTACAGTTCAACTAGGGATGTCACGTACTTAGTAAAGTACAATTAAGCTATAGGGGTGTCACGTGCGGGGTGCGTTTTCTCACACTCTCAGACACAGGCACCAAGTCACACAAAGTCTGCGATCTAACCCAACGAAACATGCGAGGGTTGGCTGAAAAGTTCTAAGCCTCACTGTGAAAAAGAGTTACAAAGTCCACGTTTGTAATTTATTTTTCTACATAGTCCCCTTCCAAGTTCACACACTTTTGCCAGCGATGCTGCAAGGCCCGAATCCCGGTCAGGAAGAAATCTTCAGCTACCCTAAAAAAATCAGTCACAGCGGAAATGACGTCATCATTACTTGCAAAATGGCGACCGGCGAGTTCCTTTTTCATTTTGGGGAACAGGTGGAAGTCAGAAGGAGCCAAATCAGGTGAATAAGGAGGATGGTCAATGAGTTCAAAGCCACAAGCGCGGATTGTTGACATGGCCACCACCGATTTGTGAACAGGCGCATTGTCTTGGTGGAAGAGGACACCTTTAGCGCTCATCTCTCGTCGTTTGGCTTTGATTGCTTCTCGCAACTGGTTCAGCAGATCAGCATAGTATCTGCCGTTGATAGTTTGACCTTTTTCAAGATAATCAATGAGCAGAATACCCCTGGAATCCCAACAGATGCCATCACCTTTCCAGCTGAAGGAACAGACTTGGCTTTCTTCGGAGCTGGTGAATCAGGATGCTACCACTGTTTTGACTGTAGTTTTGTTTCTGGTTGAAAGTGATGTATCCAGGTCTCATCCATGGTTACAAATCGTGCCACAAAATCATCGGGATCTGCTTCAAAACGACGCAAATTGTCAAGGGACGTCTGGAACCTGACACGTTTCTGTTCTGCTGTCAAGAGCTTTGGCACCCATCTTGCAGAAACTTTAGTCATTCCTAATTCGTTGGTGATAATATGCTCAAACCTCTCATGAGATATGCCCACTACACTAGCAATATGTCGAGTAGTCAATCGTCGATCATCCATCAACATATCGAGCACTCGCGTGATGTTTTCTGGAGTGGTTGCCGTTGAAGGCCTTCCTGAGCGTGGGTCATCATCAAGGCTTTGTCTGCCACGCTTAAATTCTGCAGCCCACTTCTTTACTGTGGAAAATGAAGGAGCATCATCCCCTAGAGTGGAGACCATGTCAGCATGCATCTGTGTTGGGGACATCCCTTTCTTTTGCAAGTACTGGATGACTGCCCTGTATTCAGTTTTGTCCATTTCTGATGATTTCAGAGGGTAGGTTTACCAAAAGAGCTGTAGTTGAGATAAAACTATTAGTACGTTTGTAGTTCTTGTGTCTATGATTCACTAAATGATTGTCCTCATTGGTGGCAAACACCTGTCTCTACCTGGTGGGGAAAAAACACTCAGGCTGAGAACTTTTCAGCCAACCCTCGTATATCCGGAATCGGACTTAGGTTTGGGAGTTAGCAATCACGTGACTGTACCGGAAACTCTCAGATAGTGCGTTCCGTAATCGTTAAATGCTAAATTTGTTGCAGTACATATTCGAGGAGCACTTTCAGAAGATGACAGGGGGAAAGAGTGTGTTCACCGGGCTGAAGGCAACCACTCACTTCGGCCGCCCACAACTCAACAAGATCATGAACGCTGTACACCGTGCTCATCCACAGGTACGACCCGCATTGGTGTATCTACTTATAATGGTGGAATAAGTGAGCGACATGTTTGTCACATACCGTCGTATCTGCACGCTGTTACAGCTGTATCATGACATGCCTGCTTTACATGTGAGGAAAGTCTGATGTTATGCAGGTCCTAGATGTTTATGATTCTGATTAAATCCATGGTGCCTAAATACATAGAAACGTTATCACGTAGAATTTGGGTTTTGAAGTCAAAATCAAGGTAAGGGGCTAGCTAATCTAAGGGACGCAACTCTGCATGTATAGCCGTGTGCTTATATTCTAGGTGAAGAAAGTGGGCGTATTCAGCTGTGGACCTCCCGGCGTGACAAAGGGCGTGGAGCGGGCATGTGTAGACTCCAGCAAGATGACAAAAGCATTGTTTGAACACCACTTCGAGAATTTCTAGATTTCTACTTCTAGAGAAACTAGATGAGATAGAGTGCCTTAACGGGGCCGTTTTCTCGGTGTATCCAGACCTACCTGGCTTAGAACTACCTGTATTTCACAACCAGGTATATGTTACTACGAGTGTCAGTAGACTCTTGCTTTCTATTCCTGTACACACGATATTGGTAAAGCAGGGTTCTGGTAACAGCCAGCCATACTGTGATAAGCCGATGTGATATGCCGCCAAAGTCTGTACGCTTGGCGACAACGTTGTTTTCTTCAAGTTTATACCATGTACATAATATTCGTGTTGTATATGATTATGGCTTGCAATGTGTTTTTTACAAAAAAAAATATTTGTCAGATGCGTTTTGTAGAAAAATATTTGTCAGATGCGTTTTGTAGAAGTTTTATCCACGTTCCGTAATAGAAGAAAGACAGCCACGGGATGCCTGTTCAAGTCGTTCGTCGTGCTCACGGGTCTCGGTAACAATTTCGTCGCCGTTAATAGACATTTACATATCATGCACAGTTTACATTAACATTCGCATTTACCTACCAATGTCAAGAAGGTATTAAGTTGACAAAAGCCACCTATGCCCAAACTTTGAACTTGATGCTCTGATGGCGTCAGCAGATGACAAATTGAAAAATGTTGACGAGATCTGTTGTCCAGATCTTTACATCTTTGTCGGAGTGTTAGGTTTGGCATCATGTCGCTGTATAGAGATGGTTAATAGTTTTATAATATCCGACACTAACGATACAAGACACATCTTCCCTCTACGTCCAACCATGTTTCACGACGGATGTGTGACAATATTACCCACTATTAGGGTTGATGTGGCCGACGTGTGTTCAGTATCACTGTTGAAGTCAGATTTGTTACCCTAGTGTAACATATTTCAATGTTACTTACCAAATTCATGTGCACTGTACATAAATCAACATCACATCGTTCACGTGTATACCGACATTTTCGACTGAATCACAATTCGACTGGAGAAGGGAATAAAAACACATAAATGATCATCAGCGTCTTGTGATTGCTCGAAAAACACGCCAATCATTCCAGTCATTCTAGCATTTTGCTCAACCACTCGAAACAAGAGAAAGGGACACCCCCAGTTTGGACGGTTGTGCTACAATACCAACAGGTCTTATATTATATATACGAGAGAGAGGGGAGGCCATCATAAAACTGGCAGCAGATGGACTCTTAACTTATACAAAGAATGTTTGAAGGGACAGAGATAAATCTTTGTGATACACGGCCTTCCCATCTCTCCAAAACAAACTGTTTCGCCAGTCTAAATGAACCCATTGAACGCCAGTAAAGTGAAGGACACGGCGAACTCGCGGTCGGGACAAGACATGTGAGTTTAGTGTTAGGCCGCTTTTCAACAATATTCCAGCAATATCATGGTAGGAGGCACCAGAAAATGGGCTTCGCACATTGTACCCATTTGGGGTATCGAACCTCTGCGTGACGAGCAAACGCTTTAACCACTAGGCTACCCCACCGCCGTTTACTTTATAGAGCTTAATGGAGCTTGATTAAGTCCAAGATAAATCATATCAATACATTATCTTCCACCAGTTTGCTGTATCTCACAATAGCATCCATCCCTTATCAAATCTGATTATCATTCACTAGTAGTTTGTCGTATATTCTGGATAATGGCCACGTTTTACTGTACGTCAGCGGAATCATCAATTTACAATTAATACACTACAAGATAATGTTCAGCTTTTGCTGGACATTAAGTGAAAGTCTTCACATGGCTTTAACATGAAGTCACAAAACCTTATACAAACACGTTGGTATTCATACAGATGCTTTATTTCTTGTGACTCTATCCACATATCGATTCTTTTTGTCACCACAAACCTGTGGGTTAACAAGTTGCTTACATAATTATTAACCAAAGAACTATTTTGAATAATTTTTATTCACAAATTTTCATAGTTCTTACAAAAAAAGACAACTATGTACCACAGTGCCTCTGACCAAGTCACATGATCTTCCCATCTGGAGTTGTTTTCCGGGCATGTTACGATTTCAAAATATATACTCAAGTGGTCAACAGTCAGTGTACTTATTGGATGAAAGAGTGCAGGACATGCACAAACCCCTCAAAAATGAGGGTTTGCATAACAAAATAGAATGGTTAAATACTGTAACACAGGGTATGAAGGCTAATGTGACTAACATACAAACACTTCATGTGATGACCCCATGTAACTGATTACTATATGATTTTGATGTAAGCGTCAGTTAAGTAAAAGCCAGGGAGTCCAAACCGAATCAAAGGATGAGGTCACACGTACAATAAAATGGCTGCCACCAAAACTGAAGAAAAGTCAGTGAAACATCAAGAAAAGGTCTAGCAATGTTTCAATTCACAGCTGTTGTCAAGCTGACAAATGTAATGTTTGTGACACAGAATAATTTGACTAGACTTTTCTGTCTGAAAGTTTCAGTACCCAATGAACTGCTGCACTTTATATAAGCCTTGTTTCACATGCTAGCTTTGACACGACTCAGACATGATGATGAGATGGGACAAGAGATGCAATGTTGGGCGTATCAGTATGTTGTAATATAACTCTAGCATGACCTGGCAATGTTTCCAATGTCTGAATATGAGCTCTGAATAAGATGTTTTCATAATGTTTATTTACACATTCTTCATGTGATGCACATCAAACTCCACTGAATTAACATATGAAACAAAACAGGTCACAAATAGACAACTGATGGTTCACGAACAATATCACCAATGATGAGTAACTTTTTTCTCTTTCGATATTTCGAAAGTTTGTAACAAGTTTGGAAGGCCACAGAGTTGCTGCTTGAGTGGAGTCATTACTGGGCCCATGATTGGGTGGATGACCTTACAAAAATATACTAACTTAATGAAATGATAACTCGGCCATCTACACGTTCCAGGCACATAACCAAACACCTCCCTGATAGGGCAATATTTACATCTGCTAACAACTGGAGTTCAGAACTTTGTAATATATCTGCTGTGAAGAGTGAACACCACTATAAACAATACATCTGCTTTCATTTTATACCCAGAACGTGCAGCTGAGGTATTTTACACTGACAATTGTTGAGTATATGCAATGATCATCAACACCCTAAATAGGCTACACTGGCCATAGACATGTACAAGTATTTCAAGTCATGAAGAATTCAGAAAACTGACAATCTTTGGCAAGATAAAATACACTGATCAAATATTATTGCAGTCTTATTCCATGTTGAGGCAGACATTCTTCAATAACATATTTCCTTTTGTCATGTTGAAAACATTTCAGTACACATGTCTTATAACAAAAACTATACATACAGAATCAGTCTTTCCAGTAGTTAGTTCATTAACACTTGTCAGACAAGTAACAAGTTAACATAGTAAAAAGATTTATCAAAACCTATTACTAGAGGACACTGGTCGGCACAGGGCAAACATTTGACAGTCTCTACAGATGCAAAGCATGAACTGAACAGTGGACTGTAAAGACAGTCTGCAGCAAATCAGAAAGTCGTCTATGATAAAAGCCACCATACCAAGATACATGAGTACAGACCAAATTCATGATCATGATGGAGAGCTGAGTGAAAAGCATCCTTCTCCACAAACTCATTGATGTTCTCTGACCTGTTGCCACAGCAAAAACACATGAACATATAGAGCAAAACAAGAACTGCGTCAAGTCAGGATATTTCCACTTGTTCTTTATTCAGCAACTGTCCAGTGAAATATCAAGATGTCAACATTTCTCCATTTTATATAGGTCATACATGTTTGAGGGCTGAATCAGACGGATTTGGACCAGTACTAACAAGGAGACACACCGATACTGAGGAAGTGAAGGACTGTAGCACGACTGGTGGGAACCTTGTCAAAGCAGGCAGTCCAGTGTACAACATCACTGCATCAACATGCAGTCATGGTAGACTTGAATCAAAGCAAGAGATCCCTGGTGCATAGCTGCAGATCTGTCCTTGTATCCATCATGCTTGTATCCAGCATTAATCATCATCCTCATCAGATTCTGGAATGGCAAAACATATTAGTTAAATCTCTAGTCTCAGTGAGGGCAGGTATGGTTCTACATAGTTCCTAATATGTGCACACTTCCTTTGCTAGACTTTACCACATCATCAGTGACCATATTAATTCTGAAAGCTTTCATAAAAAAACTAATTTAAACGGAAAATAGATGTCTGCCATTTTCATTAAACCCTCATGATGAGACCCGGTTGCTGAATGACCCAGCACTAACGTAATTCACAGACATAGCAATGTTTACATTTATGCAGATTACCATGCTCAAGGACATTTTAAATGGACCAGACTAATTCATACACTGCATGTTATATTGATTACTTGTTTGTCTACTCTTACATTAATATCAATCCATAGACAGAAAAAAAACCTTTAAATAGCAAGCTGATGTACTGCAATTGCCCAGCAAATGAGACCCTACCTTCTTCTGCATTCTCAAGCCATTCTACAAACTTCTTCATCTGCTCAAGGAAGGTGCTCTTGCCCTTGGAAGAGTGGCCTCCCTTATACCACTTCTGAATAACATCTTCACTGAGTACTTCCTCTGCAATGAAACAGTAGTTCATGTTGGTACAGTCTCAAACAGGAACATCAGCTCTATCAACACAAGGAGTGTAGAAGTGAGTACAACAGCTCACATACCCCCACTTCCAACTTTGACACATGGAAATGACTGATATTGATATAGTATGTGACAAGGATCAGCAGCTCACAAAATGTTCTCCTTCCCTTTTCTAAACTTTATATACGTGTTAGATAATAGGTGATATGCTGTGGCCAGGTAACTATCAAACATATTTTGCACCAAGTCATGTTTCCATGGAAACAACTACAAAACAATTTCAGAAAAAAATGTGAAACAGCAAAAGTCACATCAATGGGCAATGATCAACTTGTGTGTGAAGTTTGGTGAACCTGGCATGTAAACTTTCAGAAATATGATCCGGAAAGAACCATCATACACATTTGGCATTGAGTCGTGTTTCCATGGAAAAATAAAAGAAAACAAAATTCTGAAAAGCTTCAAAACAACAAAAGGCACATGTATAGGTAATGATTAACATGTGTGACGTTTGGTGAACGTAGCATGTAACTTTAAGAGATATGCTCCGGACAAAGTTTCAGGATGGACAGATGGACTGACTGAACGCTATCGACATAAGATGTGATTTATTTTCTGTATCTTCATGGGATGTTGTGTTCATGTCATAAGTACAAATATAGTTCTGATCGATTCTAAATAGTTAATTTCTTCATTTCATATATCCAAATAAAAGGTGTAAAGGCCACTGGAACTGACCTGATTAGTCGTAAAACATAAACCTTTCAGCCATGTGTATCAATACAGATTCAATAGATAAACCTTCAATCCACCAGTGAACAATCAACAAAAAGACTTGCGAGTAATTACTTCTGTCCTCAGATACTCAGAAATATCTATGAAAGGCAAAACTTTGAAAAACGTTATAAATGAGTTTCATACATTTACAGATTTCTCAATATGCACTCATCATAAAATGTTTTGCATGTGTCTTGATGAATCAAGAGCTAGCTTATTTATTTTTTCTTGATGAAAGAAGATTGAGGTGATCTGACCCAATGAACAAACCATGATGACAGTGATGGTACAATTTCAAAAACTTACTATCATACAGGAGGACAACAATCTTCTGGAAGGATTTCATGAAGTTCATGTTTTCATAGCAGTATTCCTGGATCCTGAGAATAAGTGCCAGCTGGGATTTGCCCGACTTGGATACTGCAGCCAGGAGGGGAGCATAGGTGGCAAGGTGCTTCAAGGCCTGCTCAGTGACCAGCTCATCCTTCTTGTTCCACTCCACAGAGCCCATCACAATGATCCACACCTGCAATCAGGCATAAGATACAAATATGGACAAACGACTTCACAAATACAGCAACTGTTTACATATACCATATGGGGAAAGCCTACAGATCACTGCAACTGTGGTGATGCCAGCTACCATCCATGAATGTCTAAGACACTGGCCATGCTAAATTATGCTATTAGCACTGTTAAAGACTTGTGGTGACCTGTTTTGGTGACCCTTCTAGTGTACAAGCTCCTGAACTGTTCTAATGGGTGCCAAACCTCAGTACATTTGTAGTAGTCCGCACTTATCCCATTATTAAAGTACCAACCCACTAAGGGTCCATGCCACAGTAAAAAAAATGGATACCTTACTCTGACACAGTACATGAACTCCTTGGTGTTCCCTGTTAAAGTCGAGTGCAAGACAAGATAATGTCTTGTAACACCTTAAGGCAAGAGCTCAGGGGATCCAATCATGACGGCCATCATGGAAGAGATCTAGCCACTAGAGCCTTTCTCGTAGGATCTAATTTCCAGTCTTTCACAGGCCATAACAGACTTAACCGAATGGCAACATGTTATGCATACTTACCAGGATGACTACCTCATGCTCTGGGATGCCATTCTTCTGCATCTCTTCAAGAACATAGGCCCTAATCTGTAACAATTTGAGAGGTATAAAAATGATGTGCAAGAACTTAATAATCCATCATAACAAACAGTACAGGAGGAGAGAACTTGACCTCACACTGATCTTCAGAACCACAGCTGAATTTAGGATTGTTGATTTGTATTTTTGGTGTTTTATGAAATTAACCACTCTCAGTAAATATTAAATATCTCAATATGTTGCACAAATTTGGAATCTAGTAACATGTGACAATATATTTGTGATGTGAAACATTTTTACTCACTACATTTTTGGCTTCATACTACATGAGCTAACACTTGCTTTATGTCTGACATACCTCAGCTGCTGGCTGCTGTTCCCGGATCATATCATTCATCTCCTGTTGGAGTTTTTTCTTTGTCTCTACAGCCTCCTGCTTTACCTGCACAATAAATCAAACAATGAGCTGTATCATCAAAAGTACCTTGCTCATTCCTGCCACAGTATACTTTGTAGAGCCACTGGCACTAGAGCAGTATTGAATAGACAGTGCATACCTATGTTTAGTCCTACAACCTTACCTGGAATGCATCAGTGTATATGTGTAGTGACTTAGCCAGTATTAAATTCACATAAAACTGACACTTGTGGGAAAAATGTGTTGCCATATTTCCACTTAGTCTAAGAATATGTCTCCTGGCATGTCAAGAGAGAAGGCTTCATCTCAATGTACACAGTTCTCTGGCAGAGAGACACTGTAACAGAGTGGGTGTATAACGTTACATGGATGAAGGTAATGGAAGAACAAACCTGCATTTCAGCGATTACTGCTAGACCAGCGTTCCGGAAATATGTCGAGAAGACATCTTGATTCCTCTTATTGATGGGAAACAGTTCCTAAAACAAAGTGAAAAAAAACACTGCTTACAACTGTCACACATATTGCACGGAGAGAGAAAGATACAAATCCCTCTGGTATTTTCACTTCTCAGATCATTAGCAGTGCTTCAGACAGGATTTTTGTGAGTGTTGCCATTTGGCACCTTAACTACTACGAAGTGAGCGATTGCATTTGGGACTTCTGCCATTCATGGTAACCATGGTATAGAACACCTGTGGATTATATTAAACACTGTGCCAATGAGTACGCTCTAGCATTGAAAAATGTGCCATTGCATATGTGTTACGAGTGTGTATTTTCCATGATTTGGGTCATTACTGATTTAGTTGTAATTGGGTCAGAATACTAACGGTTTTAGTGTTTTGAATAATAATTATAATGGGTCACATTTCATATTATAGATGGTCAGCATTTTTAAGATTTTGGCAGCAGACTCTCTGGAAATTATCTGACCTAACCTTTCTATTTGTTTACTTCCGGGAGATTATTGTAGAGCTTACCACGTTAGTAACGATGGTCGTATGTGTTCAAACTTTTAGGAAATGAATGAATATATATACGAATATTTATCCGAACCTCAGGTATCCGGAATACTTCAGGACGAAAATTCCTTAAAACGAATTCACAACGTTGTAAAACTACTCACCTATCCAGAAATCTGGTTTCCATGACCGTACAGTCATTTTCACATACAAAACACTAAATTATGTGCATTTTTTGTCTCGTATATCCGGATGGTTGAGCACCTGTATGTTTACACACGCAATTACCAAGGGCCTCACGTAACAAAGACGTCGACAGTCTTTGAAGGGTGAGAAGATTATTTTCCTCTGAGTAGCAAGATGACATAGAGTTAATTTTGAGGCGCACACTTTGTGGGTCACCATAATGAATTAAGCAAGCCTGGACAGCTGTGAGTGAAAAGGCAATTGCTAACTGCTTTTGTCATGTGGATATCATCCAATCAAATGAGGACCCACAAGAAGACATGGCCTTGTCGTAACTTCGCGATGTACTACAATCCTGAGCACAAGTTGCATATGTGACTGTTACTGCCGATGATCTTGTGAATGTTGACAGTGACGAACTGACTGGCAAAAGTCCTCTCGCTTTTCTATACAGCCAGTGCAAAAAGCTATGACTGATTTCTTCAAGCGAGCATAACTGCATGAACAGGTATGAGACATTGTATGCACTGATGTTTATGTGTTCCATAATCAATAAAGATTATGTATGTTGCCTTCTATGTTCGTTTCTTTGTACATATGGCCTGTGATTCAGATATCTGAAAATTCGCTTATCTGGACCATTTCGATAAAAACACAAGTGTTCGGATAAACGGGGCACAACTGTATACAGTGGAAGCTGTCTAATTCGGACTCGACAGGGACCGACCTTTGTGTCCGAATTACGAAGAGTCCGAATTGGACTGGTGAGAGTCAAGAGTTAGCTCCCTTGACCAGGAGATATGCATGCATGGTACTTTTACCATGGTGTAACGTGTTTTCGGGGGTAATAGCACAAAAGATGATCATGAAGATTATTGCGTATCAGTAGATTATCAAAACTGTAATTCCGTCAATAAACATCACCTCATCTTTTATAAATAATTTATTGTTAGAATGGTCTCTTGTCTGGTGGTTTCCAATGCAACATACATTTTGTATCTTGTCCGTAAGCACGAGCGCTAGAAGTGACGTACCATGATTTCGTGGTACTCGCTATTCTGCAGGATAACGCCCTTGTATGGAAGCGCATGTGATGCAATCTTCACTGAGTGAGTCATGTCAGCTTGCTGAGCTTCTGTGTTAATTCCTTTTGTTAACTGGTTATCATCACACCTGATAATCCGTTTGAAGTCGGTAATCGGCTAACTACAAAGCACTTCCGCCTGATGCAGTCCCGCTAGTCCGAGTTAATTAGCAATGTTTTCATAGTAAATTAACTTGAAGGGCGGAGATTTCAGTCCGAAATCCGAGTTACATGAAGTCTGAATTATATAGCCTATATGTAATGATAACTTAGTTAACTTCTGTCAGGACCAACAATTCATTCCGAATTATATAGAAAACCGAGTTACTAAGGGTCCGAGTAAGACAGCTTCACTGTGTTGTGATGAACACACAGACACAGATTCACAATTACTGGAGTATATACATCATCAATCAGTGCCAACGCTTGATCTTCATAGCCATCAGACCACTTGCTGAGTTACATTCTGCATAACTGTTTCTCTCTTGCACTATGACTTTGGTGAGTTTGCTATACTATATTTTGTGACCCATTGCCTTAGATTTTGTCTCACTTGTATTGAATTTGAAATCGGTATTGTGAAAATGACTTGTGACCTTGTATAACTTGCTCTCTTGCTTAGATCTAATAATACAGTATTTGAATGTTTTAGACTTGTCTTTATTCTGTTTTGCTGGTTCACGGGGGATTTCTCACGCTTTTTGTCACAGCAAATTCTTAACCGTAACATATGTTTTAGGGTGAATGGCACAATGGCGCTATCTGGCTGAAGCACTGCATTAGATGAATGTTAAATTACATGTATTTTGCAACAGTTGCTTGAAGACAAGTGTACCTACCATCAAACGTGTGTCAATCTGGGATTTTTTCAGTGTTGAGAACACTGAACTCAAATCTCGTTCTCCGAGCCATGTTTTAAACATTACCGTGGAGAATTCCAAAGAGAGACCTGAAAAACACACATGAAATAAATATATCTTGGAATGCAAGTCCATCGATACTGTACCAGATTATCTATATATTATGACAATTTAGGATTAAAACAAGACAAAATTGTGTCCAGAGACATGGATGCCCCTGCTGCAGAAAGAAGCGTTTCCCTACATTGAGTGTGCTGTGGTGATTTATTTCTAAACAAGTTCAATATACATCTATGCAACTCTTAGATGCACACCTCTGGAGTCCTAGTGAAACGCATGAATGAGCTTATTCAATTCTGTTCAGCAGTTTTTATGGAGAAGTAATAGACTAATATATTATAGACTTAATCCCCTTTTTCCCCATCAGAGAAAAATTTATCAACATTCAAATGTCTTTAAACATCCAAACACCTTTAGACTTAGAGTCCCTATAAAAGACACATGAAAGCTTGAGGTTTGTGCAGTGGTTTTTGAGAAGAAGTGAAGAAAGTACACTCCCACTTGTATCGAACGAACAGGATGAATAGAACCAAATTCAACTAAGTTCAAACATCTGCAGAAGTGACAAAATTATTAAAATCTAAATATTTTAGATATTTAAATACTTACCTTACCATAGGTCTTATGTATATTACCTCAAGCTTCGCTAGTAGAGATCAGACAGACGTTGATTCGCCATTCCCTGAATGGCTACCTCGTATAATCTACGGATGTAGTCACGGAAGTGACGTGATCTCCCTACTCGCGGGAAAGCGAGCCATCCCAAAATTCACTTTTACTGGCAGCAGGAAAGAAAGGTCCGATGAGTCCAAAGTGGGGAGGAGCATCCAGCGTTGGGAGGGAGTCACCGCCCTATGGTAAGGTAAGTATTTAAATATCTAAAATATTTAGATTTTAATAAATTTTTAACTTACCTTACCATAGGTCTTATGCATATGGCTTCGACAGAGAGAGGACGGTGGTGTGGACTCCGGAGGACCTTCACATCTTCAGCAGACCAAGCACATGCACAGGAGACCCGGGAGACCAATGCCAACGTCACAGGGCAAACCTGGAAACAGGACAAAGGATAACCCAAGGGAACTCCAAAGAGAAACCGACGCACCCAGAGGGTGAGGTTAATCTTAAGACCAAAGGTAAGAACAACACAATTACCTAATGGGCGGAAGGCTGGGTAAGTTGCTGTGCAACCACCAACGGGCCAAAAGACTGAAGCCCCTCCATGTCCTCGACAGCCAAGTCCCTCAGGTAGTGTGAGGCAAAAACGGTGGACGACTTCCAAAAACAACCCTCCATAATCCGTGGCACCGTACAGTTCCTGTGGAGGGCCATAGTGGACGCCAGGGCTCTAATTTCATGGGGGTTGTTCGCCGTCGGATGGGGGAGTTTCTTGGCATCGTACGCCGCCAGGATAGTCGCACGAAGCCACAGAGCAATAGTGTTTCTATTAACTTCCCCCTTGCACGATGAAGAAAAAGGGATAAACAGTCTCTTTCGGGAATGTCTCTTCAAGGCAGACCTCTGGATGTAATATCTAAGGGCCCTGACTGGACACAGGAACTCCTCCTCCGTATCATGTCGTCCGAGGATGGTCGATAAAGGCGGGATGGAGAACCGTCTATCTGGTTGCCCGGGAAGCTGATTCTTGGCAATGAAGTCCCACAGCAATCCCAAGTGGACTCGACCATGCCTAGCTTGTTCAAAACGCACTTGTGTGACATCCAGGGCATGAATCTCACTAACTCTAGCTGCCGTAGCTAGGGCAAGTAAGAAGACCGTCTTCCTGGACAACAGCTCGAAGAAAGCATCCTCTAGGGGCTCATATGGGGAGCCTCTCAAGTGTTGCAAAACAACATTCAGATCCCAAGCTGGAGGGCGGAACTTGACCTTCTGGTCCTCCAACTTGAACGCCTTCAGCAGGGCAACCAGTTCTGGAACTTTTAGAAATCTGACGATCCGTCTTGACCGCCAAGACGGAGTTCAACGCTGACAAGTATGTACCCAACGTACTCCCTTTGAGATGCTTGGAATTACGTAGAAACATCAAAAAATTCGCCACGAACTGTGGGGAAGCTGTCATGGGATCCTGTGATCTCTGAGCACAAAAGCTTTCAAATGAGCGCCACTTGCAAGGAATAGCCTTTCGCCCTTAATGCCTTCTGTAAATGGTCCAGCCGTGCAGATGGAATCTCAGCGGATCTGGATGGAGTTGTTGACTGTGCGGATGACGAAGGAGGTGTGGCCAATCTGGAAGCTGAACCGGATCTCCGCTGACGAGGCGTCGCAGATCGGGGAACCACGGTCTGGCTGGCCACCAGGGCGCGACCAAAAGCAGTCTCAGGTTCTGTGTCTGCTTGATCTTGCCAATCACTTCTGGGAGAAGAACGGGTGGTGGAAAAGCGTACGCGTCTAGACCCTCCCACGACAGAGATAGAGCGTCGACTGCCCAAGCCTGTGGATCCGGTACGGGAGACACGTAAGTTGGTAGCTGATGGTTGAAGCTGGTGGCGAAGAGGTCCACCAAGGGTCTCCCGTGGCGAAGGCAAATCTGACGAAACACGTCTGGATGAAGCATCCATTCCGTCGGTGAAGGTCTGCCTGGGCGCGACAACGCGTCTGCCAGAATGTTCTTGCAGCCGGGTATGTGTCGAACCCTGATTGTGATCCTGTTGCTGTCTAGCAGATCTGCTAACACGAACATCTGGTCTAGAAGTTGCTTGGACCTGGTCGTGCCCTGATTCCGGATAACCCAGACGACTGTGGAGTTGTCCGACGCCACCAGGAGCTTGGTGTTGGACAAAATCGGTAGCCAGCGGCGAACTGCTAGAATGACGGCTTGCAATTCCAGGTTGTTGATGTGCCACAACCTTTCGGCGTCGGACCACAGCCCTGAGGTCGTTCGGCCCGCCAGATGGGCGCCCCACCCTAGTAGAGACGCATCCACGAACAACTCGTGGTCGTGACTGGAGTCTTCCAAACAGACGCCGACGCAGACATTCGATTCTACCCTCCACCACCGGAGATACTGATGTAGATGTGGAGGTAGAAGAACCCGTGACTTGAGGTCGTTCATCTGGATGAATGGTGACAGAAACCTCTGTAAGGGCCGTAGCATAAGGCGCCCTCTGAGAGTAAGATCCTGCGCCGATGTCAAAAGACCCAACAGAGACTGCCACTCTCTGAGGGTCATGGGTTGAGAGAGACCTCGATCCGCAAACGCCAGAATCTTTAGCCATCGATCTGGAGGGACCCTGACAAGATTGTCTTTTGTTAAAAATAATCCCCCGATGAAGGTCAGTTCTTGAGTTGGTTCCAGATGTGACTTGTTGGTGTTGACCATCCAACCCAGTTGATGCAGCAGGCGGGTGGAGAAGTCCAAGTGTTTGCGTAGCAGTAGAGGACTGCCGTGGTTGAGAAGGCAGTCGTCTATGTATGGATCGAAGTCCACTCCCCTTAGATGAAGAAACCTGGTAACCGGAAGCGTGATGCGTGTGAAAAGCCACGGGGCCGTAGAAATGCCAAACGGAAGCACCCTCCACTGGTAATGTATTCCGTTGAAGACGAACCTCAGGTACTTCCTGTGACGCGGATGTATGGGAACATGTAGGTAAGCGTCCTGTAGGTCCAGACTGGCTAGCCAAGCCCCGGGAGACAATTTGGCTCGAATCTGCTCTAGGGACGTCATTCGGAAATGAGGAGGGTCGGCCAGATACTGTCTGTTGAAGACCGCCATGTTGTGAATCATGCGCATCTTGTCGGAATCTTTCTTTGGCACCAGGAAGATGGGTGAGTAGAACCCCGGGGAGCGGTGGGGTTCCAGCACTGTCTCTATGGCTCTCTTGGATAACAGAATGTCGATATTGGACTCTAGGAGAGCTAGTTGGTGTTGAGGATATATCCGCGACTGGGGAGTAGATGTCAGCGGTGGAGTCTCGACCAATGGTAGTTTGTAGCCGGACTTCAGAATCTTGCTTACAAACGGATCCTCTAGGAATGACCAGTTGGGCCAGAAGATCCCTAGTCTCCCACCTACTGGAGTCGGATGGACAGGTACGACTGGGGGTGGGAGGTCCCAGTCGGAGACATCCACGGCTTCAGCGACCAGAGTAGGGGCGCTTGCCTCTGCCTCGCCCTGGCATCGAGGGGGTGTCCCGGCTGCGCTCCTGGGGCTTCCGCTGAGTGTCATTATCCTTGGTGCGGCCCCGTCCCCTCCCAAAGGAGGAGCGGATGGATTCCCTCCTGGGAATATAGCGCTTCTTTCCACTTCCTCTGGCTCTGCCACGAAAGGCAGAACCAAGCGCCTCAAAGGTAGACAGCGCGACTTCAGTGTTCGTTAATTCCGCGTGCGACTTGTAAATATCTGGAATCTTGTCGGCGAACAGAAACTTGGAAGTGAAGGGAGCCCGAAGTAATTGGCGCTTAAATTCCTCCTGCCAATTACATGTATCCAGGAAGCCGGAACGGCGAACCGAAGTTGTCATAGCCAACGCTGCACGTAAGTGACCGAGTAAGTCATGAAGAACTTTGCCCTGCCACTGGAAGATCGTCGTGAGATGATCCACCCTGGAGGCGTTGTCTTCTGATAGGTCTGCTGCAGCCGCTGAAGTAGCTGAGGCTAACGCCGAAATGGGTTTAAGCATACGCTTGAGTTCCGTGTCAATAGCTGCTAATTTGGAGTCCTGCACTTTATAAGCTGAGAGTGAAGAACTTGACAAGCGCTTGAGTGAGTCGTCCTGGGCTGCACCATTATCTGTGAAGTCTAGGCTGTGGATCTTGTAATCCGACTTCCTCGACTTAGACGCCTTGATCGTAGGATTCAGAGACAGCTTGGCAAAATCCTCGTCCAGGAGAGACACTGCCTCCGCCACCATAGGATGAGGTGGAATTAGTAGTTCCGGGGACAAACGGATGGACGCCGGATTATTAGGATCGACTGACGGAGAAGGACAGTCAGGTAGCCTGTCGGCAATCCACTCAAACACTGCCGATAGTGGTAGATAGGTGCCATCATCCTCGCCTACACCTGCCTCTTCTTCATAGTCAGGGCAGAAGTGTTGCTCCTCCAAATCTTCCCAAGAGACTGAAGTCGATTCCCGCCGCTGGGTGGAAGAGGTAGAAGGCGTCCGAGTAGAAGAATCCTTCAGTGAAACTCGCGAGGCCTCTGGTGAACGTGAACGCCGGGTTCTGGAAGAGCGCCGAGGAGATCTGGATCGCGAACGGAAGCGCCGTCGTCTAGGAGAGCGTGAGCATGAGCGCGAGCGCCGGCGCCGACTACGGTGAGGAGAACGGGAGCGCCGATTCCTTGGAGATCTGGATCATGATCTGCGTCTCGAGCGCTCAGCTTCTAAGCGCCGAGCGCGCTCCTCGTCTAGCTGACGTTGTAGCACCTCTTCTCTAGATAGCGTGTGAGAGATCCTGGGGATCCGGTAAGGCGCTGGCGGAGGCACAGGAGCCGGCGTCTGAACAAGCGCTGGCGTAGGTATAGGTGCTGGTATTGGAACCAGTGAAGGTGTCCCCATCAAGGCTGTAGACGCTGACGTGAGCATAGGCGCTGACGTAGGTGTCGGTGCTGGCATAGGCGTAGGCGTTGACGTCGCTGGCACAGTAGCTGAGGTCGGCGCTGGCTCTCTAGTAGAAGTGCTGGGCGTCAGGAGAGACCGTAATAGCCTCTGAACTTCTGGGTGCGCTAAGGCGTCCGGACGGGATAAGTCAACAAAGGCGTCCGAGCGAAGTGGCTCCGGAGACGATCGAACCGGCGTCGTAGATGAGCGCTCCAAACCAGACGTCGGCGTTGGTGCTGTAAAGGTAGGCAGCTCCGGGTCGTCCTGTAAAGAACCTAAAGAAGAAGCTGGGGAAGACATTCTCCTCTTCCGCTGAGTAAACCTCTTTCTACGGACAGCTAAACAGGTCTTGAAATCCGCCACAGAAAGACTAGTACAATGCTGACAGCGGCTGACAAGGGAACAGGTCTGCGATGCACAATCCGGACACCAGGGGTGGGGATCCTTGGCTGACTTCTGCCCCTTGCAGACAGTACAAAACTGCCGAGTCATACACAGTTAACTGCAACAGATAAAAACATACCCGAAGCGTGAAATAAAACAATAACGCTAGAGGTAGAAACGAAAAACACCCCTACATAAAAAATGCAGCAAAAGCGCACCCACAACCTAAAGTGGGTACGCCTGTAAGCTCGCGACAGCGACGGCTAGCAACCAACATGGCTACCTGTGAAACATGCCACGTGGGACAAAAAAACACATGAAAACGGCAAAAATCGGGAGGAAATACCATACAAAATAGCAGAACAGATGGAGGAAGTATTCCTGACGGAATAAAGAACCTCCAAGGCCGCCATGACACCTCACAAACAACGCAGGAAAACCCACATCGAAGTGAGAAAAAGAAAGAAACATTTACAACACGAGGTAGCAAGGTAAGTGAAGTTAAATTCAATTTAACTAACCACACACCTAGGGAAACAAGACATACCTACCTGTTGAACGACAACTTTATTCAACACAATAGAAAACTCCGAGCGAAACAAACACGTCTGATCAGACGAACGCTAGAAGTAAAAGTGAATTTTGGGATGGCTCGCTTTCCCGCGAGTAGGGAGATCACGTCACTTCCGTGACTACATCCGTAGATTATACGAGGTAGCCATTCAGGGAATGGCGAATCAACGTCTGTCTGATCTCTACTAGCGAAGCTTGAGGTAATATGCATAAGACCTATGGTAAGGTAAGTTAAAAATTTAAGAAACTGGATGAACAAGGCATGAGAGTCTCAATGAAACATGTAAAAGCTCAGTCAATTCTGTTGAGCTGCTTTTGTGGAGAAGTGGATAGACTTCATCCCTTGTAACACTATACTCAGAGAAGTTCAAACGGCATGAAAATTGGAAAAATAAATAAAATACAAATTCAAAATATGAGATGCACACCTTTAGAGTCCCTTTAAACCACATGTGTAATCTCAGGTGTAATAACGTACACCTCCACTTCGTCCCTTACTACATTATGTATGCCCATGTATAAGTTTGTTGAATTCCATACAGTTTTGGGGGAAAAGTGGATTGTGTACATTCACCAGATTAAACAGAGGGTAACCCTACATGCCCCCAGCCATATCATGGCGGGGACATAAAAAGAGATTACATTTTTCAGGAACTATGGGTACACCAGGAAGGTAAAAGATATAGTCAGGTGGCATTATCAGTGTGCGAAATTTTCGCTGGCCTTGTGGTTGAAGATTGAATCAAAACCACTGATAAGTTTGCGGTAGTCATGGCATACGATTTACTGTATATTGATAGTTGTGAGTAAATCTATTATTATTATTTGAGGCCTGTGAAATACTGACAGGACCACTAATTACTGGTCCTGTGTTCTGATGAGAAATTTTGAAAGGTTTCTTTCCCTCATTATTCCAGTCCCCAATGATCTGACTCCCACGCCATCCAAACAGACTTATAGGTCGCATCCAACCAAAAAATCAAACATGATTAAAACACAATTATCACTTATTCATGACATATAATATGCATTGCTGATTATGAGAAAACAAACAAAATTATAAGCGTACAATCGCAAATCAAAAGTGCAATATTTTGTACTGGGGTCTGCTGACCTCAAAACAAAGGACCCAGGATACCAAACCAAGTCAGAGCCGTTGGCTGAGCACTCAAGTGTAAGAAATTCTTTTCATTGGCCTGCTCATCTGCCGGCTCTCTGCCGTATAAGCCCAATAGGTGTTCATTTCAAATTGCATGTGGTCAGTGACATTGCACATTGTCATTAGCAAACAAGCAGGCAGATATATATGTGTCAATAAACCAGACATTGAGTTTCTCTGTGAAAGAGGCTGCTTATCATAATCAACATATCTTTAGGTAACAAGTACATTATTTACTTGTTCGTATACACAACCAAGATTAGACTATTGCTCACGACCTGATGCTCTCGGCATGCATACTGTTTAAGGTCCACGAACCTATTCACAGCGTATGTGTTATGGGCGCAGCACAGCACAGCTGTTGAAACCACTTTTTCCTACAGCGCTGGGGGAAATTTAGTAAATTGTTTGAAGTCCAATTTCGCGGGCTTTTTTTCATCACATTTTTCAACTTTACAGCTTGAATTGGCATTTTTGTTAACTTGTTTCGGTAAGTGCATAACGAAAAGGTATCAGAATCTGAAAAGTTGTGTTTTACATAGCATGTAACCTTTAAGCTGTAAACCAATCTTGTTCACTATAGCTTGAAACATCATTGGTAACAGATCCAATTGTTCCATGTATAAAAAAACTATCCAGCAGCATTACACCAATAACCTCTCGTATGATTATAAACCACAACCTCCAGTTGAAATGAAGTAATAGTAGAATTATATTTCTCTTCATAAACAATTTCAGAATCTGAATTCATCTTGTTATATTATCATTTATCTTTCAACTTACTCACTTGTATACAAGACAATCACACATGTTATCTTAATTCCTGCATATAAGACAATGCCTAGCAAAAGCAAATAAGAACTGAATCAGTAACTAATCTTGACACTGACTTGATGTTTAATTGCAAATTTGACATTACTGACAACGTCATCTCTTCTCATTTCTTCACACAAAGAGACACAATGTCATTTTCTTACCCCCTCACAAAAAGACTGAAGTGCAATGCATTGACAGGCCGCCCCTCCTTCCTACAGACTACCTACAGTCCTCAAAATTCAGCTTACTGGTATCTGTGGTAACATACAGTTTGTGTTCTCTTACATTAAGTTACAAGTGAAAGGGGAGAAATGCTACTGCAGTGAGGTGCTCTGGACCTGTTTCACTAACTTTCAGCAAACCTAACGTTTCATTCTCCAAACATTTTTATGATAAACTACACTGATCGGATTAACACAAGCTGACTGTAGTTCAAAACTGGGAATTTTCCTGAAGACTTCTAACAGCACAAAATAATCTTAAAGCATAAATGCTTAAGCACTGAAAGCACACTTCTAATTGGTTTTCAGAAAAAAAACAAATCATACCAGTCACTAGAAAGTCCTCATGGTCATAACATCAGTTGTAATGCAATCATACTGGCAATTCCTACGAGAACAAACAGCATGGGGGTCAAATCCTGACTACATACCCTCCTTGACCAAGTGGTCCTCGAAGAGGCTGGCAAGGACGCGTGCAGTGCACAGCCCATTTGCCAGCAGGAGGCTGGTGATGATTGCCAATTTGCGACGTTCATCTTCACTAAAGCCTTTCAAGAACACAAGGATCTTCTTCAAACTGTCTTCAAAAGCTTTCTCTAAGTACTTGTAGCGACGGATAAGCTTGTAGAACACCTGAAAAAAACCAAGCAATCTTGATAAAATTTTCAACATTTTTTCACGCTTGAAGATGGCAGCTACTGCAGACTTCAGATAGCAGCCCCAAAGTGTTGCAGATGGGAGTTTCAAGGATCAAACGAAGTAGCTTCACCATCAAATTAGCAGTCAACTAACTGCTAACAAGAGCCATCAGAAGATGACATATCCCCCCGGACCAGACATGTTTGAAAGGACATTTCATCTCAGTCAAAGAAAACTTAGTCTCAGTGTATTTCGTTACACTCCACCACGGAGTCTAACAAAACCTAGTAGAAGGTCACGTCAGGTAACCTTTGAGCGACCAATGAACGTCCAATCAAATGTGAGACGGTTAAATAGATTTAACCAATCACACAACTGCTACTATTCAGGGATCGGACTTTCAAAATATTCAGGTCACCGACACAGATCTCTCCACAAACAAAAATCCACATATAACAGTTATTTGACCTGCAGTATATACGCTTTGGGGTTTCTGTTGACATGGTTACCATTAGCTAATATTTCCGCAAGATAACAACCTTGAATATTGTCCAGTTTTCAGCAACTGTTTACTCACCGTTGTCATGGCTGTACGCAAGCCGTGTTCATGATCCGGAAGCGAGTAACATTCGGAATCGTTCTGGTACAAATCTTTTCGAGATAAAAAGTTCAACAGGTATGTGCGAATGTGCACTTCCGCCATTTGGTAAGCTGTGTTCTGATTGGTCAATCTCAAAGGTTACCTGTCGCAACCTCCCATATGGTTTTGTTAGACTCAGTAGTGGAGTGTAACAAAAAGTACTGAGGATAAGTTTACTTAGACTGCAAATCATCTGACAGTTACTTATTGTGTTTTTTGACAAAGTTTGAATGTTTCCATGGAATTCATGAAAAACATAATTGTCATATATATAAGTTCTGCTCCGGAAATGAAACACACTTCTCACTATTGAGACTAAGTCTGAAACATTTGCATGGAAAAAGAGAAAATAAGAAATCACAAATACCTGTAAATACCAAAAGGCACCACTTTGGGGTCTGCCACACATATCTACCAAGTTTTACTAACAGATATTAAGAAGTTTTTGAGTTCTGCTCCAGAAACGAAACACACCTCTCACTTTTGAGACAGAAGTCCAAAACGTTTCCAAGGAAATTGAGAAAATAATATATCACAAAATCCTGCAAATAGCAAAAGGCGCCACTTTAGGTTCCGATTGATAAGTCTACCACGTTTTGCAGAAAAATATTGAATGGTTTTGGAGTTCTGCTCCAGAAACGAACCCAATCCCTCCATTTCAAGACTATGTCAGAAACGTTTCCATGGAAACGGAGAAAATAAGAAATCACAAAAACCTGTACATAGCAAAAGGCACCACTCTGGGATCTGTCACACATATCTATTAAGTTTTGCAGAAAAATATTGAACGGTTTCAGAGTTCTGCTCCGGAAAACGAAGCCCACCCAACTATTAGACTAACATAAAAATTTTCCAGGGAAAAACAAAAACAAGAGTCATAAGAAGATGACAAATCCCCCTGGCCCCCAAATGTTTGAAAGGACAATGAGTTACTCATTGTTTTTTCAGACTAAGTTTGACTTGTTTCCATGGAATTCATGAAAATTATAAATGCCATATGTCTGTAACCAGCAAAGTCACAATTTCAAGATCTGTTTCATATATCTGCCAAGATCTTTTGAAAGATATGACATGGTTTTCGAGTTGTGCTCTGGGAACGAAGTCCACGCTCCATTTTGAGACTAAGTCTGAAACGTTTCCATGGAAACCAAGAAAATAATAAATCACAGAAACCTTAAAAACCAAAAGGCACCACTTTGGGGTCTGCCACACATATCTAGAAAGTTTTACTAACAGATATTAAGAAGTTTTTGAGTTCTGCTCTGAAAATGAAATAAAATCTTAAGAGGTTGGCAACTCTGCTACTGGCAGACAAACCTTCACAGTGATAAATTTCATGACATTACGGACCTCATAGAAGCTCTTCTGCTTTTCAACGTTTTCTTCAGTGGAGAACACGCAAACATTAGTGCGTGATGGCTTTTCTGGGTCAGGATCTTGAACGACAAATCCACCTGGAGCTGTAAAGAGTAAAGAAGTATGCACTAACCTGACAGTCATCTACCAAGTCATTTCTCAAAAAAGCAAAGAAAATGGCAGTATCAAGGAATGACATCTTGTTGCGCAAACATTCCATCATATTCACAGAACATTTACCTAATTGTCCACCAGCAAAGAGAATATCAAAAAGCACATCAGCGTAGCGGCGATAGTTGAGTCGGGAGCCCGAAATGTCAAGGAACTTAGAAACCTGGAATGAAAAGACGAGATAACAGATTTTTTTATGCAAGTGAAAATACTGCTTGACACAGACGACCAAGATGAAACTATGTGATATGTTACAAATATTGGCCTAGAACATCTCATATTCATGCCCACAAACCTCATACAGTACCTGTAATAAGCTACAGGCTGCATGATGAAAATAACAGTAACCCTAAACAGATATGTTCATGTAATACCTACTTCACAACTATAGAAGCCATGCATATACTGTTACATACGCTAACAGCTAGTCAGCTTCATGCTCACCTTTTCTAAATCTCCTTCAGTTTCATCAAGCCCTTGGATAATGGTGTCTCGAAAAGCCGCAGGGTCGTACTTTTCTTTTTCATCTGATGAACAACAATATTTGCATAAACCATTTGGTGACATAAGTCAGCAGGAAGTACTAAATGGTTACCTTCATCTTCCATCATCATTTCTAACTAGGAAGGTATAAACCGCATATGATCACACATGCAAAAGCAATATCAGAGTTTAAAAGTTAACATGCTGATTTTTATTTCCAAAGAAACTTATTTGGAACACACTATGGCTTTATGGAATAAACAGTTTTGCAAAGGGCACTTTTTGCAATTAGACTTAACTTGATTATGAACGATAGCTGTTGTAGTGAAAAATAACTTTCATGCTGAAACTATTGTAGCTACCATGGACTCTCAGTATCACTGTAAAAATAAGCCAATATGAGGGGTTGTCTCAAAAGCAAAACCAGGACTGGTGAAGAAGATGATGGTTGGGGTTGGGCTTGGAGTTGGGCTTGGGCTTGAGGATAGAGATATCAGATAACATATGATAACGCTATGTCAAAGTTTCGCCACATTTTATGAGTAAACATGCTTTTCTGGATACCCTCTTACGCATCCCACTGAATGCCCACTTAGGCCAAAGTGAGTTATTTTGAAATAACATACAGTTGTATATATTTGCAGTTGTGTAAATTTGAGGGATACAGAGTAACAGCCTAAAAACAGCTGTTTTTCCTATTTCCGACAGTACATTAAGGTTAGGTGTAGGTTTTCATGAAAACATTAATCCTATAATCTTAGGCAAAGAATGATAAAATACAAATATGGAGGTTCCTGGCGAAAATCTTTCCAAAGTTACCACTGCTCAAACCCCGGGTACAGAGAGTTTAGCAAACTGGTGCGAAGCTATCTGATCAACCTACATATATGCCACAGCCCTACATAAATCCTGTTTCACTACACAAATAATTACACGATCATAAAAGGATCATTGGTCACCAACATCAAAAACAATTAGCAAGACTGACTTTAGCAACAAGACAAAAGCATCGGCCATATAAACTTTTGGAAGTCTAGGAAACCCTGGCATTGATAGTCAATAAATCAACACTAAAAACTAAAACGCTAGAAGACTCAATGAATTTTGGTAGAGACTGATTACCTGGTATACTAGGAGTAGGATTATAATTCTGGTTCTTGAACTACAAAACAAAGACAATCACTTACCCCTTTTCCGGGTTTTCAGACGGGTGCCTGATAGTGTTGGTTTTTCTGCCTTAGTAGTCATAAAACTTCTGCAAATACACCGATAATTTCCTGTTAAAACAAAACCAGAGATCAGTAAAAGGAACAACAAAAGATCCAAAAAGGGTTTATTATTAAGGGTCAATTGTGAACAATGATCATGGTAGTCAAAATAACTTAAGCCTCAATACTTTACATTAACATGATTTACTGGGCATCTCCTAGTCCTATGACAAAACACAGAAAATATTCACTATTTTATCTGGCCAGAGTTCCAAACATAACCCCTGCTTGAAATGCAATCAATTTATTATGATTATTTCTGGGGGTTAGGGTTAAGGTTTAGGGTTTAGGGTTTAGGGTTTAGATTTAACATCATGTTAGGTTTAGGGTTAGGTTTGTTGTAGGCTTTCTATAGTCTAAATAAACTTACTCCACTATCGAGTCTAAAAAACCTTATGGGAGGTCACGTCAGGTAACCTTTGAGACTGACCAATCAGAGCACAGCTTAAACGGCGAACGTGCACATTCGCACAGAACTTTTGAATTTTTAATCTCAAAAAGGTTTGTACCCGAATGATTCCGAATGCTATTTAGCGTACATTCACTGCCGGGTGATGCACATGGCATACTTACAATCATGACAATGGTGAGTAAACAGTCACTGAAAATAGTGTTTTAGGCAATTTTCAAGGATGTTATACTGCAGAAATATTAGCTAATGGTAACCATGTCAACTGAAACCCCTTAGCGTATATACTGCAGGTCAAATAGCTGTGATATATGAGGATTTTTGTTTGTGGAGAGATCTGTGTCAGTGACCTGGCTGAATATTTTGAAAATCCCTCTGATCAATAAATAGTACTAGTAATAGTAGCCGTTGCGTGATTGGTTAAATCTATTTAACCGTCTCGCATTTGATTGGACGGTCATTGGTCGCTCAAAGGTTACCTGACGCAACCTTCTACTAGGTTTTGTTACACTCAGTGGTGGAGTGTAACGAAATACACTGAGACAAAGTTTACCTAGACTGGCTTTCTATAAAACCATCTATTACTGGACACAGAATAATTATGAAAAACAGGGGTTACGGGCAGATATCTTTCCTTTTTTTCTTTAGAACATAAGTAACAAATAAAATGTAAAGTGGTATTTTTAACTTTGGCTTAAGCGATCATCATTACAGGGACTTGCACTAGTGACAGATTTCACATAATGCACAACTAAATGACATTGTTATTCTCAGCACTGAATGCAATACAAAGATACTCCTGAATGTAAAAAACTTCAATTCAAGCGTGACTAATGATTTACCCTTGAAGGAGACTGTTGGTAGAGACACCTAAGACAAAATGCCTTCACGGCATTTTCTGCTTTGCCATTGCCTAATTTGCTCACTGACCTCTTGTTAGTGTAAAACATCAAAATGGCCGTAACATCATACACACCCATTCTAAGGTTCCAGACTCATAAACACACTGTACACTATTTACTTCAAATGTCTAACAGTTTTAAGATGTCTAAAGAAATCTCACAAATTGTGGATACTTACAAATGAAAAAAAAATGTGATTAACATGTCATCGCTTTGACAATAATGCCTCATCAGCAATTTATGTCCTTTATTTTGGAACAGTTCCTGACAACATGTCCAATAACAAAAGTCAAGAATCACTAATTCTGCCTAACTGCCATCTCAAAAAATGAGATTACCCTTTCACTTTATCGGCTAAAGCCATATACAAGTGATGACTGATATTTGAGCTGCGAGGCCAAATCTGCCAGCATGATGAGTCACAATATTTTCACAGTAAGTGTCAACTTATGATACAAAGAGAATTAAAGGCGTGGAGAGTCTCCAACATTACATCCACGTATGTAATTAAGTTCCCTTTTCGGAATAAAAATCTAATTCTTTTTAGTAACTTCCATAAAAAAATACAGAAAAGTTTAAATATGGCTAAGTCAATTAACTAATGTGAACACGATTAAAAGTAAAGAAACATTCATCAGAATAATCGCGATCACACTTGAATGTTTTCAAGAAACGTTGACCTCGGTTCGCTAAAACATTTTCTATCCTCTTGCCTTTCCAGTCACAACATGGCTACGGACCAGCAGCCATGACGCGAAACCACGCACATTGCATCAAGTTGAGTAATGTTCGCATACAGGAAGCTTATGTAACAGATCAACTACTTTCATCTTACAATACAGTCGATATACTAAACGTCTGACATAAATTCATGGAAATTAATCGTACAATAAACCCATAACTGGTAACTGAAAATCTCCTTACGTTCAATACAGCCTTTCCTTTCGACAGGAATCGGTTTGAGGGTAAGTCTCGCAGCGTCGCGCAAGTTCTCGTGATGAATCGATGCCGCAGATACTGCCACTAAACAACTAATCACTACCCGTAATATCGATGCATAACATCCTGATGAATTTAATCAAGGCGCTGCATCTTACGCACCTCTCACTGACCATAGTTCAACGAAAACGAAGGTAGTGTGTTTTGTTTGTAGGTCTAAAATGACGTAAATTGTAAACTTAACAAACAATCGGATAATATATATTATCCCCAACACGTAAATGCCATGTCTTATTGACTCATGCTGATTAATCGAAGTAGAGTCCGTGAACGAGATAGCTTAAATTTATACTCATACACATAGAAAGATTTTATGTAATTGTCGCGGCCACAATTTCCGAGTCCCTTGCTGGGATTAGAATGGCGGACCTTCTGATCCGAAGTTGGATGCCTTGTCCACATCACCAAAGAGGTTACCCCCGTCAATAAACTGACAAGGTAAGGATGTCATTTGTGGGAGAACTTCATACCCTGCTACATACATTCCCGTCAACAGAAGCAGGTCCCGAGCCGCATAGTTGGGTACTGAGGCTTATTTTGTTCAAATTTGACATGTACGTGCTCAGCCCCGCGTTGGGCGCCGATGTAGCATCCACAATATTTCCGAGTCCCGTGCTGGGATTCGAACGATGGACCTTCTGATCCGAAGACGGACTCCTTGTCCACATGACCAAAGAGGTCAACCCCGTCAGCAAGCTGAGTAGGTGAAGAAGCCATACGTGGCATGAATACACGCACAGCTACAAGCTACACAGTGTTTCGGGCCACATTTTGATTATGCGTGGAAAGATGTACTGAAAGGCTGTGTGACAGGTTTAGAGAAAAAAAACAATAACATTCGCTTATGCACATTAAATTGTCATTTGACGGACCCATGGAAATCCGAGATAGAGCGGGTCTCCAGTAACCCATGCTTGCCCAAAAAGGGGAATATGTTAAGAGGCGACTAACGGGATTTGGTGATCAGGCTCGCTGACATGGTTGACACACGTGTAGTCGGTTCCCATGTGCGCAGATCGATGCGCATGCTGTTGATCACTGGAATGTCTGACCCAGACACGATTATTCACTGACCGTCGCCATATATCTGGAATATTGCAAGTGCGGCGTAACTACCTACCTAGCTCACTCACTCACTCACTCAGTTGACGAGTATGGCCGGTATATAATCAAGCCAGGGGCATGTAACCCCGTGAGTGATATACTGACCAACACCTCAGGGTATTTTTTTTATAAGAGAAACATACAAAAAGCATCACGTTCCCTACATTCTACGTTTGGTCAGTCTATTATGCAAACTGAAAAAGCTATTGAAGTAGTGTTTGTTTATAAGTAGGTGGGTAGGTACATCGGTATAAAAGCATGTTTGCTTCCTTCACTGAGTAGACATTCTTTGAGGGGCATTTAGAAGTGAAATACATAATGAAGGAGTAAGCATTAACTCCGAAACGTTGTGTACTCATAATAAAGAAGTTGATATCCATAAAAATCTTCATTCTTAGGTAGAATGAAGGAGTAAGCATTAACTCCGAAACATTGTGTACTCATAATAAAGAAGTTGATATCCATAAAATCTTCATTCTTAGGCAGGATGAAGGAGTAAGCATTAACTCCGAAACGTTGTGTACTCATAATAAAGAAGTTGATATCCATAAAATCTTCATTCTTAGGTAGAATGAAGGAGTAAGCATTAACTCCGAAACGTTGTGTACTCATAATAAAGAAGCTGATATCCATAAAAATCTTCATTCTTAGGTAGAATGAAGGAGTAAGCATTAACTCCGAAACGTTGTGTACTCATAATAAAGAAGTTGATATCCATAAAATCTTCATTCTTAGGCAGGATGAAGGAGTAAGCATTAACTCCGAAACGTTGTGTACTCATAATAAAGAAGCTGATATCCATAAAAATCTTCATTCTTAGGTAGAATGAAGGAGTAAGCATTAACTCCGAAACGTTGTGTACTCATAATAAAGAAGTTGATATCCATAAAATCTCCATTCTAAGGCAGGATGAAGGAGTAAGCATTAACTCCGAAACGTAGTGTACTCATAATAGAGAAGTTGATATCCATAAAATCTTCATTCTTAGGTAGAATGAAGGAGTAAGCATTAACTCCGAAACGTTGTGTACTCATAATAAAGAAGTTGATATCCATAAAATCTTCATTCTTAGGTAGAATGAAGGAGTAAGCATTAACTCCGAAACGTTGTGTACTCATAATAAAGAAGTTGATATCCATAAAATCTTCATTCTTAGGCAGGATGAAGGAGTAAGCATTAACTCCGAGACGTTGTGTACTCATAATAGAGAAGTTGATATCCATAAAATCTTCATTCTTAGGTAGGATGAAGGAGTAAGCATTAACTCCGAAACGTTGTGTACTCATAATAAAGAAGTTGATATCCATACAATCTTCATTCTTAGGCAGGATGAAGGAGTAAGCATTAACTCCGAAACGTTGTGTACTCATAATAAAGAAGTTGATATCCATAAAATCTTCATTCTTAGGCAGGATGAAGGAGTAAGCATTAACTCCGAAACGTTGTGTACTCATAATAAAGAAGTTGATATCCATAAAATCTTCATTCTTAGGTAGGATGAAGGAGTAAGCATTAACTCCGAAACGTAGTGTACTCATAATAAAGAAGTGGATATCCATAAAATCTTCATTCTTAGGCAGGATGAAGGAGTAAGCATTAACTCCGAAACGTTGTGTACTCATAATAAAGAAGTTGATATCCATAAAATCTTCATTCTTAGGTAGGATGAAGGAGTAAGCATTAACTCCGAAACGTTGTGTACTCATAATAAAGAAGTTGATATCCATAAAATCTTCATTCTTAGGTAGGATGAAGGAGTAAGCATTAACTCCGAAACGTAGTGTACTCATAATAGAGAAGTTGATATCCATAAAATCTTCATTCTTAGGTAGGATGAAGGAGTAAGCATTGACTCCGAAACGTTGTGTACTCATAATAAAGAAGTTGATATCCATAAAATCTTCATTCTTAGGTAGAATGAAGGAGTAAGCATTAACTCCGAAACGTTGTGTACTCATAATAAAGAAGTTGATATCCATACAATCTTCATTCTAAGGCAGGATGAAGGAGTAAGCATTAACTCCGAAACGTTGTGTACTCATAATAAAGAAGTTGATATCCATAAAATCTTCATTCTTAGGTAGAATGAAGGAGTAAGCATTAACTCCGAAACGTTGTGTACTCATAATACAGACGTTGATATCCATAAAATCTTCATTCTAAGGCAGGATGAAGGAGTAAGCATTAACTCCGAAACGTTGTGTACTCATAATAAAGAAGTTGATATCCATGCAATCTTCATTCTTAGGTAGGATGAAGGAGTAAGCATTGACTCCGAAACGTAGTGTACTCATAATAAAGAAGTTGATATCCATACAATCTTCATTCTTAGGTAGGATGAAGGAGTAAGCATTGACTCCGAAACGTTGTGTACTCATAATAATGAAGTTGATATCCATAAAATCTTCATTCTTAGGTAGGATGAAGGAGTAAGCATTAACTCCGAAACGTAGTGTACTCATAATAAAGAAGTTGATATCCATAAAATCTTCATTCTTAGGTAGAATAAAGGAGTAAGCATTAACTCCGAAACGTAGTGTAATCATAATAAAGAAGTTGATATCCATAAAATCTTCAGAATAGACATTGTTCAAAATTAGTCCGAGAAAAGTATTCATACATACGGCATTCTTCATCATGAAAATAATAGTTATGGTACTCTGGCATGAGGTGGCAGCGTAAGACTGTATTACGGATTTGTTTCTCTGGATTTTATGAAAGAAATGGACGTTTAAACTGAAAGCAAATTAATATATGGCATTCAGTCGACGACATAGAAGTGCTATAGTTCGTTCTTAGGGCAAATGTATCACGACCACGCTTTTGGCTAGCTAGTCACGTGACGCGTAATTTGTCCCCGCAAAATGGCCGCGCACATAAGCCGACTCGTGCGTATCGGCTGTCATCAGGTGAATGACATTTGCGTACCATTTGTTATGTTGATTACTGTGTGTCCTTTTTGTTATTTGATCAATGTCTTTCTCTTTCCCATTCGTTTGTTAAACATTGATTTCTTGAGCAGCTCGCAGCGAGCGTGGAAACAGATACCCCTGTTTTCGTGCACTTGTTGCACGTCCTCTTCTTTTCGGTTGACACTATTACCAGACTATATTCCACTGGTTGCAAGACTTAATATTATTGAACTACATACTGCTATTGATCTCTAACCCACACTTGATTAACTAGGCTTGCCCTTTTTTTTATAGATTCGGCTTTGAGAAAATTACCCATATAAAGGATTCTTTGGGTTGAACACCTTTTCCCGATTCACGGCCTGCATTCAGTTAGTAGTACCCAAGAAATTTATATATGTTTTAAAAAAACATTTTTGATCGCTTCACTGATTTCTAATGGCTGGTTGTTTCATGGAGTTGTTTGTCAGAACGGGATATCCAGAAACATTCGCCCTTGAATGCATGGATAAATAATAACAGAATTTCATTGTCACATTTACAGCTTTGCAACGATGTTGCTTAGATATTTTTTAACTATATTCTTTGACTATTTTTGCACAATACAGTTTTCAGGTTTCAGTTGTTGTAGTTTGTGGTAACTTTTGAGTAACTATTGCAAGCCTTTGTCATCTGCTCCAGTATCCTTCCCAGTATCAGACTCAGTATCTTTTAACAGCCCCACATGCTCATACTTATTTAGTTTTCTTTTCAGAAAATATTAAGCTGTCAAGTGGTATCAAGATGTTCTGTGCCTGTCATATCCCAGTGTGCACCCGCTGTGTGTGTACTTCAGGTGCGATACCCATCAAGTAAACACTTCAACCCAAAGTTCCGGAAACTCCGGAGGAAGAAGGTTATGAAGGTAAGGCTGGCTGCACCAAGCCCTGCCAAGACAGGCAACAAAACACACAGGTTAAAAAATCGCATCGCCACACGCCCAGAACAAGTCAGTTTTCATTATGGGCAATCAAACAAGGGTATCTTACTTACTAGATAATTACAGCTTGCAGTCTCAAACTGCAAATAAACTTGAATTTCATTTCATATCTGCTCAAAATGTAGCTATTGAATTTCCCAATGATATTAAAGGTCACATGCAACCAAAAAATCGAACATAGTTAAAACTCTTTTATCGCTTATTCATGACATATAATATACATTGATACTTTAAAGAAACAAATAAACACAATTATAAGCGTACAATCGCGATTCAAAAGTGCAATATTTTGTACTTGGGCTTACTTCCCCCGAAACGAAGCCCTCGGGAGACTGAACCCAGTCATAGCGGGTGGATATGCACTCAAGTGTAACAACGGCTTCTGATTGGCTGTTTCATTTCCTGATATGCTGAGAGTTCATTGTGTGTACAGAAAGATGATCTGTTTGATGGGCATTATAGAAGTATAGCGAGTCACAAGAAAGTAAGATTCTTTATGGATAACAACTTATTTTTGTGTACTTGATGCGTCGTTTCAGTATAGATTCATATACTGTTGTCAAACAAAACCATATACACTAAAAGAAGTCGTTATCTATGAAGAATGTACATAGAGATGTTTGGTTTAGAAAATACATGTTCTCTGAATTTGCGCTCGATCCAATAAAAAATCATGTCAGTAGAGATTGTAAACTACTGCGTGGCTGGAATCTGTCATTCGTCCAAGTACAAAGCAGGACTTGAAACTGACAAGAGTTTGCACCAGTTTCCGTCAAGTCCATCATCCGAAAAAAATGAATGTAGTTTGTTTCCAACCCACAGACATAAAAACATGTCATGTGTATCACACGTGCCTAATTACATAATGTGGCAGACATGGGACACGGGTGCACGAGTCATAAATCAACTTATTTTCTTTATGTCGTATAGTCTGATAGGTGTTAAGTTCAAATTGCACGTGGTCAATAATTGAAGCTGTGTATTGCATGTTGCCTTTAGCAGACAGGCAGACAGACATATAGGTGTGAATAAACCAGACACTGAGCTTTCTCTGTGACAGAGACTGCTTACCACAATCAACAAGTTGTTTTACGTAACGAGTAGATTATTTACTTGTTTGTGTACACAACCAAGATTAGACTACTGCTCACGACGCTGGGCATGCATACTGTTTCAAGCTCCGTGAACCTATTCACTGCGCATGCGTCATGGACGCAGCGCAGCACAGCTGTTGAAACCAGTTTTCCGCCCAGCACTGGGGGGAATTTAGTGAAATGTTTGAACTCCGATTTCGCGGGCTTTTTTTCATCGCGTTTTTTTTTTCAACTTTATAGGTTGAATTGACATTTTTTATGATTTGTTTCAGTAAGTGCATACCTAAAGGTATCAGAATCTGCAAAGTTGTGTTTTACGTTGCATGTGACCTTTAAAGTAGAGTTATCTTACTTTACTATTGATCACTTCTTAATTGATAGTCCAGTAAACATTAACATCAAATACTATGTTGATGAATTCATTCATAATTACATCATAATTACCTGCTTTAAGTCACTGTGGCAAGTGGCTTTCAAATTATTTTTTGGAACCCGTGAAACGCTTCACTGAGCACTCACTGGCCAGGGTCTGTGTGGTAGCCTAAAGGTTAAATCATTCACTCATGACTCTCTAAGATGAATTCCTCACATGGCTGTAATGTGTGAAACCCATCTTCCATACCATAATATTGCTGGGAAATTGCTAAAAGTGACCCAGAACCACTCTCACATGCACACGCACATGCGCACACACATGCACACACAGACACACGCACACTTACTCTCACTGATAGATTCCAGATACTGACATTGTGTGGAACTCACATGCTTGTCCATGGCATGTAGGTTACAAGCTACATGGTGATCTCTTGATCAAGTTTAGAAAACTCAAACATGCTTTTGATAGTCATCTGTAATGATCTAATTTCATGATCTGTTATGCTGGAATGGCTTTGCAAAAATGTCTGTTACTTTAGATCAACCATACACCTATGGCTGTTGTTTCAGATTGACTTGCCAGACTATGGAAAGGTGATGAAAGACAGGAACATGTCAGCTGATGAGAAGCACAAACAAATGAAGGAAGACAAAATTCCACCACCACGAATATTTCAAGAGAGACCCATCAATATTAGCTGCACATGTGAGTTACCTCCCTTCCACAATGACAGGGACGTATGCACAGCAAGTTATGTATAGTACCATGAGGAGGACTGTTTCAAATTCCGTAAGAAATAATGTAAATTTTGACTTTCCATGTTATTACCTCCCATGCCTCAGGTTTAGTATTACAAAATACTTGTCAAACCTTTTTAAGTCTACATATCATAATAACAATATAAGGAATCCATTACATAATTACAAATAGCCAGTGGGATAGCACACAGTCTAGGACAACTCAGTTAAAGTTTTGATTTATTAGTGTACACTATGCCTCTGATTAAAAATAGTCATCCCTTGCCATAACACGTCTTGGGGTTCACAGATGACCCCCCTGCAGTCTTAGATATCCACGTTACAGTACCCATTACATATTGTGGAACAAAGGCCAAGTAAAATCGTATTGTTCAAGGACATAACAAAACTGTCATTTCATGTATTTCATGTATTGTGCTCAGAAAGTGAAAAGAAACAAACTTTGAAAATGAAAATATTTATATGTACGGCAAACTTGCAATAAAAAATCAATAGACGTGATAATTTGATTGTTGTTCCTGTTTTTCTACCTGTTATTCAACTAGCCAAAAATAAGGATCAGCTGTGCACAGATGTTTTGCTCCAATATACCAATGTTTTCAGTTAAAAACGATCCGATAATATTACATCAAAGAATTTCTTTTCCATTATGAGGATAATTTATATGTTTAACCAGTTATTGTAACAGATATATTATTTATTGCTATTATATTAGTATGTAATGCATGTTTTCCACAAACATATTTAACGTAACAATGTACACAGGCCCTTACCTGTCTGGATACATTTTATGTAGACAGTTTGACAAGTCACCACTGACTTCCCGCAGTACTTGCAACTTTGATTGTAAAAACAAAATTTTGGCTACTTAATTGTCAAAAATGACTTCAATGAATCAATAGCATGGGTCTCTGAGTCCATGGATTACAGGGCTGTAATCTGTTTGTGATTGCTAAGGATAATGTGAAATTGGTGCTATTGGCGTAAGCGAAAAACGGACCCTCACGAATGTAGTAAGTGGAGGTTGTACACATATGGAATGAGGTGATACCATTTCTCTCACAGTGTCTCCGTTGTTACTGTCAACAGTTTTAATGAATACAAATGGGATTGAATTTAATCAAATAAAATGTGTTTTCTGACACCATGCATTCTCGGATGACTGTGTTTACCCATGCTATAGGGTGAAGTGTTGCATCACAGCAAACACTGTAGGTACTCGACTGGTGGCATGTCTTGTCTTTTGTAAGTTACTGCGATATTTCGCTGTTCGCATTACTATTATTGAGCAAACCCTGAATGTTTCGAGCATCTGAAAAACAATGGCTATGTACGATCAACGAAGAACGTTATTGCAAGGGATGACTGTAATCCGAGTAATGATTTTTCTATGTAGCTTTATGTAGTTTTTGTATGTGGTTTACATTAACAAAGCATGGAGTTACATCTGAACGTAACTTAAAATAACAACATGAACTTTCACTTATAAACTGACAGTGACGTCACTCTATTGTTCTCAGGGGACCTTCAAATCTGATACAGTCTCACCTCCTTGGACAATTATCTAAATAATGTCCCTTTGATCTGGCCTTATCTTAAAGAACAAGTCAAATGTTTAGTTCTCTTTTAACATTACAAATTTGCATATGGATGACTTCAGGTTTGTCTTAAGCAAAACATCAATTTGTTTCTTTAAAAAAAAAAAGCTTGATTAAGTAATACAGAGTGATTAAAAGTTGTCAAAAATTGTCTGCTTCGCACTCACCCGCCAACGAAAACACAGACAGATTGCATAACCCTGTCACCAGGGGACTGCAGCGAACCGGTGTGATGTCATGTGAGGAAGGACTTTCAGTTAGTGGATAGTAAATGTGTAGCAAACTTGACTATTTGCTGATTTCTTGACTTCAAGAAAGGCATGCGGAATTGTTAGGTTGCTGTCAAAATGCGACCAGGTGTCGGGTAATGGTGTCACCATAAACAGATTTCCAAAGGACCCCTCAGTTCATGCTAAATATGTGGTTTGTGAGTGCGAAGCGAGCATTAGGGAACCCTGTGCATATTAAATCAGGTTCTTGGACACCTACCCCATTTCAAGATGCTGTTTAGATTTGTTGTCATGAAGTTTAAAAATCAAAACTGTTTACGAGTTGTAGTAATGATTGATAAAGGATTTTGAACGACACAATTTGTAGCATAACGATTTCGTCCTCGGATATTTGACTACAAGTAGAAAGTAGTTTAGATTTTGTAACTTGGTAAAAACAATCCTAAATACCATTTATTCTCAGACTGGCGGATGTTGTCAAAAAGGTCGATTTAAGATACTTAAATTTCGAAATGAGTAGTTTTCATGACAGAGTTTCATTTATAACAATGTTAATAAATGATTTATGTATTTGTACCCCCCAAGTATATGTGATTTAATAATCTCCCCCTACCCCCAAACTTTTACTTGTTTTGAAGATTGATCCTCCTATGTCTCTCTCTCTTTCTCTGAATATGATCGTAAAATATGACATTACTGACAATTTCCAACATGTAGTACTGGCTTGCTACTTGGCAGTTTTATCCACTAGGCTATGTAAAATCTCTGTATGTTTCTTAGTATGAATTGTGTGTTTCTCGCAAGAAGAGCAGTGCATGCAGCACACATGGATTATTACGCGTGCAAGGCGAGGCGTCTGCTGCCAGTCTCATCCCAGTTTATTTCATCAGTGAATTCCAAATTTTGAAATTATGCATAAAGTATATCTTCAATCTGTTTATAGGTTGATATGACTTGGGCGTTATTGAAAAGTAAGCTCCATTTAATTCGAAAATAGCTGCAGGCCTTTGGCCTTGGGCTTTTCCTGCGGGAAGCGAGCTTACTTTTCAATAATCCCCGCGGGTCATGTTATATCCTGCAAAAAGTTATTCATGTGCACGCAGTAACACTCTATCACTAATGCAGCCTCTTTAAGCTCACGTTTAAAATTGCCTGTGGTACTGAACAAGAAATACAGAATAATTTATGCATTTAAACTTTTATATGACATTATGCAACATTTCAGTTCAGATTCATATACTTCTGTGAAGCAAGTCTGAAGAACTACAGCACAGAACAGATGTATATATGTCTAGATTAACCTAAACAACATGATTGTACACATGAGGGGATTAACTACCATGTTGTTTTTTGTTTATCCCTGTTAGATGTATATACTTTCTAATCATAATATAATAAAAAGTTGTTAATTACTCAATGCCAACAGATCAATTTCTCAATGAACAGATAAACTATCAAATTTTTGTCATTGTGGATAATTTTAGTGGACATTATGATGTTACTGTCTCTGAATCTTCACCATTATTTCAACTGTTCCCCTACTTCTTCTCATTAGTATGCAACACCTAATGGCTTATGAGACAGTACCATCCTCCGTTATGAGACAGTACCATCCTCTGCTATGAGACAGTACTATCCTCTGTTATGAGACAGTACCATCCTCTGTTTAACGTATAGGGAGCCCCCTACCACCACCCCTAGTCTGGTGTTTAAAGTTGGGCGATTTGGAAAAGTATTGGTTGAAGTGTTTGGTCATCAGCCATTGACAGTTTTCATTGTTAATCCCCTACATGGTATTTCAATGGGTTAGCTCTAAAAAGCATTTCTCCTGACCACACCTCCCTCCCCCTTCCTCCCTCAGTGCAGGCAAGGAGATGATATATTGGTGGTGTTGTTGCAGCTGCCATATTTGAACCCTTCGTCCCTCCAGAAGGAGATGGCAAGTCTTCCCTTCTCTCAACTGAGGTCAGTGTACCCTTATCAATCACTTCAGAATGTTTCAGAATAGTACATGTAGAATATGTAACTTTTCTATCACATAATTATGGATTGTTCCAATTTGTCTAATGGGTAAAATATAAAATATATGATAGGACTTGTTGAAATTCTAAGATTTCCATATGATTATCAGCTTTAACGTCCTGTTTTATTGTTGTTACAAGGAAATGATTGTTTGTTTCCTATTTCTGAAGATTGTTTGTTTCTGTTGGACAGGGAGTAAAGCAGAAGTATACAGAGTTTGAGAAGAAAGGCAAGTCGTTTATGGCCCTGCGGAAAGTGCGACAGTTCGAAGATGATTTCGATATTAAGGACTTTGCACAGCAGGCCCAAGACATTCTGATGGAGGCTCAGAAGTGTTTGGAGGAGTAAGAAGACTGTTTAGCCTGTACTGTAGTTGACAGTTGTGCCAGTTTATACAAAAAGAACTCTTTTTTTTTTTTCTTAAAACATGATTTATTTTTTTTTCTTAAAACATGATTTTAGTTGTTATAAAATATTATTTGCTGCATGTGTAAACTTTCGACAGGGAGTCATATTTAGTCATGTTGCCATTTGTCCTGGTGGTGCTGTTGTCTGACCTGTGAAGATCTGGCTTAGATTTGATCTTCAGTAACCCATGGTTGTCATAAGAGGTGACTAACAGGATTGGTTGGTCAGGCTCACTGACTTCATTCAGACGTCATTGTATCCCAATTACATGGAACGATGGTCATGATGTTGATCACTGGATTGTCTGGTCCAGACTGCATTATTTTCAGACCGCCACCATACAGTTAGAATATTGCTGAGTGTGGTGTTAGGCAGCAAACCAACCAACGAACCTCACAATGCTCCTCTCTTTGCTTCAGTGTACGAGGCAACAAGAATCGACTCCATGAACTTGTATCTGAGAAGGGATATGTGGTGGGTATAAGTCATTTATACAGCACTGAAGAAGTTAACTAACCCTGATTAGTTTTTTAGTTAGTTATAAATGTCCTTAATCATAAACTGTTATTTATCCTGACTCATGCTTATTATGCTTATCTTCTCCCTCTATGCGAAGTTAGTGGAACACTTGAAATCCCTTGCAGTTCCCTTATAATTGAAGCGGTTGTACAATACACTCACTCGCTGTGAGCCTCCCATTCCCGCCATTACAATCACATGACCATGCTTTTCACTCTCTCCTACATCGCCCGACGAGGATGGTTGGAGGCACACTTTTGTCCTGATATGGCGTTAAGCTTTTGCCTTAATGTCATATGATCTAAATTATGTTGTATCCCTATTGTTTTTGTGCAAAATTTTTAAACTCTCTTGTGTTTTGGACATATTTTCCATCAACTTGGACTTGGTCTAAGTTGATGAAATCATTATCTCAGTGTAAAGTACAGCTGTGAGCGATTGATCCTCATGTAGTATGTCTTTCATGCAAACCTATTTGTTCTTACCTTTTTTTTTTTTGCTGTGAACTTTGCAAGAAATAATCTGATTCAGAATTTGCATGATGTTTATATTCCATTCAAAGGCATACGAAGGACATACAATATAGGCTCACTAGTCATGTCTAAATCGGTTGATTCTGAGTCTTGTAACCACATGTTGCTAACAGCTGACATTCATCATTTTAGTGATCAGCCAGACGTACCGCAGGAGCATGATCAAGTTACCAGTGAATCAACAAGATCTCAGAAGAGCACATCGTCAGAATCGGGATCGTCTCAAACGAAGAAGTTGAAGTGGGCTTTGTCAAAGATTAAGTCTTCAACTGCCTTCCATTGACTTGCCGAGTGTTCGCACTCATAGATCATGCTACAGCCGCAAGCATTCACTGCCTGCATCCCCCATTCATCAGAGACGCCATCATCATTCATCATCTTCATCAGATGGGTGCGCATTTACAGGACGTAGATGGACATCTCTGATCTTCTTCCTTGAATGAAGCTCTCTTCTCAGACTCAGAGATTACATCATGGATCACGAATGGTTTGAACTTACTCTAACCATCTAAGGACTCCAATGAGGAACATACCGATATGATGAGTCAACATCCATACTTTGATGTTTCGCCGATTGTGCTTTGTCAACAGCCTTTCAGACGGTGACTAAGTATCAGCAACAACACATCCTGGCCTTCAGCGCTCGTCGATTCCCACTTCATCATATGGAGCCCTTTATGAAAGCACCTAAAGCAGACAAATCATGCAAGCTCATCAACGATACTTGCAATAGATCCTACAAGGTGGAAGATAAGTGACTGGCTTAGCTGGACACAACCACGTGGCGTACCTTCTCCTGACTCACCTGTTCAAGGGCTATCAACGAGGCTCTCTTTTCCAAGTTCAGCAACCCGGAGAATAAGGAAGAAACGATGATCCTGTCTGCACTTGTCACTCAGAAGAAGGATCACCAATTCATTTTGGAGCATCTAGCCTCAAGGTCGTTGGATTGAATTTACTATGCCGGCAAGGTCTACTATCAATATCTTCTTGGGGCAACAGCTTTGTTAAACCCTTGTATAGAGCTTCCTGGTCAGCACCCACGGTATTCTACAGCAGAATTGAGGACGTCACCAAATACATTATTCGGGAGTGCACGGAAGGAATGATGATAGTCCATCGACACTTTGACTACTGTCCTCAAGCAGACTTCTCAGTGTTACTCTAACAAGTCAAAGTTCTCCAGGGTTCAGAGCACAAGAGACAAGAAGTACAACACTCGTGACGACAAGGGCTCTTTGCATCGCTCAGCCGGAGGAAACAGGTGCTCCCATGGTTTGGAATGACTGGAGTCTTCCACCCACAGCCGTTCCCATACAACCGTCACAAGTGGGTGGACAGCACTACTGGAGGAATTGGGGACTTCTGTACGAATCTTACATCATGAGCATCCTACGAAATATCTACAAGATCCCACTACAGGCAGCACCACAGCACCTATCTTTCCACTGCCTTTTACTGGACACATCATTAGACAAGTCAACTCAGACTACACTAAGACTTCACCACCAGGCTGCTAACCCAATTTGGATGGCTTGTGAATCTACAGAAATCAGAATTACAGGCAAGATCTTCAATTCCTCGCTATTCAATTCATCACTCCGTTGAACCACATCATCGTCTCAGATGTTCAGTCTGTCAAAATTCAAGCCATGATAGAACAAGCTGTACTCTCTCCATTACTACTACGACAGTGGCAATGTCTACTCGGTCTGCTCACATCAGCACAGGATTTGACCAGACGAGGATGTCTACAATTACATGAATTACAGCGGTTCCCAATTCAGTTTCTCAACATGTTAGATGTGTTGAATCAGAAGCTGGTATGGGGACATGGAGGTCAAGAATGATCCTACATACCATGAGTGGTGCTTAAAACATCGAATAAAAAATATTTCATGTGAATAATTATTAAATATTGGGTTAGAAATCAGGGAGCACAACCAAGTGAGGAAATGGGAGTGTACCTTTGATGATGGCGATATTTAATTTTTGACATGAAAGATATTTTTCAAACCAAAGTGAGGGAAGTGCAATGCCAACCTTTGCTCCCTTTTATGAAGACTGGTTATATTCTCTACGCTGGGCAACCCCATTTACACTACAGTTTGCCTGTGACTGGACATACTTATATGGCAGTCAACAGAATCCAGCATGGCCTGACCAACCCCCATTTCCATCAGATTGTGTAAGCATAATAAGCATGAGTCAAGATAAGGAAAAATATGTAATTTTCTGAATAAAATTTATATTTTATACTTATCCTGACTCATGGCATCAAGCCCTCCTAACCACCCCTCTTTGGCATACTAAAGTCCCAGCAATACTCATGTCGGGCTTATGTGATTCGGAGAGAGTGGCAAGCATGACTGGTCATGTGACTGTATTGGTGGGAAATGGAAGGCGCCTAGTGGGTGATTGTTTTGTACATCCACTGCAATTAGAAAGGAACTGCAAGGGATTTCAAGTGTTCCTCTATCTTTGCATAGAGGGAGAAGATAAGCATAATAAGCATGAGTCATGATAAGTATAAAATATCAATTTCATTCAGAAAATTACATTATTTACAAGAACATTGTATCCACTGATAAGTACTGCTATTGCTTGAGTAGTCATTAACCATGCAGCATCACGGCGACATGAAATGGACTTCATACATTGTACCCGTGTGGTGAAAGAAACAGGCCCCCCAGGCATGACGAACAGACACTTAAACCCAAGGCTTCTCCACACCACAATTATCCACAGATTGCTCACAGTGTTGTTTAGTTTGCTTGTTATCTGTTTGCTACTCTGCACAACATGGATATTTCCTAATTTCCAATGAGTAAGTGATTGTCTCCAACCTGATGTTATGCATTGTATATGCTACTGTAAAAGTACTATATATTCATCTGTGAAAAGACTTGCACTTGGGGGATTTAGGGTAGCCCAGTGGTTAAAATGTTGGCTCGTCATGCTGAAGACATGGTTTGATTCCCATCTTGGCTACAGTGTGTGAAGCTGATTTCTGTCCCCTCACATGACATTGCTGGAATATTGCTAAAAGCAGCATAAAACTAAACTAAATCGCTCACTTGAATTTTTGAAAATGGAACCCCAAATCTTCTGGCAATGCTTGATTACTTGACTAACATCTAATCATGGTATCTGATTTATGCTCAGTGTGCCAGTGTGAGTTTACTGCTCCCAACACAAGAAGTGAATTTTCATAAAAGACTTAAAACATAGAGCTTGGTTTATCCAATAGTTATCTCCCTTGTATGCTTGATATTTGTCCGGGGTATATGTTCCGATAAGTCCCCGTTATGCATCTACGCCTCAGCCCCATGAATTTATTACCTCCCTTGACTGGCTTTTTATCCAAGCAGGTGTTTACAATGGGAAGTTGTGCAAACCAATCACAACTCACTTTCACTTTTTGAATTATCTAACCAATGAAACTTGGCAACACATATAATGCAGAGGTACTCTGGCAAGTTCAGTTATAACTGTGGATTAGCTTAATGGCTACTGTAAGAATGCAGAGCCAGCAGATAGAGTTAACAAAATTATCAGGCTAACAAGTAGATGTATCCAGGGTATAGTGGAGACTTATCAGAACACAGACCCTGGAGATATCGAGGATGACTCACTTCATACCTCTTCCGATGTTATTTTGATGTCTGTTGAGAAAGTTCCACATGGTGTCGGGAGTATCGCTAATTTCATTGAGTGTTTAACAAATAATCTTTTTTACACATACTGTGCTACTGTTACATGATTGTTTTGATGAAGCACTCTCAGATATTTGAATAACTTTATCACTCAGTGAAGGTAGTTTTCAGTTCAAGAAATACATCCGAGTTTTATGGATTGTCAGTTTCTTTATTGCCATGAGTGTCACATTTCATTGTAGATACTAACACCGTTACCAAACATGTGATGATATCAGGATATCAGGGTTAGTACCTACACCAAAAAGTCACACTAATTGCATTATATAGGTTGACTGTCCATAGAACTTGGTTTTCCTTAACCTTTACAACTTCTGAAATGCCTCTCAAGGAAAAAGAAACACTCTTGTTATTGACTACCTTTGAATTCTCTGATACTATCCTGTCAATGTGGTTGTTTCTGCAGGAGATGGTGTGGGGTTTGGAGAACAAAACCTTTCGCTGGGGATTTGTGGAGTCCATCGAGCCGCCCCGTGTGACTCATGTCCGAACAACAGAGGTCCTGGGGAAGGACAACCTGTATGCCCAGGTCACCGTCAGGATGCATACCAAACAGGTCAGTCCACAGCAGCATGGTCAGGTGTTTAGACATGTAGTCAGGGGTGGTCAGGTGTTTACACATGTAGTCCGGGGTGGTCAGGGTGTTTACACATGTAGTCAGGGGTGGTCAGGTGTTTACACATATAGTCGGGGGTGGTCAGGTGTTTACACATATAGTTGGGGGTGGTCAGGTGTTTACACATATAGTCGGGGGTGGTCAGGTGTTTACACATATAGTCGGGGGTGGTCAGGTGTTTATACATATAGTCATTGGTGGTCAGGTGTTTACACATATACTCAAGGGTGGTCCGGCCACAACAGCGTGGTCAGGCATTTCACCATATACTCAGGGGTTACTTAATGTAAGTGGGCTTACAGGGGTGTTATTCATTCCTGTGTGGCTCAACACATCTTCAGGGGTACATTTAGTGGTGAGACGTGCAGCAGCAAGCCGATATGTTCACAAGTGTTATTCATTGGTGTAAGTTCTGTACCAGATATCACCATTCTCATTGTAATTGAACTTTGTTGCAGATCCTTGCTATCTATGACCGATTTGGTCGTCTGATGTATGGCAGTGAGACTATTCCTAAAGACTGTTTAGAGTATGTCGTGTTTGAGAAGCATATTGCAAATGTTTATGGACAATGGAGAGTTCATGGCAAGATAATTCCAGAGTGGATGCCCCCGAGAGAGCCCTTGATAAAGACATATCGTGTACCCAAGTTTGAACCTCTGGAGGAGTTAGAGGAAGACAATTCATCCACCAGTAAGGAGAAGCCGGACAAAGACACTTCTGTGCAGACTGCTGCGTGAGGCAGGCAACCAGTCGTGTAGTATGAGCAGTGTGGTGGAGTATCTGGCCCTGGACAATGTCTGGTAGTGTCACAGGGCAAGCTGGGGCAGTGCTATCTGTCATGTTCACACCCTGTCTGGTGAAGTCCTGCCACAGCACCAGACATCAGTCCTCATGGAGGCTGTGTAATGTCATAAACTGTCATAAATATTTTTTCATGTGCTCGTTGTGTGACATAACAGTATTGACGACTTGCCTATGTCCATGATGGAAGGGGCTCTGTATCCTCAGTTAGACATTCAGCTCTTGTAATGCCCTGGATGAGAAGTGTTGATGATGTTCCTTGACCCCGTAAGACTGTAGGTTATATATTTTCTGTGATGCATCCAGTTGTACTTGGGTGTGCGTTCCTAACGATATACACATGGGTACGAGAGTGTGTGAGAGTTTGTAATAAAGCTGAACAGTAAAGAGTGAGTTTCCTTGTTCTCTTATGCTAAGCTAAAGAAACATTTGATTATGGTGATGACTTATTAGTTACCATAATGTATGTCGTGCTGTTGGTGACAGTGGTTGAGACAGAGCTTCTATCAGAAGCCAAAAGGTCAGCGTTCCATACCCAGTTCGTTATTCAAAATAGTGATGTCCCGTCACCTGTCTGTCACTCCAGGTTTATGCCATAAAACAATGTCTGGGTGTCCCTGTACTGTGTCGGAGTCAGATAGATATTATTAAACTGTGGCATGGCTTTTCTGAAGGGTAGCTTAATAAAAGGGACAATAATCTGGATGTAGTTTGCAAAGCAATTTGGAAGTCAAGTTATACATGAACAGAGACTTAGGTCTTTTATAGCGCTTTGGTTGCTCTTGTCAGCTGCAGCCAGAACTACAGTACAACTAGTCACACACGCATGTGTACACGATGCTTTACACATTTTGTCCTCTATCTAAAACCACAAGTATCTTTCCGACACATTTTACACCTGAGTTTAATCATGTGGACAAGTGAGAATTCCAAGCATAATTACATTACCTCGCACCCTTTACATGTTTGGCTTGTGTACAGATTTCTGTGTGACTCCTAAAGAAATACTCAGAATATTTTGCAACTTTGGTGGTGGGATAGTCTGGTGGTTTAAACATCCGCTGGTTACGGGTTCAGTTCCCCATATGTGTGCAACATGTGAAGCCCATTTCTGGTGGTTCCCCCGTCGTGATATTGCTGAAATATTGCTAAAAGCTAATACCATACTCATTCACTCACAATTTGCAAGTGTAATGCTTGGATATATTAAACAATACCATACGTACGTATTCAAGGAAACGTTAGGATGTTCAAGCTACCCCAGACTATAAAGACATCGGAACTTTAGGTTTAGTGTGATCTTATTGTTTCTCCAGCTAACTGAGAGTTGATTGAAACAAGACAGAGGGCATTCCAGCCATATAACTACCACAGTGTTCCGTGCACCACACATATCAGTGGCAGACAACACCTTCGACAATCCACGTCTCTGAGACACGATGACATACCATCAGCGCAGTCACGGAACCCTCCTGTCCCTTCCTCATAACGAAAAGCCAGTCTCCCAGACCATAGGGAATACATGTAGATAAAAAGGATTCAGCGAAGTCTAGAATATGCGCAATTGTGCTAATATATTACTAGAGTATAGTATCTGCATTATTTGATGGTGAATCAATGTTCGGTGGTGTTTTTCATAGTCACAGTTTAACTGCTGACAAGATAATATCGAAGTATGTATGATTTGTCACTTGGCATTGTCACACGACCTTGAAGAGGTGTGGTGTGAGTTTACAAATTCAGTATCTTGTGTTTCCATCAATGGCTTTGATGCACGTTTGACACCTACGACGTATGGACGACACTAAGCAATTGAAGAATGCTTGGGGAATTACCGACCCGTGAAGGTCTTGGGTAGAATAGCAACCCATGCTTACCATAAAAGGCGACTATACTTGTCGTAAGAGGCGACTAACGGGATCGGGTGGTCAGGTTCGCTGACTTGGCTGACGCATGTGATCGGTTCCCAACTGCACAGATCGATGGTCATGTTGTTAATCACTAGATTGACTGGTCCAGACTCGATTATTTACAGACCGCCTTTGAACTAACGCTTGTCCCAATTCAGCACATGTCAATGGCTGATTCTGGGCTTGACGTAAGTGTCCCTCCATGTCACACGCGTGCTGAATGAAGTTCGGAGAAACAGCCCGCCAGGGGACTATCGTAGTGTCTTCTCTCAGGAAATCTGTAACAACACGAGCGACATGTAAACAGTCATTTTCTTGCTGAAGCGTGAAGTTGATAATGACAGGCTGTGTGATATGTGATTACCCCATACCATAACGCTATCGTCACCAAACTGTCGACGTTGAACAACGCAAGCGTCAGCATACAGTTCGCCTCGCTGCAAGTACACCCTTGCCCTGCCATCTGAGCTGTCTAGATGAAATCTCGATTCGTCAGTGAACAAAACACCATCCCAAACTAAATATAGTTTTAAAGGGCTATTCAGTATGAGAATGTGAGGCCCCCACCGTGAGGTTGTTTGAATGTTGCTAAAAACAATACTCCTCACTCAGTATGAGAAATTAAGAAGCTGCATTCAAAACGAAATACGTTATGCTTTATAATGGTGTTGAGCCTGAGCAGTCTGCTGGTCTTTAGAACGCACAAACACATCAACTTGAGACAGTCTTTCCAGTTTGGTTATCTGAACATCCTGTTAAGAAGCAGGCTGTAATTTAGTTTCGTTAAATAACTCTGATTAAGAAGCAGCCTCGTCAGTTTAAGAAACATGAACACAGCGAGAAAGTGTGTACATATCAGAACCAAGATGTAATGGCACATGTATTCGTGTAACTATATAAATTTGAACTGGAAGCATTAGCACGTTTGGATGACGGTTACGTTTTTATATACATACAGCAGACAATCCTCAATTTGTCTAAGCATACCTACTCATTTCCAGATATTTGGTTAAATATCTTTTCTCTGTCAGCATCAGTCGAGCAATATTCTGGGTTCATTGCCGGGGTGACTTTGAAAGGACGTCTCGGGGTCAATTGTTCTCACCAGTTTTTAACCATCAGTTACAAGTACTGTTTGGTAGACCCGTTTCAACTAACAGCATATTAACACATGCCGTACTCTGTGAATGGTAAGTAACAAGTTTTAACGAAAGTTTCCTCGTCAGAACTAGCAGAGTTCCAAACAAATATTTTGTTCATAAAACATGATTTTCGAAAACGTAGGGCAAATCAGTTAGTCCACAAGCTCGCTGTGTCAATGCCTAAAAATGAACTTCGAGCGAATACATGTTTACGCCGCAGAGCAGTCTTCAAGCGATGTCACCTCTTTTAGCAATATTCCAGCATATCACGGCGGGGACACCAGGAATTACTATACATAACATACTCATGTGGGCATTGAACCCGGGTCATCGACTTGACGAGCGAACGCTTTAACCTCTTTAACCTCTGGGCTACCGCCCCGCCACAGATTATATCCAAGTCAGAGACAGACATCACGAACCACTCTACAGACTGGACTATTGCTGTGTGCGTTATGAAACAATAATCAGATATGTACAGTTTCGCATCGGTCTGTAATTATGTCGTTTCATATTTACTCATGTCATTTTGCAATAACAGGAAACTTATGTTTGCCGAGTCTTGAACATATTGACGGTTTCAGTTCTAGTGTAGATAAAATAAGTACCTCCAACAATGGAGTTAAAGAGAGACTCTGTACATGCTTCATCACAATTTTTGTCGTATCAGACTAGTCCATAACAAGGTGTCGTGCTTCTCTGTTTACAGTAAGTAGTATGTGTTATGTGCGATTCAATAATAGTAGTTCTGGGACCGGGGTTTGATTCCCCCCATGGGTAGAACGTGTGAAGCTTATCTCTGGTGTCCCTCGCCTTGATATTGCTGGAATGTTTCTGAAAATGGAGTAAAGCCACACTCACTCACTTATTCACTCACACACTCACCATGTACTTGTTACGTCATTACAGCTGTAACTAAACCCTGAGAATTCGGCGCTCTAACAACACTTCCAACAATTTACCCAAATGCTGAATGGTGTTCACTGTAATATCAGTAATAGAAACTACCATATCCTCAACTGTCTTTAAAACCTTGTCTCTAGGAACCACTCCTGTGGCATTTCATACACTGTACATGTATTTATACCATCCCCGTCAGCACACTGTACTGTCTAATGCAAGCCATTATGTGCAGTAGTTGCGGAGGATGGTTCTTCTTTGGGGATTGTTTTTCATGCATTAAAAAAAACAAAAAAACTTTACATATCCTGTTGCTAATTCGAACAAAGTCCCTTTAGTTACTAACCAAATCTAACCTATATTTCAACCTGCTGATAGTAGGGCTCGCCCCCACCTAAGTCCTTGACGGATAATTAAGAAAAACTTCTCAAAATACATATTTACCTTCTCATTTCCTTAGGTCACACTAAGTGTTAAATGCCATTTTGTTAGCGAGAACAGCCTAAAAAGTTGTTGTAATGCACACAAAAACGTCTGTAAACAATGAGAAGCATTGAAGGAACTTGCCTGATATTTTATTACCCCTCCTTCATTTCCCCCTCCCAACCTCTATTCCAATTACTGCAACATTCCTTCCCATCACAATTGAGTTCCTTCTTAATATTGTTTATTTCCTGTAAAAATGTTACGGCACCAACCCGCAACTGCCTGAACTAATTTACCTGTCATGTTTATTGTTGGTCTAGTGTGGTTGTTCTAGCAACTAGACTCCGCGGTCCGTGTGTCGCTTCCGTGTTGCATGACAGCAGTATAGCTGCTGCCGGCGGTTTCAGAATCCCAGCTCACCTTGTGTGTGTTTGCAAAGTACCTTCGCACAGTTCCGTGTATCTAATACAGAGCACTTTCTAGGTTGTTGTTAACACGTTACAGATTCAAATTCGTCTTTTCAAATCGGTACCAATTTGACTCCAGAAAGGCGCTTTGGTGTACATGGTGGTAAGAACCAGTCGAGACATGCCTGAAGATCCGGATTGGAATGGTTTTGGGCAACAAGTGATTGTCAAAAGACATGACTGACAAGGTCGGGTGATCAGACTGTTGATAATTATGTGTCATTGCATCCAAACTGCCAAGATCGATGTCCAGCGGGCCAAGCACTTGATTGTCTGGTCGACGTAAAGATTAAACTAATCGTACATTCGAGGTAATGTAATTACTGAACATCGAACATGACATTATATCGTCTCTTATATAGCTAAAATATTGCACACAAACCACTGTATTAAGCGTCTGGATTTGGGTTTCACGGCTTCCTGCTCCCAGTGTTTATGGACTCGGTTTGAGGACTCTCACGCTTGTAGGAAACGGAACCCAGATCAGCATGTACATGTCTACATTGTTTCTTCATGGTTTCTCCTGGATGCACAGAGTGATGGGACACTGAGAGGAACGGAGCTGCTGTCTAGGTGTCAGTATCACAAATTGTGTCTCAAGACGAGGAAGTATGAGGGCTATCTTTATAGATATACAACTTTTATTCTCTATCGGCGACGTTTCAACATAGATTCTAATGTTGTTGTCAAGTACTTCACATCACTTCCTTGACAACGACATTAGTCTCTATGTCGAAACTTTGCCTATACAAAATAACGATGTTGTGTGTCCATAAAATAGCCTCATCCTCCTTCTATCCAATTTCTAGAATGCCAACCAAAAAGTCTCATTACGGTACCTGAAAATTTCGTAAACTATCAAACCAACCATTGTGTGTGTTCAGGTCCAACATCGAACATTCCTGATCCAGGAGTTTCTGGCAGACTTTGAACATTTCTAAGGGAGTTTACCTCAATACCTACTTGCATGGTGGAGGGTTCCTACTCACGGACTGGTTTGACTGCAATATGTTGGGCCAGAAAATCTCGTAATTTGACCACTTGAGAATCCATAGGTCCACGCAATTTGGACATGAGGATATGGATCAAACAAGTCAGAGAGTCTCGCGTACCACCCGATGACTTTAGTTTCGTAGTATGTACCACATTTCTCTTCAAGTGTACCACTGTTATTTCCTTGACTTTGAACCACGAACCTGAGGCAGAATCACTGCCCACGTGACCAATAAGGTCAGCTCGTGCAGCAAAGTGACCGGTAATTATCTGTGGAGTGACCCCAGCATGTCCCAGCTGCACAATGACTCATTATAAAACTTCACAACGACATGTATACATAAGGTTTGGTTTCAGTTCAAATGTTTTCATCTAGAGTATTACTGATATTTTTATGGACTCTTGGTTCAAGTTTTTGTGCACCTCTGCGAGGTCAACAATTACGTTAAAATGATTGTATAATTGAATATATAAACATGGACAAGTTTCGCTAAGCCAGTGTTTTGTGTTTAAGTAAAGCAGGATTCATGTGTGTGTGATGAGAGGCAGACGACACATCCAGCAGACGGCACGACTTACACTTTGCTGACAACGCCGACGGCCAGAAAACAACACGGACCCCATTGCAGAATGCATAGCTTCACAAGACAAATCCATTTGTCATCGAGTTCGTTTGGTTTGGAGAAAATATCAAAGATAAAGTTGCAGTGTTGACTGAGGGGAGGCAAGTACACGTAGGTTGCAATGGCAGCACGATATTTCACCAATGTAAAACTGTAACAGGTGAAAGTGTCCTTGGTTATTCATTCTTTGTCACACCATCAGAACACCACACGTGTCTATTGTGAGTCATTAAGAACGTAGTATATGGGTGTGGGCTTTTTATATGCAAAGGTTGTGAGAAGTGAATTGATTTTAACTGAGAACAACTTTTATTTATGGTGTCGCTTTTTCTTTTGAACATTCCAGAAATTTTGTACAGCTAATGGCAATACAATTATACAGTATATTTACGTGTATAAGACCTGATGATTCAATAACGACAGTGCAACTGGAATTGAGAAGGTCACGATGGGTCATAATCTTGATGTATTTAGCAAATTAACTTCAAGATCCCCGTGTTAGGAGGTGTTTGGTAAATGCCTGTGAGAATATCTTGTTACTAATATAAAATGTTCCTCATCTCCTATAATATGATAAAAATAACAAAATCTGAGTTTTTTAGCGATACCTTTGTGTGTACCAATATTTTTTTTAACAATTTGAATCATCTTTCTTGGTTGATTATCATCATGGTCTACTTGATGTACTGGAAGCAAATACATACTATATGCAGGTAAAGTATCTCATACTACAAGACTCCTTTCCTTTGCCCGCGTTCAGCGGTATCTGTTCAACTGTGTACTGTAATCTCCAGCAGTGACATGAACCAAGCCAGTGTGAAATAGTCAGTGATGATAGATATGTAGGCCTGTCCTACCATTCCTGAGAATATGTTTTCCTATTGGTTTGGTGTGGCGGGTAGCCTCGCGGTTAAGGTTGTCGTCCCCCCCTCCCCACCCCCCTGGTCGATCCCCCATTTATCATCATCGTCATATTGTTTGAATATTACTTAATTGGGCGAAGAAAACCATATTCACTCTGTAAAGGCCTATCCCCTCTAAAAAATTCCCTAAACATTAATCCAAACTGCCTTTTTACTTTTAATCTACTCCTTTAATGTTTCCATGTGGTAAAATGACAGTTCAAGCAGACAGTCATATGGTCCATACATACTCACACCTGCCTCAGAGTGTGAACTTACCTGGCAATTATCACAATGGAGAGGCGAAGGTTATTGATGTTACTAAGTCAACAGTCAGTGCAGATATGGTTCACCTTCCACCTTTCGTGGTAGGTTTTATATATACAAATATCACGAATCATGCCCTAATGATAGATAAATGTCACTCCAACACAATCCAGGTGTCACTCCAAATACGGGAGGTTTGATCAAAATATCACCAGTCGTCCGGCGGTGTCTTTCAAATAACGTCGTAATTATACCAATGTCCAAACACTTGGACAGTCAAAGGTCATAAAAGGCGTGTTTGAGTAACTGTAGATGAAAGATTAGCCCATCAAATATACGTCATCAGTCGCAATCACGTGCTCGCCGTTGCCGTAGTTTGAACTGTCCAGTAGACACTGGCAAATACATTCAGAAAGGGTCGGCCAATGACGGGAAGCAGCGAGTTTTGCCGATTGTAGTGAAGAAATACTGTACTCTACACCACAACGTCTTCACCACATCACAGCATATACCTTTATGGCTATGAATAACCGTTACGATATTTCGTCATTTTAAAGTTATTGTTACAAAATTAGCGACACAAAGTCGATACCGTCGTACAATAAATTATGATAAGCAATACAAAGAAATGAAAACTAGGCAAATTATTATCGACTTTCATTTATTTTAATGAAGCTCGCTCATAGGAAATCCTCGGTAACTTAATGTCGTTTAGACACAAAAATACTTGGACTCGGTCTAATTGTGTTAAGACCATAACATTACACCTACACTACAGGCTTTATTCTACACGAACGCCTAAATGTGGTACTAGTATTCGATTTCTTTTTTTCGTGAGGACTTGAGCACTTTAAAGGCCACAGCATGGTGCCCGGTGTACGTTCCCTTTGACCACTGTGGTCGAACATATCACAACGCAAGGTCTATAGATATAGCGGGAGACAAATAGTCTCTGTATGCGGGGACCGTGATTTACAGAAATCAGCGGCGTTTGACCAGGCGAACCTGTGAACATTGAAAATATTGATACTGTTCTGCTAATTGTTTTTACATCTTTGTACAACATCTTACTCTAGTACATCGCTGCAATGAAAAAGGTGGCGAAGATGCTATGTTAAGCATCCCCCACACCCCCTCACCCCACTTCTGTAAGGAATGGAGAGATACATTTCCCCAAACAAAGTCGTGGCGAAGTAGGTAAGAAGGTATGTGGAGAAGACTAGTAAAACCTCCTCTCGTTATGCCGAAGCTCGAAAGTGTACATCCCAAACCGTGACCGCCGTGTTTAGGTGGGACTTTGGTAAAGACAGGGTAAAACTCAATTCACTCACTCAGCTCTTGCTCCTCTCTGCCTTGTGTATCTGGCGGCGATATCGGAAACCCGGGGACAGGGGTAGACACTTCTACTAATAATTGATTGAAAGGTATGACGTACGTCAAAGGTTCATCAGTATGGAAACTGTCACCAGATCGGAAACAGTCAAAGAGTGAGTGAGTGAGTACACGTGTGACAGTAATCCAGTGCGAAAACCAGAAATGGGAGGGAACCCGAAGCAATGCATGTCTCCAATGTTTACCAGTGTAGTGAAACTCGCCAACTCTGGAATCTGGCCGCCGTACCCGTAGAAACATGATCGGCCCAGAAACGGGATTTGAACCAGTTATAGGTGTCTGCTGTTAAATGACGCATCGTTTCACACCATTCGGCCCCAGTCGGTGAAAATGGGAAATACGAAATCACCAAAGCGTCTGATGTCATTCCTTGTTGAAAATGTGTCCAGGCAATATTGCAGCAAATATCACGTCATGGGATTCAAGAAACAGACACGAACCCATGGAACCGTGGTACCTAGGTCGTTGACTTGGCTCTGCGAGCTTGCCGTCTCCTTGGAACTTGTTTCAGTTAAACATGGATGGAGAGAATGGGTGGTGTATTCACCTAAGGACGGTGTCATGTTTTACTGACTCTCTAGTGTTTAGACCTGTATTCCATTTCTACACACCCACACTTTGCTGAAGGTGGAAGATCCGGAATAGAATAAGTCTTTAGCAACCCATGCTTGCCATAAAAGGCGACTATGCTTGTCGTAAGAGGTGACGAACGGGATCGGGTGGTCTGACGTGGTTGACACATGTCATCGGTTCCCATTTGCGCTAATCGATGCTCATGTTGTTGATCACTGGATTGTCTGGTCCAGACTCGATTATTTGCAGACCGCCACCATATAGCTGGAATATTGCTGAGTGCGGCGTAAAACTAAACTCGCTCACTCACTCACTCCTCTAGAGTGTTCACGGGACTTTTGGGGACGGGTCTCGAGGCTGGTACTCCGTCGGACACCAACTAGGCACACTCTGTGGTAGATCTGTTTCTAATGGACATAGAAATTTCGCTCCGGTTGAAAAGCACAGATCACCGGAATTGTTGCGAAAATCATCACGTGAAACCCTCTAGTGGTTAGTGATTAATATAACGCATACTTACATTAAGTCAAACAGATCAAGCGACTCTATATATGAACTGTTTTGTCTCGTTTGTTTTAATTACATGTACATGTTCGACAACCGTACAAAGTGGTTCATTTGCATGTTATATAATGTATATACGACCTCCCACGACTGTCCATAGTGTGTTTATAATTGCCAGGCACGGTGGCGGTTAGATGGCTGACTTTGTGTGCTGGCTGAGAGCGTGGATTCGACTGCTTGGTGGGAGTAGTAGAATATGTACTTTACCGAGAAAGTTTAATCCCTATAATAACATGAGTTACATTTGACCACTTTTGAAAGCCATTGTTCTAGCCCTGTTCCTCTTGTTAAGAGCTAAACGACTGCAACTGACATTTTAGTGACAACCAACAACAACACACACACGCACAAACACACACACTCACTCACTCATTCACACACACACACACACACACACACACTCACACACTCACACACTCACACACTCACACACTCACACACTCACACAGTTCACCAGTTCATCAACATGGGAGTTATAACTTTCCAAAGTACTTTCAATATAGCAAACACAAACCAAAAAAAAGTCACTTCCTTTGAGACGTCCCTGGAGACACTGTGTCTACCCCTGGCCTGCCGTCGTCATGTGTAGACGGTGGAGACTATGTCGTCACGTCCGCCGTCCTCACATATGCATGCACCCCTATGGGCACACCCTCAGCCAGGAAGCCCTCACCTATGCCAACATCCCTACTCAACCCATTGTTGACCGACCAACTACAGACGTACACCTCTCTACGCGGCGGCAACAACAACACTCTAAGCAACTACGCAGGTATACGTTGCCGAGCACGTCGTAAACACGGAGGTGTAGATATACAACGGCGTGGACTAGCAGTGGATGAGTGTCAGACATGTTGTAGCTTCAAACAGCCCGTCCCACCTGTTTATTGTTCTTTCTAATCAGGTGAGCTGTGATATGCTGCACATGCAATTAGTGCAGCAACGGCATTGATGAAGTTTGTTTTGTATATTTTTTCGCAGATAAAACTACAAAGGTTAAACAAAGCTATACAAAATTCAAGGATGAACGTTGTCGTTTGTGGTTATTTGTCCTATTGTGTTCCCTCTCATATTAGCTAATATTTGACCTGACTGGCGGTCCATCACCGTCTCCACTTAGGACTGTACTCTATGAAAGAGTCTGACTGATACGTCTTTGTTCTTATTCTTTTTTGTGATATTTTAAGCAATATCGTCATAAAATAGAATCATGCTTTGCTCGGAAGACGCACTACTGTGGCCTTCACCTCGTGTCGTAATGCCGGTGCACATCTCGAGGACGAAATAGTCAACATAATACCTCATTTTGTCAAACACATCAATGAATATAAACCAGCTTTTCATTTTGTGCAGATTAGACAGTACAATATTTCATTCTCTATACATGTAAGCTCGTCTATGTGGGCACATGCAAACAAGTTTATGTTGACGCCGCTTTTAGCAGTATTCCAGCAATAACACGATGGGGGGCACCAGGAATTACTATACTCAATGTATAGTGTGGGCATCAGGTGTTCGCGAAAAGGTGACCGCATCCTGCCCCATCATAAACATAATTAATGAACAATTAATAAACTCGTACCTTTTTTATTCATGCATTTCCCTATAACCACCTTTATCCAGAGTAAATTGAACGCTGAAGAATGTACCTATTTACAACCAACATACAGGTCAGTGCAGACTGATGGCTTTCAGCAAATACCCACAAGAAGAATGTTAACGGTGAGATAATTGATTAAGGGATATCTGCTGTCGCGAAGCACCTAGTTGTTTGATCGTGGTCATTACAGCCGGAAGTGAACGGATCCTCCAAGTGAGGCATGCGCCAGACATTTGATTTGCCTGATCGTCGGTAAAGTGCCAAGAATTCCGAATAACACACCAAGTAAAATCAAAATGGCGATAGTTCCCCATAAAGTGTAGAGGACAAACGTGCCAATATGGTAACCGGCAGACGAGGACATGCACATACAACCGTCATGAAGCCGTCCCAAGACAAATATTAATGTTAAAAACACTCTCAATACGAGAAAGGACATTTACAGCACATTGTATTATGGAGCAACAACGTGTGCATGTTTACACATCTGGCTTGAGAATTTTGTGACAGTCCGGTGATTGGCAGTGTGGCAGTTGTCAATAATGGCCACTGTTCTTGTCATGGGAGGTAATTCCTTTATACTAATTGATATTACTAATTCTGATATCAATATCTGATCATTGGTGTGTTCAGTCAGAACTAACAAGGACATATTCTGATAGTTGTGTTTCTTTACAAGAATTTATATGCATTTACAGGTAATCGTAAAAAGTACTTTTGTTTTCAATGTCTTGTCATAGGTTGATTACAGAGTTAACGGGCCAAAGAGCAATATTGCAGTAAAGTCTGTATGAAATACATTGCAATTTAACTTGCAATGTTAATAATAAAGACATCTGTAATGCGCTGAATTTCGCACCACGTAGGGTTCGCCTAAAAGCTCTACAAAATGATTATTCTTACCACGGATAACCCGAGCCGGCCGTGAAGCGCTAGAAGGTTAATAGTCACATGGTCTGTCCCACCGGGTACCCATATTTCTGCTGAGTAAACAGAAGCAAAAGGTGAGAGCAGGTCTGAAGTCCTTGAAACTCTCAGGAACCAGGCTGCCAAACACAGTCACCTATCCAAGGATACTCCGCGCTCATCGTTGCTTAACTACCTGCGCTCTGAGCACAGGACCACACATATCATTCAAAGACAGTTACCTAAAGACAGTTGAATGCTTCGCCAGCCTTTATCTTGGAATGTGTGCTTATTTGTTAAACAACAGGGTTGAATATAAATATTTCACTTATGACAACCTTTCAAATCAGGCATGCCAGACAATAAAGAATGTTGTGCGACACATTAAAATTTCTCTGCAGAAATATACAATACAAAAATAGTCAGAAAAACATTTTCACAAAATATCAGTCGTGTGATGTAGAACTCTACACACACACACACACACACACACACACACGCACGCACGCACGCACGCACACACACACACAAAATACTTTTTTACAAAATCCCATACAACACCTAAACTATCGCTCACTGATGCCTTCCGTGACCCGCGCCAATTGTTATCTCTACAATGAAGAAGATGAGGCCATACACGCCCAAATCAATTTTAGATAATACTCTAATTTTAAAAACTCTCTTTGTAAAGGTTCCACTATTTAACTTGCACTTGTTTTTGAAGTCTCCCAGCATACAGACAGACAAAAAACATTCCGTGATGTTTCCTTGGATTATCAAGCCCGGGACGTCATGTTGACCCGGAAGAGAGAAGATGTTTCTAGGACGTTGTTATACTGGACCAAACACAGGTCATCACATGGGTATTTACTCCCGGAGGGACGCGGCAACCTCATCACCAGGGCTACATTAACAGTATCCCACATATAATAATCCCGTAAATCATCGCTAGGACAACTCACAGTGTGGTTAAACAAGGTGGGAATGATTTCAAGGGGTGTTAATTAAAATAATCCAGTAATTTGTATTAAAGAGTAAGTTTGCTCGACGCGCAAACCTAGCTTCGCATTCCATATTGCGCCCAGACCGAAAAAGTTCATTTGTCCTAAATACACATGACTTGACGGTATGATTAATTAATGTGTGTACATATGGCTAGATGACGTCACAGGAAGACAGGATAACTTCCTGTAAAATATTCCTAATGTGGACTCGGGTTATTAAACACATTAATGTGTATGTCTGGAGTTAGGGAAGGTACTTTTTATTTTGTTTTTTAGTCAGGTTTAACTTCTTTCTAGGCAAAAGAAAGTATACTCTTTAAAAAAAAGTATTTCGAAACGTTATCAAAATGGGGCAAGGCTGACATCACTTACCGAAACACTTATTCAGTATTGCTTGTGATACCTGTATTAAATAATATCACCATCGAATAACCAAAATCTTGTTTGTAATGTATTCTTTCTTTTGTTAGCTATGTTTCTCGGTTTTGTTTATCGCCACACACCTGTTTGTCACATCTAGCTTTCGTTTGTCACAACTAGCACCTTACATTCGGAAAGGAAATGTTTTATAGCTGAGAAAGTCAAGTGAATTAAGCTTCTGTAGCCGAGCCGACGACCAAGGTTCCCACGGTGAATATTGTGTCTGTCTCCTCTCTGTCATAAGATGAGTAAAGAAACCCCCACTCGCAAACATGACAGAACATTCTAATAATTGGCGTGACGAGTTGTATCCATATGAAATATGGAACCGGGCCTTAGACGTAACGAACGAACCACTGGTTACCCGAGCGTTGATCTGAATTGCGACAATCCCAAACATCGTTAACAAACATGTCCAGTGTTTCTGTGATTAAACAAAGATGAAGGTATTTCCACACACACAAGGTACCTGGCAACTACAACCGTGCCCCCTACTGATGACGAGGTGTCGGACACCTGGACAAGTAACATACTTAATACAGGTCAGCACCACCTGGGGTACTCAATATTTCCACGTCCAGGTAATTCAACATTGTGCCAACCACACTAGCCAGTACAGTGTCCAGTGATAGATTGCTTAGTAGAACCACGTGACACCCAGTGACCACGCCCCTTGTTCGGACAGTCTTGTACACCGTGAGGAGAGGGCACTGCTATTGACGTGTTTAGTTTCACACATCTTGACTTACCACTCGCACACCTGGCTGTGTAGTCAATAAAGAATATCCACATACATATAGTGGGGTACATGGCCACTGTTTATTATAGGTTAAATATTCGCTTTACGATCAGACACTGAGCGAACAGCAATGAATGTTAAGGGTCTTCAGTATATTTGATCTTAAGTTTTTCAAAGATACGTGTCAATGTTTCATTTGGTGTAGGTTTATTAAAAAAGGTGTGTTTTGATCTTGTATGCATAAATATACGATTAACCCAAGATTTTATCAAAGCATATCCAAGTAGATTTTTACACAGAGACGTGTCAATGGACTACTTCAACTGTTCAGTCATTTGCAGTGAGAGAGGGGCACATGTACCATTGCATGTCGGGATCCAGTGTGGTATGTGACCAATCACCAATCACCAATCACTTTGACGCGGACGGCCTTTATTCAGCAAGTTCAACTCGATCAATGGAAGGCATTTATCGCGCTGTCGTCTACGAGACGCAACACATTTCACATGTGATAGTTCTCCTTGTTATTGACAGTTAATCAACGAAAGTCAACTCGAATCAAACCATGTCGACTCATCATCTATGTCTATGTATTCAGATATTATGTAACATATTCACGAAAGCAATCATGTTTAAAGGGATGTACAAACTCCTGAAGAGTAACACTTAATAACGCCCTACATATATGTTCCCGGAATAAATCTCTTGGGTCTTTTAAGTACATTCAGATGTATATATTCTAAACACTCGCACTCTGTAATAGGTATAGCCTGGACCAGACAATCAGGTGATTGATGCTCTGAGTGAAGATACAAAACACGCAAAGCATAAATTCATTTCTTACGAGCAACATTCATTTACCGCTTCATGCTGGATGAGTGTAGTCACAAGAACAACTGTTGCAGACACCAGCACCAGTGGGAGCTCTGATGTTCCTGGAATATGTTCGGGGATTATTTTATAATGTGCAGTTGTTTCATTGCAATTAGTTTTTTTAAAAAAAAAAATAAGATGCTTGACGCCTAAAAAAGGAAACCACAAAACGAACTAAACACTTTTCTTACACTTGTATAAACATGATCCACAACGCCTTGCATATATACAACACTTGAATGCTTTGTACAGAACAATTTATGAAAACTATAAACACGTATCAGGAAATATTTGTAATACAGATTCATGTATACAAGATATGTCCTCTGGACGTGTGTATCAGGTGTGAACTCCCCCAAAACTGTGACACTGGGCACATAGTGGACACCGCCATCACTGGACTCAATATCAGATCATACCCATTAGCATTTTAGAACATGTGGGCAAATGCCACCTTATAAGGTCAAGTGGCAGAGCTTGCATGACCAATGGGACGAAAATCAACACAATGGCGAAAAAAGCAGGTGGATTCGTAAAGTCAAATTGTAAATAATTGTCTGTTTTGCGTTGGCAAATATCTTAATCCTTTTACGTATATAGGAGATCAAGCAATCAGACTCGCTTTTCATACAAGACCCAGCATCAGATTAAACTCTGACACTGTACGTCTTAATTAATTCTGTCAAATATTTTCCAACGTGCTCAGGCGAGTTTGTTAAGCGACCGGGGGTCAAACGAATCCACTTCAAATTCCCTTTCATCATTTTACGTATTACTGAATTGTATTTATCTTTACCAGTCGAAACCTTTCGCCTCACAGGCCTGTGTGAGAAGTTACGTTAAGCGCCAGTCCATTCATGGTACTATGTTACTTGACTATCCCAGGTACACACAGGTCCTAGCGACCATTCCGCCACAGCAAGCCATCATAAATTAATTATACTAACAGGTGGAAATAAGTATTTGCCAAGATTGATGGTGGCTAAATATAACACTAACTAAGAAACGGTTAGTCGATGGCTTTGTGTTTCATCACGCCATCATGGATAAGGTTTAGATCTTGCTTTGTTTCGGGGACTTTTAGTAACGTTTTGGTAAGAGTTATAAAGATTCTTCTTGAAAGATCTGGTAGATAATCAGTAGATGGGCAGTGTTTGTTTACATGCAGAAACAAAGGCTTAGCGTAACTTTGGGCTTATTGAAGAAACAGTGGACATACTTGGAGTTTCTCTGACACACTCATTCTTTACGTTCCACGGCGGGAGGTATTCCGGGAGTAACCGATAGTCTGGGAACCCTACAATCTGTAAGATTCTGTGTGCGAATTCTATATGTATGTAAAAGAAATTGCATTACTCTTAGATTTTTATTGTTGTTGTTGTTGTCAGCCGGTATATGTTAATTAGGACAACAACTGAGGAAACGGTATGTGTGGATAAACGACGTCTCCGTGTATATGTCACCATCACATAGGCAGCAGTGTTAATTTGAAAAAAAAAGACATTTAAATATTGTTAAGCATACCGTGTGTTTGTATTGTTTTCAATTTTTTCGTTAAGTGCAAATGAAAGGTGGCAGTTTATACAAACAGAACATTATGAAGGCAGTCACATGAATGTGTTTGTGAAAAACCAGGATACCTTTTGTCTCGGCAGTTCATGGAATAAGTCCGTCTGGAAAACTGAAAAACATGCTATCGTGAGTAATTACAATACTCAATACAACACATAAAACTAGAGGTCTTACAAATGCCTCCCCATGACTCATGGCACGGCTCACACTGGTGTATTGTTGTGGTTTTCCAGCAACGCACGGCCCAAGTACAATATCTGTCCTTACATTGAACTTGACCAGTACGCACACACTCACAAACACGCACGCAAAACACACACACATAATCACCATCATCATTGATGAAGCGTGCGGGTGTTACCGCTGTTATAAGTACAGTTCCAGCTTGTTTCATACTTGCGTCTTTCTGTGTATCACCTTTACAGAAAGAATAAACCTGAACACATTTCCGAGTTCTGATAAAGGTTCAGTCTACGCGGGACAGATATTTCTTCTTCAGGTATTAATTTAATTGGTCAAGTATATTGACGTTATTGCTGTCTTCAACAGGTGCTAGGTAGACGTGTTCTCAGACAATTACTGGGTATAATGTGTGAAGCCTATTTCTGGTGTACCCGTCATGATATTACTGGAATATTGCTAAAAGCGGCGTAAAACTAAACTCACTCATTACCTCTTAGCTGGACGATTGATGGTGTGGAGATCTCACATTTTACGCATTGGTTGTAAGTGTTGCTCAGTCATAATTCTATGAATGGAAAACAGATTTGAGAAATCTTTGCATGTAACTACATACGTCAATAATCGCATTTGTAGTGGGTGGATGCTGATGCAAATAAATAAGAAAACAAATGACATAAGGAATCACAGAATGGGTGAAATTTAACATGGCCGATGTCACCATGGACAAAACGTATTCATGTGTCCGAGAGGTCTTTGTTGACAGTAATCTGAGAAAGTGGACATTGCGACTATCACTGACCACCTGTACATTCATCGATATACCTTTCATGCCTCCTGTACAGCCCATCTTCCGACTAACACCGACGAAGCCGATCTAAATGCTAGGATGTCGCCTTACACTGATTCAAGTAAGCAGGCTGCAAATCTTGTAATGCTTTTACAAATTCCACTGTATTGGGCAAATATCACTTTCAATCCAAACGTGGGGAACAAATTTGTCTTAATTGTTTGTAATGACAAAACGTTGTCACCCTCTACCCCTTGACACCCGGTAACAGAAGTCCGCGTAGTTATTGGCGTGTTTAACCTTTGGTCAGAGGTAGGAAGAAAACCCTTGACTTTCTAATTAGATGAGTGCAAATAAATAGTCCCTTCAAATGAACTGAAATATCTCTTTACTTTTAACCAAATTAAGAACATGAGGTTTAAAGCAAACAGTATTGCAGAGTGCTTTCGCAATACATATTAGCGCTCATTAGTTTACCTACATCAATCACAACGCGGGCATCTGATCGTGACGGAATATGCGATAATTTCTACAAAGTTGAGGAAGGGAGGGAGCCAAACATAGCCAGTCAAATAGCAGCTTGTCTTACACACAAAGCTACGGCGCGTTCCATTTGTCTACTCGTTGAGTAGGAAGGGGCTTCACCTGTTGACATAATAACAGGACGCGCTTCCAGAGGGGGACTATAAAATGGGGGACCCCCTTTATCCTCTCAGTAGCTAACGGTCTCGGGAGTAATAACCAGCACTAGAGAACCTCACATCTGTAACAATGATCCACGCTGCCATCTGCTCGCTGGCAGGTAAGAACCCCTTACTACATTTAATGTTTAATCACTGAGGAATATGTCAGATGTCTGTGAGTTCCAGTTTACCTGTTCCGGTGCTACACGCCGAGAGAGAAACTGCAACCATGCTGCAATATAAGCTCCTATGCTCAAGTTGTCATTAAATGATACTTAAATTGGACACACTGTCAGATGTCTCAAAATTCTTTTTTTCCCATTTATTCGTTCTCGAGACCAGTTTAAATAAATTTGTGGAGGTAAGAATTTAAGTAATAACATGCATGTTGTAACGTTATGGGTTGAGCTCATTGAGTTGATGTGCAAAGGATATTTGTCTTGTGCCTCATTTCTACCCGCTTGTATATTTGAACAAGATTTTATGTTATGGGTTCGAATCCATGTTTCCTTGAAGTCTTGTTTTTTTCCTTAGAGTATGCTACAAGCAGCGAATATCGCAACTCAGCTTAAGTCATTAAGGGGGTTCATGGGCAGGTTGCATCCCCGTCTTGGATAAATCATATGAAACATTTGTCATTACAAGATTGGAAAACGTCAAGTTGATAAAACAGCGAACATTCTATATGTTCTGGTATCTGTTCGTCCATATCGGGATTTTAATTTAGCATTGTCAGCAGCCATTAGTTTCTCACGTGACAGCAATCGTCAGTACAGTTTTAGATTTAGAATGAAAGATTTCCTAATTCCAGTTACATGAGATACATATATATTTCTAAGAAGCTATTTTGATCATTTCTATTACAATTTTACTGCATTGGAAGCACAAATTAGTTCTAAAATTAGAATGTAGAATTCTTAGCAAATTAGGATCCATCAGTTTCGAAGCTCCCAGATGTCATTTATACGATAAATCTTCATCAGTTAACACTTAGATGACAATCTTGCAATTCGTTGAAACGTTCAACACAGCACATGATATTCATACGTGTAAGCTCAGAGGCAGTTGGCACAAGGTATCAAGTGCAAGGTTGTCAGCTGCTTGTTGTTTTTTTATGTTTGTTTGTTGTTGTGTTTGTATGTTTGTTTATTTTGGTTTGTTGTTGTTTTGTTTTGGGTTTTTTTCTTAAAGGAATACAAATCAATGTTCTTCTATGTAAGATTCTGTAATGGTTCCGGAGGTCATTTCAGACTGCCGGGGTCAGTCATAGGTCAGAGGATAACACCGTGTCGACATCGTTTGTATCACTCGTCTCTGAAATTGCTAATAAGTTTACATGATTTAGAAATAGTGTCAATTACGTTTGTCAAACATAGCATCGGTCGACACAACAGAAAGTTAATAAAACGGTTAATCGTAAATATTATGTAGCCATGATTGTTGTATTTCAAGAAATACCATCTCGTTACTGTCTGTGTCCTGGGTCTGCCATCAGATTTTGATACCACCCTATTATATATCACTTGTTGCTTCTGGACAGCGCCATTGCTACTTTGTCAGACCCATCATGGAAAGGTTCCCCTTGTAGTTGTCAGGAGAATCACGACGTTGACAACATATTCCGGTATATTTGATCGATGTTCATGGAATAATTCATGTTCAAATATTTAAAGATGTATTATCGGGATCCAATATCATATCATTTGAATAAGTGATCTTTAGCTAGTGTTGTATCACAATTTATCCCATCCGCCCATAACGCGTTCAACAATAATCGCTCCTGATTCAAGATTACACAGGGTACGTTTCGTAGGAATTCCCTCGATATAATTCAAATAAGTTTTCCAAACTGGCCCTTTCCTCTAACGTCTCAAAATGGTAATGTCCGGTCCGGTAAATGACAACGTCGTGCTTGTCCTCGATGTCTCCAACCGTCGTAGTATACAATAAGGGCGCTATACAATATAGAGGATGTCCCGATGTCCTTGTGACATCGCAGTGATTAGCAGTGTGCATGTCAACCCTCTCCCAATGCGGAAATGATTGGAATCGCTACAATTGGTATCCCATTCTTGATAAGCACATCTAACGCCAATACAAACAAATCCCTCCCAACATCATCGTTGATGAGGACAGATTCAACACTGATGACGTAGCCACATCAATGCCAGGGAACAGATTGTCAGCGTCCCCCATTAATCCTGAACACACAAGAGGATGTACAGTAGTCGGGGTCGCGTGACGCCGGCCTATCTTTGATTATCATCAGGAATATTCTACATTGTCCAACTGCCGCGAGGACCGCTGTAGACAAACAGTACGAACCTGTGTGAAGACACACGCGTGATGGCAGCTAGTTGGCAGAAGTAGCAGCAGTCCATTGCACTTCTGAAGATTATTGGCGAAATAAGATTATCCGGTTTTACCAAACAGGGAGGATCCAAGTGTTCTGTTTATTAAGGAATTTTTGTTTTTCATTGCGGCGGTAGCAACTGTCAAACGAAACTGCCTTATTTGATGACCCGACATGTTGTCTGTGGTTTGTGGTGTTCTTGGGTGGCAACCGTGACCGAGACAATAATCCCGTTTCAAAAAATGAAATAATTGTTCCCGATCAGATCCAAATATTAATCGTTGGGCACAGTCAACACCTGTGCGTTTTGCTGATCTTGCCAACGATTAATCATGGATTTGAGTAGAGCTAATCACATAGATCTGTGAGGTGGGCAGCCAGACAGATGATACATTACTGCACATTAACTCATTTTTCTATTGTTTATTCCAGTTTTCGCCCTGTTACACGTCCCAGCAGCCTCCAGTGGTAAGTACTGACTGGGAAGCAATAACTTTGAAAGATCTGTTTTCCTCGTTAGCGGACATCTTCATTGTTAACTACATGAGAGAAGCTGGTCTCTGTCATAAATTGGAATTATGTATTGGTGTGACTGACTGGATGTTTGTATATTTGATTAAATTTGGTGTAGAGGCGCCGATGCGACTTAAACTCACCTTCAACTTCAGTTCAGATAATCCAATAAAAAGTGTTAGTGTTGTTTCAAAGTAATGTATGCACTATGATATCCCTACTGTAGGACATGGATGCATGGAGTATTTACAGCACGCTCCTTTGTTATTTCACCTGACGTGTCGGTTGAGACACATTACGTATAGTTTAGTTTTATCGCAACCTAAATGCACTAAATAAGATCATTGCTACAGAACCAGCGTCTCTGGGTCTTTATAAAAGATCTCTTCATATCAAATGCACTTTTATGCTACTCCTGTATGCCTGTTGAGTGCTCGTATGCAATAACATCCCAAACAGACTAAGAAGTCTCAAATCAAAGAACGGTGTCCCCGTCTCTAACGTGAGCCTGTTCTCTAAAATCATCGTCTCATTAGCTGTGAACAAGTCCGACAACCCTAGGGCTTGTATTAGCATTTACTTAGGACTGAGTCGTTCAGTTGATTTGCAGTTGTCAATGAAGCCGTCAGCCGCAGCTCGTTGGCCCTATTTACCCTCCCATTTCCCGCGCGAATCTGCCCTGAGTGTGCCGAGAGCAGACGACATGTTTGTGGAGCTCGTTTGTCAATTTGTTCCCCGACACAACAGACAGCTAAATCGTGCTTGATTTAAGGAAGTCAGTTTTTGAGGAAGTTTAGAAAAGAGCGAATGTCAACGATCCCGTTGTCCTTATTATGTTCGCAATGACTCAAAAAGATCAGTCCGCATGTTCCTATGCTGTCTGTTATATTCCGACTCGGAGGGGCTGTGTTCACCTGGCACCCGTGGGCGGTGACTGACCGCTGTTTCTTGCGGTGTACCATCGGAGCCTGTTTGCTATTTAATGTTAAATGCACTAAACGATATTCCAGCCGGTAAGACTCTTCGAGTCTTGTGGGTGGTGGGGTAGCCTAGTGGTTAAAGCGTTCGCTCGTCACGCCGAAGATCTGTGTTCGATTCCTCACATGGGTATAATGTATGAAGCCCATTACTTGTGTCCCACGTCATAATATTGCATGAAATCCCACTTGTGTAAGAGTACAACGTAACTGTTTCGGCTAGTTTAGTTGTATTATCATGTATTGGAAGCATATTGGAAATACATGACCACGTATGCTGGTTGATACTGCTGGAGAAGTATCGCGAAATACTGATGAAAACAAATTAGGGAACACAAAACAAGATTGAATGATACTGACTAATTCTGATTCCAATGACAATGGTTCCTAATTTGCTGAACGATCTCTGATTATTCTTAGTAAACTCAAAATGCCATGCTTTTCGTCACAAGTAGTGGTGGCTTAGCCAGTTGAATAAAACGCCGAAAACTCGGGTTCGATATTCAAGTGAACAATCTGTCATTGAGTGGGGTCCCCCGTCGTGACATCACTGAAATAATGACACAAGCAGTATTAACCTTAATCATTCACAGATTTTTTTGTAGCGATTCTGTATATATACTCATGGAAATGAATAAGGGAACAGTTGAAAGTACCAGTGTTCCTTTATTCTTTTCCAAGTTTCTTCACAAGCTTTGCATTGGACCGTGGGTGAAATTCTGGGAAAAAAGGAACACTTGTATTTTCAGGTGTTTTCTTATTCGTTTCCATGAGTGTACTCTAGTCTTTGCTACAGAGAGGGACGTAGGGCAATGTGAGCACCTCCATGGTACCTGACGATGCTGTTGTAGCTGCCAGCAGCTTCTTGCTACAAATACATTGTACGTTATATCATTTCAGGATCTGGATCTTGCCCGACTCTCTTCAACTTCTACTCGCATCCTACAGACTGCAGCAAGTTTTACCGCTGTTTCTGGGGATCGCCCATCGAGTTCTCTTGCCCCGCGGGCACACACTGGAACCAACACATCCTCACTTGCGACCACGCCTACAATGTGCCATGTGCTACTGCCATCTTGGAGCCTATCTACAAATTGGTGAAGGATGACGGCTACGGCTACCAGAAGGTCGGCTTCGTCAACTACGACAGCAGCAAGGGTTACGTCAAGGACAACTACGGTTACGAAAGCAATAAGGGAGACAAAGTTTATGAAGGCTCGTACGTGAAGTCCAACGACTACGACAACTACGGCAACTACTTCGGAACCTCAGGCTACACAAAGCAGACCTACCCACCCAGTGTTGGCCACAAGTACGGAGGCTTCGTAGCTAGAGCAGGCTACGCCAACTACAACAACGGTTACGCCAGACCACAGTATGTCACCAACGGCTACGTAAAGCCCAACTACGGCGGTTATTCAGCAGGAGGTTACGCTTCACGTGCGGCAAGCGGGTATGCTCGAGAAAGGGTATACGGAAAGGCTTCTTACGCCACCAAGAAATATGGAAGTTGGAAAAAATAAGATGGCGGACATCTGTGATGCTGACTTTCTACTCTGTCCACCGAAGGTGAAATGACCTTCACCCTGGGACGTTCTTGACACTGTCTTTCCATTGCGCGGGTACAGAACTGTAGACGCTGTATACATATTATGACCTTTGTACGATTCCATTGTTGTTTCTACCAAATATTGTTGAAAACCACAGTAATATGCTTTAACAGTTCAAGACAATGGGTAGATCACTTACTATCTATTCATCTTGCTGTCTCAGCGATAAAATAATTGTAACGCCTATAATTTAACAGTGACTTACACTAAGTGTAGAACTATGGCCGCTTGTGAGTCATGTATATGTGGATGTCATGGGATGTGACTGAGGTCCTAAGATGCATACAGGAACACCTTCCGCCAAGTCCAGTGGACACAGCCACTAGTTATTGTTTCGGGGGTTCTTGTAGGGTCATCTTGAGCAGGTAATTTATCCACCAGCTGAATCATGTAGAGAGTTTGTAAAGCCATACACTCTTGTTTTATAGCCTCCCGAGCGCCATTCTCTGGCGGCGTAGCTATTACTCTAGTCAGTACAGGATTTGAACCCAAGATGCACAGTATACCAGTAGACATGAGCTCTCAGCGCGTCTTCTTGGGGTAAAGCATGTAGAGTTGGTGATAACTCGGAGTGGCAGCGTAAATTAGCCAGACTTGCCCAAATTTTAACCGTAGCAGTAGAGTATGTTCCCGTGCCTGTTAGTAGTCATTGCAGGTGGTCCTTCGTCTACAGCTTCGCAAGGTTCCGGTTCGAATTTCCGAGTGACGGCGGAAACCAGCGAACATATACAGGTTCATCTGATGACGTCACTTTTGACGAACCAGGGCGTACCAAAGTAGACTGAAGACCCGCAGTTTGGAAGTATTCCGCATTAGGATCCGGCATACTTCTGTAGATGTTTGTATCGGGACGGTTTTCTGTCGTCTCCTATTTATTTCTGAACCCGTGTCATGTTCTGATGAAGAATGCATAGTATATTTCTACCTTATTTTTATACACACGTGTAAATGTACTGTTGTCATGGCATTATGTTCTGTGTCAGTATAACTAGAATAAAGGTTGGGTGTGACATCACTTTGAGTTTTATTGTCTTTGGGACATAAGGGGAATATGGATTGCCCAGTGGTCTCCGTATCCCAAGTTTAACTTCCACTTTCGGTCCGATTTTAGTTCTGGTTTTGGGGTTTCAACAAAATAGTAGATTCAATCTCCAGGGTCTTCGGTTCCAACTTTATCAAAACATTACCAGGCTGAAAACACATGCTCAAAACACCGTAAACGTGAGGTACAGCACACAACTAAAACACCCATTTTAAATACATTTCCACTGAACAACCTTTTCTGGTGTGTTCCATTATTTGGCATCGTAAAACATGAGTGCTCAACTTCGTTAGCAGGCAGTTTATATATGCTACCGACAAAAAATAAGGGAACTGATGAAATGACAGTGAATGTGAAATAGCTCTGAACATTCACTTAATCACATCTGGGCGTAAAGTTCAATGTCTGGTGTGTCCACCATATTGGGCGACACATTCACCACACCTTGATGGCATACTGTTCATCAATTTCCGGCGCCCCATGAAGTCTGGCATTATCATCTTCGAAATCAAAATTCCTGACAATGATTCTAGCCAGTTGTTTCGTCAACGTATCGCTGATCAGTCAATTATCCTTTAACGATGACCAGATCTGATCACCAGTCATGTGTAACCCCCACACCATGAAACTACCACCCCCACACCGATCATGGTTTATGATTGCCGCTCTGGCATACCGCTCACCCCTACGTCGCCAACAACCTCTGCTAACTGTGAATCTGAGGTAGAACCTTGACTCATCCGAGAACATGGTGTAACACCAATGGCACAAAGCCCGTCCCTCATGCTGCCTAGCCCATCCCAGTCTTTGGCGCCTATGCTGAGCTGTAACGGTAACACTGTTAAGGCTGCCTTGCCTTCACACCCTCCTGATAGAGCCGTTTTTAACAGTTGAGTGTGAAATTCGTCGCCCAGTGAACATACGGAGTTCCCTATTAATGGCAAGTGCTGATTTGAACCCATTGCGTAGGGCCAGTAATGTAATGAGGCGATGCTGTCGTGGTCTACCACTACCAACGAACACTGTCAGCTCCTCATACTCTCTGATGAAACACAATTCTCAGGTGTCACTTTGTCCACCAGATTCTCTTATTTCTTTAGACTGATTTCTAATGTTCCACCATCATTCTGATGTGTGACATAGAGACTATTTGATTCTCATAACCAGTGGCCATTTAAGCACACAACCTCAAACTCCGTCATTTTGAGGATCTGATTCCTCATACTCTGCTGTTTTCAGTAAATATACAACACATTCACTGAATATGATTAGGAAATTTATTCATATGTAAGATTCCACATATTGTAAAATTGCTTCCCAAAATTTTCAACCAATTTATTAGAGTTGTTTGTACAGAGTAGCACCATGTAAACTGCATGCTATCTATATGTTGATCTACACACTGTGTATATAGCTGCAGTGCTCCACAATCCTGAATATATAGCCACTACAACTATCAACAAGCAAAGCACACAACTACACCCTGATATACAGGAACATGTCATATATACAGCAATGGTTCATCTTCATGCTGAACATTGTCAGTGTGAAATGCCACCATATCATATACAGTAAAACATTATCAGTCCGTACATGCTGTCCTCCTGTTGCCGACATCTGTGTATAATACCACACTAACTCTTCAGACTTGTAAGCCGAGGAACTGTCTGGTTCACTGGGGGCAAGGAATACTACTATCGGGATTGCAAGGTTTCACTGTAAAAAGCATTGTCTTGATTCACAAGGGTTCCATTTGGAACATTGCTGTGTTGGATCAACTAGAGGATACTGTTGTCTGGACTATGGAGAGCGTTTCACTGTAAACAACATGTCTCCATTTGGAACATTGCTGTGTTGGATCAACTAGAGGATACTGTTGTCTGGACTATGGAGAGTGTTTCACTGTAAACAACATGTCTGGATTTACGTGGGCTCCATTTGGAACATTGCTGTGTATTATTAACAAGATTTCCACTGTGGACATCATTGTCTGGATTAATATAGTTACAACATAGTCAATCAGTATGTAATTTATGCATAAATCTCACTCACCTTTTATGCTTATTATCAAAAGCTATATATACAATACATTAACATAATCAAAATTCCAGGTGTAACTACTGACAGGTATTACACAACGTCTGACGCATCCCCTGGAACAAAACCTCACCCAGTGATTTCTAATAAATGTAAATACTATTCAATATTTCACTGCAAATAAAAGATATATTTCACCATTAAAAACCAAAACAAGTGTATAAGTAATCAAAAACACCTAAACACTAACAACTAAAGATGCTGACACAACCAGCTAACTCTTGAACCATGACGTCACACTATTGCACATGATTCTGAGCTAGAAAAACTCTGTTCACTCCCAACAGGTATTATGACATGTAAACCTAATGCAACATATGTCGCTTAGTCCACTAGATTGTGATGTCAATACAATGTGACTACAAGATATCTATAGCTCCAGCTCATGATGTAACACATACTTAACATACAGACATCACAAAGTATGCATTAGTTGACTGAATCTAGTGGCTTTTGTTGGTAAGAAAATAGAAAGTTATTCAAAGTGTTTGTTTGATTGGCATTATGAGAAATGCTTGACAAGAGTATAATGATACATACCGAAATGTTGCATCATATGTAATAAAGAAGTTGTTATCCATAAAGAATCTTACTCTCTTATTCAAAGTGTGTTCTCATATTTTGTTTACTGTCAATGTTTTGTCTACAAGTGGTTAAAGATCCATGTGATGTGAATTCTTATGAAGACACCTTGTAGAAAAACACTTGCATCAGACACTGTGTTGCAATAAGACACAGTGACACAGTAAATTAGGTAACTATCAGTTAATGATGACTAGTTTCAAAGAAAACATTTCCAGTCAAGACTTTGGGTGTCATGTCACATTTCCCTGAGTGCCACAAGGCAAATGTTTCTAATGTCTGGCATGAAGGCATCCTTGGTGCTGTGCATATGCATCTATGTTACAGCATACAGCCAGAGTGTTACAGTATTCTGTGTGCATGTTACAGTAACCATCCTATATATTAAAGTCATCAGCATATATATCACAGTATTCAACTGGTATGTTACATTAATCAACCTATATATTACAGTGTTCATTCTAGATGTCATAGTATCAACTATATGGTCTAGTATTCAGCTATAGTATCTTATAGCATTCAGTCCATATATTACAGCATTCAGTCTATATGTTATAGTATCAGCGTATATTTTCAGTCCGTATGCTACAATTATCAGCCTCTATGTTACAGCATTCAGCCTATATGACATAGTATCCAGCCTATATTTTCAGGCTGTATGTTACTGTAATCAGCCTATATACTACAGCATTCAGTCTACATGTTACTGAAATGTGTCTGTATGCTACTGTATTCAGCCTATGTATTGCAGTATTCAGTCAATTTATTGCAGTATTCAGCCTGTATGTGACAGTATTCAGTGTATATGTTGCAGTATTCCGTCTCTACATTGCAGTAGTCAGTGTATATGGTACAGTATTCAGTCAGTATGTTACAGTATTCAACCTATATTTTACAGTATTCAGTCTGTTGCAGTATTCAGTCTCCATGTTACAATATTCAGCCCATGTTACAGTATGCAATCTGTGAGTTGCAGAATTCAGTCCACATCCTACAGTATTCAGTGTATGTGTTACAGTATTCAGTCTCCATGTTACAGTATTCAGTCTCTGTGTTGCGGATTCAGTCTCTAGGTTATAGTATTCAGTCTTTATGTCACAGCACTCCCGTCACTATGTTACAGAATTCAGTCTCTATGTTACAGTATTCTATCTCTATGTTACAGTATTTAGTACACATATTACAGTATTCCATCTCTATGTAACAGTATTCAGTCTAAATGTTACGGTATTCAGTCTCTGTGTTGCAGATTCAGTCTCTAGGTTATAGTATTCAGTCTCTATGTCACAGCACCCCGTCACTATGTTACAGTATTCAGTCTCTATGTTACAGTATTCTATCTCTATGTTACAGTATTTAGTACACATATTACAGTATTCCATCTCTATGTAACAGTATTCAGTCAGTATGTTACGGTATTCAGTCTCTGTGTTGCAGATTCAGTCTCTAGGTTATAGTATTCAGTCTCTATGTCACAGCACTCCGTCACTATGTTACAGTATTCAGTCTCTACGTTACAGTATTCAGCCTAAATGTTACAGTATTCAGTCTCTGTGTTGCGGATTCAGTCTCTAGGTTACAGTATTCAGTCTCTATGTCACAGCACTCCGTCACTATGTTACAGTATTCAGTCTCTATGTTACAGTATTTTATCTCTATGTTCCGCCTATATGTTATAGTATTGAGTCTCTATGTTACAGTATCCACTCTCTGTGTTACAATATACAGTCTACATGTTTCATTATGCAGGCAAGTGGTAAGAAACATGAGTAGTGTTCCAGGTAGATGTGACGATCAGTTCAGTATTGCATGTGTGATAGGGAAATGGCAAGACATGATCTGATGGATATTTACAACACGTGGGGTAACCACATCCTGTCTGTCACACACACAGTATAACACAGAAAGTTATCCACTGATGGCAGACAGGAATCTGGGGTAACTTGTATAGGTATAAGTGGGTATATTACACTGGATGTCATGATCAGTTTGATTCAAACTATGTCACAATAGACTGCAGTGTAGCCTGAAGAAGGGAGACAAGAGGTCAGTGACATGAGGAGTGGTCAAGACAACTGAGACCTTCTGCCACAAGATCACCATCCCTTTATATTCAGACATATTGATCAACGAATCATTTCTGTTTAATCTCAGCTGCCAATAAATTCCATTTAAACTTATGTACTTCAGCTATTTACAGTCAAGAAATGTGATGAGTGAACTGTGTCTGTGCACGAGAGGAACATTGTTCATACTGAGAATGCCTATTGTGGCCATAATGCAGTCATACAACCAATGCTGATTATCATTTTGGCCATCAATGAGAGCAAGGAATATATCAGTGTGAAGCCATGTTTCAGAGGTCATGTGATCAGCTGCTAGCTTTTGACTGGAGAGAGTAGTGGATCCTCTTAGCTGTCATTCTGAAACAAACAAGCACATGTTATTAGACCTACAAAGCTTGTGCAGATTTTTCTATGGAGTCTATAATCAGAAGATGGTCTATGCAGTTCTTCAGATATTATTTCAATCATACCCATACGTAAGTGGGTGTCTGACTTAAGGGTAATGGTGGATGTAAAAGGTACTTCCATAATATCACACAGAGTCTGAAAAGGAAGGCAACTAATTACTGTATTGAAGAAACACACTATGACAAACTGGTTCTAACACATCAAGGACCATTTCTAGTTTCAACACTGTACACAACATATAACCAGCGCATTCTGCTGTGTCTAAGGGAAGTAAGTAAGGGAAGTATCACCTCCAGCAACTGTCCTGGGACCATGGTTAACAGTGATTTCTCCTCACTGGACTATGTCTGCCATACTCCCTAACCAGAGTGAGTGTGTGAGTGGGCCAACACAATACATTCTCTCCTCACCGGACTATGTCTGCCATACTCCCTAACCAGAGTGAGTGTGTGAGTGGGCCAACACAATACATTACAAATTAAGAAACGGCATCCATCATCTTTAGGATACCCATACACAGATAGTGAATCTAAACTGACAGTACTTCATTCATTCCCTTAATGTAGTGTTTACCGGTCAGGATAACATTTCCCATTTTGCAACATATTTGACATAACATGTTCAGGGTTGAGCCACCAACCTTCCCTGTTCAGGCAGACACTCGACCCACTAACCATGGAGGAATTGGTCTCATAGCAGGTTCATGTTCTTCATGAATATGTATATCTAGCTGCGTATCAATACACTACAACAGTACACAAGGATAAAGTGCTATCACTGTGTTGCAAATCATTGCCATGCACCCTGTGAACTATAACAAGCCAAGAATATACCTTGCAGGAGTATCGTGTTACAACCTTCATCTCTGTATGTCTATGCCAAAACCTAATTCCCATTAGTTATACAACATGGACAGAATGATGGATAAACAGCCCATTCAGCTTTTAACCCTTCCCCATGAAAGTCCTCCAAAAACAATATGGACCATTTAAGGAATGCCTGCAGATCAACAGGACTTGTATGATCAACAGCCTTTCATACATTGTCATTAATTAGCTGGTGGTGTTGGGGGACTGACCGCTCACACTAAGTGTCAACAAACACATTTGAGAAAGGTGGCCACAAAATCCAGGGGGACCACTTGCTTGTGCCTGTGGACTGAGTACTTTAACAGGTGTTAATAATTAATCGATTTTCAAAGTATCATGTAAATGTTCAGTTTGAGACAGCAGTATGATGACTAGAGGTCTCTAGCCGAAGCTGAAACTAGTATTTGACCGACTGGGTGAAGACAAGACTATGTAGCTTAAACAAACAAACAGGTGCTACACACATAGACAGTTGCAGATACAAATGAATAACTGTTGATGGTATTGAATGGGTTAACATCTCCTCAAAATAACTGCCTAAAAACTAAGTTCCAAAAACAACTCATAACCTCTTCAGCACAGTTAGGGAAAATCAGAAGTAATGTGAAAAGAAACACCAATACATGTGTCTGAGGAGCCTTCTAAATGATTTATAGATGACAGTTCTACATTTACATAAAATAACATCTGATAATAACATGCTATAATACACGCATGTTAGTTTACAGAAAAGATAAAGTTTCCATTTTATTTTTTAAACCTCTTTCATGATCTTACTTGAAAAATTGAAATGAATACTTATATGAGTGTGATGAAAAATGTTACAAACATTTTACAAGCACATATAAACATTATTCCATTTAGTATGCATTTAGTTCATTCATGATGGACAGATGGACTGACTGATAATGCACAATGGACAAAGAAATGAGAAACATGCTCTTACTGACTTCTTCAACTAGAATGAAACTTCCTCAACAGCTTGTTGCTTTAAGATATATCAAAAAATATCTCTTGATTAGATATGAGTTATATTCTTATACGCACCTAGAATATGTGTTATCAAACACAAGTGTGTACAGCCCTGTCTGTTTGGCTGTGAGAGTGCCCTGCACGGCTTGCTTGTGGGAGTCACACTTGCAGGGTGGCACCAAGTCCTCCGCCTCATCTACCGGGGTTGACTCATTCTCACGGTACTTCACACTGAACACTACGTCCTATAACACAAGCAGAGATGCATCTCATCACAACCTTACCACTCTCTGTCATCATTGACAACTTCATGCAATACACAGGTTGGCTCCCACTCTCTCAGCTATAAGATTTATTGGTTTGTTTGTTTACTCCTTAACTTCATAGTGAACGAAGTTCCAACAAAGTGTGTAAATAATAGAGTCTGGTTAAAACAAATCCAATGATTAATATGATGAGCTTCTATCTAGACACTGGCATGTGATGCTATGCATGCACTTAAGGAGCAAGCCTGACCTCCCACAACTGTTAGTTCCTCTTAAGACAAGCATGGTTTGCTGAACATCCATTCTGACCCAGGTCTTCACAGGTTTAAGATCAAACCTAACTATATAACAAAACCAACTAGGTCTTTTAAGATCTGTTCCTGGGGCTGTATTCATAGCCCATACCTACCTCTGCAGCAAATACATCACAATTTACGGGAATAATGTCAAGATTCTTCTGGTGTCATGAAGAACACCACTGGCAAAAAGAAGACAATATGAATCAAACCTTGTTTCTCAGCGAGACAAGAAACACTTCAACCACTGGGCTACCTTGACACCCACCTTTCTACAATACCCTTACCTTGGGCTGAGACGTGAACTCCCAGCACAGCTCAGTGTTGACAGTATCAATGACAATGGGTACAACAAAAGTCTTTCCTGGCTTGATCCAGATCTCATTCTGTCGATTTATCTCCCCCTTTTCCAACTCTTCAGCTGACAAGATCATGCTGCTCGTCATGCTGCAACCAATCAAATCATAAGTAACATTCTGCTTTCTGTAACAAAACAGTTTGTTCAGAGGTGTTAATATTTCTAAGCTGTCAACACCCACCTTGTGAACCATACAATACTGCTCAGGGGTTCAACCAACCCTTATACATGAAAAACAGCACTGACATAAACAATTAGCCAATCCCATGAATCTATCATGATGTATACAAATACATTAGGCCCTGGGGTAAATGTAACATGAACAGATCTACACAACATAAACATTGAATACAACTATACAAAATAAATAGTGAACAGGTCCAAAATATCAATACAACATGAAGACATGAACACAAAATGAATAGCTCAACATGAAATCTAGACAACAGGAATAGTGAATTAATCTACACATGAATAGTGAGTAGATCCATACAACAGGAACAGGTCATCCTACCACCATAAGAGTAATACTAAACAGGCCATGATGGAAACAAACATGTCTTAAACAACAAACAATTTCTAAACTGTTTGAGAGGCATTCTAGAAGTTGCTGAGATAAAGATGACAAGAATTTTTTATGGATGATCAACTTCTTTATTGCAGGGTAGCGACGTTTCGGTATAGATTCTTATACCGTTTTCAAGCGTGTGGGGAATGGCAGGGGGAGTACAATATATATACAGCAGAGATGAGCATGTGATGACAATACAACAATAACAGGATTAACAATAACTATTTGAGGTAACAATACATTAGAGAAGTGTTGAGGTAAGCTGATTACCTCCACTTTGACTCAAACCACTCACTCCGAACCAAAACGCGCATCATCTCTACCCTCACCCGCCGTGCCCTAAACCTATCCTCTGTCTCTCCTCAACCCGAACTAAACCATCTCAAGCATGTCTTCACCCAACTAAACAACTACCCTCCCCAACTTGTTAACCGTGTCATTAACTCCACTGTCAACCCACCTCCCAAACCCACTACTACCAAGCCTGATCCCGCTCCCATACGCATCTCACTACCATACACCGGCAAAACATCACACCACATCAGTCGCCTACTCAAGCAACAAGCAGGCATTGACACCTACTTTACAACAGGAACACCCCTCAAAACAATCATTAAGGCCAACGGTAGGAAACACAGTACACAACAACAACACCCTAAAGGCGTCATCTACAACATCAGCTGCAGCTGCGGCAGCAACTACATTGGGGAAACATCCAGACCACTCAACATACGCATTAAAGAACACAAAACCTCCACAAACAAAGGTGACACAAAATCAGCCATTTCGGAACACATCACCAAATTTCCTGACCACAACATCAACTGGGACACTGTCACAACACTTGCTAGCAACAAACATGACTTCAAACAACGCAAACTTGCTGAAGCAGTACAAATCCGCAGACACAACCCAACAATCAACAGGGATCAAGGCGTCTTTGTCTCTCCGGCATTCAACTGCATCATTAACACTAATTAACCCACTCAACCCACTCTGGCCCCCAGTCTTAATTTATCCACTCAACTCACCCTGGCTTCCACCAATTAATCCACTCATCTCACTCTGGCTTCTGTCAACTCACCCTCTTACCACCCCCCGCTGGCTTCAGTCCTTAATCAGCTTACCTCAACACTTCTCTAATGTATTGTTACCTCAAATAGTTATTGTTAATCCTGTTATTGTTGTATTGTCATCACATGCTCATCTCTGCTGTATATATATTGTACTCCCCCTGCCATTCCCCACACGCTTGAAAACGGTATAAGAATCTATACCGGAACGTCGCTACCCTGCAATAAAGAAGTTGATCATCCATAAAAAATTCTTGTCATCTTTAAACAATTTCTAGAACAAAAGAGAAAAAAAACACAAAAAAGGAAGAGTAGAAAAAACGAAGAAATCATTATATACAAGCACATATGTGATATGACATTTCACACACAGGTTACATGAAGGTGGCCAGTATGTTAAAACAGCACAGATGACACACAAACACAGCTTTCCTACATAACACGTTCACATCGTTAAATGTGTTTACACACTGACAATAAGACTGTTTCAGGCACTCCCAAGTTAGTTGATCAATAAAGTATACCGGTATAAGGATTAGTAAAGGCATTGTATTACCACAATACTGTCAGAAATTTACACCAGGGACTAGGCGTCAGCTCTCTTTCCACTGTCCCAAATTTTAATGACTTTTGAAAATACGTATGATAAATATTACATAATATAATTATCACAAGCATCTTTGATACCATATGTAATGCTTGACAAGCCAGTACCTCCAGATAGTTGCAAGTATTGCATCATATGACACAAAGTGCCAGAGAGGAAGCTACAAAGATCTATCACATGCTGAATCAAAATAGTATTTAGGATAGTGAAAACAATTTGAAGCATTGCAACATCATTTACAACAATAAGGATCAGTGAAAATTGTACTTGGGTGAAAAAGCTTCAAAGTTTTGGAGAACATTAGCCATTAGTCAGTTTGATCCATGCTGAATCATGTGACATTTCTCATACATATATTTGCTACAAAACAATTTCAAATTAATACATGCAGAAATGTGGGAGTATTCTGTAAAAACAAATTCAAAATGGCTACCATAGTAAACCTAAACAAACTGAATCCAAACTGTTTGAGTAATTTTAAACACACAGAAAATTGAATCAGTCATACAACTTTACTTTTCAGATGTATAGGCCTTGGAATTTCAGTGGAGGTGAAAGTTACTGACTGCTGACAGAATGGACAAAGTACAATACAGATCCAACTCCCAGTCTGCTGCTACAGGAATGTCTTGGCTATAGGACCCTAGAACACTGACATCTGTTACACCGGGGCTCATTTCTGTTTATTATTGGATTTCCAGGTACAGCAGAATGCATTCTAGATAAAACTGATACATTTGCAATGACCAAACATGCAACAGGTTTATGGTTGTCACAAAAAATCAGCTGTGGCTAATTATGTCATACCATGCAATGATAGGGTTAAAACAAAACTAGTAAATAAGATTAATCAAATCACACTGAGCACAGATGGGTTACAATGAAGCTAGTACATGTACCTGTAGTATTAACACTCAGTTTGTTCATGTGTAGCAGACCACATGTAGCATGCATTTAGAAGCAAGGGAAATTCAGACTGTAGAATCAGTGACTTGTTCAACCAACCAATCACAACTCACTGGTATTAGACATAAAGCCATGGGTGTTAGAGTGTTAGAGTTACAAACACCATCACCATACTGGGAAAGACAGTCTATATGTTCCAACATTCTTTGGTGTGTCAAGTGAATGGCTTATCAACAAGGCTTTCCTACTGACAAATACAAGGTCAGTGTAGCCCTGTGTTACAACATTATCAGAAATGTACTGATTCTTCATATCTAATATTATTAACTCACACAATACTGATGTTAAACAGCCCATGGCAAGAGCAGTCTTGGAAGAGTGACCTCCCTTAGTGGGATTAATTACTGACGTCTTAACATTATCACCTTATTTGGCATTTCTTCTGATTGTCTTTCTACTTTAGATCTTAGGATAAAACTTGTGAATATTATCCATCCTCAATAATCTCAAAGGTATATGCTCCGACAAATTTCCACTATACCCTGAATGCGTTTATGGCTCAGCCCGATAATTTTATTACCTCCCCCTGCTGACTCCACATTCTCACAGTAGCCGATCAGCTAAGCTGCTGTTACAACCAACCCAGCCATAGATGCATCCAGGGTATAATGGAGATTTATCCAACCTTGGAGATTATCAAGGATACTATGGAGATGGATGTTGTTGCAAGGAAAAATGTAAGATCACTCAGGAATAGATACAAAAATGACAGATCATAAGCAACAATCAGACGTAGTGGCAGCATTGTGTAAATGTCCTTCAACATAGTAACACTGATTAACATAAACTCTCATATTTTATGCTGACAACTGTGGGTATCATAACCACAGGGGCTTGTCACACACAAAAAAAACATCACTGGTATAAGTACCATCAATGATGGGGTCTCATATAGTGTTAAGACACCGTCAGTTGTGGTACATAGCCTGATGACAATGTTTGCATTACAAGTCCCTGTGGTCATGACATCAGTCATAACAAGTGATTGCCTATTGATACATATGGTCACACTAATGAATGTTGTACATGAAAATCTGCCCCTAGCACTTGCTCATCACACCCTGACCAGTAAAAATATTTCACCTTGATCTAATGTGAAATACACCACAAAACAGTCATATGGCCCATCTCATTAAAATCAGACATTTCGCTCCAGTCTAATACCTCTCTATTGGAAAATCGGACAATGTATACACAGGTTGCATTATGTGAACCCCAGTCACACTGAAGGAAGCATGGGTTGTCAGGACATTAAGATCATGAAAATAACCCTTTGCCAGTCCCAGTCCAGTGTTTTTTTGTGTCGGACAAGCAAATATCAGTTGGTACCGGTGTCTTGTCAACTTTCCAATGTTAATCATGTTGCCTATTTAAGAAATCAACAAGAAAATTGGACAGTATACCGGTAGTTGAAAAATCATCAGAGCAAGATATTTTACATGTGCCACTGTACAGCACTACAACACTCGCAATTTAAAGTTATTTACATCCCTAAAGATGCCAGCTTTAAAAAATGAACTAGTTTCAATCATTTAGCTGTTTAAATTCTAAAATTTCAATCGCAGAAAAATTTTAATGGAAAATATAAGACACCAAAATCCTCCAAATCGACCCCCTTTTTGTGTGTAGATGCCACAGTATTCAAGCAGACATCTACAAAAATATCCAGCAACTGTATAAAGCAGCTTTCTGATTTTGTATGATGAACTCTGCAATCTTGTTTGGATAACCAGGAATATGATACACCACATTCTGGATGCTTCAAGAACTCCCATAAAAATGTAGAAGCCTATTTAGAGGCTGACATTTTGAGATAAGGAGAAAGTTCACCTGACTTATGAACTGTTACTTGATGTATAGGATCCACTGAGAGGCATTTCACCAGAGTAAGAGGTATGATTTCAATAAGACTGTACAAGCCCTAAATGTATTGTCAATGCATCAAGATACCTCAGAATCAACAAATGAAGAATTAGTTGAACTGACACCACAGATTATAATCTCCAGGCCACAAGGAATTCATTGGGAGATATTACTAACAGCACATCTCATTTCAAGCCCCATGAAACTCTTTCAGTTGTTTCAATCAACTGACACCAACATATTTGTTAATAAGAGAGAAAACGTGTCTTGAATGCAAAAAGTTAAAAAAAAAGAGCACAACATTTCTGGATTTTCTGGAAATTAGATAAGAATCTGCTTGTTAGTTCATTGTGGCCTGAGATTTGCACCAGTTATACTGGGTTACACTAGGTACAGCTAGGGACTCTAGCTACTGTTGTGCGGCTACGCAACCAGCACTCACTTCGCACTCAGTGTGGAACTGAGTGTGCCTGGCTCATACTCAGTGAGAGATTTAGAGACTTCTTCTTCAGTGATGACATGGAAGGGATCCTCTCGCTCTGGACTCACAGTTGCTCCTCCAGGGGGCGCTACTGTCTGCTTGCTCACACTGACCATGGGAACAGCATCCATCATAACATGCTCAATAGTACAGGAAAACTGATAGTTGTTTTCATTTTCAGAACAAGCAATTACAAACAAAGCATGAATATTCCCTTATTTCTGAACACACAGTCTTGAATCAAACTTGGACTAAACAATGTTCTTTATGTTTGAGTCAGTCAAGTGCAACTTCAAACATGAGGAAAAGATGACAGCTCTATATGTTTGGTGCTGAAGAATCAAGGCTTCTAATTCCGGAAACCAAAGACTCAAGCCATCTTCTACTGATTCATAGCATGGCAAAGGGATGTAACTCTGTACAGAACCTTGCTGCCCCTGTTAAAATTTAGAACTATTCATAATGCTTACAAGGACACCTGTGTTGTGAGTTCATTATTGTTGATCCCTCGCTAAGTGTTATTACAGCTAAATTATCAAGCTGGTACAGACTGGACAATGATATCATAAGTTCATTTTCCGTTAATTTGCAAGAAACATGGTTACTGACAGACCTTTGACCGTGCATCTTCTGAACCTTGTGTTCATCAGTGGCATTCGGACTCCCTGGAGTGGACAGGGGTTGAGACAGGATTTGACTGCTGGTGTCCGATTCCGTAGTCTGATCTTCATCTGAGCATGAAACAATGGTGTCATTAATAGCCTGTAATTAATCATGTCTGGACCACAGAAACCTGTTCTTTATCTACTAAGTAACAATAGAAGCTGTTGTGATACTGTGATCAACCATGAGCAAGGTGACATGAAACACTTGATCCAGATGTTGTGTCCCAGAAACTGTAGTGTGCTCTCCCCATCACAATGAGAACTAATAAGACCTGCTTACCCTGTGTGGAGCTGAGATCATCAGTTGACTGGGATGATCCCCGCACAGTTAGAGACCTCAGTAATTCCTCATCAATATCCTCATCATCACTGGTGTTTGACAGGAGTGATGTATTGTTGTCAGATTCCACATTCTGCTTGTGGGTGAGGCACTCGTCACAAACTCTCTCCTTTTTGCTGTGAACAGATAACCACAATAGAGTGGGAATTGTAGCTACACATTGGCTACACTCATGTCCGCTGCACCTACTTAATGACATTCTCTGTGTAAGAGTGATAAGAGGTAAGACATTGGTGTCAAGTCCGATACCTCCTGCTGCATGCTGTCATCACCCACAGTATATTCAGTATCTCCAGTCAGTACGTAGACTAACGTCTGCTGCACCTACTTTATGACATTCTCTGTGTAAGAGTGGTGAGAGCTAAGAAAATGGAATCAAGTGATGTATGCTGTCATTACAAACTGTACATTCAGTATCTCCAGACACTACGTAGACTGATGTCTGCTGCACCTACTATATGGCATTCTCTGTGCAAGAGTCATGAGAAAATGGTGTCAAGTCCAATACCTGCTGTGTGCCGTCATCACCCAGTGGTCCACACACTTCCAGCAGTAAATCTTCCCACACTGACGACAGTGGTGCTGCAACACCATCAAACAACCTGGCATGACTAATGTGCACATAGTACTGGACTGACATAAAAGGTTCTCTTTTGGATTAGAATCAAACTGAAACCCACCATACACTCATCCTGCCACAGAATGTGACACTACAAGATTAGAATGGCAAACAGATTCAGTCATTACTCCTGTTCTGGGAGCTGAAAATGTATCTCATGGAGCTATGAACGTCACATTATGAAGTTAAACAAACTGGTTCAGCCATTACAAACTGTTGGCAATATCTCTCTAACCTGGGGACCTGACCTTGTGGTTACTGCAGCGTAATCTGAATGAGTTACAATGTATGAGGAATTGAATGAACATCATAATCCTATACCCAGCATATACTACTCAAGAGTATTACAGGTCCTTTTACTGAACTTAGTCTGTTACAACATTGTCCATAACAATCTGCGAGTAGTAGAAAACAGTGTGGTAATGGACACATCCTAGCATACAGTACATATTGTTGATTGTAAAGAGGCGTACCCTCCTCAGCCAGATGGAGAATTCAGCCTTGCACTTGAGACAGTGTGTTGCAGTGTTGTTGTCCATCCATGTCTCCTTGGCCTGCACCTTCTGTTGGTAAGCCAGCTGATCGGTCTTCTGCCACAGCTGGTCCTTGTCCCTGGGAGGACATATACCACAGGTCATATTTCAGTCATTACAGATACAGGCATTACAAAGTGCATTGAATTCAGGGGAGACTCTGATATACTTGATCAAAGCATTGACTAAGTTGTCCACCTCTTCCATATTCACACTCATATCCATTCCTTCCGTCCCCCCTCTTTCTACCCTTCCTTACACCTCATCCCCAATGTCCACACTTATGTCCACCCGTTATGGCCAAAAGTTTTAGATGGAATTATGTTTATGTCACAACTACATAATGGGACTAATGGGCGGTCAGACTGGTTCACTCACTGACATGTCATCAAATCTCAACTGCATAGATCGATACTATTGCTGTTGATAACTGGACTAACTTGTCCAGACTTGAATAATTTCAGACTGCTGCCATATAGCTGGAATATTGCTGAGAGTATAGTAAAAAAATACACTCAACCTACCAATAAACCAATACATCCCCCCTTCATTTAAACTACGATCTTCTATATCTACCTTCAACGCTCCCTAATATCTATCTTTCCACCCCAACAACTATATCCTCATCTATATCCAGCCCTACATTTCATGGTCCCTTGTGTCTAACCTTCTATCCATCCCCATAAACACAGTTATATCTACCCCTACATCTACCCTTAAATGCCCCCTTGTGCCTAATGTTGCACATGCCCCTTCCATCCACCCCACATCCACACTTATAGCCACCCTTATCTTCCATTCACACCTATACTCACTCCTCTATTTATCCACCTCTATTGTCCATACATACACATATGCATATACTCACTTTTCTATCCAACTCCAACCCTTCATTGTACTCCTACACCTACCCTTCTGTCTAACCTCCCTACATCCACCCCAACACACCTGACGAGCTTCAGTAGTTTCCGTTTGAGCTGCTTCATATCGGCCTTCAGACCTGTGATCTCTTCATCCTTAGCCTGCAGCTGCTGGTTGTATTTTTCCTCCACAGAATCCATGTCAGTCTGGAGCAATATCACAACACTCAGACTCAAATGTGCTGGCAATGTGAGAGTCTAGTTCATTGCGCCTAACTAGCAACATAGTTGTATGATCCTCAAGGAGTTGAAAATGTATCAGCAAGTATGGTAGTGTCCTATGACTGGCGATAGTAATGTACATAGCATTGTGAACAGGCAAAGTACCTGGATCTGAGTACCATATAAGCAGATTGTTACTTTTACTAGTTTAGGACCCGGTTGTATCAACACATGATTATGTAGTCAACAATTACACACTAATCATTGATTAAATTCTTAATGTTTGATTAGTTAATGACGTGTTTAAATACAGTTGTATAAACCCTTACTTAAACACCATTTAACTAAGTATGCCTCTAATGAAGGTCTCGTCATTAAACCATCATTAACTCAGCGGAATCCCCTAATTATTATCCATGATGAACTGCAGGTAAACACTAATGTATCGTCTGCCTGATGGCTGTCATCAGAAATCTTAGTAAAAGTTTCAAAAGTTGTGAAATACAACATCTAACAGACCTAGTTGAAGATCACATAAGTGTGTTAAACAGCACACTGACTAACTCCAATCCTAATGACAAAAAGAATCAGATATGGGACAAAATAACAGTCAAGATCAATAGCCTAAGAGTAAGCAACAGAACGTCCAATGAAATCAAGACAAAAGGGGACAATATGTTTCAAAATGCGAAAAAAAAATAGTTTTCGGATATATTGTTGATGAAACGTTACACTGCCTGCCATGCTGATACAGCTAATGATGAGTTAATGATAGTCCCCAACCTTCATTAGCTTAATGATGGATTGATGAAGGGATTCCTTTATTAAGGGTTTCATGCAACTGCAGATAATCAGTGGTTAACTAATCATAGTGTAATTGATGATTAAAGCTTTATTAAAGTTTGATACAACCGAGTCCAGATTTTATGGCCATATATTGATGTCTCCACATACTGCATACAATAGCAAATACCTTGGAGAAAAGTATTGTAGAATGAACTCTCAATTATAAATTTCACATACCTGGATCTGTAATGTTTCTATTTTACAAGCATTATCATGATAAATTATTTTCAATAAATTCAGTAATAAAAGTCTTAGGACAGCTGGACAATTGTTTCAGTGCCAGATGTCTCCATGGATGATAGTGCTTCAGTTGTCTCTCACCTCGAGTCTCTCTCTAGCATCTCTCTCTGACACCAACTCTGTCTCAATCTGCAGCATAGAACATGGATCCACATAAACAAGGAACAATGTGGATCCACATAAACAAGGAACAACGTGGATCCACATAAACAAGGAACAACACGGATCCACATAAACAAGGAACAGTGTGGACCCACATAAACAAGGAACAACATGGATCCACATAAACATGTGGACCCACATAAACAAGGAACAATGTGGAACCACATATACAAGGAACATGGATCCACATAAACAAGGAACAATGTGTACCCAACAAAACAAATAAGAGCATGGCCATCTAAACAAGGAACAAACAAGGAACAAGGTGGATCCACATTAAACATAGAACATGAATCCAAATAAACAAGAATCAACAGGGATTCATATAAAACCATGGTATCATAAGCATTTAAATTAAACACGTAACAAAACAAACATGGATTAGCTAGGACCCAGTGTGTTTTAACAACATTATGAAATAGCAGCACACAGATGCAAGTTAATTACAGAACAGCATAAAATTTATCCATACTTGTAGAGGTTATAAATTCCTTGAAGAAAGTGGTCATTTGGGTACATATAAGCATCAAAATGTCCATTTCAAAACCTACGACAGTTGTAACTATATTATTCAATTAAAAAATTACAAAACAAAACACTTGCTTTTGACTTGTGAGAGACCACCCCTACAGGGCCCCTGAGTGAGTGAGTGGGTGAGTTTAGTTTTACACAGCACTCAGCAATATTACAATTATATGGCAGCAGTCACTAAATAATTGAGTCTGGACCAGACAATCTGGTGATCAACAACATGAGCATCGATCTGCGCAATTGGGAACCGACCAAGTGACAACCAAGTCAGCAAGCCTGACCTTCCAATCCCATTAGTCGCCTCTTACAGCAAACATGGTTGCCTTTTATGGAAAGCATGGGTTGCTAAAGGCTTTTCTACGCCAGGACCTTCACGGGTCCAAGGCCCCTGAGGGCCCCTTACAGCCAAGAGCAGGTAACTCCAGCTGTCAGCCTTGCACCTCACTTTTCATGTAGAACAGATCATACAGAATGAGGGGAGGCAGGTGGTTGTACCCCCACGAGGAGATTTCTTCAAAGATTACATGAAATCTATCTGTATAATTCTTTTACAAAAGTCCTCTTTGGGGTACATATAAGCATAAGACACACTCCCGAAGACAGTTGTGCTGGGAGTGGCATTTCGTCTGACACACTGATCCATTCGAAGAAACAATCTACAACCATATGACAATAGAAATTCACACTCACCCAGTCACCTGTGAGCCTATCACAGCGTGGGGAGAGTACCAATATGCCAACGTATGGTGGGAATAGGAACCACCACCAGGTACGGCCTGGGTGAACATACTCCATCGGCTCCAAGTAGCCATGGAGCAGATCTCCTCAGTGGGCTTGGAGGGATACTGCTCAAAGCGAATGAGCTTTCACCCCCCCAGAGGGAGTTAAACTTTTGTGTACGTATCCCATACAAATAGGTGACACAATCCATCTCAATAAGGTTTGTGTATTGCCTTGCCATTGCAACAGCAGAACAGGGGTGTATCCTTGCAGAGAGATATACGCTTTAAGTGTCTTGTGAACATCTAACACATGGACATGTCAGTTTGTGTTTCCAGACAATGTGGGAAGTGTAAAGAAAAGAGCTAGCGGCCTTAGTGCAGTAAGTTCTGGAAAGCGAATGCTCACCCAATCCTTATGAAAAACAGTGAGTTTTTTGTCTTGTAAATATTCTATTGATAGATATATTTACAACTATCATAGGTTTTGAAATGGACGCTTTAATGCTTATATGTACCCCAAGGAGGGCTTCTTCTGATTTAGAATCAAAAACTGAATCAGCATTAAACATGGAATGATATGAATCCAAAAGAAATATGTAACCACGGAAACAACATTCTGATGAATACATACCATCTGTAGCTTTTCAGATAGCTTGTTATTTTCTTCATTCCTTACTTCCAACTGTGAGGTCAAGCTTTCAACCTGCAAATAAAGTAAACCATTAACAGTTACTAACTGAACACAGATTCATGGGTTCTGCATAAGACATTTCATGCTTAATGAAATATCCCTATTTTTCAACAATTCAAAGATGGAGTTAAGGATTCAGTAATATCATATAGGTTTATTGGGGGAGGAAAGAGGAATGGGATGTAAGATTTAGATGGGGTGCGATCAAATCAAGGATCAAAGTATCTGCAAATTCTGGATACGAATACATGTTAACTGAAAGCAAATAAAAAAATAACTGCAAGAGTGGGAAATCAGTCCCTAAAAATGTCTAAATCCAACTTGGCTAAGGAATCTGCTAAAGCATCAATTACATCAGAGCTGTAGCAGCCCAGTGTACAGTGTGAACATACCTGCTGGGTCACCCTGATAGTCTGCTCCTCTTGGCCTGTCTGTAGTGTTGTCACTTCTTGTTCAAGTTGCATGATGGTTGCTTCCTGTTCAGCCAGCTTATTGGTCAGTTCAGTCACCTCATGATCCTGATCAGTGTAGCTCTGGACCCACAAACAAACAGATATTGTGTTAAACATTCATCAGAAGCGTCTGAGCATTAGAAAATACCATGTTCACTTGACATCCCCTGGAGATTTGGATCAGTTAAACATTATACGGCATCATGAGGAAACACCTAAGTCTCATCAGTCAGTGAACTGAATTGTAGTTCACAGACCATATATTTCTCTTAACTGAGACAGTCTATCTAACTTGGTTTCCACAAAACACTCAAGATTTTCTATTCTGCCTGACTGATTCTACCATCTACCCTTACTGATTCTACCATCTACCCTGACTGATTCTACCACACATCCTGAGTGACTCTAACATCTATCCTGACAAACAGTATTTTCTTCACTGAGTAACAGTATCAAAAACCTTGTGACTGTACCATCTACCCAGAGTAAATAGCCCAACCACCCTATGCCCCATGCTACTCAACTACCTACCCTGAGTGACTCTTCATGCTGCATCTGCTCAGCACTGAGCTGGAACTGTAGGGCTGATATCTCCTGGTTAAGAGACTCTATCTGAGTCTGCAAGACTGACTGTGTTCCCGACATTGACTCTAGTTCCTCACATCGCCTTGATCTCTCCTCCAGTGACTTCTCCAACTCTGTCACATGATTGGTCAGTCTTAGCACGGTCTGCTGGAGTTCTTCATTATTGCTCTCTTTTTCATCCACATTTTTCTCTGCCTTATCCAAAGATTCCTTCAAAACCTCTCTGTCTTCTTCTGCTTCTCTTAATTGATCAAGTAATGTCTCTTTGTTCTTCTCCAGGCTCTGGAGACTTTCTTCCAACTGTTCCAACTGTGATTTTGAAACATTCAATTTTTCCTCCAGAAGAGATATTGTTTGGTCTTTCTCAGTCACAGTGGTATCTCTCTCAGTCTCAAGATCTTTCAAACTTTCCTTCAATTCCCCTAACTCTGACATCAAAGTTTCCTTTTCTTTTTCAATATTCTCTTTGGCAGAAGCAATCTCTTGTCCTTCCTCTTCAAACAGATTGAGTTTTGCCTTGAGTTCTCGGTAGCTTGCTTCCAGATTCTTTAGTATATTTGTTACCTCTTCCTTCTCTTGCTCTGCTCTTTCTTTCAAGGAACAAGCTTGCTCCAGTTCGTCTGATGTCTCCTTCAACTGAGTCTTTATTATCAGGGTGTCACTGAGTACTTCCTCCAGCCGAGTGTTGAGCTGGTTCCTCTCCATCTCATGAGTCTTGAGCATCTCATCATATTTCTCGTCCTGAGTTTTCAGATCCATTTGGACATCAGTGACTGTTGCTTTGAGAACTATGACCTCCTCAGAGCTGACCTTCAACTTCTGTTCTACCTCCTGTCTTAAAATCTGCTCTTTGTCAATCAATGCTTGAAGATTCTTACATTCACTCTGTGAGGAGGTGAGAAGAGCTTTCACATTACTGACCTCTCCTTCCAAATTTCCTTTTTCTTTCTCCATTTCAGACTGCAATTTTGTTTTCCTTTCTAATTCATCCTTCAAGTTCTGTTTCTCATTTTCAACTGACTTGATTACGTTGTCCTTCTCTCTGATTTCTTTATCCTTCATCCTGACTATCTCCTCATGATGTTGAGCATCTTTTCCTTTCAGATCTGCTGCTGTTTGCAGTCTTTCATTAGTAGTTGCCAACGTGACATTGAGGTCATTGAGATCATGGGTCAGAGATGATACCTTTTCCCTCAGAGAAACATTCTCAGATTTCATCTGTTCATTTGCTTCATTCAAACTGGAACATTTGTCAACCAGCTTCTCATGTTTTGTCTCGAGATCGGAGTAGCTTGAACACTGATCCTGCAGCAGTCGTTCCTTCTCTGTCAGATCATTTCTCAAACTTGATTCCAGTTCTCTTGCATTACTTAGTGATTGCTGTAAACTTGAAAATTTCTCTTCCAGGTTCTGGAGTTGTGTCCCTTTATCTGACTCTCCTGCTTGTAGATGACGCAGTTTACCGTTAAGGATGTCTTTCTCATTTTCCATGTCAGCGATCTTGGTTGACACTTTCTGCACATGCAGCGATATTGAAGACATCATTTGTCTACAGTCAGATGTATCAATAGAATCCTAGGATAAAAAAGAACAACATGAATAAGAACATGATTAACAATATTATTAATTGTCAAAAACTTTCCTATATATCTTCAAACAGAATGACTGAAGGACATCTTCTACTTCTGTGACTGACTTACCTGCTGTATGCCACAAGTCCCGAGGACGTCTACAGTTGCCTCCTTCTGTTCATCCAGCCGAACTGACAATTTCTTCAGCTCAGCCTCCTTCTCCAGCAGCTCTAGCTCTGCCTGACGCAGCTCCGACTGTGTCTGGGCATGGGCAAGATCAAGGTCACGCTGCTGTGTCTCGTTGCTCTGCTGGAACTCTCCAAACGCTTTGCGCAGTTCATCAAGGTTGTCCATGATGTATTCTTTCTCACTGGCTAGCTTCTCTCGCTCAACATTCAGTTGATCTCTATCCAAGGTCAGCTGCTTGATTTCATCCTTCATCTCAGTCATCTTCTTTGTGATTGTTTCTTGGCACAACTTGACATCACACAAGAAATTATCAACTTCAAACTGACTGCCATCAATGTCATCCATACTGTCTGAACCTGCCAGAAGGCGGAATTGGGTGTAACACTCAACAAGCATACTGTCCTTAACTCCAGATTTCAATTTCAGTTCTGAAATCTGCGATGAAAGTTTCTCAATTTCTGATGTCTTAAGATTCAATTCATCATTCTTTCCCATGAGATCAGCCTGCAAGGACTCGATTGTTCTTGTGTCAGATTCAGTCAAATCTTTCAATTCATTTCTCAAATTCAACATGCTTTTTTCTGATTCTTGTTTCACTTTCATAACTGTTTCTTCAAGACTACTTTTCACACTTTCAACTGACTCGACATTCTTTTCCAGGTGCTCATTTTTCTTTGACAGTTCTTCATTGGCTGCCTGCAGTCTCACATTGGCTAGTTCCACCTCTTTCAGACGGGCCACGACTTCATGCAACTTGTTTGCTGCCTCCAGCTGACTTGTGGCCTTCGATTCCTTGCCATCCAGTGAAGCCTGTAATTTGGTCAACAGTTCTGTGTTCTTCTCTTCACTCACCTTGACCTTCACTTCCAGTGACTTAATCTGTTCTCCTTTACTTCTCTCTGATTCTGAGGTCAAGGAAATCTCTTTCTCCAAAGCTTTTGTTTGAACAAGTAGTTCTGTTCTCTCAGCTTCCAGTCTTTCTTCTTCAGCTTTATGCCTCTCACTAATGGCCACCAACTCCCTCCTGACATCATCCAGCTGTGACCTGACCTGCTCCAACTGTCTGTCTGCCTCTGCCTTCTGCTCCTTGAGGGCCTGCAACTGATTGGTCAGTTCTCGCTCCTTGGTCTGCCAATCTTTCTCTGCACTGTCATTTTCAATACACATCTTGTCATGTCTGAAAGGTGAAATAGAAAATGACTTCAGAACAGTAAATGTTCATCAAAGTATCATGTACATATATTTTCTATGCATGAAATGTGACACATAAGAAATCAAACAAACATTTAGAAAAGCATCTCATTCTGTGACTGGGCCGTGTGTGCATGATCATTACTAGTTCACAGGGATGACATTCCCTCAATTTCTAATACTGCATCAAGGTCAAGTTCAAGGACAATCCAGCATACACTGTACGTACAGTGAGATGCTCTGTGGTGATGAAGCCTATTTATTCACTGTGAGATTGTAGAGTAGGGAGTGTGGAAGTAAGATATGATGCCGATGAGTGACACACTGAATCATCAGCTTTACCTTATCTGGGATACTGATGGTGAAGTGCTGTGTTCATCCAAACACACCAGGAGCACATTATATGCAAATATTGATATTCCATGCAGAATTGGTCTAATTTTTCACAGACAGTTGTCAAAACAGCTGGATTAATGCCGACTTGAGTAAAACTACATTCATTAACTCATTACAAGGCACAATGCTATACACAAACTGGATGTGACATTATCAGTTCCTCTAGACTTGCCTCTTCTCCAGCTGGAGGTGACGTTCCTGTAGCTCTGTGTGCTGGTCCTGCAGGTCTCGCAGCTGCTCCTGAATGGCGTTCAACTCCCCTTGCATGGACCATGCAGACTGACTCACTTCCATGTTCTCCTGCTGGAGGGACCCAACCTGGCAGAAATATTCCAAATGACAGAGGCTCACACATCACACACAGCAATCACCACATTTAAGAAAGTCTTCACACACAAATGTGTGTTTGAGTTCCTGTTTTCACCACTGTGTTACAGTAAAATGAAAGTGAAAAGCTAAAAGTGAAACAGGTTTCTGCAAAATACATATGAAAGGGAATATTACCGACAGGATTAGGATCATAACTGAGGTGAAAGTTGACCTTAATGACTTGATCTGCAAAGGGACATGACTCCGTACAGGTAAATGTAGCGTCCTACACCACTGGCTCTCATGCTGAACAGCATGACATGCACAGTGTCCTGTCTCACATCATTTGTATGATTCAAGCTCAGTACATGCGGCAGAACAAAGCATACTGGCCTTTTCACTGCTCTGTACTTAATCATACATACAAGAAAAGAACTAGGATCATTGGGATCCATGACTGGGTAGGCATTTACTATGACAACTATGCTCTATACTCAGTGTATGAAATAAGGCCAATCTGACCGTCCAAGATGGGATAGATTTCTGACTGTCTAAATTTACAGGTAGCCAGCCTGATGGTCTCGTAAAATCTGCAGATGTTACATTCATTTGGATAAAATCACCATATCTTGGTGTTTAGTCTGGTTAAATCCTTTTTTGGTTTGTCTGGTTGGGGTTTTGACTTATATGACTGCTGTACTCAAGAGGGCTGATGCTGACCTGGTCCATGAGCTGTGTCCGGACAGTCTCGGATGTCTCCAAGTCCTGGGTCAGCTTGTCTACCTCACTGGAGTTTTCCGTATAGAGAGGCATACTCAGCAGACTTGATGTGTCCTGCAGCACAGACACACTCTCAATAGTCATAGATCGATACGTCAATCCCTAACATCAACATCACAAATAATCAGACTCAATTATCTGGCATTTCAATTGGGGCCAAATGTGACACAAATTATAGCAATGTGTGACATCTACACTGAAAAACAGAAAAACAAATCATATGATAAACTTCGATCTTCTATAGGTTCAGACTGCTGATGAAATGAGTGAGTTTAAAGTTGATAAATTTTCTGTGTGATGTCAAGCCATGTCAAGAGAGTCCATATTGCCTGCATGATGTGACAGTCTTAAACTGTTTACCCAGTCACCCATATCATACTTGATAAAGTACACATAAATGTTTGGAATGACACCATCATTGTGACTGTATGGACAAATTGAGAAAGACACATTGCACATTCTCACACATGCAGGAAGAAAAAATAACATCCTAGAGAAATTGAAAAATCAGTGGATTAGTTGTACTGTCCATACTGCACAGTCCACTAGCACCTTGCGACATGTCCTAGCACAGCGCTAGTGGGTAAGTTGTACCATTGACCCCACAGTCCACTGACCTGCATGGTGATGGAAGCCATGCTGCCAATACTGGAGCGCCTGCTGGGTGGGTTCCATGTGTAGTTACCTCCCTGCTTCCTGGAGGAAATATACACATGAGGTATAATCTCCGCGTCATATAGTGAGATTACACTCACATCATCATTCTTAAAATTGTGCCGTAAGTTCATAATGTTTCTAGGCTTAACATAAATTCTTACTCATGCTGACACATACAAATACACAGTGGCTTTGTTTGTTCTTAAACAATTGAAACAGTTATTCTTCTTTGGCTTATGTTTTCTTACTTGGCAAATGAGGGCCATGCAGTGTCAAGGTCATAACCTCGAGGTGAGAGGTCAAAGTGCACATCTGTGAGGTCATACAGAGAGTTGATGAGCCCATTTGTCAGCCCCCTCTGGTACCACACACTCTGGGGGTGGAACCACTCCCTGGAACATACATTTAGATCTCCACATAAACATTCTTGGCTGGACAGACTGAGCATTGTTGTGCTGTTGTAGTTTCAACAAACATTTACAAATTATATCTTTGGTAGTAGCAACATTTGTGATGCAAATTCTAAAGGTGAGTTGTTGCATGATATTATGTTAATATGTGTCAACTGTTAATCTGTTTGTACCTGAATTCCTCTGGTAAACTCACATAGATGCACTACTGTATCTATAGATGTGAATGAAATTATTACAGAAATTCATGTAGTTCAATCTAACTAGATCTTAAAACTAACAAATAAAATACAGAACTATTCACTCATCACAAATGCTATAACACAAAGAATTAATAAGGATTTAGTACATTTTTATTCTAAACAACCTGAATGATACCACCACCTCTTCATGATCCAACCACCCCACCCTACTCACATCCCCTTCCTACCTGCCCTGACATTACAGTCCCTACTAGTGGCCCAGTAAGGACACTAGGGCTGTGTATTGGCATATTTATTGTATTGCAATATATCGAAATTCATGTTCCCATATTGAGATACATATTGCGATGCATTGGGGCCTTTAGTGTTTGACTGTGAGTGACACTAATATTGTGTACATCAATCCTATTTTAATAAGTCCTCTCTCTCGATACCCAATATCTCTATTGGCTCCATGTCTCTAGTTTCAGCAAATGACCCCTCCATCCCCCACTCCACAGCCCACACAACCTTCCTAGCTGCCCTGACATTAGTCCTTCATACTAGCCCAATATGGCCACTGGTCTGACACCACCACCTCTCTCTAAACACCCAATATTTCTATGGACCCCAAGTCTCTAGTTCCAGCAAGTGACCCAACCATCCACCACTCCACAGCCCACACCCTCTTCCTAGCTGCCCTCCATTACAGTCTCTACTACTGGCCTCGATATAGACACTGGTTGATAACGCTACCCTTGTCTACTGACCCTGTCTTGGGGTTCTGCACACACTGCTGGATGGTGTCTGGAAGACGCTGATGCACCAGAGAAAAACGCAGGAAAGCTCGGCCCTTTCCCAGTGAACTCTTATGCTGTGAGACAGAAATCCAAATGCGACCTTACTTTTGAAAACACTCAGTAAACACAACATCCAAAGCATCAACACCAGAGATGTATCATGATATCCTATGAAGTATTTAAAGTAGTTTCACTACTGGCCATATAAATAGTAATCAGCCAGTACTGATAAGAGACCATATCTTTCTCCAAACATACATACAGATTGCAAAGCATCTGTTCACTGCTGTCTTTATGTAAAAGCTACATTAACTTTTTCCTTCCCCAATACTGTCACTGCGCCACTGAGCATCTCTATGGTGGACATTAGACACTCTATAAATACATTATTATTAATATTAATAAAAAATATCAGCATGAGCAATTTCCATAAACATACGGTTCCAGCAATAGGGACCATAATATATACTTTCCAGTGACAATAAAAATTTGTCTAAGAATCACATTTCCCAGGTTCTGATGATCTGGAATGCAAAGATTCACCAAGACCTTAATTTGATTTGATTTTCGATATTGGGCTGTTGAGGCAATCATTCTCGATTTGATACTTCTTACAAGTAAAAGCATCAGATTTGATCTAACTCTAAGTGTCAACTTTTTTCAGCATGAAATCCATCAGCTAACAACAATTCACAACGGATAATTAGCCCCGAATCAACCAGTTGTTTTTTGCATCATTTCAGCACGCCAAACAATTCGAGTTTGAGCCAAAATTACGTTGACTGTGTGGAAATAATTTAAGTAGGTATTCCAACATCAAATCTAAACTATGGTGTCAGATTAGATTTTCAATGAATCAAACCGAATTATTGCAGCCCTACTGATGACACATACACACCTCTCCGAGTGACTTGACGTATTTGATGCCATCATTGATACCCTTGGTAGACCCGAGACAGTCGACGAAGTAGTCCCAGTAGTCCTTCCTCCGACCCAGCATGGAGTACCGCTCTGCAAGCAGTCACCAGGCATTCTTGCAAATCCTTACCTATATGGTCTACACACTGGAAGGCATGTGTGGCAGTGGGTGGGGTTCTTGGTGTTTTCAAATATCACATATACTCCCGGGGGGTACAAATACATAAATCATTTACTGATACCATTATAATTGAAACCCTTTCAACAAAACTACTCATTTCGACATTTAATTACCGTAAACTGACCCTTTCTACAACAGTGCACAGTTCTCTCCCGTGAACAAAATTTCAACCAATCAGAGGGACATGCCTCTGTGACGTAATGTGAGGTATACCTGTGTGGGTTGCTTAGTATTCATGTGCATTTCTTAGAGTAGATTATCTTGTTAATAGGTTAGTCTAAACATGCAATTATGACAATTATTTTGAAAAATGAAAGCTTTATGTTTTCACATTTACTGCCATTTAATCTTGTCACCTGCTTTGCTTATTTTCCGAGATACAACTTGTTTTCATAGACGATTGTCAAAATTGCTTGTTGTCATAATGGTCATAAATCATTCTATTACAAGCCTTGTCATGCAAAAATCTTTTTGGTCATGATTCAAAAACATATTTTACTACGAATACGAAGTAGTGTTGATCTTTTAACTTGATAAAAACAAGCCATAATCTAATTGACTCTCAAACTAACTTTAGACTGTGACGTGATGAGTTTAAAAAATGGTGGTGCCCTGTCGTGAACATCTGCCAGTCTGAGAATAAATGCTATTTAGGACCGTTTTCAATGAGTTACAAAAGCTAAACTACTTTCTATTCGCACTCACAAAGAACATATTAAGCAATAACTGAAGGAAATCTGTGCATAGTGACACCATCATCCGTCACCTAGCAGCATTTGATGTCAACAGAACAATTTGGCATGTCTTCGATGACGTTGAGAAATGAGCCAGTTGACGAGCTTGTTACACATTTTATATACAACTAACTGAAAGTCCTTCCTCACATGATGTCACAGTAGTTTGCTGCAGTGCTCTCCTGACAGAGTTACGTAACCTGTCTGTGGTTTCATTGGCGGGCAAGAGTGAAGCAGTCGATTTCATAGCAACTTTTAATCGCTTGGTATTAGTTAACCACACATTTTTTTTAAGAATGAAATTGGTGTTCTGCTTAAGACTAACCACAAGTCTTTCAAATGTAATGGTTAAAAAAGTACAAAAAATGTGGGTTTATTTGTTCTTTAAAACTTTACATACCATACACCACCTTTAGCATTATTCCAGCAACATCATAGCAGGTGACATTAGAAGTTGGCTTCACTCACCATACCAGTGTTTGGAATCAAACCCAACTCTTCCACATGATGAGTAAACACATGAACCACTTAGCTACCTTTGGCCCAGCAATAGTATCAGATCAATCACTATAACCACAGGAAGAAAGTATGGTAACAGATATATAAAGTGTCAAGTGACAAGTGACCTATAGCACCTAGATCCCTGTCATGTGACTATACAACCATAGCAAACAAACATATCACCTCCGACTGTATGTAACAACAGCCATGTGCAGATATATCACCTTCAATGTAAGCACATAATCATGATAAGAGATGTATCACCTCCAATGTAAGCACATAATCATGATAACAGGTGTATCACCTCCAATGTAAGCACATAATCATGATAACAGATATATCACCTTCACCATAAACACATAATCATGATAACAGATATATCACCTTCAATGTAAGCACATAATCATGATAACAGATATATCACTTTCAATGTAAGCACATAGTCATGATAACAGGTGTATCACCTCCAATGTAAGCACATAATCATGATAACAGATATATCACCTTCACCATAAACACATAATCATGATAACAGATATATCACCTTCAATGTAAGCACATAATCATGATAACAGATATATCACTTTCAATGTAAGCACATAGTCATGATAACAGATGTATCACCTCCAATGTAAGCACATAATCATGATAACAGATATATCACCTTCACCGTAAACCCATAATCATGATAACAGATGTATCACCTCCAATGTAAGCACATAATCATGATAACAGATACATCACCTTCACCGTAAACACATAATCATGATAGCAGACATATCCACTTCAATACAAGCACATAATTATGATAACAGATATATCACCTTCCATGCCATGCAACCATGATAACAGATATATCACCTTCAATGTAAGCATATTTTCAGATAACAGACATAAAACGTATCACCTTTCATGTAATCAGGTTACCTTGACAACAGATTATGAGATAAACCCCATCTCATGAACTATCAGTGCTAACCAATATATCTCCCTTCAATTTAAGAAGGTAACGCCAATAACAGATATATCACCTTTCATATGTGCCTGCAGAAGGTATTCCAGCTTGGCACAGAATCTGTGGAGGGTTTGGTTGTCATCATTGATGGGGGCTTTTGTCTCACTGAAGTCATCCTTCATCTGTGTGATGCACTCTGAGTGAGGAGAGGAGAAAACTATAACTGTGTTAGTCTCAGCTACAGGGTGACAAAACAACAACAGCATAAACATCAACATTGCCGTGTTTCATACCAGGAGGAAAAGTGTCATCAAGAGATCACATATCCACACTTGCCTGGTAAAGAGTGAAGTAAGGTTTGACTTTGTACACCTCGCATTTGGTTTCTAGCAAATAAATACATTCAGTTCAGAAACACACACAAAAAAATTCAACTGCACCAGAAACAAGCACTACCTATATTTTCAGTGAAGTCTAATTTGTTGTTATGAAAACAAACAAAAACATTCTTTATTTTACATACAAATTGATCTTACCCTGTATATCCTGAATAATTTTGTGGTGTTGCGGTGTCGCTACGACCCGCGGTGCTGATGCAGATGCTGACATCTTGCTGTTTTAGGCTTTTCTACATCATCTGAATAAGAATAACCAAAATAACATTTGAACCAGGAAAGAATGATATTACTCTGTTCACTTAACTCCACATAAAGATGGAAATATAATCAAACATCCTGTGTCATACATATTGACAGATGTGCTATTTCATTATAATATTTCTGTGTTGAAAAAAATATTTCATTTTGTTTATTGAAAAATAGCTAGCGTTAAAGTGATTATATAATAATGTAATATTTTGCAACATAGTTACTCAATTTTACTCTGACATGAACCTCCATTTGGGAGGTTCTGAATACCATACATAAACACATGACAAGGGAATGCATGAAATTGTGACACATACAAGAGGACTTTTTTCATTGTTTTGTAGTAATTATAACGTCAAAACACATTTAGTAAACTTGAATCCACAAACAAACCAACAAGAATAAACTGGAAAAAATTTGAACATACAATCTGAAAACCATACTTCACGAACAGTGTGCAATTTCAACATATGGAATTATATGTACATGTACCATATTGTGTTGGGATCAATATGACTAAGATGGCTGTACAATCCAATAATTTCAACTTGGGTCAGTGTATCACAATCAATGTATCCAGTGAATCATTACAGCCAAACTCAACACATGCTAACTGCATTTTTTCACACTGAACCATCTCTGTTATTAACGGATATTTCATTAGACATTCTGAATGAGAATTCAGATCACCCAGATAAACTTGTATTTCATAATATACCAAGCATCAATTTTCACATTAACATCATACATTTGGTTTGATTAGTGTTTTGCAGAGGGGTAAGGAGTAGATGACTATCCGTTTTGGATGAAAGTCTACTGTCTCGAAACCAGTTATCACCACATACTAGTTATCAGCAAAACATGGCAGCAGTGCTGAGACGCCAAGACATTTTGATTTTAACTCTTATAGCCTATTGCTTTAGTGATGTGTCAATGTGTGAAAGACTACAAAATTCTGGGGTATGTATCACTCTTTAGATATCTTTAAATTTGAGGTGGCACCGAAAACAAGGAGTCATTTTACACAAAGAAATAATCACATTTTTTTCAAGAAAATTAAGTTCTAATATTCCTTAAAGTAAAAGGTTTTTGCTTTGTCGCATGCTACTATCCATCTTGATGAGATCCTTCCCATCGTACAACCCACTGGCACTGGGCTCCCCTCTGGGGCTTGTAAGGCTAAAACACTGGCATCAAGAGTCATGTACAGTCAGTGACGGGGCATTAGCACTATATAAAATAACATGTATAAAATATATATAAAACATAAAACATATATAAAATAACTATATGTTTTACATAGTGCTAGTTATCCGCCATTGACTATATGAGCCTCGATGCTAGATTTTGCTTTGCAAGCCACTATTCGTTCAACCCCCCACTGAGAACATTGAACGCTTGCAGTAAAGCCAGCTGACCTGACGCGATGGACACGGACCGTCACGTCTTCAGTCTTGACACTTCCTAATATTTTCACTTCATTAGAATTCTGAAATCTTTGTATGACATTTTCAGTGGCTACGAATAGCTTAACTGTCGTCGTAAACCACCTAAGTCACACGACAATCTCTATTCACATAATGGTACACCCCTGGTTTGTTGTCATTGTACGCTATTTTTACCAAACTTGAAAAGAGAGTAAGTGCAAGGGAGGTAATTCTCCATGCACGAAGTCTATGGATGTGCTCGTAAAATCAACTAAACCCACGCTACACTCTACCGCCATCTCCTGGAAATTATCAAGACATTTGTCTTATTTGTGGGTGTATTGAAAGTTTCACAGTGGAATCTGACCGTATATACGTAACTATATACACAAATATCAAAGAGAAGACACGTTATGCTAATCAACAGTGAGAATTCACAATGGAGTCATTTTAAATTTTAGCCTTAGGCATTGGGCTATGCTTCGATGACAGTAGGCCCAATAATGGCTATATACAATGAAGAAATTAGCAATAGATTTATCCTTTGATACCGTAGGCGTGTTCTAGATCTCTCCTATGTGAAATGACTCGGTGAGTGATACGTGCTATCTGTATCAACTACCAGATCCTAGATAACGGCTGCAGGGGCGGCAGGATAGCCGAATTGTTTAAGTGCTCGTTTGCCACGGGACCCGTGTTCGATTCCCCATAAGCCCATTTCTGGAGTAGTGCTATTGCTGGACGTTTGCTAAAAGTGGCATTATACCGTACTCGTTCAATGTTCAATCAATAGCTAATCATAATGAACACCACATACAGTGCAATGTTTAGATGTATCTTAGCTAGTGTGTTCAAGCGGTTTTGCGCCCAAACGACGCATCTACCTACTTCTAATGTACCGGTTTCAAACTAATTTATTCACCGTCTTCTTTCAAATTCTTCCATATTCAGTATTTCTGACAAGGCTAACTCAGTCGCATTTTGATGTTTACTTGGGTCAGGATGACAGATTACCAAACAAGCTTTCACTCACGATTATCCATAGGATGGGGATATATAACACACTGTATACTCGAGGGCGGCCAATTTTTACCTAGTACAATTGTTTCAGCGTGAGTCATGACACCGTTAGTCAGGAAACTCCACTCTCAGAGGAAGTATTACCCATAATCCAAAAAACATTACTCTGTGCATACATGGTCGGAAATTCCTGTGAATCCGGACGATTTAAAGGTGAACGACACCGACTGGATTAACGAGGGTGATCCGACATGCATTGCTGAAAAGTAATACGCATATTTGCAGTGACAGTCTTACGTTAGAAGTATTTATACGGTGATTTTCTCCACAATACATTCTTTATTGGTACACGTGAGTGGTTTGCAAATGGACGTCCACACTGCCTGGTCTAGACTGTCAGTGTGGAGATCTAGTCTCAGCTCGAGTGCCGTATTTGCTCTACTCTGTCTAGATGTGTGTATCTATGATCGTTCCTCATCTCACTACAGAGAGAACACACATCACTAAGGTCTGAAGTCAGTGTGGACTACCCAGATAATCACAGTGTCCAACCGCGCGATACCCAGGCACCTGATACCCTGACGGTGTGCCAGACAGAATCACTCTATACACACGTGTAACGATGTGTCTATCAGCTTTCCTTTAACCATGTTTTATTAAGACCTCATTACACCTAACAGATCCCTGCATGTGACTTATAATAGCTGTATGCATCGATGTGAAAGTCGTATTTCTTGTAATAAACGCTGGGTTAAAAATAATCTCAGATATGGGTTTCACACATTTTGCCCAAGTGGGGAATCGAACTCGGGTGTTCGGCGTGACGAGCGAACGCTTTAACCTCTAAGCTACCCCTCCGCCCCACGTTGATTCATCATTAGACCACTAATGGTCGTTAATGTATCTACCGGGCATTAAATGGGCACATTGTTGATAAAAGCGTATCAAATTAAACCAATATAAACACGGCTACACCGTGTATACAGCGTGTATACATAGACACATACATGCATGCATACATACGGTTTCAGTATTCACTCACGATGTGTAGCATGTGTGTATTTTACCACGTATTCATATATTTATGAGTGAAGGATTTTTCCATGAACAACAGGTATCATAACTGTTTAATAATGATTCATTAACACATGCTATGATATATCCCACTTTCACAGGAGCATTAGTACTATTATGAACATATTTACATAGCCTACACTGCATCCGGCATGTGTACACCATATCTGTTTACTGGATAAACAATATATAGATTATTCACCAGACACACACCAGACACTAGGCACAATGTATTCAAATAATATTCACCGGCCTCAAAGCTGGAAACGCAATCTGCATGTTCACGAATGTCTCACTAGTGCCGGAGCATTATGTGATGAGATGTATCGTGTAAGTTAATTTGCCGGTTACAGTGTGTGGCTCCTCCCTACCAGAGAGCGCAAGGTCGTGGGTTCGATCCTCGGCCGCGTTATACCAGACAAAACGTTAAAATGTGGTACTTCCTGGTCCATGCCTGTCGCCCGACATTAATGGGTACAACAAGGACTGGGAGGCACGGAGTCAGTATAATGTGTGTAAGTGGTTATTCATGCTTAACCACTGCATGGTATCTCAGTGAGCTAGCAGTATGAAGCGTGCTTATGTCTGGACTGGTACAACCAGACACACATACAGTCCGACACAGACAAGAGAGCATGACTATAGACAGATGAGGTATCGTTACCGTATACCGATACAGATCTGAAATCATGACTGTAGACCGACACAGACCAAAAATCAAGACTATATATCGACACAGACCAGAGGTCAAGACTATAGACCAATACAGATCAGGGATCATGACTGTAGACCGACACAGTCCAGAAATCATATGACTACAGACCGGTGCAGATGAGAGATCATGACTTGAGACCGACGTAGATCAGAAATCATGACTACAGTCCGACACAGACGAGAACATGACTATAGACCCACACGGATCAGAGCGCCTGACTTTAGACCGACACAGATCTGAGAGCATGACTATAGACCGACACAGATCAGAGCACATGTCTACAGTCCGACACTCACAAGAGAGCATGGCTATAGACCGACGCAGATCAGAGCGCATGACTATAGACCGACACCGACTAGATATCTCGCCCAGAGCTTACAGACTAACCCCGGCTGACAATCATAAAGAGACGTAGAGTGACAAGAGATTCATCGACAGCGGGCAAAAAACATATTAGTAGTGAAATATTGGTTATAAAAATTGTATACTGGAAATACTGACATTAAATGCTTCCACCATGCGATATCTAAATGCCACTATGGCATTTTAAAGTGTTGATTCGCTGACTCATCAACTCTGGACTTCAGACGTTGTAGTTATATTCTCAGACACGCTAATGTGAAATGGTGCCTAATGTATACCGCCTCATATTCTGGATTCCTCGAATCAGGAAATGGCTTTATAGACAGGGCGTGTGCTACAAGCACTCAGTTGCCAATATTTTTTGTTATACATCAGTGAGCAGATGGATCGCTTACACCACAAAAAGTACTTATTTTGCAATTAACCAGCTCATCCACAAAAAATGTGGAGTACACAGGCCATTGAATTTTACGTCCACTTACTTTCGCTAAACCGAACTCGTTAAGGTACTGTTTTGCGACTGATATCTGCTGATATTGAGGTAGTGAGTGAGTTTAGTTCAAAGCTGTATTCAGCAATATCGAGCTATCAGTCTCTAAATAAGCGAGTTTGGACCAGTCAACCCAGTGATCGACAGCGTGAGAGTCGACCAACGCAACTGGGATACGATGACATGTGTCAAGCAAGTCAGTGATCCTGACCACCCGATCCCGTTAGTCCCGTAAAGAGTGAGAGAGAGAGTGAGTGAGTGAGTGAGTGTTGTTTTACACCATAGTGCACCTTGATCACGACAGGCATAGATATTCGTCGGGTTGCAGTTCGACAGTGTATTCAGAAACGACGACAAAACAGTGTCTTGTGTAAGCAGTGCGCGGGGTCTCTCGCCGCTTAGAGCGATATTAATTTGTGAATGACACTGAGCCATACAAGGAGAGGATTTAACCATTATCTGTCACAACGACCAGTTGACATTTGACAATACGTACAGTTATCATAAAATTCCTGATAAACGTGGCACCGACCAGACATTATTTCAGTGTACTCCATAGACTAAATAGGCGGTATAGATGGTGTTCAGACGAAAATCAGAATTATTCATCCAAAGTATGAAATAATAGCACGCTTCTCAGTGTCTCCAATCCCGGACGTCTCTAGGATAAACTCTCTTTCCCTCATGCCGTATATGCTACTGATTCAAACTCTCAGCCTCGTCCGGTGGATGACATTCCTCCACATTAATGACAACATGTAGGAGGCCGACATGTGCATTTGTTTTTCGGAAATTAGTTTTATTCAGGATTGACGTTAATCAACGTCAAAACGTCCGATTAATTAATACATATATTGGGAAATCCGAGCGTATTTGTCTTTCAGACCGACTGTCGGTGTAATTATGGTGATTCGACATCTGCTGGGGCGACTGCCTCCTGCATTGTGACAGTTCAATAATATTGCGTGTGTGTGTGTGAGAGAGAGAGAGAGTGTGTGTGTGTGTGTGAGAGAGAGAGAGAGAGAGAGAGAGAGTGAGTGTGTGTGTGTGTGTGTGTGTGTGTGTGTGTGTGTGTGTGTGTGTGTGTGTGTGTGTGTGTGTGTGTGTGTGTCCTGTCGGTGGGAGTCTTGGTGCCTCGGCCGTGTTTAGGTAGGTTTTCTTATCCTACACACAGTAGCAGGCACGCACACACGCTCCATCTTTCATGGTCTGTAGGTAGATCCGGTCCAGGTCCGATATGCCGGATGTGACAGATGGTTTCTACCTGGTTGAAACCTACGAGAATGTGAAACGCACGAGAATGTGAGGCGTACGAGAATGTGAGACGTACGAGAATGTGAAACGCACGAGAATGTGAGACGTTAGAGAATGTGAGACGTTAGAGAAAGAATACGGTTGTGGTCAGACCTAATGTCAAGGCAAATCTAGGGTCCGAACCCACGACAAGCTGATTCCGGAAACACGAGTGAGTGAGTTTAGTTTTACACCACATTCAGCAATATTCCAGCTATACGGCGACAGTCTGAAAATACTCGGTTTTGAACCAGACAATCCAGTGATCAACAGCATGATCTACGCAATGGTATACGATGACATGTGTCAACCATGTCAGCGAGTCTGACCACCCGATCCCGTTAGTCGCCTTTTACGACAAGCATGGGTTACTGGAGGAATGGGTGAATTGCTTGGAGCAACATTCAAGTTATATCATGGCGTCTCAGTGTAATGTTGCAGAAATATAAGAATGTCTATGGCATTTACTACTTGAAACCTGCCTGCTGAAAACCCTGGAGACTTAATCAGGATGACTAGAGATTTATCAGGAATCCAGGATTCTAAGGGATACAACCCTGCGTGGAGACATGGACGACAGGGTCATCTGTACTTAGAACCTTGCTGTATCCCACAGCTACAATATACACATGTAGCATGGTGCATAGTCGCTCAGTGGAATGAACCTGCAGTGTAACTCATTATGGCCATGTCAGTTTCAAGCAGTTGCAGAGCATGCGTCATTGCATTGACCAGTCACCAGTTACCATGCCAATCTGCTTCCACGGATCATTTACTCCATTCGTAAGTGTGTAGAACGTTAGCGGTTATAAACAATGGTACACATACCTATGCCACTAAGTAGGTGCTCGCTAGTTCCGCCTTCACCAACTCGCCAGTAATGAATATCACATTGATTTGGGATGACTCTATAAGACGTTTAATCAAAATCGATATATTTGTTACATGGATAATGATATTTATTATGTTCAATCACAGTAGAAGACGAAATCTTTGGTTCACGAAATATCTGAATCTAAAGACATTTCAAAGAACCTTTGTATAGTAAACCTGTTTAGACATACCGCATGGATATGTCATCAGTGAAAGGGACCGGTCATTTATGAAAGAGGTGGGGCAGATCGATACTTTGTATAACGTTCTATGTACCGGAAATGACACCCTAATGATTGTCATATTTCTGGATGACCCTTTCCAAGTCCTTGTCCTACAATTACCCGTCTTGAAGGTAAATAATTCAAAGGTTTTGTATGTTTCTTATCACAAAATGCTCAGTTTGCTTATATCTGTAATGTTGTTTGGTGACCATCTTCTTCAGACTATGCTTCTATAACAATTACTTGTCCGCGGCATTAAATTAATTAAACATGTGTTGCTGTCGTAAAGGAAAACATTTTTACAATAGGATAGTGTGCAGTAAACCCAGGTCATAATGATGCAGTTTTGGTTTTACACCTTAAGGATCATAATTGTCAAATGAACATTGATATGAACCCTTCTATCCCGCCAAGATGATGGAGAAGCTTCATAAATAACCCTATTCCAACCCACTGCAGGTTTTGGCTCACGATGACGTCAAGGATATCATTTCTTATTCACTGCCTAATTAACGTGGAATTGTACAACCTGCTCACCACTTTCCAGGATAAACTAAATGTTTCATTTCTCAGTGTATTGCCACGCTTCCATTACGGCTTCAAGGAAATATTATCGATTTTGCTGTAATAATTAAAAGCACGTGTCATTTTGAAGTATTCCTGGTCTCCTGAAGATGAGAAGCTGGAGAGTCCAGTAGCCAGGTAGACCAACAGGTTTCCCATGATCGATGCCACAATTTGGATCCGTATCATCTGATGACTGTTATCACTTCCTCCCAGGAATACTGTATTCTTACAGCGGATTCTGGGAGGATATGTCACCGAAAGAAAACAATGTGTAGGTTTTGCGGACAATGTGATATTTTATTACATGGATTAAAAATCGAAAGGTAGCAGCATTGGTGAATGTTTCTTCACCGCCAAAGACACGTTTTTCATTGCATTTGCTGTTTGTAAAGAACATAGTGATCGATATCTGAAGGCATTTGACCTTAAGTGATGGCCATAACAATGACTTGTCGGTCCTATGGGAAACTCTTCTCAGTGACTTATAAAGAACAAGAAATTGCTGTTTGCCTTTTTGTAATATGTTTCAGTACACGAGGAGTTTAAAAATAATCGAATGGAACTTGGAATTCAATACGTGTTGCACAGCCTCCATGTGTGCAGGTCCTATACTGGTGCTCACTAAATTGGGTGCAGGTCCTATACTGGTGCTCACCACCCTGTGTGCATATCCTGTACTGGTGCTCACCGCCTTGTGTGCAGGTCCTTTACTAGTGCTTACCACCCTGTGTGCAGGCCCTATACTGGTGCTCACCACCTTGTGTGCAGATCCTATACTGGTGCTCACCACCCTATTTATATCCACTATTCTGGTGCTCACCACCCTGTGTGTAGGTCATATTATAATGGTGCTCACCACCCTGTGTGCAGGTCCTATACTGGTGCTCACCACATTGTTTGTAGGTCCTATACTGGTGCTCACCACCCTGTGTATAGGTCCTATACTGGTGCTCACCACCTTATGTGTAGGTCCTATACTGATGCTCACCACCCTGTGTGCAGGTCCTATACTGGTGCTCACCACCCTGTGTGTAGGTCATACACTGGTGCTCACCATCCTATTTATATCCAGTAATGCTGGTGCTCACCACCCTGTGTGTTGGCCCTATACTGGTGCTCACCATACTGTGTGTTGGTCATAAACTGGTGCTCACCATCCTGTGTGTTGGTCATATACTGGTGCTCACCATCTTATGTGCAGGTCCTATACTGGTGCTCACCACCCTATTTATATCCCCTATACTGGTGCTCACCACCATGTGTGTTGGCCCTATACTGGTGCTCACCATACTGTGTGTTGGTCATAAACTGGTGCTCACCATCCTGTGTGTTGGTCATATACTGGTGCTCACCATCCTGTGTGCAGGCCCTATACTGGTGCTCACCACCTTATGTGCAGGTCCTATACTGGTGCTCACCACCCTATTTGAATCCCCTATACTGGTGCTCACCATACTGTGTGTTGGTCCTATACTGGTGCTCACCATACTGTGTGTTGGTCATATACTGGTGCTCACCATCCTGTGTGTTGGTCATATACTGTTGCTCACCATCCTGTGTGTTCGTCATATACTGGTGCTCACCACCCTATTTATATCCCATATGCTGGTGCTCACCACCTTGTGTACAGATCCTATACTGGTGCTTTGCACCTGTAATTCTCACAGAGAAGTGCTGTTTAGTCACCGTATGGGATTTATTGGCGACAGTGATCCATTATGTGTTATCTGAGCCGTCGGGTACACAAACAGTAGTGTTTTCACATTTAGACCGAGTACTGATGTGGACACTGCTGGGCACGTCCTTGGCATTAATGACAATATCAACAGGGACAACACATTGCGTCTGTGCATCATGCACATATAGCTAGAGAGAGCAGGTCTGCCGCCATGCCATCTATTTAACTCTCTAATACATGTGACACGTAACACTGAGTGTTTGTTCCTTCTGATCTGACGGACAAACATTAAAACACGATAGTCTTGCCTTACACTAGATATTGGATACAAGCAACTGCAGCAAGCGCTGGTTATAACCGAATAATGCAGTTACCGTCGAGAAAATCCTTGATCTTTTAAGTCAACAGTGAAATGCATAAACTTGGTGCAGTCTGTATACATATACATTTAGCATGACTGTGTGAAGAACGCGCGTGTCCGTTAATGTCACCGACTCTCATCCGCCAAGCTGTGAGAAGCGCTTTGACGTCAGAAAACCAATACACCCAGCGGCGGGTGGTCGATTGATGTTACTGAGGCACAGTGAGAGAGATAAAGTGCTAGTGTGGCACTTTACTGCAGAACAAGTAAAAAACAGATAAGTGGTCGTCTTATTAGCGCCAGGTTTCGTCATTACAGCAAGGTTCCCCAATGACAAGGATGCGTGTTGAGAAGCTGTAGAACACTGCCTTTTGCGTTGAAGCTAATCCATTTAAGGTGGTTTTATTACTTGGATGCGGATACTCCGACACACATTTCCCAAATGAAGAATAAATAAGAAAAAAATCATTCTTCCCGTCGAGTTTGTTAATAACGTTAAGTAATTATTAATAAATTATCCAAGTGGATCTAATTGCAAATGAAGGAAGTCTTTGTAATTTCAAATTACCCCACTAAGCAGCTGTTTTGCTTCTTGTTCCTTTCTTTGCTGAACATACCTACATAAGAAATGTATGGTCTGTTAGAGAGAAAAACAATCGATACAAAACATACAAATCTCATGTCCATCCAGTACGCAAAAGATACATAAACTGCCGGATAAAAGCACTAATACGGGAAGGATGATAGTGAGTAAATGTGAGGCAAACACGACATAAATTCTGGGTGCGTGGTGATATATTTGATATAGGTATCACAAGCATAAATCATTGACTGTCTTAAGACATGTGACGTGCCATTGACGTCTTCGGGAATATGGATGTCGTAATTTCACCGAACACACTAATTAGCAGAATAAAGCTGGTATTTTCAAGTGTATACTCTCTTTTGCGTGAGTGTAAAAGCGTTATGTATTTAGGCAGCGGTCCTCTGCCGTTACATAGTTTTTGGTTTGATCCAACTTCTCATTGGTTGAGAAATTACGAGATACTTGGTATATCTGTTCACGGTGACACAGAAAACATGGAGAGCAATCATGACGTCTTAGAAAGGTGATAAGAGTTAATGGCCTCAATCCGAGCTTTGCTGCCATCCACTGGTTACTATGCTACCACTGTCCATGTGCAGGGACACCGGTGCCTGTCGGGCATGCGGCGGGCGGCAGGCGACGCCACATCACACTGTATCGATTTATTGGAAGTTGTGAACGGCGCGTGACTCTTCTGATGGATTCGGAGACGGGCTGCTGATTCAAGTCAAGGACTGTTGTTTTCACCTTTCTTCAATAAATTGTTTACATCGTCATCGTTGCTTTTCAAGTGGGATATGTAAAAGAGTAGCGTGCATACTCTTACTTGTAAACAGCACTGACTAGGGGTGAGGCTACTCATTGCCTTTGTGAGACATACCACTGATGGGCGGGTACTGGAAAGCGGTTCAGAACACACTTGTTTGGTTTGTTTGTTGTGTCACGCCGCACTCAGCAATATTCCAGCTATATGGCGGCGGTCTTATATAATCGATTATGAACCAGGCAATCCAATGATCAAGAGCATAAGCATCGGACGGTAACGGACAAAAGTTGTCTTATCCGGGGTGCTCTATAATCCGAACAAATAAGTCGGCCCTAGTCCAGTCCGTAATGGGCAGATTCCACCGTATACGAGCCGGCAACATCAGATATTGCCAAAGAGGCTGCAGCGTCAGGCTCCAAAAGGCGACAGCAGCATGGACGGTGGCCTCAAGAGGCGACAGAAGTAACAGGACTATCCCAAAGAAGAGGCGTTGTGGTTCAAAAAGGTGGCAGCATTAGACATTGTAACTCCCAGCGGAGGCAACATCAGGTGTAACATATCAAGTAGGACGCGGCATCAGGTACTATGGCTCCACAGGGCGGAATCATCATGCACCTTTCGTGTTTGCCTGCAAAAGGGGACATCATCATGCCACGACTGAGTGCCGTCAACTGAAGCATCGCCATAGCCCGCCTTGAAGCCCAGGAGTCGCAGTCTGCAGTTGTCCAACATTTCACCCTTCAACAGACCACCATACCTCGCCTTTTGGGACTTTTCATGCAGACCAGTTCCGCCCAAGATCGCCCATGGAGCGGCGGTAAAAGAGTTGACACCCAATCTCGGGACCACTACATCCGTGCTGCTCATTTGCGTCATCGTCTTTGTACAACCATAGAGACTGCACAACACATCCCTGGTTTGAGAAGAATCTCCGACCAAACTACATGTATCAGGAACCCATTGCCTGAAATGAGAATTCAATCAAGAAGGCCAGTGGTCGCCCCTGTTTTGAGAGGCTTCCATCGGTGCAATCGCGTGGTGTCGTGGAGTCCGAACTGGAACCTTAGAAACTGGAGACACATCGCTGATGAATCACGATTTCTTGTTCGCTGGTGAGATGGAAGACAGCAGGTATACCATTTATCACTTTGCGCCTATTTGCATCCGACAGATCGACATATTCCGTGGAGTCAGGTGCCATGGTGTGGCATGCGATATCCGCACAAAGACATTTGATTTAGACGTGGTTCATGGGAATTGAGGGCAAATCGGCACATCAACAAGTCATTGCGAGTGGCATGCGTCCGAGTGTGGCGAGACAGAGAACGTTGTTCCAGTATGACAACGCTACTCCAAATACAGCACGCGTCACGGTCCTCCATCTTGCCATTTCTAACGTCACAGTTATACCATGGCCTTCCAGATTACCTGATCTAAACCTGATAGGGGATCTATGGGATTAACTCGATCGACGTGTACATCAACGGCAAAACATGTCACTTAGACAAGTGGCCATCGCATTGCAAGAAGAGTGGGGAAGAATTCCACACGACTGACTTCGTCGACTTTCCCAGTATGTGCCGAGAAGAAATTACTGCAAGTGGTGGCCATAAGTACTGACTTTGATGCCATCTTGTGGACTCAAGTAAACAGAAAGACTAAAACACATTTAGAATTTTTTTCACTAAAAGAAATTATGGCTACATTTAACTAACATATGCATAAAAAATGTAAATAATTAATAATTTAGTTATTCGTGTATACTGAGTCATAATCACATGTCTCCTAATTATTTGACGAAGCTCGTGTCTCGACTAATCCCATTTTCTAAGTTTCTTCCTCATAATTATGTTAGTTATCAGATTCGTGGGTAATATAAATGTTCTCCTCATATTATGTTACTCCACATACACGACATTTCTGCTTGGTGGGTCTATAGAAATAACTAATTTCATGTGTTCTTATAAGCTAAACTGATCACGTCGGAGATATTGGTGGTATCAGCCTATCGCCAAGCACCTGTTTATATCTCCCGCTAGTTGTGATTTCATTGGTTCACAGAGGGGAAGCACACTTTCCCGTATTATGACGTCATGTTCGAATCAAAACATTGGGAAGAGTAGTTTTCATCAGCTGGTGCCCAGCAATGTAAGCGGCGTTTTGATTGGACGAGATTACGGATCCTGTGTACAGAAACAGCTCCATTTTCCCCATCTGAAACGGAAATCGATAAAAATAAAGCATGGAAATAGAAAGAGTTTTAATATCTTACCTTTTGCACCTGAAGAATGTTAAAATTGGCATCTGATAAGCGACAACATGAAATTATAATCGCGCATTTGCCTCAATTTCGTCACAAGGAATTGACTAATCAAATGGCTTGTTGCATATTGACTTCGTCGGAGCAGTTCATGTTATTATTTTCTTTTGTTCATTTTCTGTCGCTACATGGATGTATGGACAAAAATCTTGAGTTTAATGGCACGGCGAGATGAACCATCATAATCATTTTAGCCACCACGTCAAAACAAGATCAGAGGTACTGTATTCCACCACATAGTTCCCCATTCTCAGCGCAAACTAGCTTGTTTTGACAATCGCTTTGGTTTGTTGTTCTGAGCGATATTCAGAACAGCTGAGCTGTTAGATCACAGATCGATTAATTATATCTCCAACTGTCATATCAACATTTAATTGCCATACCATTATATTCCAGTGACCTAACCATTGTCCATTCATGTCTGTGTTCGTGATGGTTTCGTGGGATGCTGGCAAAGCCGTTTAATGTTGATTAGTGTGTGTCCGGCTGTAGGATGTAGGTAACGGTACCGACACAGGTCATGTGTGTTCACATAGGCCACACCACATGGAATTTCCTTTGTTCCCTTCAGGTATATACACAATCGCAAAATGGGCCAAGTTGACGATATATCAGTTATTATCATGGCTGAATCGTGAAAAACATTTCAAGCTCTATATAAGACATCATCATTTATCCTTGACCTGCCGGAGTATGATTAGGAATGGATAAACTTTGTCAAAAACTACAAGTAGCCTACCATCTCCCGCCATTTAACTAACTGTTCACAAATTGTTATGTGTGTACCTGTGAACTGATTTATGTCAGTGTCCAGGAACATTTTCATTTCTTTATCTGGATTTGTTTACATCAGTGTCTCTTTTGCTACTGTTGGTTCATGGAAACTGTGGTATTACCACTATCATGCCTTTTATCATCAGTTATTTTTAAATGAAGTGGAAACAAATGCCTTTCTCTGCTTTTCATTCCACAGTCATGTTTTATTCCCTGATAGTGGTGCGTGTCAAGTAGGTATGCCTTCAGGCTCTGTGTCAGACTTTGTGGGATAGCCCACTGGTTACGGTGTTCACTTGTGATGCAGTAGAATATGGTTGATTCTTTCTGTTGTTATAAATTAACCATCAGTAATATGTTTAATTTGTCCTGCATCACGAAATGCATCAGAGGGCCAATACAAGATTTTAATGGACCAATACAGTATTTATGAGGACTAATGTGACTTTGTCTTTTGATTGCATTCATCACATGAATATGTCACAAAAAGATGATAGACTGCTGTCATTATGCATTGTTACAGCAGGAATCTGGATTTCCCATAACTGTGACGCTTTAGCTTTTATTTGAACAAGTTTGAAACATACTATTTTGGTAGCCAATCAATAAGTATGTCATTAAATGGATGTTCTCATATTGAACGTGTTATAGGTTCTTGGTCAGTCTTATTGGCCCTTGACAAGCTGAAGGATAGTAGTCGTACAGCCTGCCTCAGACCAGTATGACTGACCTTGGATTTAATAAGGCTAGTATGAAAGCATCCATGTAAAATAATGTTATGGCATATGTTATGTGTCTTTGCTGAATGTGCAGCTAGTGTAACCTGAATGTGATGCTTTGGCCACAGATGCAAACGTTTCCTTCAACTTACCTTTTCACTCTACTTAAGTAAAGTACAACATATGCAGTCTTTTGCCTTTCCAGGATGCCTTATTATACAGTTTTCAATCCAGGTAAAATAGTTTTATAGCTAAGCTATGATAATAATTTGCAGTGGTTTTTCAATGTTCTCTGTAGCTTTGAAGGCCATATTATCATTTCTTTTGATGTTTATGCATCTTACAAGTCTGTAACCAAGGTGGGAGGGGAGTTGGGCGGGATGAGAAATGTTATACACTGTGCACATGTCATATTATTTTTGAATGTATAAGCGATTGACCTTTGGTCTAGATACTCATTCTTTCACTGTTTAATGCTGCACTCGGGAATATTCCAGTTATATGATGGTGGTCTGAGTGTAATCGTGTGCAAACTAGACAATCCAGTGGTAAACAGAATGAGCATTGATCAATACAATGGGATAGAATGACATAGCTCAACCAAGTCACCGAGTCTGACCTCCCTATCCCATTAGTCGCCTATTACATCAAACATGGATTGCTGAAGACCAGTTTAATCCGGATCTTCACTGATGCTGTGCAGAAGATAGAGTTTTTTAATTTTTATGTATCACTGATGTGATGACCACATTGACTGATACTTCAGTCTGTTTGAAGATCTGAATTGATTTCCGGCAATCCATTCTTGTCATTTGAGGTGATTGGATTGGTGGGTGGAGGCTTGATTTGTTACAGACCATCGTCATCTTGCTTGAATATTGCGGAATGTACCTTTAGGCAACAAATAAACACTCTCTGTAATCCGTGCTGCAATAGACCTAATGGTTGAAGCGTAATCTACAGGGGTGGGCAATAATACAGATTTACCAGTATGTTGTAATTTGAACTTCACTATACCATATTATTGTGGTGCACCTTTTGCAAGTTGGTTCACCCGATATGATCGGTTATTTTCGTGATGTAGTCAGAACATTTGTATTTCCTTCATCTTATTGTAAATTAATAATTTTGAGAATGTTTATTGGACATATTTTTGCAGTACATATTGCAAAATGCCAACACATATCACAGTATATTGCAGTATGAAGATGTGAAAGTTTTGGCAATACCCAACCCTAGCAGCCTAGTGGTTGAAGTGTTTGCTGGTATCACCAAAGGCCTAGGTTCAATATCTCACACTGGCACAAAGTGTGTAGCCCATTTATACAGTCCCCGACATATCACTGGTACATTGCTAAAGGTGCTGTAAACCAGTACTGAGTTGATACATTATAGGCTATTTGGGCATGGAAGGAAACTTGCAGGGCTTTGTGTTAATAAGTTGATAGGTTAGGTAGAGTTTGGTAGGTCAGTTGAGACATTGAGGTACATGAAGGAGAAGAAATGGGCAGATGATGAATGAACTCAAGCTATGATGGTTTGTTCGTTTGCTGTTTAACACTGAATTCAGTAACATTCCCGCTAGCAGCAGTCAGTGAATAATCGAGTCTAGACCAGACAGTCCTGTGATCAACATCATGAGCATAGATGTACACAGTTGCAATATGATGACACGTGTCAACCAAGTCAGCAAGCCTGACTACCCAACCCTGTTAGTCACTTACTCAGTTAATGACACGTGTCAACCAAGTCAGCAAGCCTGACTACCCAACCCTGTTATTCACTTACTCAGTTAATGACACGTGTCAACCAAGTCAGCAAGCCTGACTACCCAACCCTGTTATTCACTTACTCAGTTAATGACACGTGTCAACCAAGTCAGCAAGCCTGACTACCCAACCCTGTTATTCACTTACTCAGTTAATGACATGTGTCAACCACGTCAGCAAGCCTGACTACCCAACCCTGTTATTCACTTACTCAGTTAATGACACATGTCAACCAAGTCAGCAAACCTGACTACCCAACCCTGTTATTCACTTACTCAGTTAATGACACGTGTCAACCAAGTCAGCAAGCCTGACTACCCAATCCTGTTATTCACTTACTCAGTTAATGACACATGTCAACCAAGTCAGCAAGCCTGACTACCCAACCCTGTTATTCACTTACTCAGTTAATGACACGTGTCAACCAAGTCAGCAAGCCTGACTACCCAACCCTGTTATTCACTTACTCAGTTAATGACACGTGTCAACCAAGTCAGCAAGCCTGACTACCCAACCCTGTTATTCACTTACTCAGTTAATGACACGTGTCAACCAAGTCAGCAAACCTGACTACCCAACCCTGTTATTCACTTACTCAGTTAATGACACGTGTCAACCAAGTCAGCAAGCCTGACTACCCAACCCTGTTATTCACTTACTCAGTTAATGACATGTGTCAACCAAGTCAGCAAGCCTGACTACCCAACCCTGTTATTCACTTACTCAGTTAATGACATTCATGGTTCCTGGAGACCAATTCTAACGTGGATGTTCAAGGTTTCCAGTCATAATCATGCAATGTAAAACCATCTCACATACATTACATCCTGTACTGATAATGGATGACTGAACTATCTCAGCTGGAAGAGGTGACTGCATAATTTCTTCTGTGCAGGTGATTGCATTATCTCAGCTATGATGGATTACTGCATTATCTCACCTGGGAGTGAAGACTATAGTCATCTCAGCTGTGATCATGGTGATGGATTACTGCATTATCTCACCTGGGAGTGATAAATGCATTATCTCAGCTGTGACAGTGATTGTATTATCTCACCAGTGAGTGATAAATGCATTATCTCAGCTGTGACAGTGATTGTATTATCTCACCAGTGTGTGATAAATGCATTATCTCAGCTGTGACAGTGATTGTATTATCTCACCAGTGAGTGATAAATGCATTATCTCAGCTGTGACAGTGATTGTATTATCTCACCAGTGAGTGATAAATGCATTATCTCAGCTGTGACAGTGATTGTATTATCTCACCAGTGAGTGATAAATGCATTATCTGAGCTGTGACAGTGATTGTATTATCTCACCAGTGTGTGATAAATGCATTATCTCAGCTGTGACAGTGATTGTATTATCTCACCAGTGTGTGATAAATGCATTATCTCAGCTGTGACAATGATTGTATTATCTCACCAGTGAGTGATAAATGCATTATCTGAGCTGTGACAATGATTGTATTATCACAGCTGAGGTGTTAGTTGTATTTTCTCAACTATGAGTGATAGGTGCATTATCTTACCAGAGAGTGAAGACTATCGTCATCTCAGCTTTGATGGCTAACTGAAGTATCTCAACTGTGATTGTATTATCTCACCAGTGAGTGATAAATGCATTATCTCAGCTGGGATTGTATTATCTCACCAGTGAGTGATAAATGCATTATCTCAACTGGGAGTAAACACTGCATTATCCAAGGTGTGAGTGACTTCTGTTTTACGTCGCTGTTTGCTATATTCCAACAATATCAAAGATGGGGGTAAGAAATGGGCTTGACACATTGTATCCATGTGGGGAATCAAACCCAGGTCTTCAGTGTGACAAGCTAATGCTTTAACCACTAGGTTCCCCCACCATCCTATCCCAGCTGTGAGGGAAGAGTCCTAAGACTGCAATATCTCAACCGAGAGTGGTACCTGCATTGTTTCAGCTGTAACGGATGACAGCATAACTCATCTTTGAGGAATTATCTCATTTGTGACTCCTTTTTTTCTACCATTGCAGGATAGTGCCATATTTGTGGTTGGTGATCATGCATGGAGCTGTGAGGATGATAATTTGTTTCACTTTCTCTGAAACTCATGATAAGTCCTTTACTCACTCATGCATATACTGTGTCTCGCCTGTGTTAAGTACATGTAATAACTATCTGCCTTTGAGGAATCAGGAGTCTGTCAGTGTAAGTCTTCAAATTCAGGATAATTGCAGTTGGCTGTGGACACAGCATGACTGTTCGCAGACACACCCCATAGGGTGGATGCTCGCTTGGTGCCACTTATAGACCAGATTTGCTTCACTGGCTACATTAAGTGCTGCTTCCTTTTGTCTGCATTAGAAAGGGATGCTACTGAAATGTCAGGTGAAAGAAAGTATATACTCTTGTTTGATGATGACTTAATATGAAACAAACAACAGTGATTGGTGGATTTACAACTGTTGTCACGGTATTGCAGTTTTATCACATTGCGCCAGCTTATAGTGGGTGGACAGTTGAAAGTGACTCAGACGTCTGAGACGTTTAAAGATCACATATACATAAATCACTCATTGACATCATTATAAATGAAACCATGCCATTAAAACTGCTCATTTCAATTTTTAATTACCTTTAGCTGACCTTTTTGACAACAGTGCACAATTCTCAACCGCAAACAAAATTTCAACCAATCGGAGCGGCGTGTCTCCGTGACGTAATAGTGGGTATAGAAATGAGTGTCTGTGCAGTATTCATCTACATTCCAGAGGGTAAACTATCTTGTTTACAGGTTTGTACAAACCTGAAATCGCGACAGCTGTTGTGAAAAATTAAAGGTATATGTTCTCACAATCTACTATCATTTAGTTTTGTCTCCTGCTTTGCCTACTTTTCAAGTTACAATATTTGTTTTCATTGATGATTCTGTCAAAATCACTTGGTGTCGCTAGGTTGTAATCCGTGTTAGGTGATATTAACCTATACGTTATTTGTCATCATTCACTTGATGCTCAGTTAATGAATTTTTAACAGGTATAATTAACACGCTGATTGATTAATTACTTTTATGCAGATTTAAAAGGGGATTTGTCAAGAGGTAGTGTTTATGTATGTACATTTACTAATCTATACTGAATACACTGTCAGGTCTGTGTCTATGTAAAAACAACACCCTTCTTTCAAAGGATTAACTGCCAGTGCATTGATTGATTGCTCATTATTGGCTAACTTACTTTTTTAAAAGAATGATGCTCGTTATGCAATTAGTTGCCAGGTGAATGAACATTAAGGCGTATATTGACAAGTATCTACATACTGGTGAGTGAACGTTGCAAACCAAGTAAATTTGGCAAGTGAAGAAATTTATCACACAGTATATATATTTTCACTTCGACTTCGACCCCGACCTCGCTTATGTTATGTTACAGGTTGTGTCATGCAAACACCTTTTGGTCATGATTCAAATGCATATTTAACTACTTGTAAAAAGTAGTTCTGATTTTTTAACTTGATGAAAACAAACCATAATCTCAATAATTCTAACAGACTTTTAGCCTGTGACTTCACGATTTTCAAAAATGGTGGCGCCCTGTCTGAGGATAAATGCTATTTAAGTTTGTTTTCACCGACTTCAAAATTACTTTTCACTGGTAGCAAAATACGTATTATATTGATGGACATTAGAATTTTACATGACATTGCTTTTAACATAACAATTTCACTCATGGAAGTGAGGCAGGGGTCTATATAATATTACTTACGATAATATTGTCACTTCAACCACAACCTCGCTTCGGAGGAAGAAAACGTTATATTCATGCAAAATCCTTTTGGTCAGCAATGTGTAGTAAGCAGTCTTGATTTTATAAATTGGATGACACTTGAACTCTATTTTCTATCCTGGAAGCGTGGGAGGGGGCGAACCGATTTAGTATATACCACAGGCTTACACAATGCTCGCTTCGCACATACAAACAACCAGTTAAAGCACAAACAATGTGACACCATCACCCGACCCCAAGGAGAAATTGACGGCAACACAACAATTCGGCATGTCTTTGGTGATGTCGAGAAATCAGCAAAATGAGGAGCTTCCTACACATTTTCTATACAACTAACTGAAAATCGTTCCTTCTATGACGTCACTGCAGTGCTCTGGCGACAGAGTTACGTAACCTCTCTGTGGTTTCATTTGCGGGCGAGGGCTTTTTAGCAACTTTTGTGTGCTTGGTATTAATTAACCACAAGTTGTTTTTTTTAAAAAAAATGGTATTCCGTTTATGACTAACCAGAAGTCTTTCATATGTAGTGGTAAAAAGAGTACCAAAACATTGAGTTTATTCGTTCTTTAGCACCTCTGTGAAACATACAAGCATGGGTATGGAGCTGGGGAAATGTGTTGGGCTAGCCTCGTGGTTAACTTAAAGCGTTTGCTCTTCATGTCAAAGAAAGGGGTTCAAGTCCCATTGGGTGCATTGTGTGAACTCATTTCTGGTGACTGCCTGGTGCTGGAATACTGCTGTAAGCAGGGTAAACCCCTACTCACTCACTGTAGAAACATTATTGGAGCAGACAAGGATTCAAACCCACATTTACAGTTTTCTGGGATGTTCATGGGATGCAACTCTGGCTATTGTCATTCTGGATGATTAAAACTCCCAAGTCTCTGAAATAAACATGAAATGCTGCTGTATCAGAAGGCAGCATTTGTTAAGCCTAGTAATGTTTTGATAAATTTTGACATTGTTTCATCAAATTGTTAAGCCTAGTAATGTTTTGATAATGTTAGACATTGCTTCATCAAATTGTTAAGCCTAGTAATTTTTTGATAATGTTAGACATCGTTTCATCAAACTGTTAAGCCTAGTAATGTTTTGATAATGTTAGACATTGTTTCATCAAATCCAGTTATCTGGTTCATACTTTCCTTTTCCCAGTTGGTTTGGATGAAAATCATCATTTGTAGTTCTTCATAAAATCATGCCAAAGTTTTATTAAATGTAAAATTTACTGCCTCTACATCAACCATTTTGTAGTTATATAGAAACTCTGAGAAACCTGTCTTTTATTTGTTGTGTGTAAACATGTTGAGTATGAAGAAGAAAGTGTTCATGTATGTGTGTTGAATCTGTTAGTGAAGGTGATTAGAGGTGGTATTACACACCTTGGAGGCATCAGTACTTCTGCCCGGGACTATTGACTCACAGCAGTGGCTGCAGCTGACCAATTTGTAGTAATTAGAATCCTACCGTTCCTCTTCCAATTGATTCCTTCGAGGGCAGGGGCAAAGGCAATAGGAATGAAGGGGCAAACAGAGGGGCAGCTGGTGGGGCAGACGACGCAGTGAGAGGGCAGCTGGGATTAGGTGGTTGAAAGGGTCAACTTGCAGGGAAGTGGTATATCATTAAGTGGCACATTAGTGGTGGTTTAGACTTACAGGGAATTATTGGGCATACAAGGATGCTTAGTGTTTAATGCTGTTTTCCCTTTGTTACATTTGATTGTTCTGCGTAAAGCAAAGTAGTGATTTTTGCTTATAGGAAATCAGATTTAATTTTAGATGTATTGGTGGGTTACTGGAAACATTTAACTTCCTGTTAGGCACAGTTGTTGGCTGTAATACAGCAAATACTGATGTTGGCTTGTACAGACAAATTTATTTATCATTGGGTACTGATTTTGGCTTACACAAGGATTTGGGGTATACTTGACTGTAGCTAGTAATTTTGGCTTGCAAGTAATTTAACATGTAAGCAGCAAAATGCGGTATTGGGCTTGTAGGGGTTTATGGTAGAAGCAGCAGTTTTGTGTTAACTACAGATGCTGGATTACAGGGAAACATTGTACTTAACATTCATGTTTCAGGGAAGCGTATGCTTAATGTACTCTTTTAAAAAAGTAGGGGAACTTCAGCTTTTTATCCCCCCAGCATGTAATGCGGGGGCATATAGTCAACGCCTCGTCTGTCTGTCCATCTGTAAGCATTTTGTTTCCGGAGCATAACTCAGAAACTGTTCAATATTTTTAGACCAAACGTGATAGATATGATAATCTCAGCCTATAATTATGCCTTTTGCTATTTACAGAGTTTTGGCATTTTTATTTTTTTTGTTTTTCCATGGAACATTTTGGTGTCAGTCTAATGGTGGGATGGGTTTCGTTTCCGGAGCAGGAATATAAAACCATTCAATATTTTTCTGCAAAACTTGGTAGATATGTGTGGCAGACCCCAAAGTGGTGCCTTTTGCTGTTTGACATTAAGGTTTGTAGGGAGCACTGTGTTGGCATTCTGGTTTATTGGGAAGCATTGTAATGACATTAAGGTTTATAGGGAAGCACTGTATTGACATTTGTGTTTATTGGGGAACAGTGTATTGACATTAAGATTTATAGGGAAGCACTGTATTGACATTCATGTTTATTGGGGAGCACTGTATTGACATTCTGGTTCATAGGGAAGCACTGTATTGACATTCTTGTTTATGGGGGAAGTATTATATTGATATTAAAGCTTGTTTGTATGGGAACAATATACTTCACCTTAAGGGTTACACGGAAACACTTATTTGTAGTGTTGAGAATGGGAAACCATATCCACAATGATTATTGGAGGACTTGAGAACAATTACCGATTATAATATATAATGTATACATTTTTAATGTAATCACCAATTTGAAGGGTTTTCCCCCCAGTTTTGTTTTCTGATTAATGGGGTTTTCTGTGTATTTTTCCTTTTTTTTTAATAATTGATACCTAATGCTACCATCCTGTGAAATGCCCATGTGCTGGAAAGACGATGGAGTGTAATTATACAGTCAAAGTGGTTAAAATGTTTATGCTCATAGCTTTATGCTGTTGAGCACACGTTTGTTCATGAATGTTTGTCAATTTTAGTGGCTAGTTTACTTCATTCATGAAGTGTTATACTAAAACAATAAAGTTGTCATTAATCGAAAATATGCTTTTTGCTATCAATAATTATTTTTAATCCTTTTTTTGATTGATTTTCGGTTATTTTCGATAATTGGAACACCACTGTGTATCTGACATACACGTTTTGCAGGGTAGCATTGCACTTCACATTTTGGCTTGCAGACCGGCACACTATGGACAATGGACATTAGCATGTACTTGATATTAAGGCTTACATGGAAGCATTGTATATGGCACAGAGGTCTGCCAGAAAGCATTGTATGTGACATTATGGTTTTTAGGGAGGAACTGTATTTGACATTGAAGTTTGGTACAAAGCGTTGTACACCGCCTTTAGGTTTGCAGGGTGCACTGTACAAGACATTGTTCTTGCAGAGGAGTGCTGTACTTAAGATGAAAGTTTTTATCCCCCCAGATGTAATGCAGGGTATATAGTCGATGCCTCATCTGTCCGTCCGTCTGTCTGTCCGTCTGTAATCATTTTGTTTCCGGAGCATAACTCAGAAACCGTTCAATACTTTTAGACCAATACAAGACACTATTATTGATGACAACTCCTTTGATTCTTTTAACACGTTTCAAGGCCAATTCTTGCCCCTTCGTCAGGTGGATAATGAGCATAGGTAACATTGCAGAATATATATAGGTGTACATGAAGCCAGGGAGGTAAGATGTATATACAAGCACATGAATGTAGTTAGGTATGTACAATCACAGAGGAGAGATGAAAAGGAGGAATGTTTTAACAGTACATGGTTGTTTACACAGCTGATAGATTGAGAGTCTATGAGTCCTTGTTGACGCACCAGGCAGAGGGTAGGTACATGCCTTGATCTCTATTGATCTGAAGTTCTAATCTTCTGATGTTGATTGCTTCCCAAAGCTTCCTTTTAGACCAAACTTTATAGATATAATAATCTCAACCTATAGTTGTGCCTTTTGCTATTTACAGAGTTTGGGAATTTTTATTTTTTATCCCCTCAGCATGTAATTCAGGGGGGATATGGTTAACGCCTCGTCCATCTGTCCATGGTAGATATATCAATCAGAACCCATAGTGGTGCATTTTGCTATTTGCAACTTTTTGTGATCTGTTATTTCCTCGGTTTCCATGGAAATGTTTCAGACATAGTCTGAAAAGTGAGAGGGGTTTTTCATTTCCAGACCAGAACTCCAAAACTGTTTAATATTTTTCTGCAAAACTTGGTAGATATATCAGTCAGAACCTGAAGTGGTGCCTTTTGGTACTTACCTTTTTTTGTGATTTTTCATTTTCTTGATTTCCATGGAAACGTTTCGGACTTAGTCTCAAAATGCAGGGATGGGCTTTGTTTTCGGAGCAGAAATAAAAAACCATTGTAAACCAAAAGTTACTGTGTTCTGTAATCTGATTGGTTGAAAAACATGATTAAATGGTATTAGATTCCCGGAAACTGAAAGACTATTCACCGCGTATTGACACGTAAACAATTGTTTTGTTGTGTCATCAACAGTGGTGACGTCATTCAAATCATATTGTGACGTCATTCTAACTTTACGTCACAATATGATTTGAATAAGCAACTCCAGATGCTACCATGAGAACCAGCTGAAACGGCCAGCTGATGACACTTCACTGCTGTGTCCGTATTCGATGTAAACGAGTGCAGACACTAAAACCCCTTTGGTTTACTTTTGTGTTTACAATGTCGATAAACATCATGTGTTGGCCAATTTCCGGGTGTTATTCAGTATTTGAAGCACGGGAATATTTCATTTGAAACCTCCGGCTGGAGCCGTCGGTTCCAAATGCATTCCCGTGCTTCAAATACTCAATAACACCCGGAAATTGGCCAACACATGATGTTTATCTCCTTATTCAATATTTTTTCCTGCAGTACTTGGTAGATATATCAATCTGAACCTATAGTGGTGCCTTTTGCTATTTACAGGTTTTTGTGATTTGTTATTTTCTCGATTTTCATGGAAACGTTTCGCACTTCTCAAAATGGAGGGATGGACTTCGTTTCCGGAGCAGAACTAAAAACCCATTGAATATTTTTCTGCTGAAATGGGTACATATATCAGTCAGAACATTAAGTGGTTCTTTTTGCTATTTACAGGCTTTTAGGATTTCTTATTTTCTCGGTTTCCATGGAAACATTTTGGACCTAGTGTCAAAAGTGAGAGGTGTCTTTCAAAAACTTCTGTCAGTAAAACTTTGTTGATATTTGTGGCAGACCCCAAAGTGGTGCCTTTTGCTATGAACAGGTTTTTGTGATTTATTGTTTTCTCGGTTTCCATGGAAATGTTTCGGACTGAGTCTCAAAATGGACGGATGGGTTTCGTTTCCCTGAGCATAACCGAAAACCCATTCAATATTTTTCTGCAAAACTTGTTACATACAACAGTCAGAACCTGAAGTGGTGCCTTTTGGTACTTACAGGTTTTTGTGATATATTATTTTCTTGGTTTCCAAGGAAATGTTTCGGACTCAGATCAGAACTCAAGAACCGTTCAATATTTTTCTGCAAAACTTATATCAATCGGAACCTAAAGTGGTGCCTTTTGCCTGTTTCAGTTTTTTTGTGATATCCTAGTTTCTTGGTTTCCATGGAAACGATTCAGACTTTGTCTCTAAAGTGAGAGGTGTGTTTCGTTTCCGGAGCAGAACTCAACAACTTCTTAATATCTGTCAGTGTAACTTCGTAGATATGTGTGGCAGACCCCAAAGTGTTGCCTTTTGATATTTACAGGATGTTGGGATTTAATATTTTCTCAGTGTCCATGGAAATGTTTCGGACTTAGTCTCAAATTTGAGAGATGGGCTTCATTTCTGGATCAGAACTCAAGAACTGTGCAATATTTTTCTGCAAAACTTATATCAATCGGAACCTAAAGTGGTGCCTTTTGCCTGTGTCAGGTTTTTGTGATATCCTAGTTTCTTGGTTTCCATGGAAACGATTCAGACTTTGTCTCCAAAGTGAGAGGTGTGTTTCGTTTCCGGAGCAGAACTCAAAAACTTCTTATGTTCTGACAGTAAAACTTGGTAGATATGTGTGGCAGACCCCAAAGTGGTGCCTTTTGGTATTTACAGGCTTTTTTGTGATTTAATATTTTCTCGGTTCCATGAACACATCGCAGACTTCGTTTCTGGAGCACAACTCGAAAACCATTTCATGTCTTTCAAAAGATCTTGGCAGATATATGAGACAGATCTTGAAATGGCGACTTTTTCTGATTACAGGTATATGGCATTTATATTTGTCATGAATTCCATGGAAACAATTCAGACATGGTCTAAAAACACTTTAAGTAACTTAAGTCAGATTATTTGTCCTTTCAAATATGTTGGGGTGGGGGGAATATGTCATCTTCTGATGACTCTTGTCTTGGAAGCATTGTGCTTACCATGAAGATGTTATGGTGGCCTACAGGGAAGCATTGTGCTTACCATGAAGATGTTATGCTGGCCTACAGGGAAGCATTGTGCTTACCATGAAGATGTTATGCTGGCCTACAGGGAAGCATTGTGCTTACCATGAAGATGTTATGCTGGCCTACAGGGAAGCGTTGTACTTACCATGAAGATGTCATGGAATCGTTGTATGTAACATTAAGGTTTTCAGGGAATCCTAATGTCTGATGTAGCAAGGTACTAAATGTTGAGTTGTAATGATGAATACAGTTTACAATAAAACAATTGTCATTGAGCAGTCTGTGATAGTGCAAGTAGCGAACATACCATTTCATTTTCAGAATGATTTGAAATACAAAGTGTACTGATTTGCATGTGTAAAATAGTCATTATAACATAAGTAATATAAAAAGATATATTATTTATTAATTCAAATTAAAAATTACTCTTGTTTTCGTGGAGTCCAGTAAGAAGTGTAGAAGCATGGCTAGCTAATCCAGTCAGGATCTTTGATATCATAGGAAACACACTGCCAAAGACAAGACAGGAAATAATTCTTCAGTTGTTGACATGAAATACAAAACAAGGTCATTGCTGGTAACCCACTGATTGTCTGGTTACCTGTCTTGTCGCCTTAAGTTTTTCCGTGATGATATAGCTTGTATTGTTCCTAAATACACCTGGTATATGGTAGTTATCACCTCACTGACACAGACTGTGATATTGTGTGATATTACACATGGCCTGCGTTAGTAAGTGACATTCATGTAATAAGCTGCAGCGTTCAGGAAGATCAATATTTCAAGTTGACAGCTACACACAGTGACACACTTGCACAGAGACACCAGCAGAAATGACAGCAATTATGAATATGTACAATTTCCATGCAATAACTCTTATTTCATAGACAGGACGGACTTGCCTTCTGAGTGCTTACAGGAATGCAGATTATGTACTTGTTTGAGTAGTAAATTGTTGTCCATTTTGAAATAGGATTCCAAGTGATAAGCTATGTGATTTTCCATGACTTACGAAAATTCACCTTGCTGACACACCCAGTTACTACACTAAGAAGGCAAAGTGTGATAACCTTACTTCTATGGCTCCAGACAAACTAACTTGGTTTATTTCTGTGGTAGGGTAGCCTAGAGTTTAAAGCATTTACTCAGCATGCCAAAAACCTGGGTTTGAATCCCCAGATGGGTACAGTGTGTGAAGCCCATTTGTGGTGTCTCCCGCTGTTATATTGCAGGAGTGCTTCTACAATAGAAGTAAAACCATACTCCCTCATTTCTGGTAGCTCACCTGAACCAAACCTTGGCTCTGTTTTCTTATCCAACAACTTGTACATGTCTTCATATGTGACTGAATCCATATCACCTGGTTTCTATTTGGTGGACTCTCAGTTTTGTTTGCAACTTGTATTTCAAGTTCAAGGGTAATATGTTCCTCATGGACAGTACTTTTGCTCACAGGTGTTCATACAGTGTAATGAATTTTACATATTTTGAGTTAAAGGGTTGTTTCGCATCCTATAGTGAAAAGGAAACAAGTGCTTTCTGCTGCCCGAGTCTTGAGAGTTTTTCAGGTTTCGGTCCTACCCTACACTGAAGTTCATCTGCAGTGCCTTCTTAAGCAAGTGTATTTGTTCAAAATATCAGTTGTTCAAACAGTGACTGATTATAAAGTAGAAATACTGGAATGAAGCAGTATTAGATGTGATTGATATTAGTGATAACCTAACTACAACAGCTGGGGTAGTGTGAATAAATACATTATTGTTTATCATTACTACTATTTTGCTCTGTCAAGCTTAATCATCCTTTTCTGGTTAATTATTTCCCTGTTTGGTGTTCTGATGATAAAAAGAGCTCATTACAAGAAGTCATCATGATCTGTGTCATAAGTACTCACTACAGTGGAATAACTGTGATATTTATGTACATATTTATGTTTGTTTCTGATTGAAAATTTAACCGTATAATGAAGTGCACCTGTTGTGCATGATTGAGTTTCGATAGTGATGTTAGGTCATTTCCAGCGGTCATCACTACAATTAATGGGAGCGAACATCAGTCCAAGTTACCACAGTTACTTGTGACTTGATATGGCTGCCAGCATGTTAAAGGCAATTCCAGCAGCAGATAAATACATTGTTTCAAAATCTTTTTTATGGCAGTGTTTTACCAAATACATTTTATTTCAATATATTGTGATGCTAGTGAGTGAGTGTTCTATTCCACTTGCAGCAATATTCCAGGAACACTGAAGACACCAGTAATTGTCTTCACACCTGGTTTTCGTCTTGACATTGACAAGTGTACACTTTTAACAGCTAGGCTACCCTGTCTGTGTGTTACAACTGCTGGTATTATGATATGTCTTCCCAGGTGTTGGGAGCTGAAGTGTTTGTAAATGCACATACTCTTTCTACATACTAAGCATGGTTATTTGTGGCCATTTTGTAGTCATGGATACACTGTCTGTCTGTCTGTCTGTCTGTCTGTCTGTCTGTCTGTCTGCAGGACAGATTAAGAAAGTTACTTTTGTGTTTCTGCTGTAGTATCTAAATGTTCATTTTTGAATAAATTTCTGTGTAGATTTTAGGGCAAATAAAAAAAATAACAACAAAGCTGATTAATTTTAACCGTAGTTTGCCAGAACAGAGACAACATATTGCAATATAGTGAGTTTAAAAAGTGTATAGCATGCAGCATATTGATTTTATATTGATTGCAATATCACCACCTACCATAGAATGTATGGTTCAGACTTCATTATTTACAGACTGCTGTCATATGTGGAGGGTGGTTGGGTAGTCTAGTGGTTCAAACGTTTGCTCGTCGTGTGGAAGACCCAGGTCCGATTCCCCACATGGGTACAATATGTGAAGCCCATTTCTGGTGTCTCCTCCCTCCTTAACCATACGTGTGGAATATTGCTTAGTAAAAATTTATGAAGAAAGTCCAACACAATCATACCTGGCATCAAGAAAACTAGGACTGCAGTCTGTAACAATTCATGAAGAAAGTCCAACACAATCATACCTGGCATCACGAGAACCAGGACTGCAGTCTGTAACAATTCATGAAGAAAGTCCAACACAATCATACCTGGCATCACGAGAACCAGGACTGCAGTCTGTAACAATTCATGAAGAAAGTCCAACACAATCATACCTGGCATCACGAGAACCAGGACTGCAGTCTGATTACTGACGAGATAGACAGTAGCTGTCATTACCTGTCTCATCTGTCACTATCCAGGCAGTTGGATTAATGCAAACTTTTACTGGGGCTGAAATTGTGTGCTTATTGTGTGCTTTGGTCATAAGAAATTGATTTTAATGATCATATGTCATTCAAGCAGAAATGTATTCTTGCTTTGTATCCAAAAAACATCAAGTTTTCTTGAGGCTTACTTACAGTGTTTGTTTTTGTTTTGTTTTTGTTTGTTTTTTTTTGTTTTGTTTTTTCTGTTCATTTCAGTGCTCAGATACATTGCACATGGCAAGGCAATATATATCACATCTCTGAAGTATTAGATATACAAGTACATGTATATTGATACATAGAATATTGTTTCTGTAGAGGATATAAATGATTAAAGAAATATGGTTGGTTAAAGCGTGAATATATTGGGAAGAGTGTTTTATTGCTCACATAGATCAGCAGGTAAATGTTTCCACTTCCTTATTAAGTTATCTAATTTTTTGTGTTTCCTGGCTATGTACTTTTCAGTTGTTCATGTGTCTTTTAGTAGTCTAAGAAATCTCTCAAAAGGGGCGCATGTTGTTTAATATTTGAAATATGAATGAATCTTTTGGCCAGAAGTATACCATGATTTAGTATTTTATTGTTTGACTATGTTCCAAACATCATAGTGAATTTTACTCTCAGTGTTAACAGACCCGTGAAGGTCCCGGGGTAGAATAGGCCTTCAGCAACCCATGCTTGCCATAAAAGGTGACTATGCTTGTCGTAAGAGGCGACTAATGGGATCAGGTGGTCAGACTAGCTGACTTGGTTGACACATGTCATTGGTTCCCAATTGCGCAGATCGATGCTCATGTTGTTGATCACTGGATTGTCTGGTCCAGGCTCGATTATTTACAGACCGTCGCCATATAGCTGGAATATTGCTAAGTGCGACGTAAAACTAAACTCACTCACTCACTCACTCAGTGTTAACATGCATTGACCAGAGCCTGCAAATCCTGCACCTTGGGTTGGTTGAATGAGCTGACCAAATGGATCATGTGCCTAGGTTCAGTGACCTTGTTGATGTCAGCATACCTTAATGGCGTACATCACTGCTCACAACATCAGTCACTGGATTGTCTGGTCCAAATTTGACTATTTACAGGCAGACCACTATTTGGCTAGGTTAGTGCTGAGTGCAGCTTTTCAAAGTTGACCCAATAGTTAAGATTCTACAGATATCTTTCAATGATTCAATGATATTTTCTAAAGAGTCTTCTGAAGTATGATTAAATAACACATGGGGTTCAGCAGTTTCACCTCTGAAGGCTTGATAATGAGAGTCATAATATACCATTTTGTTTCCTCCTTGGCTTCATCACTTGTATTTTATCAATCATGTAAATCCAATATCCCTTACTTTTTTTTGAATGGTATATAAAGATAAAGAGATGAGGGGGTCTTGTTGTCATAGCCCCTATTTCGACTATTAAATGTTTGTGAATCAGTGATTTGGATGTGTCAGAAATACTAAGTATTTATCAACAGCTGGAGGAAGGCAAGGGCGTGGTACCATCCCTGGGTTCAACATGACCAGTACTGACAATTGTGTCTGTGATTCAGTACAAGGCTGAGCAGAATTGTGAGATCATTCTGATTGGATTGATGAAGTGAAAATGATCTTGGTGTGAACATTAAAGATGACATGCACGTTGCTAGTGGTGAGCGTTGTTGTTACGTAACGTTGCAAACAGACAAGAATTGTGAGTTATTGATTATCGGATGATAAGGCATGCTGTGAAGATGATAGTAAAGGAACAATCAACAGGAAGCTGACATCATGACCATTTCGAAAGTATCCATTATCAATATGAGGATAATTACAGGTTTGCATTGCTGTGGCAAGGAGTATGTGTGTTTAATGGACAGCTGCTATAAACTGGCCATTAGCACAGCTCTGGGTAGTGTCATGCATCTGTGAGCAGACGGCAGTTGATTCATATTTCATGGTGCATACTAAGTGGACCATTATCAAATACTAAACTCACCAACTGCGGAGTCCTCTGGGAGGATTCTTATTTGTCAGGGAAGTATTTTCTGATTTACATGAACTGTGGAAATAAAGGCCCTAATGAGGATCTAAATATATGGCATGGCAGCGATTTCCAAATTCACACCTTATTAGGCAGTGGTCAAAACCTGCAAGCAGTGGGAGGGAAAGTAGTTTCTTGTGTGTATAGAAAATGAGAAAGTACTGGTTCTTGCTTCACACGTAACCTGAAATGTAATCTGTGTGAAATTAGGACAAACACATTACACAACAGTTCAGGTGTGTTCCATGGAACTGACTAGAAATTGAAAATGTCCTATCTGAAATTTTGGCCACACAAACATGTATACAAGTAAAACAGCATTGTTGGTAGATTTAGGTGATGCAATTTGCTTAGCTGATAGGGATGTAGTTTATGTGGGTTTTTTTCCTGATTACTTAGGACATCGGGGTAGCATTGTGGTTAAAGCGTTTGCTTACTTGCTAGGACTCCGGTTCGATTCCCCACATGGGTACAATATGTGAAGTCCATTTCTGGTGTCCTCCACTGTGATATTGCTGGAATATTGCTAAAGCAAACCAAACTCGTTCATTCCTGATGCTTGAACACCACACTGATGCTTGTGGTGCCCACTTATGTAATAGGTTCTGGTGATCATAAAGGTTTGTGGATAGCATATTATTTATCGACAGTAGTATTGTGTTGGTATACATTGTTAAACTGGTGTCAAGCAAGACTGGGTAGGGAACATGGTACAGAAGACGGTGATTTATGGGACACGAATTCCTCTGTCCTATACGCATAAACATTGACAACAGATGGAAAGAAATTGATTAGTGCATCCACAGGGATGCAGAAGTCCAATTACTTTTGTAAAAATCTCTGTCAAGTAACTATAAGCTATCGCTGAGGTTTCTAATAGCTGGGTTATGATATTTAAAATATAATTACGGCAGCAATGTGGTGATCATGAAATACGCAATACAGTAAAGTAAATGAATCACAACAATACTGCAACATAGTATTAATAATAATATTTAAGTGTCTGGGACCACCTTTTTATAATCCAGAACCACTGAAAACTAAGGGTATGAGTCCCAGGGAGCTTCAAATACAGGACTTGAGGTAAGTCCCTGGGACATAGGTGATACGTGAAGGATTAGCTGCAACAAATATTACATGATGGCTATTAGCATCAGTAGGGCAACTATAAGAAGGAGGCGACATGAGGAAGAAGCAAACTCATCTGGAAGCCAGTTCAACTTGATTAGATTGCTAGAAGGGATGATTTGAAAAACTATTGTTTATGGTTGTTATATGGAACGAAATAGCCTTGATCTCTGTTGATTGATGGCTTGGTGCAGAAAATCTGGACTGCTTCCGATTGCTTCCACTGAGGCCATGGAGAGAAGGTTTGGATATTTTCCCAGTTGATGTGATTTGGGTAGTTGCTGATATTGATGGCTGATTTAATGCCTGATGTCATTGTTGAAGTTTGTGCTCTTCGATTCTAGTGTTAATGGGATGGGTTGTTTAACCCACATGTGATTGTCCACAGTTGGTTGTAGTCCTATGTTTATTTTGAGCATAGTCTGTTGGGAGTTGTATTGCCTCTGTTGTCTTGTGAATGTATTATTTGTCCACAGACTGTCTAGTGGTGTAGTGGATATGTCGTCTGCCCAGAGATTCACTAGTGGTCTACTGGATATGGTGTCTGCCCCGACAGTGTTTAGTGGTCTAGTGGATATAGAGTCTGCTCAGACACTGTCAAGTTGTCTAATGGATATGGCTTCTGCCCAGACATCGTCTAGTGGTCTACTGGACATGGCATCTGCCCACAGATTGTCTTGTGGTCGAGTAGACACACTGTATGTCCAAAGGTTGTCTAGTGGTCTAGTAGACACAGTGCCTGCCCAGAGATTGTCTAGAGGTCTAGTTCATATTGCTTCTGCTGTCTAATGGTCTAGTGTATACAGCATCTGCTCAGAGACTGTCGAGTGGATATGCCTTTGTCCGGCATCTCTCCTCCCAAATAAAGATGACAGGACATTTTTTTTACTTTAAACTTGACTTTTAACCACCATGTACTTATGTATTTGTTGTGAGCAGAAACAACTCAGCCATGCAGTTGGTTGAATCTGTTGTGGAAGGGACTTTAAGTAATGTTATTAAGTTAAATAGGTTATTGATTGAGACAGGTAGTTAAAGTAGGTGTACTGGCAGACTGGACTGACTGCACAAGAGCTGAACACTCACTTCTCTACTGCCATCTTGTCTTCAGTATCAGGACAACAAATATCATGTTTGATTCTGGTGTCAGTCCAGTGCTGGAGTGGAAGCAGGGAAAGGTTATGGGAAGAAAATGTAGTTGAACATCACCATCTTAAACTCTCTTACCTGCATTGTACTGACAATTTGTATCTGTTGGACTTTGTAGCTGTTTTGTCATTTCAAAAACTGGTTTGTGTGTTTATAATGTTAGACAAAAGAAAGTCAAACTGATACAAATTTGATCAGAAAACACTAAACCTAGTTTTGAAAAACAGTGTGAAACAGATTTCCTCATGATAAAGATTATGAGTGTTTGAGAATAGCCTCTGAACCAACTTGGCCGTCCTCTCTCAGTGAATGAATGTTGATATACTGTTCTAAACTATTGCTGTGAAATCTTTGATTTTGTCATACTAAAAGAATAATGGCGATATTTTGTGACAAAGCTGGTCTTTGTCATCTCAGAACCCAAGAAGCCTATCTGAAAATGAAGGATGTGTACCTGTTCAGTGGATATGAGATAGAATTATGGAAATTTAGTAATGACAGTTAATTTTTCTGAAGTAAGAACATCACCAAATTATTACGATTTGTTCAAGAATATTCCTCACACTCACAGAAGTCACAAATGATGCTGATGAAATGCTCTTGACAAAATTAATAATTGTACCTTGGTGTTTCTTCCATATCTTTATGGAGTAATACTTCATATAACTCCTGGGACCCGTGAAGTTCCAGTGGTAGAATAGGCCTTCAGCAATCCATGCTAGCCCTAAGAGCTGACTGTGTTTGTCATAAGAGGCGATCAATGGGCTCGGGTGGTCAGGCTCGCTGACTTGGTTGAGACATGTCATCGGTTCCCAATTGCGCAGATCGATGCTCATGTTGTTGATCACTGGATTGTTTGGTCCAGACTCGATTATTTACAGACCGAGCCATATTGCTGAGTGCAGCGCAAAACTAAACTCACTCACTCACTATAACTCCAGGGTTACGTTCCAGTAACAAAGTCATCGCTTGGCAAGCCTTTCAGTACACCTGCACTAAACCTGAATCCATTCCCATGGGTTGGGTAATCACAAGTTACCTGTCCAGGCCCCCCTAAGTAATTGAAGGAATTACAGCAAATTTGAAGGAATTGCATCTCAAATGTAAACAAACGCAGCCCACTCGCGAAACAATTGCAGCGATATCGGTAATTTAGCGGTAATAACAGAAATACATCGGCCCTATCGGAAGCAATGTCGGTAATACTGGAAACATGATCGGCCATCTTTGGAGATTTTTCGGTCGCGAGCGGAAACTCACGCAGCAAAACATGGCGTCGTTGGAAGAAGCACCCGTCTCGGTGAGATTTGTTTTTAGTTCCTACTATTACATTTTCATACTTATCCATCTTTGACCACCCGTGTTGAATGCGTTTAGGTATGAAGTGTTGTCAGGGCAATAGCTTATGTTTTTAGGAAAAGATTGTCACTGCAGAAGAGTGTCACAAGTCATGCCCCTGGAGATTGTTTACATCTGAACATCGAAGTCGTGCCGATGATTACGAACATCATGAACGTGCGCCATGAAGACGTTTATGAGCCATAATTTTTCTTGCTACGAAGTGCAATTGACAAATTTAAACACATTTTACAAAAAAAAAAATGATGTTATATCTGGCGCACATTCGTAATCATCGGCACGACTTTGATGGTCAGATGTAAACAAACTACAGGGGCATGACTTGTGACGCTCTCCTAGAGTGACTATCGTTTCCTAAAAACATAAGCTATTGCCCCGACATCACCTCATACCTAAACGCATTCAACACGGGTGGTCAAAGATGGATAAGTATAAAAATGTAATAGTAGAAACTAAAAACAAATCTCACCGAGACGGGTGCTCCTTCCAACGACGCCATGTTTTGCTGCGTGAGTTTCTGCTCGCGACCGAAAAATCTCCGAAGATGGCCAATCGTGTTTCCAGTATTACCGACATTGCTTCCGATAGGGCCGATGTATTTCTGTTATTACCGCTAAATTACCGATATCGCTGCAATTGTTTCGCGAGTGGGCTGCGTTTGTTTACATTTGAGATGCAATTCCTTCAAATTTGCTGTAATTCCTTCAATTACTTAGGGGGGCCTGCTGTCCTTGATTTTTCATTGGTAACTGGCAAATGGAAATAAAGGGTGGGTAATTTGATATTGTGAGAACCACAGTAATGATCAAGGGGTTAGTGCAGGTGTACTGAAAGACTAGCCAAGGGATGATTTTGCCTTTGGAATAAAAATATTGAATTCCTAATTGAAATTGTGATCATGTTCTGACCACCCATTAAGAAAGTTGAAACTGGTATAATGTGTCCCTCTTCAGTGAAACATGGATAGGATCACTACAATATGCGTAAAAGAATTATTTGTTTTTCTGTGTAAATACTTTCCCAAATCATGATGTAATGTTTACAAAGATTGTCTGTTCAAGCCACTAGTCACTGTTTAAAGTGAAATAATGTGAGGAAACTGAGGCTGCCTTACAAAGTTCCTTTAGGTAGGCTAGGGTATCATCATGATCTACAGTCAACTTCACTCATCGTTGCAAATGTTGCAAAGATTTTACTTCTGAGAAACTGCTTCACAAACATTTAATTGTTTTACATTAAATGTATAATTTTGGCAAAACATGATCCTGAGCTTTCAGCCAAACAGCAAAGCAAAGAGCCTGACGTTTACTATACTGGCTAAAATTATTTTCATGTTGTTATGATGTTACCCATTCAGAATGTACCAAGTGATGTACAGAATCTTGGTGCTATTAATCTCTAATATAAGCAAAATGTTTGTGCAAAAGCGAAAAGTGTGCAGTGTTAAGCTTTGAATATGATAGGAAGTCACTCAGGATGGACTTAAGACGTAAGACGTTCAACAGGTTTTTGATAACATTACAAGCTGTTTGTTTTTCCCCTTGCAGTAGAGAATGTAGATGTGTTGTCTTGGTCATGCCTTAGAACAAGTATTTCTTTGTAGAAACTGATACTGTTTGGTTGCTTTTGAAAAACACAAGGGAAGTTAAAATTTTAATCAAATTTCAAACAAGTATCTTTCTTAGTGTCCTTGGATGAAGAAGAACAAAGAACTGCATTCTCAAACCAATCTCCTTGTATTCTCTTGAATTAAAATAATTAACTCTATCAGCATGTTCAACACTGTACTAGAAAGAGTTGTGCCATAATTAAGTACCAGTGGTTTTTTTTTCTTTTTCTAGATCTCCCAATACTCAACAGACGATGATGCTGCTGCAATAAATCGGAAGTTGCCAAAGGAGCTGTTGTTGAGGTAGGCTTTTAGTAACAACCAGTTTCAGGAAACTAGCTTCGGTTGGAAGGAAATTCCTCCATGCCATTTTTGCAAGACTTGGTATTTGTGAACAAATTATAAGGAAAATCAGAAAGGATTTCATTTTTCTTAATGAGTTGCATATGTTTGTTTCAGATGATTAGTTATAATCCATGATCCATTTTTCATTTTACCGGCCAAAGATCCTCTTTGCAATGTGAAAACATTTCATTTTCTCATGAAATGTTCATTAATGATATTTTGTTTTATGTTTTATGGATTTCATGGATGGTGGAAAATCAATGAAAATTGATGAAAATTAATGATGATGCATGTACAAAACATTGCATTGTTTCTGTGCAACCGCTATTGATCATGATCAGTCACTGGGGCATCAGTATTCCCTGTCTGTCAGGTGCTGTTGGGGGCATCATGGGTGAAGTGTTTGTTCACTTATCTTCTCGGGGTCTACAACAGTAAACATTGCTTGAATAGTCTTTATGCATTAATATGTTATACACTGTAGCATGTGAATACAATAGTAGACCTACCAAAATGTGTGTATGTAATGTAGATGTGTCATTTTCAGAGTTCTGTAGTGTTTATCTAATGAGTACAACAATTCTTGATTACTTATATTTATATTTTGAGTTGCTGACTTACTAGTCAACCTTTAGTCATGTCAAATACACTCTAACCCTAAGTCTGAATGTGTACAATTTCAACAAATAAACGCATTCAAATTGAAAATGAGCTCTAGTGAGCTGCTAAGGATTCAGCGAAATCTAGACTTGCTTCATTTAGGACTTAAGTATTGCAGGGAGGGCAAGGCATTAGGGAAAATAATGTGGTTCAGGGACTGTGAGAAAGACTATCTCACACCAAACAGCCACTTTTGAAGCCTAATGCCAGGAAGTGACAGAGACTTTGTGTTATGGTATCCTTAGCAACCGTTTTCATTTGTTCCGTGATGTGGAAATAGTCTGCAGGCCCAATTCTTGCCATGGTGATGTGATTGTTTTTTTCCTCAGGATCTTCTCTTTCCTTGATGTGGTGTCTCTGTGCCGATGTGCTCAAGTGTCAAAGGTCAGTTCCTTCGTAGCCCTTCTTCTTGGACAAGATCTTCTGTGGGCCAGAATTACATCCAAGGAGAAAAAAGTCATTAATTATCTGTACTAACACTTCCAATATTGCAGTTGCTGTATGTAATTCTATGAAACTCTTGATGTTTACTTGTTTGTGGACAGATATGTTGAGTATTGCCTCTGGTTCTGTTCGCTAAGTTAGATGCTGTTGATCACTGGATTATTTACAGACACCTCCCATATGTACTTAAAATCCATTAAGTTTTTTTTTATGTTGGTCTTCAGCTGTAGCTGGAATATTGCTGAATGTGGCATTAAACAGAAGTATAACCAAACCACTTCATAGGCATAAAATATTCCACATTCACTGATGCCTTCAGTATAAATAAACTGAGTCTCAGTACTTTTCGTTACACTCCACTTCTGAGTCTAACAAAATCTAGTAGGAGGTCTCGTCAAGTAACCTTTGAGATTGACCAAATCGCTTACTCAGCTTACCAAATCGCGAAAGTGGACATTCGCACATACCTTAAGAACTTTTACCTCACAAAGGTATGTACTCAAACGATTCCAAATGCCATTTTCTATATGATCACTACCGAGTAATGCATAGGGAGCATGCTACAATACTGTCAACAGTGGGTAAAGAGTCGCTAAAAATAGTCTTTTTGTCAACATAAAGGATGTCAGCTTTGCGGAAGTATTAGCTCAAATATTGTCATCAAAAAGTCCTAAGCATATATACTGCAGGCCAAATACCTGTGTTTTATTGAGTGACTACCACTTTTTTTAAGTCCCGCCAAATCCTATACAGTAGCTGTTGTCTGATTGGTTAAATCCGTTTGACCTTCTTGCATTTGATTGGACGGTCATAGGTTGCTCAAAGGTCACCTAATGCGACCTCCTTCTATGTTTTGTTAGACTCAGTAGTGGAGTGTAGCGAAAAGCACTGAGACTAAGTTTACTTAGACTGCTGATGCATTCATCAGTGATATTATTGTGTATAAAAATACAACTTCCAAGTCTGCTTCACACTGTCCCTAGTACTCCCTCCTTCCCTCCCTCTCGCTGTGTCTACAGATGCATCACTGGTATATTTCAGTTCTGGAATGTCCTGGCACTAGATGGGAGCAACTGGCAGAGAGTTGATCTCTTTGACTTCCAGACAGATGTTGAGGTATGTAGTCACCAACCATTCTTAAATCTCCTCAATTCCCCAAGTCTGACAGTGAAGGTAGTTGTAATGTGAATGTACTAGATTAGCTTCAGACCTTAGTTGGTGTGAAATCGGTCTTCCCTTACTAAATGACATGCAGTTAAAGGCATGTAGGGTGCATGTTATAATAGCTATCACTCAAAACAGTTATTTTCCATCAAAAACCGTAAGTGTTTAACCCCTTTGACCTACGCCTGTGAGCATTCGGGCGGTTCTCAGGATTTTGTTACAGTTGTCTGTATGTGTTACCACAGGGTCCAGTTGTGGAGAACATTTCCAAGAGATGCGGGGGATTTCTGAAGTCCCTAAGCCTGAGGGGTTGTCAAAGCATCACCGACTCAGCCTTGATGTGAGTACACCAGTCATCCACAACATCTGCCATGTCACCACCAGCAATATCCACAATACACACATGTGCCATGCCACCACCAGCAATATCCACAATACACACATGTGCCATGTCACCACCAGCAATATCCACAATACACACATGTGCCATGCCACCACCAGCAATATCCACAATACACACATGTGCCATGCCACCACCAGCAATATCAACAATAGACACATGTGCCATGCCACCACCAGCAATATCCACAACACACACGAGCCATGCCACCACCAGCAATATCCACAACACACACGTGCCATGTCACCACCAGCAATATCCACAATACACACCATCTGCCATACCACCACCAGCAATATCCACAACACACACGTGCCATGCCACCACCAACAATATCCTCAATACACACATGTGCCATGTCACCACCAGCAATATCCACAATACACACCATCTGCCATGTCACCACCAGCAATATCCACAATACACACCATCTGCCATACCACCACCAGCAATATCCACAAGACACACATGTGCCATGCCACCACCAGCAATATCAACAACACTCACAAAAATATTGTAGTTGTACTTATTTTCCTCTTTTCAGAAAATTTGCCGAGCAATGCAGAAACATAGACACACTATGTTTGAATAACTGCAAGAAAATAACAGATGTGTAAGTACCACTAGTCTTTCTCTGCCCCAGTAAACCACAATGGCTAACAGCCAATCCGTCCCAGTAAACCACAATGGCTGACAGTTTCTCTGTCCCAGTAAACCACAATGGCTGACAGTTCCTCTGTCCCAGTAAACCACAATAGGTGACAGTCAATCCGTCCCAGTAAACCACAATGGCTGACAGTTCCTCTGCCCCAGTAAACCACAATGTCTGACAGTTCCTCTGCCCCAGTAAACCACAATGGGTTACAGTCAATCCGTCCCAGTAAACCACAATGGCTGACAGTTCCTCTGCCCCAGTAAACCACAATAGCTGACAGTTCCTCTGCCCCAGTAAACCACAATGGCTGACAGTTCCTCTGGCCCAGTAAACCACAATAGCTGACAGTTCCTCTGCCCCAGTAAACCACAATGACTGACAGTCAATCCGTCCCAGTAAACCACAATGGCTGACAGTCAATCCGTCTGAGGAAAACAAAATGGCTACAGTCTCTGCGCCCCAGTAAACCACAATGGCTGACAGTTCCTCTGCCCCAGTAAACCACAATGGTTGACAGTCAATCCGTCAGAGGAAAACAAAATGGCTATAGTCTCTGTGCCCCAGTAAACCACAATGGCTGACAGTTTCTCTGCCCCAGTAAACCACAATGGCTGACAGTTCCTCTGCCCCAGTAAACCACAATGGGTGACAGTCAATCCGTCCCAGTAAACCACAATGGCTGACAGTTCCTCTGCCCCAGTAAGCCACAATGGCTGACAGTTCCTCTGCCCCAGTAAACCACAATGGCTGACAGTTCCTCTGCCCCAGTAAACCACAATGGCTGACAGTTCCTCTGCCCCAGTAAACCACAATGGGTGACAGTCAATCCGTCCCAGTAAACCACAATGGGTGACAGTCAATCCGTCCCAGTAAACTACAATGGGTGTCAGTCTCTCTTGTGCTTGAGGTCCCTTGTGTAATGTCTATATACTGTTTTGTTAGCTTCTATTTTGAATGCTACTTGTTCATTACAATGACAGCAATAAACAAGTGTCACCTGCATTCATTACATTCAACTGATATTTCTTTCAGAACATGTGCAAGTCTAGGAAAGAACAGCTTAAAGCTGATGAAACTAGATTTGAGTTCCTGCCCTGATATCACAAACAACTCATTAAAAGCTCTCAGGTAGGTGGTCAGACTGCTGTTACAAACAATTCATTAAAAACTCTGAGGTAGGTGATCTGATGCCCATCACTAACAACTCATTCCAGTCTTATCTGATGTCTGTCAGTCTACTGTCCAGGACATGAGCTAGGGTGTGAGAAAACAGTACTGTGTGCCCCTGTGACAGGGCTATGGCTTGAATATTGATGATAGCTGTTCACAGTTAACAGTTTCAGGTTGTAAAAACATAATTTCCCCCATATGTAGTAAAAACGAATTTAACCCTTGTGGGTAGTAAGAAGAAATGTAATAACCCTCCATGGCATATCGTGGTAATTCTCAGTTTTAACTGAGACAACATGATATTACTCTACTCCTGTTGTGAGAAGAAGATATCATCCATCTTTATTGAACATACAAACTGATGGCATTTTGTATATTTAATTGTATTTTACCAGTGAAAGATGAGGAATATATGGAATTATCAACATGTGACTCAGTTACTAAATTAACAAGGTCACTGTGGTCCTTCTGAGTCTGTGCAGAGTTGTGTCCCTTGGGCATGTCAGGCTACCCTCTGAAAGAAGGCTGTTAACCCATTTACATAACTTACGTCTTTCTTTCACTCTGTTTGGTATTCGTTTCCTAACCATTTTGAGCAGGAACTGGATAAATATGGAAGCAATGTCAACCAGCGACTGCAGGTAAACTGTTGGTATTGTCTGACTGACTAATGCAACACCCTGTTCTTGTTTGTGGGCAGTGATGGGTGCAAGTTTTTGGAGGTGGTAGACATATCATGGTGTATGCAGATCACCAATGATGGTGTTGAAGCCCTCGCCAAGGGCTGCCCCAAGGTGAAGATCTTCATAGCCAGAGGCTGTAATCAGGTGAGTCCAGATTCATGTGGCTGGAACCAGAATGAAGCAGTTTATCATTGCTTTTCATTGCCATACCAGAACATATATTTACCTACCTCAAACTCATAACTGTTTTCCTGTCTCCAAATGGATGAATACACACTTGTATGAGATTGCAACGATTGCAAAAGAATGTGTCAATGACGTGTTGTCAGTCCAAAGTTTATGATTGTTTTCCTTTTTGAGTGGGAATTCCTTTCCTTACTTTCAAAGAATATATATATGTTAATTATAGAAGGCAGAGGCACCCTTATTCTTTTTTCTGTTTGAAATATTGCTCAATATATATTCACTTAAGAGGCGGGAGTGTGTTCTAGTGAAGGTGAGGCTCTGTGTCTGATATTTTTCTGTGTGTCACATCTCCAGGTTCATCATGACAAAAGCAAATTTACTGAAACTGTTGGTAATGATTAAATAATATCTAGTGCTTTTGAAGAAGACCTTGACAGATATATGTTTATGTATTTGCTTAGTTTATGTTGTACCCTCCTTGACATTGAGTGTACTGTTCTTTAAGTTGACTTGGTTTAATGTTGACAGTAAAAGGTAAACTACCTATGTTGCACATGTAAAAACATATGTTACCATATATTTGGCTTTTGACCAACCATGAGGTGCAGACTTAGGTGTGTGATTTGGTCAAGGTTTATGTCATTGACTACAGGTAATTCATCTTGTATTAAATTGATGGTCAGTTAGTTTGACAGAGATCATTATTACAAAGAGTAGGACATTAATATTGAAATGGAGATTTGCCATCTTGCTCCTTTCAGATATGGCCATTTGACGCAACTGATGGGAAATGGGGTCAAGTTAGAAACCTGACATTTAACAAGCAGATCTTGTTAAACTTGATCTAAATGAATCCAGAAATTGGTGTCTCATATTGATTTTAACAGAGTTTTGTCCGTTTGTCTGTGTTTTTCATCTTAGTGCATATTTTGAGGAGACCTGTTAGCTTGGCATGGGGGCATGGTGATGTTACCTGTTTAGAAGTGATGTCAGTTTCATTGTCAATCACTGTTTGTCCCCAGATCGGAGATGATGGAATCCGCCACCTGGCACAAAATGCTACAGATCTTAGGAAACTCAATTTACAAGGTTGTCAGGTATGATACCAACATAAAAGTCAGTCTGTACCAGCATTAGGTCTAACTGCTGTGTAGAAACATAAACACTAGCTATACTCTATCAACATTCTGTACCAACATAAGCACTAGCCATTGTGGACCAACATAAGCACTAGAGATACTTTATCACCATTAACAGCAGACATCCTGTACCAAACTAAGCACCGATCATATATCTACCAGCCATCGCGCACCAACATAACTAGCCATGCTGTACCAACATAAGCACCTGCCATTTTGAACCTACATACGAACTATCCGTGCTGTACCAACATGAACACAGGCCATATCTACCAACATAAGAACTAGTTATACTATGCCAACATAAACACCAGCCCAGCTCTTCATATAAAGCATGAGACCTGCTAAACTAATGCCCCACTTAGTATATTATGACATGTGATGTTTCAGCATATCACAGATGACGCGGTGAACACGATAAGTCTATGCTGCCATGCGCTGAGCTTCCTGTGTGTGTCCAACTGCCCCCGCCTTACAGACGCATCACTCAATGCCCTCGGCACTGGCTGCACAAACCTCAAGTAAGCATGAAGCTAGGACTGATGTACCAAGATAAACTTCGTGTTCAGATTCAACTGATTTGTTTGTGTAGATGTGGATGTGTCTGTTTTGCACTTCATTTGGTCATTGATAATCCTGTGTTTCAGAACTCTGGAGGTGGCAGGGTGCAGTCACCTGACAGACAGCGGCTTCCAGGCGCTGGCCAGGGTAGGTTTGCTATACCATACACATGAACAAGATGCTAGCATATTAAACATAGTTCCAGTATTTTGCCTTATTCTTCTTTATATCCTTCTATAATTTGATTGACATATGACATTCTTTCTGCTGTATTAATTACACTTGCTAACAACACTCAAATGATTACTTTATGTTGTCACCACAAGTGTTTTCTTTCTCTCTGTGTTGTACAAGAGAGGTGTTTGAATTACACTTGTTCACAATCCTCATTTCATGTATTTTAGAAATTTAAATGTTTAAACCACATCAGAGCTCCACATCAAGCAATAGGGTATTTACTCCCATATTTGTTTGTGTGTGAGTAATTGCATTTTTTGGAGGAGTAACTTGCATTTTGTATGCTCCCGCTAGTAAAAAGAACTGAGTACTTTTACACAGAGTTTCTTGTCCTTATTGGGTTCTTAACTCTTCTAAATATGTAAATTGGGTACTTAACTCTTCTAAGTATGTAAATATAAATGCATCTCAAGAGACTAAACATTTTTAGTAATTGTCATATGGCCAAACATTCACCAGCCATTTCTAAATACTCAGCATTGAAGTCATATGACTATTAGAGTAACCCCGAACAGTGGCTTCCGTTGTAATAGTATATGTATGTATAAAGATCACTAATGCCATTGTAGAGTATGTGCGCCATGACGAATCATATGCAAGCCATGTTAGTTATTTGAGTAAAGTATGCAAGGTATAATAGATCTATTGGGTTTTAAGTGATTCTTACGTGTTTTTTGTGCTCCCAGATTTGTAAATAAATGAGTAAACATGATGTTGTTGTGTAAAATATGCAAATATGCTCTTTATCTCGTGTTCTGCCACATACATACTTACAAACGCATACACACATAGAGGCACACACACACACACACACAGTAAACAAAGAAAAACACAAAACAACATGCACACTCTCTCTCTCTCTCACAAACACATGCACGCACAGAGAGAGAGAGAGAGAGTATTTATATAGTATGACCAGAAATTATTTAGAATTTAAAGATTGTAATTTCTATATTTTTTCACTCATCACTCACATTTAATATGTGAGTATTTGCAGAACATAACTCCAGATTCAAAGACCGCTGAACAATTACTATATTGTCAAGTCACCATGGGCAGCAATGCAGGTTTTTATACACCGGGGCATTTTACTGATCAAAGAAGTTAAAAAGTTGTGGTTCATGCTGTCCCAATATCGGACCACCTCTTACTTTATTTCAGCAATATTTTTCAGATTTTTCTTATTGAAACTTTCCTTCACAAGTCCCCAAACAGGGCTATAGCTTGGCAAAATCCTATTTTGGATTTGCAACCAAGCCTGTGAATGCTTTGAACAATCTTTTGGGTTATTGTTGTGCTGAAAATAAAAAAAATGTCCATAGACCATGTGAACAGATGAAAGTAAATGTCCCTCGAGAATATGTGTCTACCACTCACTGGTCATATTCCCTTCAAATACTCAGAGGGGCATTGACGCTAACACAGATATACCACCCCGCACGTTAAATTTCAGACTGTACTTTGAACGCTGATACAAAGGTTTTTCAGTTTGTTTGGTCCAGAATTTCTGTGTATTAGGAAACAGCCACACAGAACTTACATCTGAGAAAATCACATTGTACCAGTTAAAATTTCTATGCTGTAAGCACCAGTTCAACCCTCGCGCCTTTTGTTCAGGTCTCATGATCGGTGATGGAATTCCTCGACTTTTCTGCCAACCCACTGCATGCATCTCAGTTCTAATTGTCTCCTTACAAACAACCACAGGTCTTCTTTCAATCATATCCAGCCTTGAGTTTTCTAAACTCCCCTATTTGTTTTAGATACCAAGTCACCTCTTGTCACCAACAGTCAATTTCCACGGCCTACCTGGGCCTCCCTGATGCTCAAAGCCTTGCAATTTTTTTCAAACCATGACAAACAGTGGACAAAGGGATGCCTGTTCTACTTGAAATCACTTTATCTGATCTGATGTCCTTGTTATAATACTCTAAAATAAACTTCCTCTTCCCTAAATCGTCCACACTGGGGATCAACTGTAAATGTCTGCTAGCAAGTGAACAAAGGGGGATAACTTTTCACAAACTAATGAGAAAGGATTAACAGAGTTCTCTCATGAATGAAATCAAGCACTTGATAGCTGGTCAAGATTTTTACGCTAGAAATCCAATAAACATGTTCCTAAAATTCTCAAGAATTTCAGGTCATACTATATGCTCTGTTCCTCTTCTGTATTCTAGTTTTGCCTACCTGTGTATCCAATTGTTCCTCACCTGTATCCTATTGTTGCAGAATTGTCATGAACTTGAGAAGATGGACCTAGAAGAATGTGTCCAGGTGAATGAATCATGATTTCAATCTTTGGCAGTACAGCTCACCTCTAGTTACAGGGCAGTTCAAAATGCAGTAGTTTTGTTCAAATTGCAATTCCATAAGCTGGTAGGTGAGAGGGGATAACAGACTTACAAATTTTCCATCACACAGATTTAGCTTTACTTGGATACAGGAAACCAGTAAATGGATGAATATGATTTAATCATAGTACTTAACTTTGAAAATTGTTGCATCTTAAAAATAGCTGAGAAATATGTAGTCACCTGACATGGTCAAGATTTGTCACACCTGTAGTTAATAGAGTTATAAATCAGAGAATAAATCATTGCTGAGTAGGATCCAATTAACAACAAATCACCATTAACATGGGGTTTTGGTGGGCATGGTATAGAAACTAAACTATGTTTGCCAGTAGTATTGTGAAGGTTTTCAACACTACTGCTGTACATCTATAGCAGTGCTTTGATAGTGTGATAGCGTGGAAAGTATCACAATCTGTGTTGCATCTGTGTTATTACCCAGGCAAAGCAATAGAAACAAGGGCTGCTGCTAACTGCAAAGGGAGACCAAACAATTCAAGGGTACAGCACAAATACAGACTGTAAAAGTATATGGATCACTGATATGGTTTCCATGTCTGTCAGTACTGATAATGACTGCAGTGGGAGGGATGTTTTCCTTCATCAGTGTTGCGTCATCAGACGACTCTTGAAATATGAAATACTACGCTCTAAATTCTCAGCACCTGTGTCTCTGTGTATGTCAGCCATCTTCTCTTGTTTCTGTTTCAGATAACAGACACAACACTTGCTCATCTAGCTTTGTACTGTAATAAACTAGCTGCCCTGGTAAGTCTCATACATTTCATGCTTGCTCATTCACAATGGAGATTTCAGGAATTAAGGCTGTATATGACAGACAAAACCTCTGTATTTCCTACTATAAATGTGTGTATCAAACCTATTAAGAAACCTGAACAAAAGTCACCCAAGAGATACAGCCTACATTGTTATATTTTGGTACAATTAAATACAAGTTCTTGAGGAGCCGAAATCGAAATGATGATGATGATGATGATGATGATGATGATGATGATGATGATGTTTCAGAGTCTTTCCCATTGTGAGCTGATCACAGATGAAGGTATCCGCCAGTTGGGCAACAGCCCTTGTGCCATCGAACACCTAGAGGTGCTGGAGCTGGACAACTGCCCTCTCATTACTGATGCTTCATTAGAGCATTTAATGGCTTGTCAAAGTCTGGAGAGGATAGAACTTTATGATTGTCAACTGATCACACGTGCTGGGATACGCAGATTACGAGTAAGTGTGAAACAAGATATCATGGTAGTATGTCATACCAAATACCAGGGTTTAAGTGGTTTCATTTCCCGACCCCGTAATTACAGTCTGTTGCAATGGTAGCTGGTGTATTACAACTTCAAACTTCAGTTTATTCTTTCATATTACCATGGTAAATCTGTCATGCATGTAAACTACATTACTATGAAGAATGTGGTGTTCATTAATTTCTTGTAAATAGTTTATTTTACTCAGCATGGCTATTCAGATAAAGAGAGTTAAGACTTCAACTTCCTCAGGTACAGTTCATCTTCACCTGGAACAAACTATTTTGTACAATAACCATTATTTATTATGTATTGTGTGTGCTATGTGGAACAATTCCATGCTTTCAGGCTTGTGTTTTAGGTAGTTTTATGCACTGCATTCCGATTTCAATTTTTTGTTGCATTTAACAATCCTGCCACATTTTACAGGCCTAAACAACAATTTAATCACTTTTGATGACACTGTCAGAAGATTCAGACTGATCACTCTTGAGGGATAAAAATAATCACATTAAAGCACAAGTGTTCACTTGTTGTTTTCTAGGTTTCTTCACAATATGTGATATGAAACTTGTAAAGAAACTTTGTGAAAAAATAGAGGAACACTTTTGCTTTTTTGTGATCCCTTATTTTTTCCCCGAGTATATGTGGTGTACAGGTGTAGGTGACCCCTGAGTAATGATGTTTAGTAAGCACTACTCTTATCCTCATTTGTGCAGAGGTGTAGTTGTGGAAACCCCATCATGTGTAACAGAGGTGATAGGATTCCAGTAAACATGATGTAATTTTGCTGTTTCAGACGCGACTTCCTGATATCAAAGTTCATGCCTACTTTGCACCTGTGACCCCACCCCCTTCTGTGGGTGGGGGCCGGCAGCGGTACTGTAAATGTTGTGTCATACTCTGACGAAAGGTTCTTCAGGGAGGGTACCCTGCATGGACTTGACTGTCAGTGACATTGTGTACTTGTGTTATAACATGCCTGATATAGTGCTTCATCGTACCTTGGATATTATACTATCAGTGGATATACTATGTATCGTCTAAGGTGTGAAGACATGTATCACAGGTGTATCAGTTGTATTACGAACCACTCTCAGGTGGATTTCAGCAGACTTATCCTGCAAGTTTGATTATTACCTGCCACAGCAGGAATTCCAGGTGATATCAGCTGATATCTGCTGGTGATGTCATTACCATTGAACATGTGATGGACCAATGGGATCAGCTTATTCAACAAATGATATCATCTCACAGTGAATCTTCTCAACATTTCAATCATCATGAACAACACTGTGTAAAGGGAAGTAACTCAAAGCGTAAGAATGGAAACTCCCACAAATGTGTGGTCCTTTCGAAAGGGAGGTAACTCTCCATAGACTGTTGTTATAGATTTTGTCAACATAGTTTGACACGGTCATCATGTACTTTTTGTAGATCAGTTCAGCTGAAAAAATTTTACAGTACGAAGGTTATATCTATTTTTGGAATCTTGGCACAAGGTTAGTAACTTTTCTTTGTAAGTGAGTTGGAAATCATACATTCAGGTTAACAGTCATTAATACATCTTCATGCAAATCTCCATGAAATAAGCAAAACTAGTGTTGCAAACATCCTGATAAGAAAAGCAAGATTTATGGATATCAGTCTTTTTTATTGTGAATAACGCACTGTTTGGGAGCACATGCTTGCTCCTTCATGGTAGAGCAGACACTGTGAAATGTTGTGTTATTCACAGTAAGGAAGCTGACATCCATTGCCTTTTTTATGCTTTCCACTTATAAATGCCCTTCAAAAATTTAAACTTCCTTATGTTCAACAATCACAAGAGTTACCTCCCTTCGAGCAATGTCAGCTCTGTCTTGTTGACCTGCCCTTTTTCCAATTACAACAGCGTAGTTGTTATGACAGATAACAACACAACTCGTACAGGAATTTACTCTCTGTTGACATCGTGATATGAACTGTTACTTTAGCCATTGAGCAAATTCAGTTCTTTAACAAGGATCAGTTGCTTGCATGAGTACCTGTGGACAATGTTTGTAAGATATTGTTGATGCTGTGAATGTCAGTGTACAGTGTTCTTATATTTCAGTTGTTGCCAGCCTTTTTGATTCCACAGAAGAACAACACCAGCGAAGTATAGATTGTAAGGACGGCTCTTCAACACCATGTGATGTGATAGTAAAGGGGAAAACAGTACACCCCCACATTTAGTCCTAACTCAGTGTGTGATGAAACATAGCTAGTTGTAGGATAACAGCTTTCTCAGTTCCATGTGATATAGGAACTCAACACCCTTACACACAAGTACTCTCTCAGTGTGATGAAACATAGCTAGTTGTAGGATTACAGCTTTCTCAGTTATATGTGATATAAGAACACAACACCCTTACACACAAGTACTCTCTCAGTGTGATGAAACATAGCTAGTTGTAGGATAACAGCTTTCTCAGTTCCATGTGATATAAGAACACAACACCCTTACACACAGGTACTCTCTCAGTGTTATGAAACATAGCTAGTTGTAGGATAACAGCTTTCTTAGGTCCTTATAACCTTAGGACCACTAGCATACCATCCTTTCACATAAGATCTATCTCAGTGGGTGATAAAACGTTGCTTGTTGTATCATAATAGTTTTCTCAATTCCTGTGTGATATGACAATAACATAACTTCCCTACATTCATGTACTATCTCACTGTGCGATAAAATATAGTTAGTTGTAGGATAACAACTTTCTCATTTCTAATAAACATAAGTCCTATTTCAGTGTGTGATGAATACATGGCTAGGTTTTGGACATGAGGTATTTATTCATGTATATTCTAGATGGGTTTTTAATAACTCTCATAGTGACCGAAGAGACAGTACCTTTGTACTGGATAAGTGCTATTTCCCACAAGAAAAGTCTGAACAGATGAAATAGTATGATACTTGAAATGATTTCTAACCAAGGCCCTAGTATTGGTGTCTCATGTTGCGGGAACGTTGGAGGTAACATGTTACAGTTATCGTCAGTCAACGTCTGCAGTTAACCCATGCAGCGGAAGCTTGTACAATGTCAAGCCATCGCATTCATAGTGGACCATGTTGTGTGCTTCAAATATAGCCTGGTTAATTACATTCGCTGATCACACGTGACAGATATGAGATTATATTATTTCTGTGTGTCTGGCGTCTGTGAGTCAACGTGCTGTGAGTGTACCTACTGGTATGATTGTGACCTCCTCTCTATGGCATATATCACATACACGTATATCATATAGTTCTGTATGGTATAAATCATATATATTACATAGTTCTGTATGCTGTGTGTGTGTGTGTGTGTGTGTGTGTGTGTGTGTGTGTGTGTGTGTTTGTATAGTTCTGTATGGTATATATCATGTATATCATATAGTTCTGTATTGTATGTTTCATATATATCATATAGTTCTATATGGTATGCTTCATGTATATCATAGTTCTGAATGGTATGTTTCATCTATACCATATAGTTCTATATGGTATATATGGCATCTATGTATAGCATGTATATACTATAGTTCTGTGTGGTATATATCACATATATCCCTAGTACTGTAAGGCATGTTTTATAGTTGATAAACATGTAGCAGGTGTGTGGAACGTGCCACAGTTTCCTAACATTTGTATGGCTTCTCTCAAGATATGATTTATAATGAGAGCTCCTTTTGCCAGTTTCTTACTACCAAGCTTGTTCCCTTGATGATCTGTTTCATGAGTGGTACAGGCAGTGAACGCAGAATTGCATCCATCTACAGATTTGTATACATACGCTTGCTGAGCTCATGTGATAATAGTTATTTGGCTGGATGCATCTCACCCAAATGACCAATAGCAGATAAGAGAATCACTCGCTATTGCTAGGGTAGGATTAGCTTTGTTACAACTGACCATTTAGTGCATATACTTGAAAGTATCCTATATTCGGTGTATGTATTAAAGTGTTGCAGTGTACACATCAGGATGAGATTTGCCAAGTACATTGCTTACGTAAGTGTGATACTTGGGATAGAAGCTTTGGTCATTAAATCAGTATTAAGTATGTCGCAACAGTGATCCATGAGACTTCAGGGTGGCATAGAAGGCTTACTGACCATATGGGTACAAGGTGGCGTGGAAGGCTTACTGACCATATGGGTACAAGGTGGCGTGGAAGGCTTACTGACCATATGGGTACAAGGTGGCGTGGAAGGCTTACTGACCATATGGGTACAAGGTGGCGTGGAAGGCTTACTGATCATATGGGTACAAGGTGGCGTGGAAGGCTTACTGATCATATGGGTACAGGGTGGCATAGAAGGCTTACTGACCATATGGGTACAAGGTGGCGTGGAAGGCTTACTGATCATATGGGTACAAGGTGGCGTGGAAGGCTTACTGATCATATGGGTTCAAGGTGGCGTGGAAGGCTTACTGATCATATGGGTACAAGGTGGCGTGGAAGGCTTACTGATCATATGGGTTCAGGGTGGCATAGAAGGCTTACTGACCATATGGGTACAAGGTGGCGTGGAAGGCTTACTGATCATATGGGTTCAGGGTGGCATAGAAGGCTTACTGACCATATGGGTACAAGGTGGCGTGGAAGGCTTACTGATCATATGGGTTCAGGGTGGCGTGGAAGGCTTACTGATCATATGGGTTCAGGGTGGCATAGAAGGCTTACTGACCATATGGGTACAAGGTGGCGTGGAAGGCTTACTGATCATATGGGTTCAGGGTGGCATAGAAGGCTTACTGACCATATGGGTACAAGGTGGCGTGGAAGGCTTACTGATCATATGGGTTCAGGGTGGCATAGAAGGCTTACTGACCATATGGGTACAAGGTAGCGTGGAAGGCTTACTGATCATATGGGTTCAGGGTGGCGTGGAAGGCTTACTGATCATATGGGTTCAGGGTGGCGTGGAAGGCTTACTGATCATATGGGTTCAGGGTGGCGTGGAAGACTTACTGATCATATGGGTTCAGGGTGGCGTGGAAGGCTTACTGACCATATGGGTACAGGATGGCATGGAAGGCCACGTGGGTCCTGGACATCTGTGTATCTGTACAGATAAGTCATGAGTCCCTGTAGCCAAACACTCATGATACAGTACATGTGTTGTGATAGTTTCAGGGTTTACAGGCCAAGCAATGGTTCCTTACTCGGCACTTCATCTGTATCCGACATCTGTGTTGGGTATCTGTGACCTATTTCACACTAAACTGACAGAATACTTGCCTGAAGTAGTGATAAAAGCATTGATCACGTTCCCACCTCTTCTTGATGCAACAAATACATATCATTGTACAATATCGAGTAAAATTGTGCTAGTTTATTTATATTTTGGACATAGAAGTACCAGTTATATAGATATAAGATCCAAGGCACCAGAAATGATACATGATGTATTAACTCGGAATAAAGCCTGCAGTTGAGCTTGTATCGTGGTGCATCAACAAATTATTTCAGCCTTTGTCATTGCAAAGGACTGAACACAATGGCCCACACTAAGGTTTAGATGTCAGTATGTCTGTTGCTAATTTCAGATATACTGCACAAATTAGAGTGCTCATTGTTTCTAACAGTTCGTGAATGAGGCTAGTTTTACACTGTTTTCGGCAATATTCCAGCAATATAATGCCAGAGGACACCAGAAACGGGCTTCACACATTGTTCCCATGTGGGACATCGAACCTGGGTGTTTGGCGTAACTTTAACAACTCAAGTTTGTCATGACATAACAGATTAACTAGTCGTATGAAGCGTATATGAGTGTATTTTAGATACATGCTACACTTAAGAACACCCATGTAACTATAATTATTCATGACATGACATGATGTGATCCTTAACTTCTTTTCAGTAGTCGGGGGCATATTTTTCACTGGGTCCCATAGCTTCAGTGGTGTATCCCATTATTGATTGTTCAAATCCTAGCCTCACACTCACAGTGATTTGTATGTATGCAAGGCATGCCAGAAACCTGTTAACACGAGTTTGGATCCTAGTTCTCCGTATTTTGTTTTAGGTTTGCCAGCACCCCACACATACTCGTGAGTTTCACCAAAGTAGTAAACATCTTAGACCCACGTGACCATGATCCCACTGTAGTGCAGTTCAGAGTAGCCTCGGACACTGTCACTCCTCCATATCAGTGCATGAAGTTTGGACAGGGTGTGTGTGAAGCATAGGGTAGATGCACTTGATAGCAGGTACTCAGAGAAGTTAGAGGAGTAGTTATGGTGGTAGTCTGCCCCTGGTTCAAGGTTTATCAATTGTAAGGCCAAGGACATTCTAAGTTTCCCCTCCAATAATGCTGCTGAAAAACAGGTCAGTTTGAACCATGCGGTTAACAGCATACACTCTTGTGGCACAGTGGTTAGTGCTGTTTTTCCGGGGTTCATTCCCCATGGTTAGATGGTCCCAGTTCTATGTCACCAGTGATGACAGCTTTATTGCAGAAATCCCATGTCCACAGATCAGTCCTTCAGCTAGTGCATGAGATTAAATTTATTTTCCAGTTTAGGATTCATCATTGCTGCCATTGAGAAAAAGTCAGATTTTCTTTAATTACCATAGCTGAAAATAGAGATAATTGGAGAGTTATCAGTTTGTGTTAGTTTTTGTATCATCTTATTTGTTAACGTGGTCAAGTTTGATTAGTCTGGCCAGAACAAAAATGTTTTACCACATCTGTTTGGTAGTGATATTTGTTTATCTGATTCCAGCGTTTCATTGAGATCAAGTAATTGAGGCAACATTTCTGAGAAAAAAGATGCATTCAAGTTTCAATTTAATCATTAGTTTGTGATTTGGTTTCAGGAGATGCCTTCACTACACTTTCATTGTACAACAGCTAGACAAGAGAACTATATTTGTGTTTCCATCACCCAACCAGTTCACATATGTAACTAGTTGTCAAGGAATATCATCAAACCATTTAAAAATGAAAGATTGTTCTATTTTTTAATATTGACCAATGTATGTTAGACTTAATCACCTAAAGTCATATTACATGAAACGCAAGTATATTTGTTTTGGCCTGAGGTACAACTGCCTACCAACTGTTTCCAATTGATTAAGTATATGTTATATAAGTGTGTATAGGTGTTAGCAAGTACTATTTTCTGTTCAACTGTTTTCAGATTTGTAACACATTGTTAGAGACTTGTTAACGTACCACGTTTGTGCTTCTTTCAATCTCACCTTGCTTATTGAATGTTTGTATACAATATTTAATTTATACTCTTTTATATAGGCCTTGGTAGGCCTGTCTGTGTCTGTATGAGGCGTGCTAACTTGATGAGTTGAATGGTCATGTGTGTTATGTACAGTTGCTCCACTTTCAATTCATTTATATCTAAATTATTGAGCATCTTGAGTTCCAGCAGACAACAAAATAAAACAGATATGGGTGCATATTTTTCTTGACATTAAATAAAGGCTTGCCACACTAATGGGTTTGGTAACTCTACAGAGGCCTGTCTAGCAAACCAGTAACTACAAAATATATTAGTAGCATCAGAATGCATTCTCCTTTGCTGTGACTATAGGGTTCTCCTCCCGATGAACATGGTCTCCCCACAGATGGTCTCCACACCATGTATTGGGCTTAGATTTTCGAAGCTCTCTTACCGCTAAGATGATCGTAAGTTAATGTTAATGCATGGCACTTATGACTATCTTAGCGCTAAGAGAGCTTTGGAAATCTAGGCCCTGGGCATTAATGGACAGACTTCATGACTGTTGCTCAAACTCTTGTGTGAGTTCTGCAGAAACTCCAAGATGCGACATCGAAGACAATACAGAAAGCCAGCCAAATATTTAGAAGCAATAGCACAGGGAAATTGTTAAAATATTATATATGAGGGATAGAACCTGCTTTCCTCAGTCAGTTAACTTAGTGTCATATCAGTAAAATGGAAGGTGAATCAAGGGATTCATGTATCTGATTCAGGTTACATCATCATGGTGAAGAGCAACTCTCATCAAGTGAGACACAATGCTTAACCTGAAGTATATTTTTCCTCAAAGGACTTTATTACTAACGTTTTCCTTGTGAAGAAGGATTGACTAGGCATCTGAAACTGGCTTCTTGGCTTCACTTGTGAATGATACTACTCAACATTTGAGAGGGATCATGTATTGTCTGATACATTTGTAAACAACAGCTTAAGTTGAATGCATTACTTATTTTATTAATTGTTACTGAAAATGCAAATGCTTCAGTTGTTTAGGAACTTGAAACACTATTTGTATGAAACCAAGCAACAGCCAATTTCATTCAAGCTTCACAATCTGAAAATCCCTTTCAATTGTTGGGTACTATACATCAAGAAGCTTCATGGATAGCAGGATGAAAATATCATGATGTATTATGTTCTCGTAAGAGATTAAGTACATACTGATGGGGACTCGTGATTTGATAATTTAGATAGTACCTTACAATATGGAAATTGTCCTCACAAGTATAATAATTAACAGAAGAGGGAACACACCCATCCTGGCACTTAGGTGTGTGTGTGCATGGTGAATAAACCCTTGTGGTGTCAAGCACCTTTATGTCTCACAGACAAGTCCGTGTCTATGCAAACAACAGCATAATGAACAGTAGGAGAGGTTCCATCTTTGATGATTTTTGGTGGCTGATGAAGACTACAAAATTATTGTTCACGTTATTTTGAGATGAATGGCTGGCCTTGTATTCATGCTCAGTACTTCTTTACAAAAGACTACGGTAGGTGATGTCATTCATCTGCTTAGGGCCGGCATTGACATGTTCAGTACAATACAGTGAGTCTCTTGGTTCACATGTACCAAGAGAGCTCTTCTGTTTGACCTTGGACAAGGACTACATACCAAGAAAACTCTCACCTGACATTAAGACTTGTCATCAAAGTGTCTTCTTGGTTTGACACCTTTACACAAGGGCTGAGTACCAAGAGAACTCTTCAGTTTGACAACCTGGCGGTACGATATTTTACTAAAATAACTATACTGTTTGACGACCTGACGCTAAGACATTTCACCAAAACAACTATAATTTTTGACAACCTGATGCTAGGATTTTGCTAGATGCAGGATTATTTTTGTTGTTATGGTAATATCTGTATTTTTCAGATGTATATGCTATATTGTAACAGAAGAAGACCTAGGAATTTTATTTATTGCAACACAAGTGATGTATATAGTTAGTTGACAGTATGCCCCATATGCCGACACATTGTCCAATAATTCAGTTCATTTGAATTCTTTGTAATGATGATGTAAAGCTGCGGATCACATCAGGCATAGTAGTGCTTTCATTGACCTGGATAACCTACAGCTGTGATAGATACTGTTTACTGTATAGATATAAGCACAGAGGAGATTATCACTGTTGTGGCTGTGAAAGGAACATACTTCCTTCTGTATTATGAAGATAAATTTCAGTTGGAATCAATCGTTTTCATCTATGTTAAGTTGACTGAGAGTAGTTTTCATTGAAAGGTAGATCTTCAATGAATCTTGATTTTACTGAAAAAAATTTTCTGATTTCCTTTCCTCGTCATAACAGTGATCCCAGCCTCAAGCTAACCAGGGAACCTGTCATTTATCATCTGGATGGGCATATAGGAACGGCCCAGAGTATATGGTGGAAGGAAGTCTCAATATTATATTCAGATATTTGGAAGGGAAAGGGGAATGGTCATGACTAATATTAGAAATTATTAATGACAAAAAGAAAAGAAGAATCATCTTCGCTTAGTCATGGCTGAATATCTCCCCATCTGATAAATGACGGGTTTCCCGTATGTATGGCCCAGTCACACAGACATTGTCCATTCAACCTTCTTTCCACCTACTCCATTACACCATGGATGATCCACCCTCAAGAGAGGAGCATGTTTTTGCTGAATCAGCTTAATTGCAAATCAGTTTGCTAATTCAGTGTTTGTCGTCATTAGGAGGGTTGATGGTAAAACATGAATGTTACAGTTACTTCTGTGTGAACTGGCCAATGAACAAATGCCACTATCTTTTTTCTTGGAGCTGATAAGCCGTCAGTATTGCAAGATGTTCAAAATATAACAATCTCCAAGACGAGACCTTTGTGTGAATGATTTTGATGAAATTTTAGATCTGCATTTATATGTGTTTTTAATGAAAATAAGATGTAAATGTATGGTAAATACAGAGTATGAGGTTTATGACTAGCATTTCGCTGGAATAAATTTGATTGCTTCCACATTACTTGTGTTACTGTTTTAGCCTACCATATGGGTGTCCCTTTCCCTGAATTGACAGCCATCAGGAAGGAGCAGTTGAAGTGAAAGTCCATCACTCCCATCACTGATATTGATCATTGGGGGAATATGAGTCGAAGATTGTACATTTAGCATACTTTATCTGTGACAGGAACTGAAGACTAGATTGAGATGATGGTTTGTCTCCAGGTTTGCCAGCACCATGTAAGTGCTTGTGAGTGAGTTTAGTTTCACGCTGCCTTTAGCAATATTCCAGTGATATCACAGCTGTGGACGCCAGAAATGGGCTTCACACATTGTAGCCATGCATGAACTGCAAGGATACCATACTGCCCCATCAGTGCATGTGGGTTTTACAATAGTTAACCATCTGAGACATGCACCAGTTCTGGCTGTCGTCCCACTTGAAGCTGATGTGATTTGAAACACATGGAATAATGTTAAACAGGGCAGTAAACAAGTTCACTCCACTTACTGCTCAAGAGGTGAAGCTTGACCTCCAGAATGGTGCTTTCCTCCCATCCACACAGAACAGTAACCAGTTTGTCCAGATGAGTGTGTAAGTTTAGTTTTACGCGGCTTTCAGCAATGTTCCAGCTGTATGAAGGCGGTCTGTAAATTATCGAGTCTGGATGAGACCATCCAGTGACCAACAGCATGAGCATCGATCTGTGTAATTGGGAACTGATGATGTGTGTCAACCAAGTCAGCGAGTCTGACCAACAGATCTCACTAGTCGCCTATCATGACAAGCATGGACTATTCTACCCGTACCTTCATGGGTCTTTGTCCAGATGACTAAAATGGGGGTACATGTGCCCTAGTTCAGCATTAGGACCACCAACCAGTGATGATCTGTCAGCCAATGGTTTGTGTGCTCTAGGCTTGAAGACTTGGATTCAAGATGAAGGATCACATTGAAACACACACTCAACTTTCGCTTGCTTGAATACACGAAGATGAAAGATTCCTTCCTATCTTACAAGTCACCTTTCCTAAGCCTTCGGTTAATGATGTTACGAGCACATCTGGATGAACTGGAGTGAGAGTTGGATTTTACATCGCTTTTAGCAATATTCCAGCAATATCATGGTGGGGTTGAACTGGAAAAAATATTTATCTTTCTTTGTTGATGCCAAGCTCGAGCCTAGTGTTAAGCAAGAATGTGCTGTAGATGTCACAGCTGTTATAGTTAGGTATTTATCATGACAGAAGGAAGATAACTCACTAGCATTTGTAACCTGACTGTTTGTCCATACTTCCTAGTGGAATGAACATACCACTTAAACACTGCATCCAAGTAGAGATATGCATCAGCTGGCACATCGGTCCTGGCCCAGGGTGATCCTACCTCCATTTAGGTCAGACCTGCTTAGTGAGTGAGCGAGATGGGTTTTTATGCTGTTCTAAGTAGTATTCCAGCAATATAACAGCAGGGAACACCAGAAACCAGCTTCACACATCATGCCCACGTGGGGAATTGGAACCTGGTCCTTGGTGAATGCCTAAACAACAGTGCTGACATACAGAACTCAACTCACACAGGTACGTTGCACTGTTTATTGTACATTCACTCTTCACCTTAACATTAGGAGTATCCACAGATTCCATACACTATTAGACTGACAGATTTCAATGACTTCCAAGATTATAAGTCAATCCGTCAATAATAAAGGATGTGTTAAAGGGCCACATCAACAGTTCTTGATTTATTAAAACATACACAAAGTAATTTCCAAGAGAGACACATGACACCTTCAGTTCATGCAAGCTAGAATCAGCAGAGTACGGTTCCTTACACTGATGTCAACAACCCATGCTCTGTGCAGATTTACTGGACTTGGTCACGGTATTTTAAGCCAATCATGCTGTAGAACACTCTCCTACCAGCAGGCCCTTCGGTTTCAGGTCAGTGGAACTGAAACTTCTTTCAGGGACTATGTGGGAGAGACAAGGAAGCTAAGGGTTCATCAGCTCTGGCATACAGAGCTTTAGAACAAGTGATGTTGTGGCCCTTTGACATAGAATAACATGAGAAACAATTAATGGCTGACATTGGTTTATTTTCCTTTCACAGACATTTCACCAGAAAACATTACTGGAATACAAATATACCATTCCACAAACCTAAACATTTAAGTTCCATGGATATCTTTGAGAAACCTGAAACAAGTTTCAATACAATTCTGTGCCTGGCAACTCAAACCAGACTGACAGATTTCAATGACTTCCAAGATTATAAGTCAATCCGTCAATAATAAAGGATGTGTTAAAGGGCCACATCAACAGTTCTTGATTTATTAAAACATACACAAAGTAATTTCCAAGAGAGACACATGACACCTTCAGTTCATGCAAGCTAGAATCAGCAGAGTACGGTTCCTTACACTGATGTCAACAACCCATGCTCTGTGCAGATTTACTGGACTTGGTCACGGTATTTTAAGCCAATCATGCTGTAGAACACTCTCCTACCAGCAGGCCCTTCGGTTTCAGGTCAGTGGAACTGAAACTTCTTTCAGGGACTATGTGGGAGAGACAAGGAAGCTAAGGGTTCATCAGCTCTGGCATACAGAGCTTTAGAACAAGTGATGTTGTGGCCCTTTGACATAGAATAACATGAGAAACAATTAATGGCTGACATTGGTTTATTTTCCTTTCACAGACATTTCACCAGAAAACATTACTGGAATACAAATATACCATTCCACAAACCTAAACATATAAGTTCCATGGATATCTTTGAGAAACCTGAAACAAGTTTCAATACAATTCTGTGCCTGGCAACTCAAACCAAAATGCCATGACTATTCTGACGTCTGTTTCTATGAACCCTGGAAATCAGCACAAAATCCTAAATCCTTTAGGATGTTGTTGCCATGCAACACCCAGTACATCGTTGTCTGAAATGCATATACAGCTTGCTTTGTTCAGTGTTTAACGCTGCATTCAGTAATATTCCCGATCTATGATGGCAACTTGCATGTAATCAAGTCTGGATAAAGTGATTGATACAGAGAATAAGGATTCGTGTATTTGGTTACAATGTCACACATACAACTGTCACCAAGATGTACTGTCAAAGAAGTTGCCGCCTGTTTCCAATCATCACATTCCAAGCATAGTGAGAAGGTAAACAGTCTAAGAAATCAAGTCATTTAACCTTGACTTGTTGAGTTTGTTCCTATGGTGAATTATGGCCAAGTCCTTAATGTGTCAGTCCCTTACTCACTCTGTGTATCTGTCTGCATAACAACACACAGATGGAGGAATCAATGACAGCTGCTGGATAGGTCCTCTTCCTTTACAAGTCATATCCATCACTGTACATGATCCCTTAAAACCTCCATGCCATGTTGGTTCCACAACATCCCATCTCACCAATGGCCTGATGATGTTTTAAATAAGTCACAACTACTTGTCCAGTATGCCAGTATGTGTTAACATTGGTCTGTTGCTGGCCAATGCCATCAAGCTAGCCATGTGAAGGATGAAGAACAAATCCTCACTTCTGGGCGACACTTGTTTACAGCGTGTATATGATGTTACACAAAAACTGAAGACAATACAAGGGCAACCCATTCATAAAATCTCATTCCAAAGAGAAAGTGTAAATCTTCACAAAAGAAACCCGAATGTTTCCCCATCACCAGTAACATGACTTTCAATCATAATTTCTTAGTAATTTATGCAGTGGTTTACATGTTTAAGATGTGATTGTTCTGGACTGTCTAGACAATGTTAAACTAAAGTTGTTGCCTTGATATATCCAGTGAAACGTATGGGTACTCCACGTACGGTACATCTGGGAAAGATATTGTGATATGGAAGAAGACATTGCAGTCAGGCCATAGCATTCAGATGATTTCATTTACCTCTCCATAAAAACAACTCAATAACAAATTATACACAAAATTAGCAACAAAAAAATGCTCGGATGGAGAAAAGGTTTTGAAACTCCAGGTACAATCACATAATCGTTTGGTAGAAAGAGAGAGAGAGATACTCTTTGATGCTGTTCAGTAATTACAAATAGTGTACTGTACAGATGGATTGGCTTACACCATCTCCGAAACAATATCAATGTGTCATGCTGTCTCTTGTTCCTGCAGAGTCACGATTTGGGTCATTAGCCTTCTGCCATGACAACTGACAAGGGAGACAACTCTCACTGACAATCATATAACAGAATCCATGTCCATCACTACAGAACACATCATCATGACTGGTTGCCAACTTGTTTCCCTTCAATGACTGCTTTTATTTGGTCTTTGTCCAGAGTTTCTAATTTTATCAAAGCTTGTGCCAGGGCCTTATGCTCTGCTTGATGTTTGTGGAGGAGCAGTTTAGCTCGGTCGTACGACTCCTGCAAGTAAAGCAGTAACAGTCATCTTATAAAATGTATCTACAGGTTCAAAATAATAATGATGACATTCACATGACATGATCAATATTTACTGAAGTGTAAAATTAATGGTAATGACACAATACTAATGAATCTAAACATCAACCATATAAAGTGGTATGACTGACCTAGCTAGCAGTAGCAGTGGGGTGTATAGCGGACTGATGCAGCTGTAGCAAGGGTGTGTGGTTTTGTTAGTTGTAGACTAACATATTAGAAACACTTCAGCACACAGTATCTTCACTAACTGGATATCAGTGGTGTGTATAATTGATGGACATACCTGTAGTAGTCTCTTTATTTCCCCATCAATTTGCTCTTGTATAGCAGGACTCAGATTGTTCATCTTCGACACACCATCAATCATCACATTGTTGTCTTTAAACACTCGGGTGCCAACCTGTCACAGGCGAAACAGAAGTTCATGGCCTATTTTTCAAACTAAACATGGGATTCACACAATGTACAAAGGAGGAAAGGAGGGAAATTGAAACAAGCAGTTAAGCACATGGCTTCCCCAAAGTCCTTCATCTGAAATAACTAAAAGACCTTACCAAACAATATACCCAAATCCACACAATAAATACACTTGCAAACTGAACCTATAATCTCAGTTCACATGCTATTTGTCTGGAGAATAGCTGCTAGACAAACCATCCAGCCAGGATTGGTGACACAATGTAAATAGTCACACTACCTTGGCCTGTCTACATGTGGTCTGTCTACAATCTGTTACTGTTAATGCCAAAGGGAGACAACTCCAGTACAAAGAACTGCAGCACCTTAGACGACAGGCCCATGTTTCCCCACTTCCTAACACTTAAAATTATCAAGCCAACTACCTGAACAGGTAATTCAGTGTGTATAATTTCTTGTGACAATACAATGTTCCCTATCAATATTTTGGAACAGATCCCATGCTTTTTATAAACAGAACTATTCATCACAACATCTCAATGCCACTCACAGAAAGAAACAAAGAAACAACTTGCTGCATATGACTATCATCACTTGAAAAAGGACTATCATGTTGCCCCTGAAGTATGGAGCCTGGTTACTGAAGTATTTCATGAGATTCTACACATGCCGAAAACATGCAGGTCATCTGGTTACCTTTTCTGACATTCCATATTCCTTGACCATTGCACTTGCTATTGTTGTGGCTTGTGAGAAGTCATCCTTGGCACCTATGTAATGAATCATCAGATTAATCTCGAAGACATGTCAAAACAAAAATATTTAATACTCAGCACATCTACATCATCTAACCTTGATGAATCTCCATGAAGAACAAGATATATGGTGATGCCATAACAATATCTGCCATCTGTGCCCAACATGTGCCATGAGCTGCATATACATACATTCCATACTCGATGGAGTTTACAAACATGGTGTACCTGTTTCTACTTTGTCCATGCCATAGATAATCTCCTCTGCAGCCCGACCTCCCATCGAGACATCCATCCGAGCTAACAGCTGCGACCGGGACATGTTGAACAGCTCCTTCTCGTATGATATCGCCGTCTGCCAACATCATCACTAAACTGATGACAATACAGCTCAGCATGCACTGTGTAGTACGTGAGTTAGGGAATAATACAACAGTATTTCAACACTGTTTTCCTAACTGGATTCCACATGACGTATCACTTGAGTGAGACATCTGCAATTATGCTTTGCTGACCATTTTGAAACTTGTAGCAATTTCATCACAATGATATGACATCAGAAATCTCACATTTAGTGGATCTGCTCTTTTACACTTAGGCAATTCAGTTATTACACTTTTTCAAATCAAAAAGTTGTTAGAGTGGCCTTGGTTGACAATCAGAACCACTGCCATGTGTTGTTATTTGTAGACTAACACATTAAAAACACTTCAGCACACAGTAACTTCACTAACTGGATATCAAGAGATACAGTGGTGAGATTCTACGTAAATCACCACTGAAGGCGAACCAGCTGTTTCCACCATAGGAGGACAGACAAAGAGACAAACTTTCTCAACATTTATGGCTTTGATTATAATCACTTAGTGTTAGAAGACCTTGGAAATAACTGACTTCAAAAACAGGGCAGCATGGACACAACTGGACACTACAAGCACATGACAGGAGACTGCATGAAGAATGAGTCATCATCTCTTCTAGGCAGTACTTCACATATTTCACACAACCAAAAGTAGCCAACAGTAAAGGAGTGAAGACTCACATGTCCAAGAGAACTTCCTCGGGGGAGGATTGTGACTTTGTTCGGTATAGGTGCATCCTTGGTGAAGTGGGCAACCAGTGTGTGCCCAGCCTCATGGAACGCTGTCTTCCATTTAGAAGAGTCATCCTGAATGAGAGACTTCTTAGCAGGACCTGTGAGAACAAAACATCTACATCTACAGGTGTGTACTGTAAGTATAATGGGCATTAAAGTGGGACAATCATATCCAGCACGTCTTCTACAACTGGATGCACACTATCTTTACAGGTTATCCTTTGGTACAGCCTTAACTTATCTCTTTCTCACAAATGTTTTTACAAAAAATGATTCAACATTTATCAAATTCAGAATAAGCCTTGTAATGAACTCTGGACATGTTTACTTGTTCACTGGCAATATAGTGAACATGTGTACCAAGGTGGAATTTAACTAGACCTTTCAAACCAAAGTTGGAAGTGAGTTAGGTTTAACACTGCTAGGAAAATAGTACTCAAGTTGTGTTGTGTGTCATCTGGATGTGGAAAGAAAATGAAGCTGAAGGTGATGTCAAGAAATATTGCTGACAAGCCATAAAACAATCACGTAAAACAAGGACTGGAACTTGTGGTTATGGATTTTGGCATGTCAACGGGCCATCCAACCGCCTCACACAACAGGTACACACAAGAACCCTTACATTTGACGGTCTTCTCATCACATGCTTTGAAGCATTCATTCTTGTAATTAACATCAAGAATTAATCAGTGAGACTCTGAAAGGTGTCAACAAGAATTTGTTATGGGTATTTGACCAGATTCCACGGAAGTGTAGAGTGCCAGTAGACATACCCATGACAACCTTGTCTCTGGCGTAGTCCATGTGATCCATGCTGATGGCGATGGCACCTTCCCGTGCTGCCTGCAGGGCAGCCTGGTTCACCATGTTCTGGAGATCTGCTCCTGTGAAGCCCACAGTCCTTTGGGCCAGCAGGTCAAAGTCCATCTCTGCAACACATCATATGACAGCTGATATAAACATGAAGAAATGAGTGTTGATAACTCAGGAATTTTCTAGTTACAGGTCAGCTCCCAGAATCTGGACTAAAGTGAGAGAGAGAGAGAGATGTGGTCGAAAGTTAGTGTCTATGCTTACTTCCTAACAAGCTAAAGCCTAAGTGACACAAGTCTCAAAGTGAGTGAGTGAGTTAGTTTAGTTTTATGCTGCACTCAGCAATATTCCAGATACATGGCGTCGGTCCATAAATACAACAATCATAGATTTCTCGCATGCCCAAGGGATGAGCATTGCAGCACTTTAGATAACTGGTATACCAATAATATCGGGACTGTAACCCTTAAATCTGAATCAGGCAAACTAGTGGCTGACATGAACTGACCAATCCATTACAGTAACTACTGACAATCAAACAACTGCCATCAATCAAACTGCTGATTTTCAAAACTCTGATGCAAGTATCACTTACAAAAGGAAACTTGAAGATTTGTCTCTGACTTCTCACTTGTTTTTTTTTTAAGAACTGCTGCTATTACTTTAATCAAACTTCTCAAATCTGTATCACAAACTGACATGAAACAAGTACTCATACCAACAGTGAGAGAGATCATGATTCATAGTTCATCAGTGTGTGATGTCGGGAACAAATTGTACTGAAGTGAAGAAGCTGCAACCTGAACCACAAGTCTTCATCCTGTGATTCACTATTTAGATACAATGGTTTTTAATGCTACCAACACATTGTGGACTGAGACCCTGGACATGGGAGCGAAGATATGGCTCCTCCATCACCCCTGAACAATTACACAAGGAACAACATGACCTACTGGAATCAGCCTTGACTTTGCTAATGTAGTATGCTAGGATCTCCTTTCTGCCCTTCAGACTTGGAGGGTATACGGTCACCTCCACATCAAAGCGACCAGGACGCAACAGAGCACTGCAAAATGGCAACAAATTATTAATTACAAGTCTGAGCCTAGAGTCTCCATTTACATTTAAGTGTTGGAAATCATGCTGTCATGGCAACAAGTAAACAAGTAACAACAAGGAGAACTCCAGCATACATTATTTAGAGTCCTACAAAGCATGTACAAAGAGAATCAGTGGAACACAATCAGTAGCAAGCGATAACCACAAACTACGTCCTCCATACCTGTCCAGGTTATTTCTCCTGTTAGTTGCTCCAAGTACAATAACACCTTCATTTTGGTTAAACCTGGAAGGAGAGAATACCAGTACATAAGAATCTATCTGAAGCATATTTATCAAGGTACTGAGCCAGACCTTTATAACACGTATTGCTTAGTCTGAAACAAGGCAACTTTTTCCCTTCCATTACCCAAACAAGTAGGTCACCCAAGGAACATGGCATCGTTCAACACATCATACATTTTTGCTGACAAGATGATAACATTTTAAAATTCAAGTAATGTAGGTATCAAGTGATGTTGAACTGTTCATGTTTGGATGCTTGTAGACAGCAGACTACACCCAGAAGACAGGTCATGGCCACGCAACAGATGTAAATGCATTCTTTACCCATCCATCTCCGCCAGCAGCTGATTGATGGTCTGGTTGGCATAAGGATGTATCTGGGAGTTCGTACGACTGGCTCCTACAGAATCTATTTCATCCAGGAATATCACACAGGGAGCTCTCATTTTGGCTGCAGCTGCAGAAACATGTACCATGGAAGAGGTAAGGGATCAGACAGACTGGAAGGCATTACTTTCGAACATAGAACTCAGAAAGGCCATGAATCAGATGACATATCACACAAAACATTTCACTCGACAAAGAAGAGTAGATTCTTCTGTCACACTACTAGAGGCTCCCTTCTCCTCATATTCATAATTTTTCTTAACTACAGTTCAGAATTAACATAACCTGATGCAAGGTGCAAGATACCAGTAGTAGCTTGTGCTGACATAAAAAAGAATGTTGTTAAACGTTTCATATGAAATAGCAAGTGCTTAATTATTCAATAGTTAGGCTTTTAATGTAGGGTTATGCATCAACAGAAGGGTAAAATAATAACAGTAAAGTCAGGTTCTGAAAGTAGGGTTGTGTACTGTCAGTAGGATCAATTATTGACAGAAGGGTGAGGTATCTACACAAGGCTCAAATCTCCTCAGAGCTGTCTAGTACCAAAATAGTGTCACATATAGTGAAGTACTGACAGTAGAATAAAGAATGAACAGTTGGGTCAAGCATACTGAAAAGGACTAAACATTGATAAAGGGGTCAAGTGTCTGCAGTAGTGTCAAGTATTGACAGTAGGATCAACTATAGATAGTAAAGTGAAGGATCAATAGTAGGACCAACTATTGATAGTAGTATCAAGCATCGATAAAAGGGTCAAGTATCCATAGTAGGATCAGGTATGGATAGTAGGATCAAGAAATGATAGTGGGGTGAGGATTGATAGTAGGATTAAGTATTAACAGAAGGATCAAATATTGTCAGTAGAGTCAAGGATCGATAGTAGGGTCAAGTATTGATGGTGGGATCAAGTATTGTCAGTAGAGTCAAGTATTGATGGAAGGATCAAGTATTGTCAGCAGACTCAAGTATTGATGGCAGGATCAAGTATTGTCAGAAGAGTCAAGTATTGATGGCAGGATCAAGTATTGTCAGCAGAGTCAAGTATTGATGGCAGGATCAAGTATTGTCAATAGAGTCAAGTATTGAAGGCAGGATCAAGTATCAACAGTAGGACCAAGTACAAAGAGTAGTATCAGTAAGGACAGTAGAGTCAAGTAGTGATAGTAGAGTCAAGTATTGATAGCAGGATCAAGTATTGAAGGTAGGGTCAAGTATTGAAGGTAGGGTCAAGTATTGATGGTGGGGTCAAGTATTGATGATAGGGCCAAGTATTGATAGCAGGATCAAGTATTGATGGTAGGGCTAAGTATTGATAGCAGGGTCAAGTATTGATAGCAGGATCAAGTACTGATGGTAGGCTCAAGTATTGAAGGATCAAGGACTAAAAGTATTTAGTACAAGTACTAATAGTAGGGCGGAGTGGCTGCAGCAGCGTCAAGTATCCGCAGTATGGTCTAATATCAACAGTATGGTAGGCAGTACTGGCTGCAGTACTGTGGTCCTCGTCACATCAAGTATATGCTCACTGTTTTACATACATTTAGCTTCCTATTCTACAAAGCAATACAAATATTTAGAGTCAAGTTGTTCATCAAACAAACAAAAACATCCTCTACTTACAGAACAACTGTCGGATTCTCTTCGCTCCAGTCCCAACAAATATCTCATCAAACTCAGAGCCAGAAGCATGGTAGAATGGCACACCGGCTTCTCCTTTAAACACAAAAATACATTCATTAATTACATCTTTGAATGGCACACTAAATTTAATTCAGAGTTCAGTTATTATGACAGATCCAAGGTTTCTTGAAGCTTGAACCTGTTGTGATGAATATACTCATAGAAACAAATAGGGGAACACAAGAAAACAATAGGCTTTGTATTGTGCCCACAGTGCAATACAAAGCCTATGAAGAAACCTAGAAAAGAAAAAAAGAACATAATGTACTTTCAGGCGTTCCCTCTTTTGTTTCCATGAGTACATATTCACATTCTATCATGTTGTAAGGATTAACCTGATAAAAGGACTCCATCATTAAAAACAAAAACATTGTCTCAGATACAAATGAGTTTGTTGTCCAGCATGACACACAGTAATATTCCTGCCATCATAAAAGCCTGTAAACACTCTGGTCAATCTGGCCACAGTCATACACTGCCATGTATGGCCAGCATAGGGTGCTAGTAACCAATTCTACTCTGAATCAGCATAAGATGAAATGTAAGACACTAAACCAAACTGACCTGCTACAGCTCTGGCCAGCAATGTCTTGCCAATGCCTGGCTGTCCCACCAACAGAACACCTGTAACATGATACACCTCGAGTAACACCTTGACTGTTACTAGGATAACACGCCCCTAATCAAAGAAGAAACCGATGATAACGTGTCACATAAATACAAGTGTTCCCCCAAGTGAGTAGTCCCAGCTTACATGAAACAAGTTGAAAAGTTTAAAATAACAGAAGCCCCAGAGATGCCAAGCGCAAGGAAGTATTTTCAAGGATCAAAATTAGTAGTTTGACCATAAAATTAGTGACCAACTATTTATTAAACATCATGATGGATTCCGAAAGAGATAATCAGGGATTTGGAAAGAGAACTTTGACAATGATCAATTTTCAGAATTATTAACCATTTTCTGAATTTAGAATGGGCGACTGCCCTTGTATCAATAGTAAACTTCCAAATTTTAATGGACCATTTTTCATTCTAATGTGCAAAAATGGCCCAAGGCCCCTGCCATTCCCAATCCCTGGATAATATGACACTTATCAAAACTGAAGCTTTAATTTCACATTCCTCTAACAGCAGATTTCCAAACTATCAGCATTATATTTCGTTTCCTTTTGGTGAAAGTGTATGAAAATATGTTTTTGTCTTTATATGAGAATTTTAATGAATTTTCATTACATCTTGTAGAATTTCTAGTGCTGTAGTTTGAGGCTAAAATGTGTCAAGACTCCAATAAAATCATAGAGGCTGGCATCTCTGAAGACCTATCCCAAAACTTGCTCTTTAACAATATGGATACAGTATGCATTTGTGGGTTATCTGACATTAAACTGTAAAAACAGAATGAATGAACCAACCTTTGGGTAACTTAGCTCCAAGTGACTGGTACTTCTCTGGGTCTTTGAGGTAATCCACCACGTCCATCAGCTCTGTTTTAGCCTCATCTGCCTGCAGCAGAGACAATACCCACTCACTAACTCACTCACGCATAACAACACAATGGTACACTTCAGTAAGTCCCTGAAACACATCATGTCTTCGATGGCTCTTATTACACTATGACTTATGAATTCTCACACCGTCAGCTTCTCATTGGATCCCCCAGATCTCATGGACATAATAACAACAGGAAATGGATATTTCCTGTGCATCATAGTCCATCCATCGAAGTGCTACGTGTAAAAAGAGTCTCCAGAGTTCACAAAGAAGGTGTGACAGATTCGTCAAAATGACCATAATATTTTCCAGTTACAGGTAGTAGACCCTTTTGAAGAGAAAGGTTTTAAGTCCTGATTTGAATGCTTCGAAGGATGAAGCATTTTTGATTGAGGTAGGAAGACTGTTTCACAGGGTTGGTGCAGCAAATCTGAATAACCTATGGCCAAAATGTTTGAGATGAAATTGTGAAACTGAGAGAAGATAGTGATTTGGGGAGCTGAGAGAACGGGCAGGCCTAAATGTTGATAACATTTCAGAGAGGTATGGAGCAGCTAGCTCATGACTGCAGCAGAAGACATGAGTGAGGATCTTGAGGTGAATTCTGGCTTCAATCAGCAGCCAATGCACACTCTGGAAGATTGGGGTTATGAGAGACCATTTAGATGTTATAGTGACAATTGGCAGCCAATTCACACTCTGGAAGATTGGGGTTATGTGAGACCATTTGGATGTTATCGTGATAACTGGCAGCCAATTCACACTCTGGAAGATTGGGGTTATGTGAGATGTTGGATGTTATAGTGACAACTCTGGCTGCAGTATTTTGAAGTTTTTGATGTCTGAATAGATACTGACTGATAGGAATGGAACCAGGCAAGTGCATCGCAATGTATGTAATACTTGTCCTGAAGTTGGCTGAGGAACTTCTGATGGTTAGCCACTGAGAAATCGAGCAAGAGGAGAAGGGACACAATATCCAAGTCCACTTGGCATCTCAAATGATTCAGAATTTGAAGAAAGGCGGTCTCGCTACTGTGCCTAGGACGACAGGCACATTGGAATTTATTAGGACAATCATTGGTGGAGAGGTAGGATCCAAGTCTGACATACAGGCAGAAGGTATATGATATCACTCTAATCTGTATTTCATGTGGCACACTGGCATACAGAGACACCAGTTACACATGAAGATTTATTACTCGCCTGTTGAAGATACTGCAGTGTAATATTTTTACGGCAGTATGATGTCAAAATGGTTCAAAGTTGTGACGTCACAATGCTAATGTCGCTGTTGCAATTTTACTAGACCTTGCTAGACTTTAAAGCTGAGAGTCCTCACACTGTAGGCAATTTCATCGCAGTTTCTGTCAATTTATGTTGGCGAGTAATAAATAGAATACTAAACTCGTTTTCGTTTCGCTTTCGTGAAATACCATTTATATTAAACTTGTCAAAGATTCAGTATCAAAATCGCTTTTGCTCATTTGATACCAAATCATTAACTCGTTTAATACAAATGGTATTACATGGAAAGTCGTTTAGTATCCTCTCTGCAATGTAACATAGTCAGTCAATCATTATCATGATAATTACCATCTCTGACTATGATTATTTATAGTTCTCTCAGGGTGCACATATTAGAACTTGCACAGGTCACCTCTCATGAACCTTGGACAAGTTAAATGTTTACAATTTGACTCACCCCTTTGACATCATCAAATGTGACATTGACCTCTTCTGGGTTGACCTCAAACTGATCCTTTGTCAGAACCCCGAGCCCACGCACTCCGGCTGATCGACCAAAACACGACACAAAAACAGACATTGACATGAAGCATATCAGCTAACACATCATCTATAAGCATTTTGAGCAAGTGAGTTAAAATGGGGCTTAACATTGTTTCCAAGATTATTGTACTTTGTATTGTAGTTTGTGAGCATGGTGGTAACATTTAAATTTACCAAGCAGAGAGAGAAATAGACAAAGAATGTCTACAAGCTTGAAAAGTGACAGGACATGATAACGGATCCCAGAAGAATACCTCTAAAAATTACTAATATGTAACACAACTGATCCAGGCTGACTTTCATACCCAACCTGCCGTTAATGTCAGGTTAGATTAGAACTCACATGGCGGGTAAAGGACTAGGGGATATACTGTTATCCTGACACTTATTCTAAAATAGTCTCCTGTTGTACAACTCCCAGGAAACTATGAAGACACTCACTTCCTCCCACAGCAGTGAAGACTTGAACGACCTGCACTAGCAGCCACAGCATACACATGTAGAAGAGGAAACGCAGCGTTCGATTTAGCATTGAGTTCTTGGTGTCATGTGATTCTTGCTTAGAGTTGGCATGGTAGCCTTCAGCAAAAGCCACTTTGAGTCTGTCCTGAAACTCGGGATTACTCTCATGGGCTTTGACTATGTTCTGGAACTTCCCCATCTCCTTCTTGTATGCATCAGGGAACAGCTTGGATTGTACCTCAACATATAGTCAGAACAGGTGGAAAATCTTTGATTGGAACTGGTTTGTTGTTTAGTGCAGCAAAATTCCAGTTATATGGCTGCATGTAAATAATTGAGTCTGGACAAAACGAACCAGTGATCAACAGCATGACCTTCAATCAATGCAGTTGTGGTACAATGACGTGTCAATCAAGTCAATGGACCTGACCATGCAATCCAGTTAGTCGCCTCTTACGACAAGCAAGGGTTGCTGATGATTAACTGTAACTTGTATCTTCACAGGCTTCTCTTATTGGAAAGTTTATATTCAACATATAGAATATAACACCCTTTATCAAACTACAAGTGATGACATCACAATACACTAAAGTATCACAAAATAGCAACATTCAAATTTTACTGTGGAGGGTGCAACACTAGTATTCAGACACAATACACTTTGGCATCGGATAAGTAGTCAGGGTTGTGCATTATTGTAATATTTACGAATCCATGATAAAGAGAACACAAACATACTTTGTTAAGGTAGCATCCCCAGAAGATGGTAGCATACCCAGAGCAGGTTACCAGAGACACAGGTATATTTTAGCCTGACCATATGATGATTTTCAACATTGAGTTTTGTAAACCTAATGTTAGTAAGGCATTCTACAAAGTTGTATCTGTGACAAAGACTATATCTGACAGGTTAAGATGAATATCTTACTGAATGTCGAAGCTCATCTAGGAAAGACATTTTCTTGTCTCTGCCTAGCCCCGAAGCAGACTGTGATCGCTTCGTCTTGAAACCTCGACTCTGCTGCACACCTTAAACAATGTTGAAAACAAGTAGGTAGTTGTGAGATCTTACCCTGGACACATACCAGAGTAACTCATCAATAATGCACAGTCTACAGCAGCAGCAATCCAACAATAGCATTGTTTAATATAGAAACAGATTTCCAAAGAAAATAAGACTATAATTATATGACTAACACTTCTGTGTTAGATGAAGAATATCATTAGAGATGTTTTTACGAGTGGACTCTTTCAAATAGAGGACTCCGAAGTCTGGAACAGTTAGCAACAGAAAATGACACAAACAGCTCACAAAGGTAGATGCTATTAACTTACATGGTGTAAAAGTTCCTCTTAAGAAACTCTGGAAACCCTGGTCTCCCATGATTTGAAGAAATGTTGGTACAGTTGACTGCAAATGACCTTCTGGGAACCCTGGGAAACAAAGAAACAAGCACATTAACAACGATATGGAGATTGGAGACTAACAACCACAAAGAGGTTAGCAACCATATGGAGATAACACACAGTGATTGTCAGTCACCATGAGATTAACAGACCCAAGGTGAACAGGAAGTAAAGAACTTTCTTTCTGTCAAGAATGTTTGACCATAGTAACTTAGTGAAACCTTTTCATACAAACAACTGTGCAAGTCTTTTATCTGTTTTTGAGACACTGACATAGATGTTATCTGACAATCTAGCAAGTTTCATACAATGTTAAACACCATTATTCATGACATAACTGACTACTTAAAGATTTTACATATAACTATTACACATAAATACATTATGTAACCTGTTTTGTTTTCAAAGAAGGTCCGTGCTGACACATAAGATTCATGCCAGTGGCTGTGTGAAGCATCCTGCTGCTTGACGAGTGCCAGGAGTGGACTGAGGACAACACTGTCCACACCACAAGGCAAATCAGTCAGGTCCACCGTACTGGGCACACCCTTCACCTGCAACCATTAGTCAGGAAATTACTGGGTGCAAAATTCTGCATCCTATACAAAGAAGAAGTGAAAAGATATCCAAAACCAACACAATGTGCTTCCAGGATATACATGCGTAGGACTGAATGATGCTATTTCTTGACTTGGAACTGCTCCAAATTTATTTCAGTAATTACTCATTTAAAAAAATACAGTACAACACTGCATGCTTTTCACTAAGAAAACTCTCTATCTGCTGATCACCAGATTGTGTGGTCCAGATTCAATTCTTTACTGACAGCCATCATATAGCTGGAATATTGCTGAGTGGAACTCAACATAAATTTTTCAAAAACTGACCCTTGGCATGCATAAGTTAATGTCAATTGTGGTAGAATACTGTGGTCAATTGGGGACATTTTCTTGGGTCTCTTCTGATTTGAGGGTTCGTGTCTCCTTGGTCCCCCTACATATATAACCCAGGTTTAGCCACTAACTGACATACCGGTACCTAATAAGCATTGTACATATCCATAAAACATCAAGCAATTGTCGAAGTCTCTTTCATGACCTGTATGTTATAGAAGTATAAAAAACTTAGGGTACACAATATCAAAATGTTATAGCAGAAATATGCTAAGATTGCAGACTCCATACTTCCCTAATCAATTTCAGACCATACAAAGAGGCCATAATGCTACAAAACTCTATTCAACATGCTCGACAACTATACAAAGAAACCGAACCTCTGAACTTGGGAATGCTGGTGGTTTGTTGACTGGCGAAACAGCACATGCTGAAGATATATCTCGCTCCTTCTTCTGGTGGCGTGCTCTCACAGAAGTGTGAAGTGTTCGTGCTCCACTGAATAGTGAGGATAGCTGAGACAGTGCTGCAACAACCTGAATAGGAAATAATATGCATTTTTAATTTTTCTTTACTGTAAAGGTGTGCAGTAATCTCTCCTGATTAAGCAATGTTGGAATACATAATGGCAGATGACAGTTGCCTGACATTATTTGACATAAATACAGGGTATACTTGTCACAATTCACAAAAATGAAAACGCAATAAAATGATATATTTTCATTTCAACTTTATTTACAGAGAATATACACTAAAAACATGGAAATGCGATACAAATGGTCTTTATTTCGGATATTAACAGTTATTTCGGACTAAATGCGAAGTTTTCTTGTGAAATGCTTGGATGGCTATTAAACGCTGTTTGACATGTGGAAACTGAAAGTGAAACAGCTGGGAAAAACGTAAGACCGTGTATAGTGCGACCCCCCTTCCTGAGCCCCCCGTTCTAGGTACGCAAAACTCGCATTATACGTGGGTATATACGGTATTGCAAATCAGGTTAAAGTACAGTAATACACTGTAACCTATATCATGTCACAAAGGTTCAAACTTCCTCGGAAACTAGGAATGAGAATTTATTATAACACTTGATTTTAATAGTTCTAAATGTTCATCATCGGCAATAATATTGTGCCCTTTTGACTGAATATTTAAAAAAGATACGGGTTTACAAACTCAGTATAGTCGTTCAACAAATAATTTGCTCACAGGTTTATAGGGACACATAGATGAAAGAGGACATAATGAACACATATTTTTATACTACAGTACAGAGTCATCATGATTACCACAGTTTTCAACCTATCCCAAATTCTGACACTGAAAGCAAAAAGTCAACAATGTCTATCAAGGAAAAATCCCAAACCCTATAAGCATCATAGTAATTTAAACCAAATCTACACGTTTCTTACGGTGTCTGGATGCAACAGTATAATATGTTTCATCCATTTAATCGAGCTGACAATAAGTATTTTGTTCCATCCATAAGAAAATACATGCAAGTTTACTTTTCATTTGCCGTTTAAATAGAAAACTTGACTCAAGCCACTTTACTCTTGCCAAACTACCACTTTAAATCATTATTTTTAACAATACCTACTTTTACTAAAAAAAATATAAAAAACAGTTTAATATTCCACTTGTATATCCTGAGAATTGTAGTATGTTTCATTTTATACCTTTACATTCTTAAGTAATGTTAAAGTGTAGGGCAGATGTATTCACGTATCGTGTAAATACATTTCGATATGACTTGTAGGCAAGATTAGTGTCTCAATGTCTTCTGCCGCACATCATATACAGTCGTGTGAAAGAGGCCTTTGGGCATACTTTTCGACTTGTGATTTATGATAATGAAGATTGTGTGGCCCTAACAAGAGAAGGGAGTCTTCAAAGTAAGAGGAAACTGAATATGATGTAACTCGTTAGAGTATTCGATACCTTGGCTTACGAAACCAGACTTTACACAAATGTTAGCGAGATCTGACTATTTAATTTACCTGTGGTTGCACTGTACTATGTGTTAACATGGACGCCATCCAAGCTAGCTGCGAAAATTGGCTGCGGCGGCAAAATTCTAATATCCAGAAAAACGTGACTTATTATTCTCACAACGCACAACCTTCTCAATCACATTGCCTGACCACCATTACTGACTGGATCAGAAAGCCTTCGGTAATAGGTCATTCACTAAGTATCTAGCCAATGATAGGCATTGTAACAAATCCGAAGGAAGATGGGTGAAGGTTACAAAGAAAGGTAATTCTATACTAATGTATAAAGCGTACCTTCAAATAAAATCTTGACTTAGCTATTATTATCTGTGTAGGTTGTTTATTAAATACAGTAGCTATCTTCTCATCTCTTCACATAAATAAACGTCTTTTTTGCTTTGGTAATTAAATATTCTGGGATGATGTGTTGTAATGGTGATGATTTTAAGAAGCGTGAGGAGAGGGTACATTTTATTCCGGGGAGGTAGTGGGGATGATCGATATTGGTCACATATACAGAGAGGTGAGGGGTGTCATTGATTTTGTACATGACATGCAAGATATGTGTGTAGGGGGTCTCTTACTTGGTATATAAATTTTAGGGTGGGTCATTCACATTGTACATGTTTTTCCGTAAAATCATCTACAGTAAACCCGAGAGTGGACATGAATGAGTAAACAACGGTTACCATTAACTGTGTAGAGGTGGGTTGTATTGGTAGGGGTGTAGGCAAGCGCTGTTTATATACAGTATCATTCAGAAACAATGTCAGGCAACGCAACGGCGCGACAATGAAATGTGACACGTCTGTTTTCCAAACACAAGACTACATTTTGCCTTGCCTGCAGATGAGTTATCACCAAGTCAGTAAATCGTGTGAATTTCTTTTTGATATAAATCCCAATAACCATTATTCTTTCTTTTCTAGGCATTACGGATAACATTTTCTTTTGTCACATTCCGTCTACAAACATGTCTACATGAACTCAAACAGGGCAAATAACTGAATCGCCCTAATGAAATAGTCACCAAGGGACTAGTTTTTCAAGCTGATGCATTGTGAAAAAGTATGTGTTGTAATAATCTAGGTAGGATAAATTTAGATTTTTCAATAAAAGATTTTGTGTTCCTCTTTATTTTGACACTTAAAAACAAAAATAACCATTAAAACAGAATCAATTGTGAACTGTGTGAACCCACGAGCTAGAACCCATACTGTCTATTTGCCACTTTACAATGAACTGGACTTGAACCGATAAATATATACATTGATGCCGTGAATTCTGTTGCCTTATACGAAGGCAACATCAGTGAAAATGGGTGAGTATATTTTTACACCGCTTTTTTAAAATTCCAGCGAGATCACGGCGGGGCACACCATAAATAGACTTTATACATTGTGCCGATGTGGGGAATCGAACCCGAGTCTTCGGCGTGATGAGCTAACATTTTAACCACTCGACTATCCCACAGCCCCCAGTGAAAATGAACACAGAATGACTGTTTTACTGTCACTGTGTAGCAGGTTTGTTAGCAGGCCCAGTGATGGTACAGAAAAGATCATAGATCCAGTACTGTTAATTGTCCACTTTGAACATCAATCTCAGTCTTTGAGGCACCACAATTCGCTGTTCAGTTTTGTAAACTGGACCTGTGGTTCGAATCCCAATCATGCCCCCAAGTTTGACTGTACTATATCTATACTGGTGGTCTCGCCTGAGAGTTATCATTTGGGGACTCATCTGCCATTGAGCGGAGACGGGACAATCTCACAGGTATATACTGTCCAATGCAGGGTTAAACAATAAATGGCAGGTAGGCGTTACTGAAGGGACACTGGGTTTAAACAAATATTAAACCAAAAACTCCATTACACAACACATCACTCCAATAAGGATGGAACAGGAATCCCATATCTTTCATTTATTGGCATCCTAGCATCGTATATTGGAGACATTATCTCGTGTACGGGAGCTCTACATTCAACTATTGGCGTCCTATTACTGACTCAGTCCTACCGCTGTATCCAAAACATAATACCCGAGCATTACTGAAATACAGAAACTAAAAACTCACAATGTGTCATCCTTTTATTACATGTCAAATGTCACTCTAACACCGTCGCGTTCAACAACGAAGTGTACAGTTTCAGCACTTGAATAGTTGGTGTCTTGACATTTCTTGGGGTCAGTGGTGTCGGAGACGTGACGTGTTGGTGACCTACTTGCCGATGTTGTAGTTTCTGGTGTTTTCCTCTGGACAACATCATCGACAATCTTTAACATGCCCTAGCTTGTTATCTTGTACCTGTATTGTATATTGTACTTATATTCTCTCAGTATTCACTGATAGTTTGATGGACATTTTACAAGTGATTATTAGCGAGCGGGTTAAGCTTTAAGCTTTACGCCTCTTGAAACAATATTCCGGCAGTATAACGGTTGAAGATACAACTTACAGGTTTTATATATACACATTGTGCCTGTGTGGGAATCAAACCCAATATAACCGCTGGGCTACCTCACAACCCATCGACTTGATTAATAATCCTAAAATAAAGTGCACATATATATTCTCCATTATACCAGTGTCCATTTGTGATCAGATCAACTTGTTCTTCAGTATATGGTTATTTCAAATGCAATATACCCATACTTACGCACGAGTAGCTGTTGACATGTGACCTGTCCTTTCCGCAGTCAGATGTTCATCTAAACCGCTCTCATACAGGCGTGTGGCCGTTGTAGCCCTTAGGGATTTGTTAGTATAGAATCCCTCACACCCGGCCCTGACGCAGAGCCTCTTGACCACAGGCCTTCTTGTCATTGCGAGGATTAAAGATTCTTTTTTAAATGTAAAAAATTATGATGACCCCCAACTTGAAACGCTTCACAGTACAATATCTAGATATATCTTCACAAAATGGATATCCCCATTGCGAGGATTAAAGATTTTTGTTTTAAAATATAAAAAATTTAGATCATCCCCCAACTTGAAACGCTTCACAGTACAATATCTAGATATATTGTACTGAGAAGCGTTTCAAGTCAAGGGTCATCTCAATTTATATATATATATATATATATTTAGAAAAAACTTTAATCCTCGCAACGACACGAGGGCCTGTGCCCCAGACAGGGCATGTCTCCCTATTGAAGCTGCAGAGTACCACTGGTTAGGTAGTCTACTGGTTAGACTTCAGAAACTTGAGTGGACCAAGGTAAAAGTCATCACACCCAACTGGCCTGCAATCAAGTTCTGTGTACATTGCTTACAAGTTGCACTCTAGCCGTCGTCATATATGTTTTGTTTTGTTTTTAAAAGATCCTATTTTTCTAAAACGATAAGAATTTCCTTTTTTTTTAGTTTTTAAGATTTTAAGTAATCACCACATCTCTCACTCACCTTAATGATCTGTACTTTTGGTGAAGTCTAACTGGACAACGGCATGGTTCTCATCAGTAACATCTACACATCTACTGTAATGACCTTAGCAGACAGCCCTTCATGTTTCAGCCCTCATGAATTCGTTTTTGAAACGCCTTCAGAGTACACCAGTTGTTTTTCTTTTCATTTTCATCTATTTTTTTGTTTGTTTGTTTGTTTCTTGTAACAATACAGAAGTTAGATAATTCACCCACTTTTAGAGCACGAGGTTCCTCCCATCTGGTGAAATGAATGTGGTAAAATAATTCCGTACATCTTGAATCCCTCCAACACGCTGCCACGTGCACAGTAGAGCGAGTTCATTGCGTGTGTATCGTGTGTACCATGCTACCCAGATGTAGGACGCCAATATTAACATTGCTCTGTTCGGGTGCAAGGGTTACTAAACCAGGACGCCAATATGTATGATTTTAGGTATAAGCGCAATAAACTCCAAACACTCACCTATATTCGCGCGCCTGGTTTGGTCCTCGGCTTTGGACTCAACCAACCGCGCGAATATTGGCGAGTCTTCGGAGTTTATTCCTTACTTATTATGTTCACATCCCGTTTATTTCTATAGTAATGTATTGAGTGCGATAAGTACAGAGTGAGGAGGATATAGTCTCAATTGGGAATCTGTTCCATTACCTGTATGCTATACAGGTCACCGCAGATTATGGTAAGTTGTGTTCCAATCCCAAAACGTCCAGTATATTGCGGCATTGAACGCTTTGATGCGACACGGATGTCAGACTACTGACCGCCAGTATCCCACCCATTGTTAACCAGAGGCATATATAGGCAGTTGATATAGCATGAACATACTATGCATAAGATACTCCGGATACTATCATTGTGTTTGTAATGAGTTAAAGTCAATATAATTGGTAATGCCCACTCCCCGTTAGTAACTTATCAGTATATGAACTCTTTTACTTGGGTCATCGAATCGCGGTGTTGGCGTTAAACTCTCACTCACTCCTTGAAACCCATAGTGACTTGGTTCCGGTGTCATGACATCACTTGCCTTATGGCATGGTTAATGACCGGTGTATTTCAGGCGTTTAAGAACCCGTTAAGAATTATTCTTACTTAAAGGGGCACTGATAATGTTTCTCGCCAGCAGTCTAATTACGAAACCAGGCAGCAAATTGGTCAGCTTCCGCTCCCTCAACCGTGATGGACAGAGGGACTCGGCTCCTGTCCACATTAGCAGAATTTCTTCACCCTAAAAAGTGAGGAAGTCGGATGCCCATCACATGCCGTTATTTAAAAAATATCCATGGTATTCCTTATCTGATTGTAACAAAATATCCCAGCAGTGTAGTTATTTTTCTGATGCCTGGATGGTATAGTCACTGATCCAATTTGATCCTATTTCTGTGTCTTTTACCTCGATATTTAATCATGTCATGTGAAAATATGATGTCTACATACACGTAGCAAGTCATTTGTTTCATATAAGTCCCAAAGATTGCAAAGCTTTATATTTAGGTAGTTTTGAGGGTTGGCCCAGCTGTCATAGCAAACATCATACGTACATTTTGGTAGCTACGACCCTGGTTTATTATCTATGATAATAAAAAACACACAGGTGATTTATCTGAATTCGTAAACTAATAACAACGGCTTTGCCATTGGTAGAGAAATCTGAAAATTTTCTTCCGTACAAAAACCCTGATTATACCCATTTACACGGCAAATACCTATGTGCATTTCTTATGTAACAACGAAGTTCCGTTGGTATCCTCAAAACAGTTTCGGCCCAAAAGTGTTTCAGGCTGCATGCGACACAGAGATTAGATTCTCCTTGCTGTAACTCACGTTTGATGGTATAAACCTACACGTGTTATTTGTCATCAGTCACTTGATGGTCAGTTAACACCAATACAATTACTCGACATAGATTCCCATTTGGCATTCTCCTGTCTTGAGTAAATACTCAACATTATAAATTAAGGTCTCTACTGGCAAATGTATTGCATGTTATGTAATATGTGCATGTAAGTGATGCATGAGGGTTTAACAACTGAGTTACAAAAACAAACATCGATCAAGGGATTAACCGATAACACACTGTTTAATTTATTACTTCCATAGCGGATTTGTCAAAAGGGCGGTGTTTATGAATGTAGATTTACGTAATCTATACCGAATTCACCCTGTCGTAAAAGTACGAGTGTAAAAACAACATCCTTCCTGCAAAGAATTAACCGCCACTACCATGATTGATTGTTGCTCTGTATTGGCTAGCTAATGGCTTACATCATACAGTTAGTAGCCAGGTGTGCTGTCCTGGGTGACCGGTGAGATTATGTGTACACTAGTGTGAAAATTTCTCAAACGATGTGTCACTTTTTCGCGTATTAGACTGTTGAAAGAGACAAGACACAGAGCAGGATTCTTTACCAGATGCAGATGAATGGAATATCGTTCTTTAATGTGGATATTGACGGATACATTCCTGAACGAGGTGATAGCCTGACATTGTTGCTATAACTTTCGTCCGTCTTGAATTTATTACTTGCATTTTTAAAACATTTATTTCTTGTAGCATTCAGCAGAATCTGTATCTGTATTCACTTTGGCAGTCTATACAATGTTTAGATATTAAAATCGTGTTAGAAATTCACCGTACGTACAAGCAGACCGTGCGGGTTTTTTTAATTAACTTTCAAAATGCATACAAACGTGCTAATTAGTTTTATAAGACAAAATATAAAGACCTACACTGACATCGTTATTTTTCAGTCCTAACGTGTTTTCTTTTATCACTGGCAGATGAGTAAACTTCAATGTGTGTGATGTTTTTATAATAAGGAAGTAAAATGACTTCATCTTTGTCGATCAGTCTACACATAAACTATCAATGGCGCATATGATAGGCGCAACAGAGATCACGAACCAGTCACGAATTTTGGGATATCATCCGGGTACTCCCGGGAGAAAAACATTAACAAAAGAAACCACCAGTCCAGTGCTCCGCATCAGTGCCCCTCTAACAGATCCATGCACATTTGTATTGGACCAACAATAAACATGGCGGTGGGTATTACGTTCGCGAACGTTTTATTTAAATGACCTTTTCAGAAAATATTGAAAAACTTTTCATTCATTCGACATATACCATTGAAATCTTATGAAGGAAAGAGTCAGATAGATAATGAATATTAATCTAACTACACCATTATTCTCATCACTACACTGTCACAACCTGAGTAGACTACGAAGGGCACGAAGTGTCCAACCACGTGATGTCTACTACTGTGAAAGCATTTCAATCGTTATCCTCGAAAAGTCAGGAGGGCCAGTGATTATGTTTTACTACTTTGGTGCTCAGAGCATGCCTCAGAGCGATTCAGCACCCCTTATAGCTAAAATGGATAGGATTATCATTAAAAAGCCTGCACGTTATCAGAAATAACTGTATAATGCCCGCAAAATACTTGACGACGGGCCTTTATCAAGCCCTTGTTGGGTGACGTCGTAAGTAGCTCAGCTGTTGAAGTTCAATCACCTACGGCTCGTTTGTTCTTGGGTTCATTATTGACGATATATCTGACTCGCACATGTACCTGTGCCAACCATAACATATTGTACCATAAATCACAACACACAACAATGAATCTTTGAGCACTTACAACAATGGCAGCTGATAGCATGGACAAAGGTCAAAGTGGAATGTCATCACTCCACAGTGACGTCATCTATATTGTTCTATGACGCGTCTATATTTGTGAAAAGTGTCAGTGACCTCCGTCGTTTGTTAGCAGTAAATGCTTTTAATCCGATGCCGTGGTTTTTCTTATTTCAGTAAAAATTCTGCTCTGTTTAGCTGCAACAACGGTAACACTATTTTTCAGGACATTATTATTTGCAGGGGCCCCTGTCTTCTCAGCTGCTCTTCGTCGCACATTTAATGAAAGACCCCAGGCTACTGCAAATGATAAGGCTAACACCATTTTTCAGGCGTTATGTTTATCCACCAAGGCTTCCCATGTGTAGTCTTGGCCAAGTAACTTTAGAACGCAGGTAAAGTTCCATGGTTGAATGGCAACATGTTCAGCAGCATATATTATGTGCAAGTCTTTGAATGGATGGATCTTCATTAGTGTGTCAATTACTTTGTGAAATTCAGATACTTTGTGCTCAAGTCATTCAACATGCAGATTTTGTATTTGATGCCTTATTTTATTACTGCGATTTGTAGGGTTTATTCTTTAGTATCTTCCATGTTTTATACTTGAAGAAAAACAAAGTTCAATGGGTGGGATGTTCAGGTGGAGGTACCTGCACATTATCAAGCAAGAATCTACATCAAAACGTCCCAATCACTGCAATAAAGAAGTTAAATGTCCACAGAACTGGCTTTCCTTCGTTTGTACGTTTTGTTGTGTACTTATGCTTTTAAGCAAACAGAAAATGTTAAAAATGAGTATCGATGTAGGTTAAAATCTGGAATCGTCGATGGGAACATGGACCTGCTCATGACAGGTTGGACTGGTTTCAGATTGGTCAGGGTCCTAATGCCTGCACAGACAATCCAGTGATAAACACCACAAGCATCAATCTGTATTTGGGATGTTATATCAAGTGTCAACCAACTCAATGACACCAACCCTCAACAGGGTTAAATAAACCACACAAATGTTTCTCAACCATAAGTCATTGTGACAGAAAAGCTTTGGAAAAACAACCACAAAACTGAACAGGTCATTTTTTTCAGTGTTTGGTCAGTTGTTTAACACCACACAGTCCATTTGGGTTCAAATGAGGATGAATGGTTAAATAACAGAATAGGGACAAGTGTTCACAACATAAATAAGACATGGCCCTGAAACCTCTGTACCCAAAAGGACCTGAAGGCTGGCAATTTATGATAGATCATGAACATACCGGTAGTTGTTTAAGAAACTATCATAAAGACTGTTCTATTTTCACTCTTCACACTAAGGGAGGACAAATGGTTGGTTGAAAAGCATCAGCATCTCTGATGCTATCACCACAGCCAACGAATAGACTGGAACAGCATGCACTGCTCCACCTGCTATGTCACACCAGTGTGAAGCATGAAAGAACAATATTACATGGTAGTTTCTTAAACAACCTTTCGCCCATTATCGATCAAGAGATCATGTTGGGTAAAGGTTTCAGGACCATGTGCCTTATCTATGTTTTAGAGTCATCTAATAATTCATCATTTTCATTTGAAAACAAATGGATTGTAACAATAATCTGTTTATGCTCAAGCCTGTACCAGACAATCCACAGATAACAGCATGACAATCTATCTACACAATTGGTTGATTTGTTGGTTTATTTAACACTGAACTAAGCAATATTCCAGCTATATGGCAGCAGTCTGTCAACACCAGACAATCCGCTGATGAACAGCATCAACATAGATGTGTGCACTTGGGATATGATGACCTGTGTCTACCAAGCCTGCAAGTTTAACCATCCAATCACACTACAAGGATGGGTTGCTGAAGATGTGCATCTACACAGGTTGGAAAAGGTCAGATGATGGCAACAGCTATGACTGTGGTCCTGATGAAACAACACACTCTTTGCCTGATCACGGACCTGTATGGCCACATCCACGTGGCCATGCCTCATACCAAATGACAGGTGCTTGGGATGTGATCTACCCATCCTGTTACTCAACTGTTCTGGAATCCCAGTGATTACTTGACTTATCACCACTGAATAGATAGCATCTAATCTGTAGCTCACCAACTTCATCTTTACCATATATGGCCAAACTTATACTTCTTAATCAACTGTCCAACCAATGTCTTAAGCTCATAAAACATCTTAAATGGAAATTAAACTGAATTGTTTCAGCTCAAAGTCCAAGAGAACAGATAAGCCATAAATGTTAAAGGGCGGCATACTTCAAAGGCACCATGCAGGCACCATAATAAATATCACTAACAACTGACTTTATTTGTCAGTGTTTATTTAGTAGTAGTGTTAAGTGGAATATATACCATCCTAGGAAGTTTGAGTTCGGAACAAGACCCTGACAAAACAAATCCTCTTTCAGCACAAATCACCCTTTTCTATGCCATGGCCCTCACAACCAAGTGTTCATAAACTATCACCAACAATATAATAGATATCAAAAACAGGATAACTTTAGGATATTCATATTGGGAAGGCTGGTATCAAGTGTCTCAGTTGCAGTTATCTCAGTGCCATTGATTCACCAGTTGATGTGTTGCCTTTGCAAAATATTTGGTGTTTATGAGATTTGGGGAAGATGAGTATTATTTCTCCTATCTAATGTAACAGGGAAACCAGTAGTTCACATAACACTAACCCAAAACTTTCACAACAGCAGTTTTATCTACAATAAACCTGCCCTTAATTCTTCCCTAAGCACACTTACTACAATCCTTGATATCTCCAGGGTATACGTTCCGATAAACCTCCACTATACCCTGGACTCATCTACAGGTCCGCCCGATAATCTTATTACTTCCCTTTGCTGGCTCTGCATTCCCACAGTAGCCTATCAGCTAGACCGCCGTGCGACTCACATTTTCAGGAAATCTCACAAATTTATAGGTCCGAATTATCTAAAAATAAAAATACATGCAAGAACCCCATCTACATCTTTCAGAAAACCTCTGCATGCTTTCTTTGCCAGGTTTAATCAGGTCGTTTAACTTCCCAGCGTAGACACGATTGGATAAAAAGCCAGCCAAGGGAGGTAAAAAATTTATCGGGCCGAGTCGTAGATGCATCCATGGTGTAGTGAAGACTTTTCAGAACATACACCCTGGAAATATCAAAGATGACTTAATACTAAAGAAGAACAGATCTATTAATGTACATACAAACTAAATCTGTCCACAGTAGCATTTTCAAAAATCACAGATTTCAAAAACATATATTCACCATTTCATTACTTAATGACATTACCTAGATTCATAAATGTTTTTTGGCAAAGGTCAGCCAAATGTGAAAATTAAACCAAATAATGTAACCCTGTTGTGAATCATCCAAAGACCAGACTAAGACAAACCTAACTAGGTTACAGAAGATAAGTTGTGTGGGATAACAAACTAAACACAGTCTGCTTTAACTTTGATTTGACAATATAAGAAAGAACCTGGATAACCAACCCCCAAAACATTCCAACACACAGGACCCTGTTCCTATACACCAAAACAATCTTACTCCCACACTACAACAGATTTACTACAGTCGTAACACTACAATGGCTTAGTGGAACCCGGTCCAGGTCATCAACGAAGTCATAAAAACATGACACTCCTGGTAATTCTCTTTAGTCTAACTTCACATCACTGCCAGCCAGGTGTAGACATACAACACATATTGCTGATACCAGACTAGATAGTTAAAACAACTCCAGCAATATGAGCTGATGTGTGAACTAGAGGTTGCACTTGAAAGACTGCCAACCACCCCATTGACCTAACCATGCAGACAATGCACATAACTGTACCTACTCTGTATCGTCTACAAACTAAGATCTTTCTGCTTAAGTAAGGCCAGCTAGCACTAAACATGGGATTCTTGTGAAGATGGAAAACAAGCAACCTCTACAAGAGAACAGTCTTACGTTACATGAACTTAATATAATCCAAGACCTCAAAATAAAAAAATACAAAGCTGGAATTCCTAAATTAAGCATGAAGCTGTATGAGATTAAGTCACTTGGTGCTTGAATACAATAAAGTTGTCCTCTTACACCCATTTTGGAAGCTATGAAGAAAACTGCTATTACATGTCAGCACTGGAATGACCATGAATGAAACTTTACGAGGGTAGGCACTGGAATTATTCAAAGACAATACAGTTTGTATTACTGGGGATATGGGATAAAGTGATCGAGCAAGTGTAGTTTCACACTTTTAGCAACATTCCAGGAATATCATGTTGGGGTACACCAGAAACGGGCTTTACACTTTGTGTGTCCATGTGTGTAATTGAACCCAGGTCATCAGCATGACAAGCTAATGCTTTAACTCCTACCCTTCCCCACCACCCAAGATGAGATACAGAAGGGGCCTGCTTGATGTTGGGATGATTTCGAGACAATCCGATGACTATCCATCTAAAGAAGTTGGTTTCATATCATCCAAGCTCAAACACTCCCCAGATAATCAGTAGAGTGAGACCGCAACCACTGAAATAAGAGTATGATCCGAGATGAGAAAGGGGATGAAAATTGTCAATTGTTCCGGGAAACACGGCAGCTACGTCACACAGGTGATCAAATATCAGCAAACTTCCATATGCATTTTCAGTGAGCCCCGAGGCAACATCACCATGCATTATAATACTATGGCAAATTGCTTCACAATTGCCATGACAAGTATTGTCAAAGTTTGGCCAGTATATGATAAAGTTTTCTCACCATCACCACTTCAACTGTCTCCACCTCCACTCACAAGCCACTTCCCTCCATCTGCAACACTGGTTAGTTCAAGACACTATCTCTAACATACATTGTAAATAAGGAGTAACTTGGTTTTCATGTTTAACAATTACAGTTTTATTCATACAAACAAGCAAAATATCAAGAACTGATCAACATCGGGCGTCTATTCAATTCACTATATTACACACTATGTCAAGATCTGAATGATGTCACCATATCCAATGAAATCATTTGAACTACCAGGCTCATCTGATCAAACAAGGTAAGGGTTTAATTAGAACAGAAAAGCGTTCTTGGTGGGCAAATATATGCCCTTGACTGATGAAAATCATTTTTTTGTTTTAGGTCCAAAGTTGAAAGAGATCAGAAACTTGCTGCAAATAGTCTTACTTGAGTTTTTCTTGAAATATTTTAATGGGTTATAACCAACCTTTATTACTTTTAGTGGAATTATAACATCTGTTGTAATGGCTTATCTGAACAGAGTGAAGAAAAGTGTAAAATTAAAATCAAACTAAAAAAAGAGACCAAAAATGCCACTTGTTTCATGAATTCCCCCCCCCAAAGACTTAACTTTACATTTTTCTTCACGAGCCTTACCAAACCCATGTTACCTGTTGGCAAGAATCTTACCAATGTAACATTACCCATTCCGTTAACTCTTGGTTTCTCAAAGATTCTCTACTACAGATCTTGGTTCTGCACGCACACAGGAAGCTGGATAACAAAGGCAACGTGTAAGTTCTCTGTGGAACTTCAATATATACAAATGTACAAGAGGGGTTTCCACCCTCAAATCTTGGAAACTGCATCATGCATTACACTTGACATTAATGATGTCTTAAATTCAAAAATTGTTACTTCATTTAACATGAATAATGATACCATATTTTTTTTTCTTAATGCAAGCAAACTCAGATTGGAAACTGCTTGTCCTTAATTTTGAATGCTGAGAGTCAATTAGTAGCCTTAAATAGGACGATTTAACCGAGAAAGTTGCCAATCTAAGAAAACACTAAAATCGTGGCAGGACCTTACCGAATAAACAAACATTCTGCCAAGCAATCATCTTGGTGAGATTAGATTTCCCACACTGGCTTGCTCCCCTAAAATGGAAAGTCACAATTGAATATGGCATCAATCTAATCTCTGAAAAGACAATCTCTTGCAGTGTATTAACATCAGCCAGAACTGCATCAAAGCTGCTTCTGAAACAAAAAGTATGTTGCAAGATTGCCAGATCAGAGAAAAATATGTCACACATTAAACAATTTACCATGATTGCTAACAATCGCAAACTCAATATTTCTTACGTAAACACAGGCAAATTCTCACATGACAACTATTTACATCACAGTTGTGACAGTTTTGTCACCCATAGAGGTCCCATGGCTGGAAGTCATTGGACATTTCTCATACAACAATGTACAACACTGTTGCAACATTCTGTCAGCTTGAGGTCCCATGGATGGAAGTCTTTTTCTGGGCATGGCCAGCACTGGCTGGTTCCGCTTGGTTGGTTCAAGCAGTCTAGTACTCTGGAGAAAGTTTTCACATTCAGCTTAAACGTCAATCTTCATCACTTGATTTTGCCATCTTAGAACACTTAGAACAGAATTCCAAAGATACTGTGTCATTGTCCACATGCAGACACACACCAGCAGTTGAGCAAGGTTGCTTGCTTTTCTTGCTGGGAGTGTAATCATGGTCAATAGCTGCACTGCGCTTGCGGGAGGCAAATGAAGATCTCAGTTCAACATTTTGAACATTCTGAATGTTACCAAGCAGACTGGACAAGCTGCTTTCATTTGCCAGCACAGCTCGCAGGTACTGAACCTCCTCCTCCAGGGCAGTGTTTTTATGCTTGATCGAGTCATTCTCCACTTTCAACTGACCATTCGTAGTTGTGAGATCAGAGACTTGGTCCTCAAGGCATTTGATATACATCTTCTTTTTCTCCCTGTTGATTTTAGCCTGAACTGCATTTTTCTTGTTGCGGTCGTCCAAAGCCTTCAACACCTCTGTTGCTGTGTTGGCAGTACCAGAGGTTTTAATAACTTTCAAAACCTTCACAGACTGAATACCAGTTGGTTGGGAGGATGTCACACTGTCATGTGGCGGTGACTTACAAACAGTTTTGGAGGAAACAGAAGCAGCCTTGCCGTTTGCCTGAACCACCCTATTTCGTAGTGACTTCACTGGAATGTCTGGTGAACCTGACCTAGAACTGGACACGGATGTTTGAGTCATGAGAGTTTTTACTGGATGGTTGTTGCTGATATCTGTATATTGACAATCTTCCTCAGATTCTGACTTTGAGGTAGAACAAAAATAGTCAGAGAGGTCCTTATCTGCACCATGACAAAACGGTTCAAACTCTAGAGCGTCCACAAATTCATCCAGCATTTTCCCTGATGAATCTGTAACGCTCTGGGGGCTGTTCAAATCTACACTGTTAAAGTCCTCTGACATGCCACTGTCCGATTCATGGAATGGCGACTTCTTCTGGCACTTGTTACCGGTCGTGTCTGCCTGAATAATTTCACATGAGGAATTATCTATATCAAACAAGCTATCTGGGATGTCCACATCTAGAGGAACATCCATACAACCCTCAACTTTCAGTAAATCTTCGAACGATAAACCCGCCATTTCAGTAAGATTGGCCACAAGATTTTGAGAACAGGAAAATTCCCACTGGTGGAGTTCACAAGATAGCAATAACTCACAAAACAGCGATATTTGCGCCGAAGTGTCGCCAAAACAATCAACGAATATTACCCAGACTTTGACAGGTACACAAATTACGTGTTACAACAACAAATTCGTTACCAAAATCCTTAAACAGAGCTGCACACTTCCCCAGACCCCTGTCTTGGCTGCTACTGAGCGCACGTAACCTTCCGCGTTGACTATATGACGAAGAAACGTTTCGCCAACGTATGCGAACCTCAGCATAAATTCGGACAAGTTGATTGGTCCACTGCCATCACGTGGCATATCAAATCTGAATTTAGAAATGACGAAAGTCAGGTGCGCGAAACGTCCCGCTGACGTTTATGACCTTATCACTCAAGAAAAAGTCCGCTACAATATATAGTTTAGCACAACAATTTTGATAAGAATACTCTGATGTATAATTCAAGATTATGGTATCAGATGGCAGCACGCCAGCAATATAACGTAGACTCCTCATCGCTCAAATAATTATTTACTTGTTTTGAGAAGCTTGTTTACTTGTGTTTATTTTGATGTTCGGGAATACGGAGTTATGATCAGAGACAACAGCAATTGGTATATATTCTCCAAGTTAAATTCTTTGATGTCTTGCAGCCCCTCTACATATTTTTTGTAGGATTTTAAATCAACTTTGTTTGTCATATTTGACACTGCAGTATTTATTCGCACAAAAAATAGGTCAGTGCGGCAAAGAGGAAGTCGAAGTAGGATAAACATGGCGACTGCTTTGGAAGATACGCTGGACCTTGTAGCAACAGATGAAGGGCCTTCTCTCAAATGGCCCCACTGGGACCCATGTCACTGTAAAGACTGGGACAAAGAAAAGCCTACGCAGCAATGTATTCTCAGAATTAAACGGTATTTAATATCATTAGTCATATATCGGTCAAATAACAACGCAATATTTCCGTGTTCTGAGAAAATATGACAGTTTCACATTCCACATGTCATCATCTGAACATTGACAGTGTAATTTTTGTCCAATCACTGATTGACGTTACCGCTTAGAAAATGACCACATTTATTTAGCGAAAAACAATATTATTTAGCTTCGTATAATCCAGTCCTGCTTTTTCCACACGGCGAGAACAACCGAGTAGTAAGATAATATCTAAGTGTCTGCATGGGTTTGTTTTATAAATACATATCTTATTGGATACATTTATCTGATCTTTATGGCATACATTCTTTCCCTTTACCCGTCATTGTCGTAAATGTATCACAAGCCTAACAGATTTAGAGAAAAAAATGACACACTGGGATTTCCATTGTAAAATAAGCATAAACTTTCTTACAGTTTTTCATGTACATTGGATGTGTTAGTGAATCTTTGTTAACTCACCTTTTTACTTTTCATAGTCCAGTCACACATCGATCATCACATCACCAGTCACACTGCGATTTCTAGGCCAAACATTTACAGACAGTAGCATTGACTGTTGGATAGCCTGTTTATTAATATTAATATATGACTCTTAGATTCATATGCATTGCATATTAATCATATTGCAATTCTTGGTTCAGTGAAACTAATCTGTGTGTGGATCAAATGGAAAAAATGCCTGAATTGAACTTGGCAATAATGTGTGTAATGTCTGTTAACACAATGGCATCATTTTGGAAAATGGAAATACCAACTTCAATGTAAGCAAACAGCTTGAGATGTATAGATTACAGTACATTAAGCAGCAGTAATAACATATGTATGATAGCACATGTCATAATTCAAACACTAAGAATTGCCAAATTTACACCAGTGAGTTATCATTGCTGTGGTCAAGAGCTTTACTCAACTCAAACTAACCTAGGCAATACTGACTTCCCAAGTATGTCCAGCATGGCATCAAGGCCAAGACAACCCAAGGCATTCAAATTTTAGTCATGGTGTTTATCCACCAATGCTGGAGGCAAAATAACTTAACTTAAGTTTAACCACTCAATTCCTTTGAACTTCAATTTTACCTGTCAACAGAATAAATATATTACTGTAACTATGTGTTGTTGTTTTAGAAAAACATTTATTGTGTTTGCCGAAGTATTCTGTTATAGGCTAATAGTAGGTTTATTTGCTGTTTGAATGGATTGATGCAACGCTGGATTAAAGAGACACTTAAACCCATCTCTCTTACCCTCACAGAAATCATTTTATGTTACCGTTGTTTCTCAAGAAATCATATTCAGACTTTGATTTTAAGGTAACTTGTGATTTTATTCCATGTTATCAATATTCCAGCAATATCACAGCAGGTAACACCTGAAATTGACCTCATTCATTGTACACATGTGGGGAATCAAACCCAGGTCTGTAGAAACCTTTTTGATTAGGGGCAGTGTTGCAGGGCTTTGAATCAACTTATGTCTTTCAACATCTGCTATGTATTACAAATGTCATGGCATTTTTCAGAGATATCATGACCATCTACAATGAGCCGCCCCCAGGGATGTGCATTGTGCCTGACAAGGAAGACATCACAAAGGTACTGACCTGTACAAACAAATGAATCACAAAAAGTGTTTCTTCATTTAGCTACATGGGTTTGTTGCCTGAACTGCTGACTTTCCATTATAAGCAGGAACTACTGGCAAACAAGCATAAGTAGAGCACAGACCTGACAGTTGACCCATATTAACGTGTATGAGTGGTGCACACTATCACTTACCATTGTGAGCAAAGTGGCTTCAGATTCTAACAACTTTCTACACCGACCATGTGAGAGTCTTATGAGCAAGGAGTGTGCAGATACACGCAGAATCAATTTCATCATCATGTACTGCACATACACTAGCCTAAATCTGCCCTACCCTACCCGTGCACCACCTTCTTCTCGTAATTGCATTCTCTGCGCTGGTCCAACTTACTCTTGTTTGCCAGTAGATCTTGTTTTGTGCATTCAATCACTGAGTTTTGCTCAGCCCAGACTCATGTATTTGAACATATCCAAGGTATTGGGAAGAATATTGCTGTGTGCCATATTTACATACTTCTCTGATGTGACTGTATATTTTCAACATATACATGAACTATTTCCCAAGCTCATTCTCCCATCATTGTCATGATGAGCATGTGAGGCAGATTCCGAAAGGTTGCTTTTTGTATTTGTTGACTGTCGTTTTAAGTAATATCAGTTGACAGGTGCTTCCATGTGTGTTATAGATCCATGCCTTGATAACTGGCCCGTTTGACACCCCATATGAAGGCGGATTCTTCTATTTCCTCATCCGTTGCCCGCCAGACTACCCCATCCACCCCCCTCGTGTCAAGCTGATGACAACAGGGGATGGGCGTGTCCGTTTCAACCCTAACCTCTACAAGAACGGGAAAGTGTGCCTTAGTATCATTGGGTATGTTGTTTCACTGTCACTGTAACAATAGTTCCTTATGACTGTTATGTATGTTTAATTATTCTGTACAAAAATACTCCTTGGGTCATCAATGGAAATCAGTTCCACATACTTGTTGAAAGAGCTGTCTAAATTGAAGTTAAAATGATTCATTAACTGTTAGTATCGTCAGGTGTGATATTCAGTCTAAGTAAACGTAGCCTCATTACTTTTCGTTACACTCCACTAATGAGTCTAACAAAACCTTATGGGAGGTCGTGTTAGGTAACCTTTGAGATTGACCAATCAGAACACAGCTTACCAAATTGCGACAGTGGACATTCGCACATACCTTTTTATCTCGAAAAGTTTCGTACCCGAATGATTCTAAATGCTATTTAGCATACCCTCGCTTCAGGGTGACACGGCACAAGTTACACCATGACAATGGTGAGTAAACAGTCTCTGAAAATAGTGTTTTTGACAATATTCAAGGGTGCGGAAATATTAGCTAATGGTAACCATGTCAACAGAGGCCCAAAAGCGTATATACTGTAGGTCAATTAACTGTGTTATATGCGGATTTTTGTTTGTGGAGAGATCTGTGTCAGTGACCTGAATATTCTGTAAGTCCCTCCGATCCCTAAGAAGTAGCTGTTGTCTGATTGGTTAAGTCTATTTAACCGTCTCGCATTTGATTGAACGGTCATAGGTTGCTCAAAGGTTACTGCTATTGTTTGGTAGACTCCATGTTGGAAAGTAACGAATAACACTGAGACCAAGTTTATTTAGACTGGTGTGATATTCCACCGTAAATATGAGAGACCTGAACTTGTCACAATGCTGTTTTTGTTGTAAATAGATATATCAGATCACTTGGTTCAGTGCTGATGTTAGGTGTCCCTTAGCCTGTGTGTTGGCGTGTTCTTCAGAGTGCAATTATTACATGTTTATTTAAACATTTGTTCTTAAAACTTTTACCAAATTGAACCATATGTTGCCAAATTAAAGGAAGTGAACGCAATAAGCTTCTGTTTGGTTGATTCATACATACTTGTTACCAAGGTTACTGTGGGTAGCTGTAGTCTGACCACCAGACTCTAATTAAGGCAGATTATGCTTAGTGTATGTGATAACACTTGTTTCCCCTCTCAGAACCTGGTCTGGTCCTGCTTGGAGCCCCGCCCAGAGTCTGTCCACAGTTCTCATATCAATCCAGTCTTTGCTCAACGAGAAGCCCTACCACAACGAACCTGGCTTTGAAAGGGTAACAATGTGTATTTTGTACTGATTCACTCCCCAAAATACCTTCATTTGGTCATGTTTTATTAGTTGAGCGTTAAACTGCATCTTTTTTGGCTGTATATTGAAAGTGCATTTGGAAAACTTAGGATTTCAAGTTCAAGATGATACAGCAGACCTGTACTGTAAAATCATTTTCTTCAGTATGCTATCATAGACCGTCATTGTACCTGTTGAGAGCTCCAGTCTACAGGTTCTACCCTGTCTTTTGTTGGTCATTAACATAACTTAACACAAAGATAGCTAAAACGTTTTTGCTACTACACCCATGCTCCAATATTTGCACCAAGACAACTTTGTAAGTAAGCGACAGTTCATGCTTCAGAAAATGGCATGGAGTAGTATTTCATCAGCATTAGTGGACACAGTCAAAGATGACTCCAACATATTTTAGATTTCATTATGTGTAGGTACAGATATATGTTCTGTGTTCAGGAAAGGAATGCAGGTGACGCCAAGCGCTACAATGAGATCATCTGTCACGAGACGTTGCGAGTGGCTGTGTGCGATATGCTGGATGATCATTCAGTCTGTCCCTCAGCTCTCAAGTAAGTCCCAACATTAGTACAAATACTATCCAGGTGTAACTGTATTTCTCAGATATAATTCCCTTAACATTACTGGTTCTACAGATTTTCATCCCCAAAGTACCTGCAGGCAGTTGGGGGAACAAGTGACTGAAATGGATAACAAGGCAACTCTTCTGTACATGTACAGCACATTCAAGGACTCACTTCCCTTTATTATACTTACTGTTTAGCTTTCCAGGTTTGAGTTGGGGAGCATGAACACTTTCAAACTGTCAGTGTATCTGTAAATTATGAGGTATGTGGTCATTGATAGTAAGTTATCATTACAGAATTCTCCAACTGGCTAAAATGTGATTATGTTATTGTAAGTAAAATAAAACTTATCATTGCCTTACTCTTTGCTGCCAACAAGCAGTTATGTAACTTATTACTAATTTGAGGGTGAACACATGATAAAGGAGAATCCCTAAATGTTATCTCCCCTTGTTCACCGGGTTCACTGGGCCATGTTACAGTGAATGGCTTTGATGTTCTTTCATGTACTGTCGATAGACTCTGTATTTCATAGACACAAGTACATTTACCGTTTTTTGTCTCCAAAGCCTACATGTACCTAAATTGGTGTCTGCAGGGAGGTGATGGAGAAGTCGTTCCCAACATACTACGACTACTATGAGTCCATCTGCACCAAGTACAGCCACCAGCAGGGACAGACCATGCAGGTCAGTTACATATGGAATCTGGCAATGTAGCCCAAGTCAGGCAGTTCACTATGGGTTCAAATCCTTGATTCACACTGGTCGTGTGAATTTGATCACATCCATATTCCTGTCATTGGTTTCATGGAAGGGTAAATGTTTTAAGATCTTTGTCCTTTTGGGATTCCCTTCCCCATTAAGACAATACATGGTTTATACATTTGGCTTCCAACACCGGCATAGTTCTGTGCTCACCCTACAGTGCTCACCACGTCTGCTTCAGTGTATTCTCAACTTCTCTATACTTACATATTGAACTGGATCCGGTTGTATCAAACTTTAAAGAAGCATGAACGTGCCATTAAGTGTTCATTAACTAATGTATCATTAAATTCTGTTGTGCTAACGTTTTTATGACGTTGTCATTACTTCTTGTAAAAGTGGACATTGCGCCAGAATTTCGTTTGACCAGCACTGGATCTACCTATATACAGCCATAAACTTACACATAAATGCAGAATATTAAATTGCCTATCCCATAGTGTAAACTCAAGGGCTAATACTTCGGCTGTTTGAATACTTGGCACCGCTATATGGTATCCCAGATTTTGTTATGCATTAAAAACAGCTAATTTTTCCGCTTTTTATCGTAAACTTTTAAAAGTACTTTGCTGCTACATTTTTAATTTGGCATCTTTACGGAAAGTGTGAACAAACAAAATACGGTCTGATGTCTAAATGACATAGGTATCTATTAAATTAGTTTGTGTGCTTATGTATAACATTATACACTGAATCTTAAAAATGACTCATATGTGCTTAAATGGATTTTCTTCTATCCTGTCAAATGGTGAGGGCGAGGTCATACACTTATATAGATGAAGGGGCATCACTCAGCGGTTTTCATACACTAAGTCATTGTAACCCATATGACTTAGGGAGAATTTGTTGTGGGTAAGGACAACAACTTTTTGTTGTGTTTGAAAACAATGATAGTCAAAACATCTGTGACAAACATGCACCTGACCAATGATTAAATATGCCATTGTTTTGTCAATAAAAGAACATAAACAAATTCATTGAACAAGAAAATTCCTTTGAAAATGTGTGTATCTACATTTCACGAAATGATTATTAAATCAGTTTAAATAGTTTTGTCAGTTTTACTTGGGGATGAAATAGATCTACTAAATATAGATAATGAAATTAGTTTCATGAAACCTTATCTCAGCGATGCACAAATTTGCATAAATAGTGAAAGTGTAAACTGCAGGACAGGGTGATTGTGATATATCCAACCAACTTTCAACTCAAAGAAATTGCCAAATACATTCAACAGTGTTGAAATATGACATAACTACCGTTGACCGACTTCTCATAAAATGGTGGCTTCATGGATATAGGTACAAATGATTTTGCGAATGAATGTTTGTCCATAAATGTATTGGTTAAGTAATCAGAAATATTCTGACTATCTGCGTATTGTTATTTGGTTTTACTGTTTTCATAGAGTAAGCCCGAAATGTCCATACTTGTCTATGTCATTCTCCATGATTTTGTGTCTGGCATGGCGTCACGCTGCACAGATCTTCTGTGTGATTATATCTGTATTTTATCTCTTTTTGATATTCTAGTTCTTGCAGTGACACTCTTTCCGTATTGAACATGGAAAAATATTGAGCCCACGCATGCTTCAAATTGGTGAATTGTTGCCTAAAACACTGAGAAAGTGCTGCTCAGTATAAAATCAGATGTTCTTTGTTTACATATAGAGCAAAGCGCTGTGTTATGACCACAACATTTGTTTTCACCCCCAATATGTTTCGTTTTCTTCTGCCTAATCACTTGGTATTAGTGACGGTCTGGAATTTGATTCTAAATTGTATGAGGAATTCAGTGAATCATTTGTTACAACTGAATATGAAATATACCTGATGTAATAGGTGTACTATACGACTGGCCTTGGTGATTTTTTTTTTTTGTAAACAAAACACTGTCCAATATGGTGGAAAGCTCACTTTAACGTTTGTGTTCATGCATTTTCGAAAACATCCCAACTGATTCTAGTTTTATCGGGGATGTTTCAGAATTATTGAGATTTGTTTCTTCACAGCTGCACAAATATTTGTTTGTACCGAGACATTTGACAGACATCGGATAGTTACGCTTACATATTTAGTTCAGGGAAATATGAGAAATATTTAGGGGAATCCCCTATTGATTGTATTAACTAATGATGCATTAAGGAGTTAGTGTATCAATAGGGTTTAAAGCTGGTATTAATTAATGAAGCAGTTATACAAGCAGATCCTGGTATTAAAATGGGTTTTATTACCCTTTCGAATGTCATTCTCTTTTATATCCAGTCTAAGCAAAACTTATCCGCAGTACTTTTCGTTACACTCCACTACTGAGTCTAACAAAACCTAATGGGAGGTTGCATCAGGTAACCTTTGAGATTGACCAATCAGAACACAGCTTACCAAATCGCAAAAGTGGACATTCGCTCATACCTTTTGAACTTTTTATCTCGAAAAGATTCGTACCCAAACGATTCTGAATGCTATTTAGAGTACGCTCGCTTCCGGGTGATGCACATGGTGTACTTAAACCATGACAACGGTGAGTAAACAGTCTCTGAAAATAGTGTTTTTGACAATATTCAAGGATGTTATCTTGCAGAAATATTAGCTAATGGTAACCATGTCAACAGAAACCCCAAAGCGTATATACTGTAGGTCAAATAACTGTAAATAACTATGCAGATTTTTGTTTGTGGAGAGATCTGTGTCAGTGACCTGAATATTTTGAAAGTCCCTCCGATCCCTAAACAGTGCTCATTTTCTGATTGGTTAAATCTATTTAACCATCTCGCTTTTGATTGGACGGTCATTGGTCTCTCAAACCTTCAACTAGGTTTTGTTAGACTCAGTGGTGGAGTGTAACGAAATACACTGAGACTAAGTTTACTTAGACTGCTTTTTATCATAAGTGCACATGTGCATACATCAGTTTTGCCTAGCAATCATTGTTTCTGTATTTCATCATCTCTTACACAATTGAAGATGATGTCAATGAAGAGGGCCATCACACTTTCTTACCACTGTATTACTTCACAGATGTAGATGAATAAAATGGATTATTAATAAATTATTGTGTCTCATATGACTAATACAAAACTTGTGTGCAAAATTATGCTCTTCACACATGTTTTGTATAAGTCATAAGTTCAAACTTGCTGGTGTAAAAATCTGTATGTATGTTATAGGGTAATGCTCACCTACATTCTTTACAGGATCCCTTCGGAGAAAGACGTGGGATATTCGACTACCAAGGTATAAAGGAGAGACTGGATATAATAAAAGCCAAGCTTGATGAAAAGTTGGACAATTCCTCTGATAATGACGACCTGTCTGATTCAGAAACAGAGACTGCTGCTGCCTCCCAGAGCTGACATCCTTCACAGCTGTGCTGATGACACTTCCTGTGTGTGTGTGTGTGTGTGTGTGCCATTGTAGTTCCAGGAGATCACATGGCCTAACAGGACCAATGAGTGTGTCATGGCTTGACCAGACACCTTCCACCTACAGTCTGGCCCTGCATCTGGCGCAGTTATAATGGCCATAAACAGACACTAAGAGACACACTGGCTTGTGATGTTTGTCAGATTGGTCAAGACACACACAACCAATGAGCTTTCAGTCGCACTTGTACTGATGTGTGTTTACGGCTGTGAAGAAACAGCTCATATGATTTTGAACAATGTCAAAAACCAGTTGACAAGTGTTTCTTTTTAAGCAGCCATAGGGCTTTCATTTCTGTTTGGAGAGGGGGAAATATGATGATAATGGATGTATCACTGACGTTACAAAGAACGAAGCACTCACCTAGGTGTTCCTTTGGGACCATGGTTATTGTAGTTTGTCCTCAGGAAGGAATAATCTACAAATAAGTGGGAACATGAAAAACATATCCTTGATCACTTTGAAAACACAATCACATTGAAAACTTGAAATCAGAAAAATGCTTTGGTGCTCATGTCCTTCTCCAGACACAGGGAATGAGAGTTGAACTTTCACAATGCCATTGTTGTGTTTGATAATTTCTTATTTAAGTATCCAGAGCAGTTGAATCTGATTTTCATGGACATTCTGTGGAACATTATAACAAGAGTGTGATGTGTGTTTTCAAAGTTTTTTCAGTTTAGGTCACCTTGTGATTTTGTTGAATAATGAATGAATGAATGATGATGATGATGATGATGATGATGATGATGATGATGATGATGACAAGGTACTCCTGTGCCATGGTTGTGGTGTAAAACAATCATCTTTCATACATATGTATCTAGTCCACATCGCTGAAATAACAGAGAAGGTTTAATGTTGTTATGTTTGGAATTGATAATGTTATAAATGATAAATCCATGTTTATATGAGCAACTTCATGGCATGAAGTACTGACTTTACATTTAGGGTGTAGTTCATGTGATGGTGCCACAGTTGAGTGTTTTCTGCTTTATGCATGTTATATGGTCCTAGGATCATGATGATTCTTGTAATTACATAAGTTCATTATGCTCGTTAGAAGTGATCAGTTTTCACGTAGCTGATGTTGCATGATTCTGCCACATGTTCAGATATGCTTCACTGATATGTAATGGGGATTAAGTGTTAGGAAACAAAAACTGTCATGTAGGACCTTAAAGGAATTCAAAATGCTTGGGACCTTTTAGTGGGTGCCAAGCCCTAAGGACTGTAAGGGGGTGTCTAACACTAAGGACTGTATAGGGGTGTCTTATGATAAGGACTGTGTAGGGGTGCCTATGAGGTTAGGATCATAAAGAGGTGCCTGACATTAAGGATTGTAAAGGGGTATTAAAGACTTTAAAGGAGTGTTTAACACTAAGGACCATATAGGGGTGCCTATGGGCTTAGGATCGTAAAGAGGTGCCTGACATTAAGGATTGTAAAGGGGTATTAAAGACTGTAAAGGAGTGTTTAACACTAAGGACTGTATAGGGGTGCCTATGGGCTTAGGATCGTAAAGAGGTGCCTAATGTTAAGGGTTGTAAAGGGGTATCTTATACTAAAGACTAAATGGTTGTTTACACTAAGGACCGTTTAGGGGTGCCCAAGGCTTAGGATGGTAAAGAGGTGCCTAACTTTAAGGATTGTAAAGGGGTGTCTTATACTAAGGACTCTAAAGGGGTGCCAAAGACTAGGGACCATAGAATGATGCCTGACCATAAAGGGATGCTAAACACTTATTATTGTAAAGAGGTGTGTGATTGGCAAATAGTGGTCAACTCTAAGATTGTGAATTGATTAGAAAGGAGAAGCAAACCCGAATGATTGGAAAGAGATTCCAAGAGAAGAAGATAGAGTTGCTGGTGACCTTACCTAGTTCAAACACAATGAACCCAAGGGCAACTCAAGATTCATGGAGCGAGGGCCAGTCGTCAGGTCTCTCTCTGACAATAGGCATGTCACTAAGTTTAGCCCAATAAACTGCATTTTTGCAACAAAATGCATCTGAGGTATAGTCAGGTATGCTGTACAACGGAGACGATAGACTTTTTGGACCATATTATGTCATAAACAAAATAAAATAAACAAATTATCGTTAACAGAGTTTGGGGTAAGCCCGTACTTTGTTTTAGTGGTAAAGGTGTGAACCGTTGTGGCATCAGTGACCACGTCTGGAATTGTAAAATTGTGTTCCTACCCAAATGCGTTCATCACTACCTCTCTCTTGTGCAAATAGTGCTGTAGAACTACTTTTCCCCTTGCATATCCAAAGAGTTCTGCAGCAGGTGAAAGTTAATGTGCGACTGCAACATTTACATTGTTGGTTGCCCCCACATCGCTTAAAAACTACACTTTGGGCACAGCTCCTAGAGTACTTCTTTAGTGTCACTACAGTTCATTTGTTATACAATGATGGAATGGTTCATGGCTCTATTTAGTAGTGACATGTATGGTGATAGAATCAATAACACATATTTGGCATCCAATTTGTGTATAGTGACAAAACCGTGCCTGCAAAATACTCTTTTACTGATACAAACAAGCTTGCTGGTTGACCTCTTTGTCATGTCTTCCTAATCAGCTAAGGAAATGTACTTCTTTGTCGTTGCATATTAGAGCTGGATTATTGTTTAAATGATGAGCCAAGACTGCTTTGAGTTTGTATGGGATGTAATGACCACTGGAATTTATCCCACAAACATAGAGGCTGATACTTGACCAAATCATTGACTAGTGACTCCCAATGTTTATTCTCCCAATTATGATGACTGATAATATTCAGTGTCTTGTAGTTAACTGCTATTGGGACCAGATAAGGTTCAAAACTATTTTGATATTTACTGTTGAGATTGTTTTATTAATAGCCTTTGCTCGAGTTTGTTGAATATGAGTATAAGTACTGTTAAAAAAATTCCCAAGTTTGTGCAAGAATAATGATTTTCCCTCCCATTTTCCTGCCATGGTCTTCATGGTGTTCTGTGTGAGTCAAGAATGAGGTCAGTTCCTGATGTTGGGACAGAGCTGAAGTTGTCAAGTCTGCCGTTGGGGATACTGAGATGACGTTATCTCCAGCAGCCAATGTTTGTTTGGCTGGTCAGACTCAGTGACTTGATGGATGTTGTAGCAGTTGTCGAGTCTACAGTAAGGAATTCTGGGAAATCTTGGTACCCGCAGCCCCTGTTTGAATGGCTGGTCAGACTCAGTGACTTGATAGATGCTGTTGTGGTCCCAAGCAACCTATGTTTGACTGGCTGGTCTGACTGAGTGACTGGATGGATGCTGTTGTGGTCCCAAGCAACCTATGTTTGACTGGCTGGTCTGACTCAGTGACTGGATGGATGCTGTTGTGTCCCTAGCAACCTATGTTTGATTTGCTGGTCTGACTGAGTGACTGGATGGATGCTGTTGTGGTCCCAAGCAACCTATGTTTGACTGGCTGGTCTGACTCAGTGACTGGATGGATGCTGTTGTGGTCCCAAGCAACCTATGTTTGACTGGCTGGTCAGACTCAGTGACTGGATGGATGTTGTTGTGGTCCCAAGGAACCTATGTTTGACTGGCTGGTCTGACTCAGTGACTGGATAGATGCTGTTGTTCCCCCAAGCAACCTATGTTTGACTTGCTGGTCTGACTCAGTGACTGGATAGATGCTGTTGTGGCCCCAAGCAACCTATGTTTGACTTGCTGGTCTGACTCAGTGACTGGATAGATGCTGTTGTGGTCCCAAGCAACCTATGTTTGACTTGCTGGTCTGACTCAGTGACTGGATGGATTCTGTTGTGGTCCCAAGCAACCTATGTTTGACTTGCTGGTCTGACTCAATGACTGGATCGATGCTGTTGTGGTCCCAAGCAACCTATGTTTGACTGGCTGGTCTGACTCAATGACTGGATAGATGCTGTTGTGGTCCCAAGCAACCTATGTTTGATTTGCTGGTCTGACTCAATGACTGGATAGATGCTGTTGTGGTCCCAAGCAACCTATGTTTGACTTGCTGGTCTGACTCAGTGACTGGATGGATGCTGTTGTGGTCCCAAGCAACCTATGTTTGACTGGCTGGTCTGACTCAATGACTGGATAGATGCTGTTGTGGTCCCAAGCAACCTATGTTTGACTTGCTGGTCTGACTCAATGACTGGATAGATGCTGTTGTGGTCCCAAGCAACCTATGTTTGACTTGCTGGTCTGACCCAGTGACTGGATGGATGCATTCGTCATGGCCTGACTGTGTGGATTCCTGCTAGTAATATCAGCCACTGGTTTTCTGTACCACAGTTATGAATAAAGCGTAACAACCTAACAATCTAACATTGCATTTGCTGTACAACCAAACATGTATTGAAGGCACACCTTCCTAATGGAAGAATGCTGTATTTATTCATTACAATAAAATGCTGATTAGACATATAATCATATAGATAGTGTATTCTATTATGAGTTAGTGTTGTATTTCAGCCAAGCATAATTTATTTTTAGCTCACCAGGTTTTGACAGCTGAGCTGTTATTATAGTGTATGTACATACTGTTAGTGTATGGTGTTTTTATATTGTCAGTTTTACAATGAGATAACCTAAGCCATTACCGATCATGTTTGTTTTCATTTGCTATATTGTCTTTTGTAGAAACGAAGGGAAATCTGAACTCCAAAATGGATTTTCTTATTTGATATTTCATGAATAGATACTAGCTCACCTGACTGACAGTCACTTTACCTCTTGTTGTGTCGCATTGTCTGTCTTGCTTACAAATGTCCGTCCATCATAACATTTTGCATTTTTGACATCTCCGAAGCTACCAGGCCTCTAGACCTGCCATTATAGTCTCGGAACCATGCTCACAGAAACCTTGTCCAATTTTGAGTATCTGTAGCTGTTGCCAATTATTCGGTACATGTATTTTTTTGTTGTTGATATATTGAAATATATCTTATGTGTTGTTGGTCATGTTTTCCGATACAGCTATCTATAATTATGACTATTTTTCATCTCTTCTCCCTCCTACACCATTTGATATGGAAGAAAATAGTGAAACAAGTCCAAATTGATGACAGACGGCAGATGTTGAACAGACAGGATCTCTTTCATCAGACAGACTACTTACATGACATAACTATGTAGCCTGCTGAGCCTGATTGCCTTGGCTGCTGCTTGTTCACCTTTATCTTGAATGCCTGTTGCTTTGATGGTGCTTCACTGATGAAGCTGAAGTTTGGCATGCATTTCTTGTTGAAATCTGAAGTTTCTTTTCAAAATGTTATTCTTAAGGCTTAAATTGTGTATGACTGTAACAACTGTAAGACACCACAGATTGCAATAACAAATACATTAAGAAGCTTATATATTGCCACAATCATTGTTTTCATTAACAGTGTTATGGAAATTATTTCTTATTCATGTATAGATGTTTGTACTAAAATTATGTTCATGGTTATAAATTGTGTTGTTTTAAGTCGGGTGAGCTACTAAATCTTTGCCATGTGTTTGTTGGATGCAAGGTTGAGGATTGCTATTTTTTGTTATGATGCTCTTATCATGAACCCTTCATAAGATGGCACTGTCAGCATCTGGTATTGTTCCTAATTCATTATGATGACTACTAGAATCGTTATTATAACTACTGGTCGTGCTGTCATGCCCCAGGCTGGTATCACCTGCTAGACATCACTGTTAATATCAGAAACGACCATGATGAAATAGATTTCATGAGGCCAAAAAATGTGCACTACATAATAGCACACAGTCTGCTTGTATATCTGGCATGGGGTCAAAATGTATGGAATATTCACTGTAACATACATCCTATTTACTTTATTGTGTCTCACTGCTCTTTTGTAAATTGAATTGCTATCTACCAGTGACTGTCAGCATACACAAATAACATGGATCAAAGATGCCAACCTTTAGTGGGACTGGTAACAAAGTGGTCTGTTCATAGTTGTTCCCCTTTGTTGCCAGGAAAACTGTCTAATCTTTGGTTGAGTTTAAACATACATAGTATTTTGTGAGCTGTATTTCACTTCATGCTTGACATGCACCTACCTTTTATCATAGCATCCTGTCAAAACAGCCAGTGATTAGATAGTTTTCAGTGAAAACCTTGATTTATGTTATGTGTTTTGAAATGGACGTCAGTATGAAAAAACCAAAATGATGTAACCAAGGCAACATCTATCCAAACAACCCAATTGACAAGTCTTTTGATTGTTTCCTTTGTCCCAGTGTCTTACTCATTCTTTTGGTATTTCAAGTGTGACGGCAACTGTTTAACAGATGTACATTGTATGATGAGTGTCTCACTCAGTAGTGAATGTTGATTGTACATATCTGTTAGATAGCATTTAGTAATCCTTGTAACATCATTTATACTCATACTGAAACAATAAACCACTAATCACTATAATGTGTTGTGGTGAGTGTAAACATCTGTATACAACACATGAACACATGCCAGGACATGATAGAGCTATCCTGGAGATTCTGAATTTGAAGTGGACCCAAGGAAGCAGTTCTGTTTGGAAGAATCTCAGTGACTTGCTTTATTGTGTCTTCACATCATATATGGATAGTTTGCCATAGAATCAGTCAGTGAACTAACGTTTGGTGTTAAACAACAGATACACACACCTGAGGGGTGTATGAACTATTGGTGTTCACAACAGATGGGCACAGTGACTCAGAGGTGTATGATCTATGAAGGTTCACAACAGATGTCGCAGTGACTGGAGTGTGCATGAACAATTGGTGTTCACAACACTTGGGCACAGTGAATGGGGGTATATTAACTATTTGGGTCCACAACGGATGGGAACAGTGACTGGGAGGTGTTTTAACTGTTGGGGTCCACAACAGATGGGAACAGTGACTGGGGATATTTTAACTGTTTGGATCCACAACGGATGGGCTTAGTGACTAGGAGATATATTAACTGTTGGGGTCCGCAACAGATGGTCACTGTGACTGGGGGTATATTAACTGTTTGGGTCCACAACGGATGGGCACAGTGACTGGGGGTATATTAACTGTTTGGGTCCACAACGGATGGGCACAGTGACTGGGGGATATATTAACTGTTTGGGTCCACAACAGATGGGCACAGTGACGGGGATGTGGGGGTATATTAACTGTTGTTGCCCACAACAGATGATCATGGTGACTTGGGGTATATTAACCTGTTTGGGTCCACAACAGATGGGCACAATGACTGGGGGATATATTAACTGTTGTTGCCCACAACATTTGGGCACAGTGACTGGGGGGTATATTAACTGTAGAGGTCGACAACAGACGGTCACTGTGACTTGGGCGTGTATGGTGTATAATGTTATGAACTGCTGCTCGTCTGTATAGATAACTGATGCTGGCAAAATCGGATCAGACGATATCCCGAAAGACTATAGTGGTACTGAATGGACTAACCTGGACTACTTGGGAACAGGTGACACAAGAGTACAAGATGTGCAGAAATGTATCAAAATTCTTGCCCAACAGGTTCGATTAACAGTGAATGTGACTGTGGGCATCTGTTCAAATGGCTCACACATGTCCGAAACACGTCCACGCAAGGTCTCTGTACCCTTTTTCATCACACACAGGCTCGGGTTCATTTACGCCACATCTACGTTACACTCACCATTTGTTCATACATGCCCTAAGGCATGACTTCTACTCTACATATGGGTACCATGTGTGAAGCCCATTATTGGGTATTGACGGATTATTTCTAAAAGCATAGTAATAACCAAGCCCGTTCCAGAAGAGATCAAATATACTTGATGACTTCAACGGACAAAGTGTGTTTAACATCATGTGAACAACTGTGGCACTCTCATCTCGCCGGCTATCAACCTCCAGGTGCGCTTTGATCACGACATCGCTATTTGATGTTAGGTTGAGAATATGAAGATCAATGAAGAGGAGAGTAATGGATTGTGTAATTGGCTCTTCGTTCTAGATGGCTGACTGGTGTAGCATTGACGATAACTGCGCTGCTGTTGTTCCCACACACAGGAGGCGGCAGCACAGTGGACAAATCACGGATATTCCTGAGTTATAACTGATCTAAAGTAGTACTTATAGCTATACGTATAGTACGAGGATGTTTAACGAGGACGTCAAACACGTGGTCGATTGTGTAATGTCGTACTCCATCTTTGTTCATGACATCAATCACTGGCTTGCCTAGTCCAGTTTGTTTAAGCCACCTGCTGGGTGAGGCGTTAAAATAACACACCGATCAATTACCTAACGAACTGAAAATCAGCTCCTCTACATGTGCAGTTGTTTCTGATGTTGTCAGGATATTTATGTCACAGATGAGCTTCCTTACCATGTTGCTCATTCATTCATTCATTGTGTGATTGTGTGTGTAGTTTACCGGACTAGACCGAAACAATGGCCGATGTACTGCCGACATGAACTAGGTACACTTGGCATATTTCAAAAGTCAGTTTGTCATTGTTTTGAAAAAAATCTTCTTTGCGTGTTTATTAGTTGACAGAGCTTGACAAAGTAATCAGTCTTACTCGAGCATTAGCCACCTCTCCCATGTCCCAGTACAGGCGGTGGGGTAGCCTAGTGGTGAAAGCGTTCACTCGTCACGCTGTAGACCCGAGTTCAATTCTCCACATTAGCACAGTGAGTGAAACCCATTTCTGGTGTCCCCCGTTGCGATGCAGCTGGACTATTGCTAAAACAGGCTCCAAATCATACTCACTCACTTATAGTAATTACCCATCCCACATCTCTGCATAACAATAGTGCCATCACTAGTGTAGTGATAGTGATCGGCTTTCCTTGTTATTTGTTGTTATTTCCTGTGTTATGTCTTCCCACCTCAAAGTGTTATTTCCCTGTACCTTTACTTATTATTCACATGCCTGCGTGCGGCGTCAAACAACATACAGGTACAGCTGGAGATGGGGCAGTTATTAATGTGACGACGTAGCATGATGCGGGGAAATGGGGTTTATATGGATGTTAACAATAAATTAGTAATTATCTCTACAGGGGATGCAGAAATTAACCATCACCGTACTTGTGTTTACTAAATCATTAGTTCAAAACGATTTCAAACAAAAAGGCCGGTAAACTGTCTCAGTCTCAAGTAGTTTGAAATGAAACAACTGGTTTTTCTCCCGTATAATGGTCGAAGTAGTTTCAAGTAAATTAAAATTCGATGTGTAAGAAAATGGATATTGTTTTTTCCCTGTGGTCTAATTGAAAATTGATTCATCAAGAACAATATACCGTACCTCGTGACGGCAGTCCTGACACACTCCATTATCAATCTGCATCAAGTCTGGAGCGGGAGATGAAGTGATTTAAGTTGCGGTATTCTACGTTAAACAAACATGCGAATGAGATGCATGCCACCTTAAAAAGACAGACATCATCTAATAAATTCATCATGTTTGGAACGAGCTACTTATGACAACTATCCACAAGCCCTGTGGCAGTTACGGGATCGCTATATCGCATTAGAGAGTCGTGATGTATTAGACTCTTATGAGACAATAGGAGCCCTCAGAATGCTCAACACAGGTGAAACCAGTCGGGTCGGCTCACACCCAGTCCACGCATACACAGATTCACTATCACGCCTTCAACGAAAATACTCACCAAAGTTTAGCTAAAAGGACTTTAATGGCATTTATGGATTGCTTGAGTGTTGTGGATGATGTGAGAGTCCTCACCGTAATTAACATTGATTACGGGAATGGTTAACAAAGTTATAACAGTGGGAAGTTCTTCGTATGGTACCTTTTATCCGGCTACTTGTGCGTGTTAGAGGGCCAATTATTGCACGCGCAATCTGTAACAATAGAGATCGATGGCGGTATATTAATTGATGATGTCTACTTGTAGCCAATACTCATATAAAAATCTCAGCAATGTCATAAATCTCAGATAGAGTTTCAGTTTGGCGAGTTTGAAACGCTTAAAGTCATAGGGGCAATTGTTAGACATTTTGATAATGCAGAAAAAGGAGGTGAGCTCTCGAACGTCCGGCCGCAACTCTGTGGACGAGAGGGGAGATAATTTGGGAGAAGAAACTACGAAGCCTCACTTCTTATCTATTGACGACATTCTGAGAGATAAACACACAGACAAGGGTAACAGTGAAATCTCTCGAAATGACCTGACAAAGTATGACGTTGCAAGATCGTCGCTGCGAGTCCCTGGAGTGACCGATCACTGTGTGTCCGATGTGGATAGCCCAAGGCCGGACGTGTTTGGCTCCAGTCTTCCCTCACTGGACTACATGGCATACGCCCGTTCTCCACAGATCCTGTCCTACCCCTACTCGCTAGCCAGGCCCTTAGGTGTCTTCCAGTCCACATCGTGGCTGTGTCAGTCACTGTATCAGAGGCAGGCATACATAGAAGGTAATCATGAATTCAGACGAAGAATATGCATCCTGTTTATTGTAAAATACACACTGGTTTCCCAAGCAGGCGGTGCATGTACGATATTCTGTTCATCTTACTATGTTTCTATACATTCAGCTACCTGTGTTTCTGGTTCGATGTGACAAGTTCTGAATTTGGCGTTTTTCTAAAAGTTTTAATCCGCCTATGACTAGCCATCTAAATTAGGAAGGTCGTGTCAAAGTTTTCCTTCAACATTTTCCTTCAACAAAACTTGACTCATGTCGGTCATGCCATTTCTTCTCAGCCCAGAGAAGCTCTCGACGTCAGCGCAGGGTGAACATCGACCGGAAGCCGCGACAGGCGTATTCAACAAAACAACTGGAGAGGCTTGAGGAAGAATTTAAGGTAATCTCAGTGTTCTCCAAGACCCGCCAACGGTTCAGTGCAAACAAACACTTTCAGTAATGATGGAGGTGAGACACAAAAGATACTCCATCCCATAACGTCCCCATAACGTCGTTTCGCTTCGTCAGTTGCCGTCATGCTCTATCAGCCTTATTACAATGTGTGGAGTCCCAAATGGAACTGTACACATTTTAAGTGATATTCTCTTTCGGTACTAATGATAGTGTTCTCTTTTTACACTTTATGTTCAGTTTAAGTTAAAGTCGTAAATGTAATCTCAAACATCAGATCTAGATGTGTTGTCTTTATATATTAGACACGTTAGTCATTAAACAGTAATCATATACATAAGTATGAAAAATCATTAAAGGGAATATTTGTATGTGCATGTATGTTTAAAGTTATGGGTCCTGTATATCTCTGCATCTGTTTTAGGACTATTTAACCTTATCCATGTCTCTGTGTGTGTGCGTATGTGAATGCACGTGTGTGTATATGTTTGAATATTTATGTTTGTATATTCTAGCTGCGAAAACAATATTTCATTCACTTTTCGCGAGCCATCTTTATATCTCTGCATCTGTCATATGACTATTTAACCGTATCCATGCGTGCGCATGTGAGTGCACGTGTGTGTATATGTTTGAATGTGTATGTTTGTGTATTTCTTCTAGCTGTGAAAACAATATTTCATTCACTATCGATTCGCGCCCCATCAGTGTCTGTTACATAAGTTGAACAAGTGTCTGATTATGTCATGTATGAAAGGTATTCTTGGATAGAAACACCACTTCACGTTTATTCATGTTGCAGACCGACCGTTACCTGAGCGTCAGCAAGAGAATTGAATTATCCAAACACCTGGAGCTGACGGAGACTCAGATAAAGACATGGTTCCAGAACAGGCGGTGAGTAACGGTTATATTTTGAATAAGTCTCCAACTTCGGGACTGTATGTGCGGAGCGTTAATATATCATTTGTATATACCCTACACCCTCACCCCAATAACCCAGCCTCATTCTCACGAACACATTAGGTCGCCCGAAGAAAGTGGAATCACTCAGAGTCGTTAATATATCATTTGTATATACCCTACACCCTCACCCCAATAACCCAACCTCATTCTCACGAACACATTAGGTCGCCCGAAGAAAGTGGAATCTCTCAGAGTCGTTAATATATCATTTGTATATATCCTACACCCTCACCCCAACAACCCAGCCTCACTCTCATGAGCAACATCAGGTAGCCGGAAGAAAATGGGAGCTCTCAGATTCGTAGGAATTACGAGAGTTGGCTGGAATATTCGGAACATAACGACGAGGAACCACCTTGACGGATCTGGTGGTATTTTTAAACTTAATTCCCTGCAAGGTTCGCGCACTTCTGGCAGCGATGCTGGAAGGTATTTTAGTTGATACAGCCAGGATTTTACAGAGTTTACTATTAGTTTTATACATGTAACCCACATTGCTTGTTCAAGCTCTGGTATCCTCATTCCATATTCACCAATGATGGGACCATATTACAGGTCTTCGTCATTTCATAACCTGATAAAAGTGTGAACTAGTGACTCAACCAAACCATTTCTTCTACTCTCTATGAGAGAACAGTGTATAAATACATGTTTCACAATATCACAAGCAACTATGCCACACTCACACTCAATTGACTTAATGCTAAGTATGCTAGGGGGCGGTGGGGTAGCCTAGTGGTTAAAGCGTTCGCTCGTCACGCCGAAGACCCGGGTTCGATTCCCCACATGGGTACAATGTGTGAGGTCCATTTTCTGGTGTCCCCCGCTGTGATATTGCTGGAATATTGCTAAAAGCGGCGTAAAACCAAACTCACTCACTCACTAAGTATGCTAATACGCAGGGTTGCAACAATATTACACATTCTGGCATTTTCTAACATGCAAACCACAGTCTGTGAACATTTGCTGAATATCTTATGGTCAGATATCAAAGTCCACGCACAAGCATATTCTTAGAGACAAATTCAATATCGCTGTTTGCATAGTTTAGCGAGAAATAGCAAGGATCTCTGGTGCATATATCTTCGCAGTGTGACCAGAGTGAGATCGTCCCTGGTTATTGTGGATGATCCACGTTTTGAAAGGCCTTCAATACTCTGACAAATCTAGGGCAGCTTCCAGATTAGCATATCCCTCTTCAGGTAAACCAATCCATAGAATTCATTTGACATTTGAGACCATTTGTGAAATTTATTCCATTTTTTATAATTTTGCAACAAGTTAATTGTGAAACCAGCAAAAAGGTGTTTAAACTTGGGAAGTTTCTTAAGTCCCCTGACCCTGAGACATTTAATTACGCAAATCAGATTTATTGCAAACTTCCTCACATTTCACGATACCAAACCTGCTATGAGGAAATTTCAGATTTTGAAAATTGTTTTGAATCACTACACTGATGAGGTTGGACATGAAGTGTTGGGAATGGTTGAGGGGGGATGTTGAGATCAGTTGGAATTCATCTGAAAGAAACTTGAACTTCACTTACAAATTCAAAAAGAAGAAAATAGAAAACATGAAGAACCGAAAAGGTTGGGAAAAGGAAAAGAAATGGAAAGAGACATATAGGAAAGAAATAGAATTGAAAAATTGGACTGAGAAGGTTAGAAAAGTCATCTCAGTCACAAAATTCTTCCTCATTTTGACACTCCAAGGCATAACTCGTTGTCCAATACGGACACAGCAGAGTGGGTTTGGGCCACTAAAATACAGGCTATGGCATTAAAAAGAGTATACTAAGTTTTTCACATGCAGACTGGGTACGTTCTATAGTCCTGCCCGATGAATGGACTTGGAGACCATCACATTTAACACGTGTATTGTCCGGAGTCAGCGATGCATGATGTCCGACTTCGGATCAGAGGGTCCATGGTGCAGACATTTTATGGCCGCTACACGCACATCGATGATCATGATGTCACAACTCTGTAGTGAATATCTTTTTGAATATTGGCAACAAAACAGGTCTTGATATCAACAATATCGGGTAAAAACACTGAAAGTCGCTCTGGTGAGAATATTGCCATACAATTTCTGTGGTAGATACGTTTTGAGAGAAACAAACGTGTGAAAGTCAAAGGTCATAGCTGGTTTACAAAAATAGAAACCTAAGGAAGTCGTTCGGGGATCTCTGGTGTCTTCACCGGCTTTGAGGGGACCATTGAGAAAGGTTTCACATTTTTTGGCATTATACACCAACTGGAATCTGTCAAGAGACTGGTTCGTCTCACTGACAGTTTATATATACGGTGAAACATCCTTAAGTCCAACGCCAACAATTCGGTATGTGTTTAGAAACACTGTCGTACAAGTGGGGCAATGATAGTAACACTTGATAAATAAAATAAAAGTAATACCATGGCTTTTGAATTGCTAGCCAAACGATTGTTTTGCATTTGAATTTCCATTGAGCAAGAAGGAAGTAAAATGACCGCTTACCAAAATCGGTCTACTGTTTCTTTATTGGTTGATCCCCGTGAAGGCCCGGTGTAGAATTGGCCTTCATCAACCCATGCTTGCCAAAAAAGACGACTATGCTTGTCGTAAGAGGCGACTAACAGGGTCGGGTGGTCAGGCTCGCTGACTTGGTTGACACTTATCGTCGGTTCCCAATTGGGCAGATCGATACACATGCTGTTGATCACTGGTCTGTCTGGTCTAGACTCGTTTATTTACAGACCGTCGCCATATAGCGGGAATATTGCTGAGTGCGGCGTTAAACCAAACTCACTCACTCACTGTTTGGCTGATAAAAGGGAAGGCGAGACTTGGCGAGACTATTTTTCTTAAATTCATATTTTTTCAATCTTTTCAGGACCAAATGGAAAAAGCAAATGGCCGCCAAGCTGAAGCGTGATGGCCTTCTTAGCGCGCACATGTGGCCTCTGACTTCATATCCGCTACACCTTCACCAACCAATTCACCAGCCAGTACACCCGAACCCACTGTTTCACCTCTAGCGCCAAGCTGGTCGTGGTATTGACAAGAACTCAGTGAACATGACTGTGTTTGTTTAGACAAATGCACTTTCAAGTAAACTTTGGTTTCTGTGTATATTGCCAGCCCGTGGTAGCTTCGAGAAACACTTGCTACAAGGCGATGCTTTAATCGTTGTGGAGCAGGCCGAATCTGACTCAGCACATGTGGAGTATTTAAACCAAATTGATAAACAAAATATGTTTATGCATAGTCATTTGTTTATATGCGTCTTAGTCTCGCTTTCGAAAAGATTCTGAATCAATGCCTGTGGTTACATAGGATCCCACTGAGGTGGACCGTTGTCTCAACATCCAAACATCAAACCCCCTGAATACGCCACTGCACGTCAAGTGGTAACATGAATCTAGCTGGGACCCTAAAGTCCTCGAGTGTACATTTTGTTGGCATGAACTAGTTGGTGGTCGTGTACAGGTATCACAACCTTAAGTACAGTGTAGTTTTGCAAATGGACAATTGAACAGAATACCAGATATTATGGTAAATAGTCTCGGGCTAGAAACAAGGTCCTGAGGTGAACTTTACATTAAAACTCATTACGGACAAAAACCCTCATATCCCATTTTAGATTCACGTGCTGGAACATGTGCCCGACCCTGCGTTAATAGGGTTATTGGCAAGGTTATTCGTGTTGGATTCTTCCAAATGAACCTCCACGAACTTTATAACGTATTTCCGGTAATACAATTGCCATGAAGCTGTTGTCGGTACAGTCCTTTCATAGAACATAGTGTCGGTATAATGGCAGTACAACATATATCCACCCAGTGCCTTACGGGACCATTGCCACTTGTCATAAAGACCTGAAGATGACGAAGTACATTTTAATGGCTTGTTGACAAAGCTTTCTTTTTGCTCCTGGCATTTCTTGCGCTTTTTACGCTGTCTGGTCCAGAACCTGTGTTTACAGGTATGGTGCTAACGAAACCCACCGGTGTGCACTATAAGGCGCCAACCTTCCCGGTCCGTCCCTGGGAGCTAGTCAGATTCGTGGGGGTTCGGACCTGACTCTGCATACTGCCTCATCAAGGAGTCTGTACGCAGAAACACAGCAATGTCTGTATCTGCGTGGGCCATGGTTGTTATAACGGGGTGTTGTACGTGCGGTATATTGAGTCCAATAGAACGCAGTTTGCCGTGGGGAGAAGCATTTACCTGCTTCCCCTCGATCGATAGTTTTTTCGCGTTTTAGCGAATTTTCCTCATAGCGTACAGGACGTGGATCTGTATATACACAAGCCGCATCATAGGTGACGTTGACGATACGAACCGACTGCTGTTCTCTTCAACGTAGAGGGCTGGCTTTTGTGGTCGTAAACCTGAGTTCGAATCCCATTACACGTATAAACTGTATAAACTCGGAGACGGAAGATCGCAACTTGATAGTGGCGAACAACATCGCGCTAATCCATAAGTTTTCCATTGTGTCTGGACCAAGCGAACCCAAGTTTGCATCTATCAATCAATCTATCAATCAATCTGTCAATCAGTGCTGGTTACCTTTACCACCTCGGAGGTGTCAGTTCCAGTTGCGAAAAAGAAAATGATAGCGGGGTGTTTCACTTCAATGTACAGACACATGGCTTACGGTTCACACTCAACGCACATTGATCAACGCGCATGCACCAAGATGGTGAGTCAATTTGTCTTCACCCTGCACATGAGTGTCAGTGGGACAGAAACTGACCAACAATAGAAACGCTTACTCTCCCCTGCCACATACGAGTCTGGGCGCACGGGAACCATGAATCGAATCGATTGATCGATTCTTGACTAATGACTCCGATCCAATAGCTCAAGCAGGATTCATTTTAATAATCATACAAAGAATAATTCTTATTATTGTCTCTGAAAGAAGTGAGAGATACAAGAACGTTTATCCTTCTTGTCAGGTGTCTTGAAGAAATCCATCTGCGTTTACACAGCATGATCTTGCGTGTGTCCAGAAGAAACCATTCGATTTCCTGTCGACGGTGGAAAGTACACTTAAGAATATTTAGTATATTGACATGTGTTGTAATACATCTGCCTGTAGTACCGTTCCGTATGCACAGCGCGGGTAGATCTCTTCATGCCCCGGCATCGGTTAGGCGTTAAGTCGTCGTGTATGCGCCAGTCAACCAGTACGCATAAATGAACATGAAAAGGTAAAAATACTCATGTGGAACAGGACTAGATATTTCAGGCTGATTCGCCGAAACTCATTTTGTACAGCTATGTATGTAGTCACCGCCAATTGATTCGCGGAACGAAGCACAAACATTGCCATGTGATCTACAGTGCGGGCACATGTGACGGCCGACCAGCTATTGCAAGGCATCCACGCATCGACTTGCCATCAAGAGACGGTAGAGAACTACTTAATCTGCTGGCTAAACAAGGTCATTCAGGGTGGAACCATGATCAAGCGGTATGGGTGGGAAGCAGTGGAATTGAATGTTATTAATGGATTACCTTTACAGAAACTATACTGATTATATGTACATAAAAAAATATTTTACGTTGAAACAATTTTGAGCACTTTTTTAAACGTCATTTGTGCCTGCTAGTTTGCTCCGCCCTCGTTGAATTCCACTTGCAACCCTGATATGAAATGGTATCGACCATGTATATCCCAGATACATTTTATCCTATACGGGGTAGGTGCACCCACTGCATGTCCCCCGACCCCCATCATGTGCAAGAAGTACCGGGACAGAATCTGGGTCCTGGGCTGCGGCCGAGGCAACTCGGATGAAACTGGCAAGGTTGGTCGTCATTCTCAGTATTGATGTTTCCATAAGACATATTTTCTTTTGCGGGTAGTTCTTGCGTGACACCTTCCCCTCGCTATAAGACGGCAGTAGTGGCACAGACTAGGGTGAACAGGGTTAAAGGTCAATATATGTGGACACAAAAAAATGATACAATATTGAGAATAATGTTTTTAAAGAATATGTATCTTAAAATAGAATTTCACTTCACTTAATGTCGGTGTACATGTTGTGTCGCGTTCTTGATTTGGAAAGCTGTGTATGGATAAAGGGTTGTAATTTATTTGTATATATCTGATAGTGTATTTCATTTTCACACAAAAAGTGATGTTTGGAGTTTATCATGGTTATAGTCGTCTGGAATGTAAATACGCCATGCTTCGTTCGTCGTCCTCGAGGTAAAGAAATGCGATAGTGCAAGTTTTGCTTGTCACGGGGGTATGTTGTCATGTTTGTTTTTCAACATAACTAAAGGTTCTACCTTTTGCACCCGTGATGGTCGGGGACAGAACACGTATAGTGCAGCTTGTTATATATAAGCTAGTCGATAAAACTGTGACGTGCCGACCTGATAATACGTTGTCCGGAGAAAACTGCCCTTTTTGTCAATCAATAAGTGTTTGTCTCGCAAATGCTCATTGTAGCTTATGGAGCAGGTAGACATGGAGTTTTAAGGGTTTATCTTCTGATTCAGATAGGCAGACGTTATTTTCAAAAACCCCTGTACAACACATATGTAAACTTTGTCAAACTGTATACGGAATGTAAATGGAACCGTAAAATTGTAATAATTGTGTGTTTATTTACCTAATTGATCACATGTTAAATATTAAATATTCATACTGTGAAATGTTCCTGTACCACTGATGGTGGTTTGTTGGAATAGAGAAAATAGAGTCACCGGAAACCGTCCGGCTGGTATACCTTCTTTATGTTCTATAGCGTTTGGTTTTTTCCCTTTTAATTTAACCTGAAAATTGAAAATCTGAATGAGATAATGATACATTATGACTTCAAAAATTATTGCCTAACTGGACCTCTTGTGTCAAAGAGATCATGCGGGTATGATTAGATTTGAACAACACGTAAGAACGCCAGAACATTTCATGTATGATTTAAGGCAAGGCCAAGGGATATGAGGTAGGTCACAATATTTACTCAACAAGTTAAAACATCGCTCCTGTTTCATTCTTACTGACAAAATATCTTCTAGACATTAAGAAATTCCAAACAGCTTTATCCCGTTTCAGATGTAGTTCTCATGAACTTCTAATATACAAAGTTACTATTTGGATATCAAGGGAAAACCGATGGTGTAAATGTTGTACATATCAGGGATTAGAAGATTAATACCATTTCTTACTTCTGTGCCCATTGTGTACAAACATCAGAAGAAAATACAGAAAGAAATATATAGCTCTTTGAGCCCCCGAATAGACAAATGCCATACCTTCATGTCATCCCACAATAGAACAGTCACAAAATACCACGCAATGAATATCAGACCCTCTGCATTACAGGTGTGATATTATTTACGATATATTCACTTCTATTGCACCCTCTGCTACTGTGTGTAAAAATGTACTATAGGCCTACTGTAGGCCATTTCAGTACTGTCTCTGGATATCCACTGTGTAATCGTAAGGTATCTGGGAACGACAATGAGGTCAAAAGTTGATCAGATGACTAAACCATTTATTCACATTGCTGTGTTTTATTGAGAATATAACATTCAGGATTTGGAAATGAGGAGTGATAATTTTCAGTTGTGGTTGCAAAGTTTGAAATTTCCTAGCTGAAACTGTGTCCCCAAATAGTGGACCAATTTAATCTTGTGACAGGCATTTCCCTGAAGCGTAATATAAACGTTTAGAGCCTTCCGTGAGACAGTGTATATATCTTGTAGGAAACTCCCGGCACACTCAGACACACACCACAGGACACACGTACAGACGCTCAGACAGATATACAGACGCTCACCCAGACATACAGACACTCGGCCATATATACAGACGCTCACCCAGACATACAGACACTTAGTCAGACAGACTCTCAGTCAGATATACAGACACTCACCCAGACATACAGACACTCACCCAGACATGCAGACACTCACCCAGACATACAGACACTTAGTCAGCCAGACTCTCAGCCAGACATACAGACACTCACCCAGACATACAGACACTCACCCAGACATACGGACACTTAGTCAGGCAGACTCTCAGCCAGACATACAGACACTCACCCAGGCATACAGACACTCACCCAGACATACAGACACTTAGTCAGACAGACTCTCAGCCAGATATACAGACACTCACCCAGACATACAGACACTCACCCAGACATACAGACACTTAGACAGACTCTCAGCCAGATATACAGACACTCACCCAGACATACAGACACTCACCCAGACATACAGACACTCGCCCAGACATACAGACACTCAGGGAGACATACAGACACTCACCCAGACATACAGACACTTAGCCAGGCGTACAGACACTTAGCCAGACGTACAGACACTTAGCCAGGCGTACAGACACTTAGCCAGGCGTACACGTATTTAGGGATATCATGTCAGTGTCAACCACTGATATCTTCACTAGACTGTACATCAGTGTCAACCACTGATATCTTCACTAGACTGTGCATCAATGTCAACCACTGATATCTTCACTTGACTGTACAACGTCAACCACTGATATCTTCTCTCCACATCAGTGTCAACCACTGATATCTTCACTAGACTGTACAGCTTCAGCCACCGATATCCTAATTACACTTTACATTAACTTCATGGATTATTGTTATACGTCACAATGCAATCGATCTTCACATCCACGCGTAATAACTCACATTGTATAATTAAATATGAAATCCGAAACTCGCTGTGCTTCTCTACTAGAACGGGTTTGAAATTACTCAACAATTTCCGTTTCAGAATGTTTCACACAAACTGCTGAAACATAGACTCAGACCACTCCGCCTCACAGCTATCAGTGTATCATCTTTAATTCATATGAGTAGTTTGACGACGTTTTATATTACCACGTGTCATGTCCCCGCCTTCGTTATAACGCTGGTATAGTTGTTAATGATTCATGTACTTCAGAATATCCGAGGTAATAATCACTTCATGTGGCGTACGTTGAAGTGATAGGGACACGTCTTTTGTTCATCCTGATGATAGCAGATCCTTGGTAACATTCGAAGAAAGCACGCATTTACTGTCTACTCCTCTCCCCTCCCCCTTTCCCTCCCCCTATCCACTTACCTCCCTTTCTCACACACCACTATACACACACGCACACGCACGCACACGCACGATTACGCACGCACCCATTCCCGCCACACTAGTTTGTTGAAATCTGTACATGGTTGCTGACTTGCATGGGACATATTGCACAATCCTACACAAAACGATAATCTCGTTTTAAAATAACCATATAGTTACGTACAATACGTATATCTGATTCTGTCCTGATTTGCCACAATATGTAAGTGAGCATGGATTAAGGTAAAATGGTCTCGTTACTTCTAGGGCTGTGCACCTGAAGACATATTTTAAAACAATGTATACCCAGGAGGGATAACAATACTGGGATCAACAGCTTCTTATTACAGTGAAATGGGCGTTTCTGAGTAGTTTCAAACATCGTTATCAAGCTCGTGATAAACAACATACACATTGAGAGGCACATATACACACGTGGGGAAGTGTTTACATGGTACAACGTGACCGCAACAGAATGGGAAAGCCAGGTAAACTACACATGCTTAAGATAGAGAGAAACGCTAACACGTGAGACCCACGGAAGGATTAAGTCTGATAGGAATGTATGTGAAGTCTGCAGCATACACAAAAGGATTAAGCTTGATGGTGAGTCTTGACGAACTGATGGCATCTTGAGTCTTTAGATGTATATGAGGCGTCGTTAATTAAGGGTAAACAGCATCCCGTCTTATAAATATAAGTCGTACAACAGCAACATTACAGTTCATGTCACGCCCCTCGCCATACATAATCTTCTATAGATGTTCCTATATTTTACAAAATAAACAACTTTTATACAACTACGTCCCATTTCAATTCATTTGCAGGACAGGACCCGAGACTCATCTAAAGAAACGTTTCTAAGAAATAATAGGACTAAGAGTGACATCATAATGTTTAATATGTTGACAAGTGTGACATATCGTGATATATAGACTAGAAAATCAAACGGCACTAGCAAACCTCAGTTGTATAGACCAACCCTCCCAATGAAAAATGACAACATGAAGCACTCGGTCACTGAATGTCTGGTATCCCCCTCGTTTATCCAAGACACAGGTGTATCTTGTTCCCATGCTTCTTATCATGCAGTCGCGTTACGTTCCTCTACCAGAGCCTCCTTAACAATTGCATTCCATTCCTCTGCTTGAGCTCTGCGAAGTCTTGGGAGATCCACTGGTGCTGGGTAACGTGTGTAGACACGTCGACCGAGTTCATCCCCGGCATGCTCAAATGGCCACACTCCATCCACACTACACCCTGCTGCCTGGAAGTCCGTGACATTCCAGGGCATATGAGGCCTGCAGCACTGTCGTCAGAATAGTGGGTCGACCATAAAACCTTACAGGAATGGTGCTGTTGTAGGAGTCTCGACCCGATGACGTTGTCCGATAAGATTACCATCGCATGATAACCATGTGCAGTGGAGCACGCCCAGTACGAGTTGTCCCTGCCCAAATCATGCTCGAACCCCCTTCCCAATCGGTATGCGTGGCCACACTAAGTGGCTAGTGGATGTCCATATATTGACAGTGAATGTATCGGACGTTGCAGTACGTAATAAGCCCATTTCAACGGCCTGATGTGGGGAGTATACATAACATTCAGTTGTATGTATGTATTTCAAACAAAAACGAAGACTTTACAACTTCTAGAAAATGTTGTTACCAATAGCTTGACCATTCATTAATGACGCAGGGCACAGACAGCTCCTTAGAGTCAACTGGATTTGAAGTCATTGAGGTTGGTCGTTTGAATCAGTCCCACCGGTAGTCTGTCGCACAGTCCCTGAACCACATTATTTTCCGTACTGCCCAGTCCTCTCTGCAACGATATAGCATTAAATAAACCAAGTCTAGATTCTCTCAGTTTCTCAGTCACTGGTCTCCGAGGGTCTCCTTTTCATTTTATATGGGTTAGTTTGTTACCATCAAAATCATATATATTCAGAGACTATGCGTTAATCTATCCCATTGGATGCTGTGGTCGAGGATTGTCTTGGGTGTGGTCTGATATGATTGATTCGGTGTCACGTTTTGATACTGAAGTGAAGTAATTTGATTTGGGTTGTGAAAAGCCTGGAAGTTTAGCCAAAATAAGGCTGTCCACATACCTTCCATCGATTGAACCACGTTTTCCTCCATCATGCTGTCAGAGGTTGTATACAGGATTATAACACTCACTCCTGGGTACCCAGGAATATTTCCTCCCTCTTCGACAACTGAAACGGCATATGGTGCCTATCGAGGAACAATTATTGTGGCTACCAGTTTGCAAGTTACTTATCTACAGCTATCACACTCAGTAACCAGCAACATGCAAAACATCGCCTTAGGTTGGGACTTATATGTCAAGACTGGGTGGAAATATTAGTGCCATAATGTGTCATATTCAGGAGAGCCTTCGTCCAATATGACTACAGACCAAATGCTACACAGCCAAGCCATTGAGAGTTAATTGTAATTATTTATTTGCGGCCAATCTGCATTCTTAATCCTTACCACCAACGCAGTGTAGATTGTGTTGTCACCCACCCTGTTCCACTTTGTCTCCTTCATTAATCATGGTATGTGAAATTTAGCGGTCACCCCCATGGCTGTGTCTATCAGCACATCGACTGTTCAAGGAAGTGCTATTGTTTCTCTATATGCCCCTTGTTGCGCCTGTCCTCTATAGTCAAAACCTGTATATATGTTCACATCTACATTGTCAAGTCGTCCGGTATTCCGACTGTCTGTGTGTGGACGGACGAGATCAGGTTTATGCCCCTTGTTAGAAACGTCCCGGGTTGAGCTGGAACTGCGCTCACCTCATTCATGTATACTTGTTTGTCATGTCTTGTGTAAGGAACAAAAGAAATTTTGACTCAACTATGCCTTGACTATGAGGTAATTCCCCGTCGACGACCATTATGAGGTAATTCCCCGTCGAAGACCGTTATGAGCTAATTCTCCGTCGACGACTATATACTACGCGTTGACACTAGCAATGACTACGGATCATGAACAGACATGATCAGATCTAAAGTGTTTACACACAGTGATGAAAATATGAAATGACAGGGTTTGGGTGACAAGTATTTCTGCTGTGTTGGTATTCCAGTATAGGAGCATTTCATTACAAAACGGGTTATCAGAGATACACCCGGACAGTAAGCATACCTATCTACATGCGCGTAATTATAAGCTCAAATTATGGACGGACGGAATATTGGAGTATTAAGTTTTCATGGCTAAAGTTTTTCTCTTCTGTCATGTGATGATCTTCGTGTGCTTCAAACACTATTTTCCTCACAGCCAGGCACGGAATGACTATGGAGAGAGGGTGGTATGTTTGGCTGTAGGAAGCTACTCATTTTCAGTATTCAATCAGAAATTCATATTTTTCTAGATTGCTGTGTGCCAATGCCGTTCTAGAGTTGTCCCCCTTAGACTGTTCCGCAGTGCAGACGTACCTATCGCTGTACAGCTTGCATTCAGAACGCCCTTGGCACACAAAAGCGTTCAAAATTTATCCCGGGATTTGACAATGTGCATCACGCGAACAGACAGTATTACCTGATACGACGTATGCTTAAACATCATGGGTAAATATGGTGCACGACGTTAAAACTACTTCTAATCGACTGATTGCACATTTTCGTTCGTTAAACATGGCACACCCCTGTATAAGGCCGTCAACCTCATTATTCACGATCTATTGAAAAGGTATTTGGCAGTAGGTCACGCCGGATGCAAATAAAATCCTATTTCGTATGCAGAATCAACATAGACACAAATAGTGGAGGTGAAATGCATTTGGATATATCTCTTTTCGATACTTTTCAGTACTTATACTTCAGATTGCACCCATTTTGTGTTAATCAGAGATAATCTGCGTGACTCGAGTGACATATGTGATGGTATTCGGGAGCCAGGAATGTCGGCAACATGGTTCTCTGTTGACTTTTTTAATTTTATTTTGAAACTGCACAAATTGTAAAATGAATCAGCTTGCTACTTTGAAGTGATGACTAATACATCATGACCATAAACTTTCTTCAAGAAATATTCAGTCCTGGGTTTTCAAAAGGCGAGGTGAATTTTCTTAATCCTTAAACATATTTCCAGGTTTTTACAACTTCTAACTTATGTTCGTTCTGTCGTCACGTGGTTGGTTGTTGCATGATCATCACATGACGTTTGGCTCAGTTTATTGGTTGTTGGTCACTGAAAACCCAGGTCAGTGACTACACGCATAAATTGATTTAAATATTCTTATGAAGTGATTCAACTTTCAAGTTCAACAACTAGTGAAAATTATCTTTCTGTTGTATTTTATTTGTATGTACTATTTCTCCTGTCATGATTCTGTCACACAGTTTATTACCTGAAAGGACCTACCACACATTTCATCACTTCAAAGGATAAGCCACACCTACGGGAATAAACGAAAAGAGCCAGCCAACAGTACTTTGACCGTAGTTACGTATGCAGTCTAAATTAGCTCCCTTAGACCAGACAGCTGTGTGCAACAGGCCTTACTCCTGTGAGGACTTGTCATACGTTTCATCGGTATCGGGACAAATGCAAATAGTTCTACACTACATGGACCTGACACACATTCATTTCTTAAATCATTCGGCGCGCGTGCGTGCGTGCGCGTGTGTGTGGTGAGTATTGGGTGTGAGAAATGGTTGTTGATGAGTAGCCCAGGTTTCAAAGATGTGCCGTGTGTCAGGTTCCTCAGATCCTGGTATCGGGATAGACTTCTCCCTCATCAGGATCAATGTCGACACAAATTCAGTTTCTATTTCAACGTCTTTCCGCATTATGCATGTTGATGTGACACGTAGTACATACCCTCATCTCCATGGCAACCGATACCTATGTCTCAGCGTGTGCAGGATGACGGATACCCTCATCTCCATGGCGACCGATACCTATGTCTCAGCGTATGCAGGATGATGGATACCCTCATCTTCATGGCGACCGATACCCATGTCTCAGCGTATGCAGGATGACGGATACCCTCATCTCCATGGCGACCGATACCTATGTCTCAGCGTATGCAGGATGACGGATACCCTCATCTCCATGGCGACCGATACCCATGTCTCAGCGTATGCAGGATGACGGATACCCTCATCTTCATGGCGACCGATACCTATGTCTCAGCGTATGCAGGATAACGGATACCCTCATCTCCATGGCGACCGATACCTATGTCTCAGCGTATGCAGGATAACGGATACCCTCATCTCCATGGCGACCGATAAACATTGTCTCAGCGTATGCAGGATGACGGATACCCTCATCTCCATGGCGACCGATACCCATGTCTCAGCGTATGCAGGATGACGGATACCCTCATCTCCATGGCGACCGATACCCATGTCTCAACGTATGCAGGATGACGGATACCCTCATCTCCATGGCGACCGATAGCCTCGTCTCAACGTCTGCATGACAACCGACACCCACATCTCAACGTCTCCATGACGACCGATAGCCTCGTCTCAAGGCCTCCATGACGACCTATATGTACTTGTCAGTGCCTGATAACTAATCCATGTAAAATGACCACCTGAGTCAGCGCCACGTCTCAGCGTCTGCATGACGACCGATACCCACGTCTTAACGTCTGCATGATGACCGATAACCATATCTCAATGTCTCCATGACGACGGATACCCACATCTCAACGTCTCCATGACGACTGATACCTGATAACTAACCTCAGTGCCTGATAACTAATCCACGTAATATGGACATCCCAGTCAGTGCAAATATAGAAATGGGTAATTTACGAATAAAGTGAAAGTGACAGTTGGGAAAACAGAGCAAACGCACATGGTGCGACGGATGTCGCATTTAAATGAAGATACGCGGGGTTTCCGGGCAGTGACCGGGGCACCTCCGCACGTGTTGGAAAGTCTGCGTTCAGAGAAACATTACCCTTTGCTTTCAACAAACCGGAAGCGATATGAGTTGTTAAATCCGACATTGTTATGTCGCGTGGTCGAGATGTAGTCACGATTTCCTTTTATTTTTGTTTATTTTTAGATGTACCCATTTTGTGTATGACGACATGGATGGTTGTGCTGATGGTGTTTCGTGCGACACGTGCCCAGGATGTGGAACATACCGCTCAGGCTCAATCGACCTCTTGCGACTAGCATCGTCAAGTTCTTATAAATCTCTGATTATTCTATGAATTTATTCCTATTGCTGTCTGTCATAATGGCAAGAATTGGTTGGAGACAATCGGATGGTATACGTAAATCTATAAATGAGTAGTTTGTTAAAATATGTGAAAATATTCCTGAATGTCTTTGTCTATGTGATGTTTGCTCTATTATAACCGGAAAAGGGCAAACCTGGCTACATACATGGTGTCATTGTTTTTTGTTGTTGTTTTTTTTGTTTTCTTTTGGGGGGGGAGAGGGGGGGGTCATTCTTTTTAAGGGGGTTCTGGGGGTTCGACCCTTTGAAAATGAAAATGACTTAGAATCACATGTATAATTTTCGGACCTCCTCAGCCCCCTCCTTTCAAAATTCCTGCATTCACTCGTGCATCTTTTTTCGCTAACAGATGTATCCCTCTCAATGCGGTGGCTATTGTCCAAAATAGATGGTTTACAGAGGTGTCCTGTTACCAGATTGTCTGGAAAGCGAATCATGCAATGGAAACATAATTCGGAATGATGATCTGAGAAGCTGCTCGGCTACCACGGTTACTACTATCAACAATTTGTGTGGACATAAGACTAACGTACTGTCGGTAATAGAAAAAAACCAAACTATTTTTTAGCTGCTACTCTGTATCCCTAAAATGTACACAATTGCAAATAGCATTTGTCGAAATAGCCCACATCGGCCTAACTGGGCATTCAGCAGGATGCGTAATAGGATACTTAGGAAAACATGTCAACTCGTAAAATTGCGCAACAAAACTGAAAAACTTAGCCGGACAGCTGCTGAAAACAATAGATCAAACTATGACGACGGACCGTCGACTCACCTGGTATGAAAGGCACGTGATGCCTACGAGCACAAGGGTCCATCTCAAAGATATTGTATGCCTTTCAGTGTGTGTTGAATATGTCTCGGCTGTTGATTAACATCTTTCGTGTCTTTTCGTGTCTTTTCATAACGTTTATGCTGAGATACGTAAAAGTGTATGATGCACATAGGAAAACTTAATTCAGCCATCTTATTCAATATCTCAAAATATATAGGTGGCATGACCATCAGATGAAAGATAGGACAGGACATTATTTGTAAATTATTATGATATGCCGTTTGCCTCTCCAGTTTAATTCCCTAAAGGATTATCTTGTCTCTGTCCTCAAGCCCAACCCCAAACACTCCCCATCCGGACACACCGTTTGAGACGACCCCTCCTACCTGTTGCTTTTGATAGTGAGATTACATACTTGATAGTTTCAGTGTCAAAGTTATCATTTTCACGCCAGCTATCGTTTATAATGAAGCTAAGTTTAATTTTAGAATGGGCATTTAAAAGTGTCATTTGTAATACAGTATCATCGCACACTAATTTGCATAAAGTCATGGTCTGTTCCAGATAAGTCGCTTTGCAAAAAACGCATTGCTATGTTGCCACTAATCTCGCCTCAGGAAAGTCCTTTTTCTACGTTCCCTATCTCCCTACCACTCACATTGCAAAGGGGCCCCAACTTTGGTTACCAAATATTTCACACGTTCACATATTAACTACAAAATATGTAGATATAAATGCGAAAAAACGTTTTGTCTATTTCCGACTGTACTTTCGGAAGTGGGTTCTATGAGCAATATTCCAGGAACATCATTATCATTTGACAAAAACAACAACAAACAAACAAACAAACAAACACGAAGACTTAGAAACTGAGACTCCTACAGCCTCTACTCTTTTAATGAAGAATCAGGATCTTCATATCTTGAACAGTCCTGATGTAACACCAAAATCACAGACCCGCTACACTTCGTCAAAGGGCCCCACATACTTATTACCAATCTACAAGTCATAACATGGGAACAATGGTGCTTTGTTAAAGTGCACGTATTGATATTCAACGGTACAGTGCTCGCGTTTATAACGAGTTACCCCAGCTTCGTGTCACTACCCCTCTATTCTCATGCTGAAGTGTGTATTTATCTGGGAGAGACATTTGGCTGCACCTATTTTGTTGGGGCATACAGTGATTGGGGTCAAGGCTGCATCGTATCAAGTTACAGATTCACCTGTGGTTTAGACGCTGACGATCACCAGACTCTGCGTTTCGGCGACCTGTTCTCACATTCTGCCTTAATCAGGTACAAACTAAATGTTCCAGCACGTAATAATACGTTCACAATGTTTTCTTTTCGCAAGAAAATAGTTATGTAACAATAAACAGGAGAATCGATCTTAATTCTCAACTCACTGGGGAGAATCCAGATGCTGTCTGTCGATCCGTGGAAGATTGCAATATATGATTCTGCCGATACTCATGGGTGGAAGAAGGCATGTTAAGAAATCGGAGCCGCTACGTTTACAACATGTCCGACGATATGGAGACTGAGCTAGAAACTATATAATAGATGGTCTCTGAAGGAACGAAGCCCTGGAAAATCTCAGAGGGCATGCAGCCACCGGCCGCCGTTCACCGCAACACTACACTACGACGTGTATATTACTGGCTGTCATATATGACTTCCTTGGTATATCTTACGGTGTAAAGACTGGATTTTTTTACCCACTGTTCATTTCGTAGACAACTGTTGAAGATGTTCCCTGTTCTCCTTCACTCCTCGGAATAAACATGATATCCGACTGAAACATGACATCAGAAAAGAGTGCCAGCTTATTTTTCTTATATGTAACTGCGTTGTTTTAAACCATTGTAATGATGTTGATCTTTAAGATGGCAAGGGCCCTGAACCACAAGCTACCGTAATGGTGTAGACTTAACGCAGTCGGAGCGTTACGATCACCTTGTGGAACGGGCCCAGGATTCCATTGTTCATTATGGACCTCGCCGCGTGAAGCAGCCATGGGCTATTGTGTGCTGTATTAATCATTATATCAACCCACACTAGCTCGATAATGACTATATACTGACAGCAAAAGAAACGGAACTGACTTTTATGAGATTTCATTCGAAACTTGCGTTTCTTTTGCTATTCAGTATAGTATAGAAGAACCAAGTGGTTGTTTTTATTTTCCTGAAGCTACAGTAATTCAAGCTTACTAGATATTGAATTACAACGACGGTAGTGTTGTTGTAGTCGTGTTGTTTCAAGATGTGACGACCACAGATGACATTTGTTTCGTGACGTGATGACCATGGTGGATATATCTGTTTCGTGACGTGATGACCATGGTGGATATATTTGTTTCGTGACGTGATGACCATGGTGGATATATCTGTTTCGTGACGTGATGACCATGGTGGATGTATCTGTTTCGTGACGTGATGACCATGGTGGATATGTTTGTTTGGTGACGTGATGACCATGGTGGATATATTTGTTTGGTGACGTGATGACCATGGTGAATATATTTGTTTCAGGATCTTATACATATATAACGCATGAGTATACCTCTGGTTTAATTGAGAGAAATCAGTCGACGCTGTTGATTCCGGACGTGGAATTAACATATTCTCTATGGTTCTCCATTAGACATTTGAGTACCCGGGTCATTACCAACCCGTCCTGTGTATCCTAGTTACCTGTACCAACCCAAGATTTCGTCTTAAAATGTTAAAAGAGACAACATTAGACACTTTGGATGCACTCCAACCTTCGAAAGACGAATATCTCACGTTATTAAGAGGTGGACATTTAAGGGTGCCGCGAGTAAAGGGACAAGTGTCCTCAGCGGAATGTCAGCCAAGGTACACAAACGCTGTCAGTCGGAAAAGGTCAAGTGGGCTACTTTTGAACTTGAGCTATATACTGTCGGACTTGAGGAAAACACCCTGTCAAGGAGGGCATTGCGACCACATCTTAACTTGCCTAGCAACAACTGCAGAAGTAAGAGCCATTGTGTTTTAAATGTAAACTAAGAGGGAAATATGCGTGTTTGGCCAACCAGCTGCAGATACTTGATTAGGAATTGGTCCATAGCATGACAGATGATCAATAGGCGTATTATTCCCCTCCCCAATAAACGAATGGGGAAAATAAATGGTCAATGACCTCTTGTGAGCAATATACAATGCACCACATACTGAGGACAATTGTAACGCACACTCATTAATTACTGCAATGTTTTGTCTCCATCTGTGATGCCATACACGGCACGTGAATAAATTTTTCATCGGTTCCATATTTTATTTACCCATTCATTACACTTCAGTAAATATAGCTTTTCCCACAGCGATCAAGGGTCACGTGTTTGGTCGCGTGAATGTTATCAATTTATGCCCGGTGCGCATGAACGGGAAAGCCGAGGTATATATAGTGTATGTAGTATGTTGTCTCTAGGGCGCCGTCTATTTCAGTGTCGCTCCACTGTCCCAATCAACTGCACAAATATAACATACAATCCTTGAATCGGTCAATAACATGGCGTGCTTGGGCAAATCTGATCGGCGCCTACTGAAGTAGGCCATACAATCAGTGTGGTGTTGGTTCAAACGTGACACAACATAGGTAGTTTCTGTGGTTGGAAATATCCCGAGATATTGGACTGGATGTGTGTACGTCTCTATGCAGGGTAGAGAGGCTTGCGTTCGTGGGATATAGTGTCTTAGTGTATGTGAGGCATGGTGTCTTGGCGTGTGTGGGGCGAGGTGTCTTGGCGTGCGTGGGGCGAGGTGTCTTGGCGTGCGTGGGGCGAGGTGTCTTGGCGTACGTGTGGCAAGGCGTCTTGATGTGGAACAATTTAAGGCGTCTTGGTGTACGTGGGGTTAAGTGTCTTGGTGTACGCAGGGCAGATAGGCTTGTGTTCGTGGGGTAAAGTGTCTTGATGTATGTGGACAAGATGTCTTGGCGTACGGAGGGCAAGGTGTCTTGGTGTACGTGGAGCAAGGTGTCTTGGTGTACGCAGGGTAGAGGAGCTGGTGTTCGTGTGGTAAAGTGTCTTGGTGTGTGTGGGATAAAGTGTGTTGGTGTACGCAAGGTAGTGAGGCTTGCGTTCGTGGGATAAGGTGACTAGGCGTATGTAGGATAAGGTGTCTGGGTGTACATGGGGTAAAGTGTCTTGGTGTACGTGGGGTAAGGTGTCTTTGTGTAGGTGGGGCAAGGCGTCTTGGTGTGTGTGGGATAAAGTGTGTTGGTGTACGCAAGGTAGAGTGGCTTGCGTTCGTGGGATAAGGTGACTAGGCGTATGTAGGATAAGGTGTCTGGGTGTACATGGGGTAAAGTGTCTTGGTGTACGTGGGGTAAGGTGTCTTTGTGTAGGTGGGGCAAGGCGTCTTGGTGTGTGTGGGATAAAGTGTGTTGGTGTACGCAAGGTAGAGTGGCTTGCGTTCGTGGGATAAGGTGACTAGGCGTATGTAGGATAAGGTGTCTGGGTGTACATGGGGTAAAGTGTCTTGGTGTACGTGGGGTAAGGTGTCTTGGTGTACGCAGGGTAGAGAGGCTTGTGTTCGTGGGGTAAAGTGTCTTGGAGTATGTGGGCAAGGTGTCTTGGCGTACGTGGGGTAAGGTCTTTGTGTAGGTGGGGCAAGGCGTCTTGGTGTACGTGGGATAAAGTGTGTTGGTGTACGCAAGGTAGAGTGGCTTGCGTTCGTGGAATAAGGTGACTAGGCGTATGTAGGATAAGGTATCTGGATGTACATGGGGTAAAGTGTCTTGGTGTACGTGGGGTAAGGTGTCTTGGTGTACGCAGGGTAGAGTGGGTTGTGTTCGTGGGATAAAGTGTCTTGTCGAATGTGGGATAAAGTGTCTGGGTGTACATGGGGTAAAGTGCCTTGGTGTACGAGGTGCAAAGTGTCTTAGTGTACGTGGGCCAAGGTGTTTTGGTGTACGTGGGGCAAAGTGTCTTAGTGTAAGTGGGGCAAAGTGTCAGCAGATACGTGACTGGGTGTACGAGGAATAAAGTGTCACCAGTCACGCAAATGTCATGCAAATGTATATTCATCTCGCTTCAATCCGTCACAACGGTATGTGAGGTTGGATTGCAAGACGGTTTCATGTGGGGATAACTGCATGCATCACCGGATTAGAATTAACTTCACTTGGTCGAGAGCGGGGATTGGTGAAAAACTGCACACAAAAAGTTCTGGTCAGTGCTATCCTGTTTTGTTTGGTAATATTGTAGTGATCAAAGTATGCATCGTTAAATACGTAGAAATATGTTAACGTATACACGATGCATAATGTGCAATACGCAAACACCAGTGGAAAATACAAAAAAGCCCCCACAACACGTATTTGGACATCAGTTCATCTGACCCCTGGCCTGACCATAGCGACAGATCTCACATTTACTTTTATTCGGTTGCTGCAATAGTCTATTGATCAGGTAAAATTAGACACTATCATAACCAAATATTCTAAAAGGTTTCCAAGGTTACAAGAAACCTGTTGTCAGTCACGTAGTGCATACTGGCAGTGACAGTGACGTACGTGCCACATAGTGAACATCAATGATGACATGGCCATATTTCGTACATATGTAACTAAAAGGTAAATATCTCGATCAGTCAAATATTAATACATTATGTAGTCAGCTGTAAACAACATAACCTAGATATCATGAAGCAGCAAATGTCTAGTTTCATGTTGGCGGCGATATGTGTATTGTGTACTACGAGAAATATAGGAGTATAGAAGCTATATCTGGGTAGCGATAAGTACCCGTGTTACAGGGCCCGGGTACATCTAGGTCAATAGTGGCTTGAGGTCAGTGTAAGTATATGGGTCATAGATAATCAATGTGTGGTAAAGATAGGCTACCTAGGACTGGCTGTATTCCATAGTAGCGCAAACGATATAGGGTATCGTATGACAGGTGAAGTCAAGGTGAAGGCACGACCAAGTACATTTATGCCCATACATACCCACACGTCTCTCTCCCTCTCTCTGACACACACACGCAAACGCACACGCACAAACACACATACACACATGCGCGCGCAAGTTTCACATTTTGACGGTCAAGCTATGCCTTCAGTGATTTTGTAGATTTAGGAGATCAATACTGCAGTCACGTCTAATATTGACATATTGTGAAAACAGCGCCACGACAGTGATGATGACCACTGTTGTTCACCTGGACATGGTGTAATCAGCACTTCAGAATGTCAACAAACACAGGTTCCCACCAATATCTACCGTCAAGAGCCACACACATACATTTTCAAAGGAGAATACATTTTCAGAGCTTGATATGTATTTTATGAAAATGTAGGGCATTATGAAGACAGGGTCACCACTCGACATTGAGACGGGATTAACATGCTAGGTTGCTTTGAACCAGGAAGATTATATACAGATAATTTTTGTAGATTATCCCTGTTTGAAGCACTCACTGGGGTGATGATTCCAAGATTTTTAGTGTTCAGTTGTATACTGTTCAGTCTGTGTACATCTTCTATATAGACAAAGGCAAAGTCTAACTCGTTACCGAATATTTCAACCAGATTACCAAAAGTCTGTCTTCTTGGTGTTAGGACGCTGTAGTCGATCCTGGTTGCCGCTGAGAACAGGGGCGTTCTTTCTCAACAACAGCAGGTGATGATGTGTTTTTTCCTGGTTAGAGTAACGGCGTACGTAGCAGTGTTGTTTGTTAAGGCAAGACAGAGGTGACAGGGAAGTAGATGACAGATGCTTTGGGCCTCAGGAAGGGAATGTGTCTCGATGTTACATGTACCATGTACGGATCAAGTCCTATCTTCGGTGGGGGATTGGAGGTGGAGGTGGAAGGGGGGGGGGAGAGAGAGAGAGAGAGAGAGAGAGAGAGTGGGGGGGGGGGGGCTTGATTGAAGCAGCTTAATCGATTCACTCCGAGCGAGTACGTGTTTCACGTTTCATACCGATTTTTTTGGATACTCTGGAACTTGCTCCAAGATCAAATCGTAAGGTCAACCGACCAGACTCATTTTAATATATGGAACACGAGTTAATTAGATGTAAAAAGAACATGCGTCACGCATGGGAGTCATGGGGATTTGCGTTTGCGATTATACTTGTACTTCAGAGTTGCGCACCTTGTCGTATCAGGATCGGTTGTGCGTGATCGTGGTGCTCGATTGCTCTTTACCATCGTCTTCATCAAAGAGCGAAACATTCAACAGATTCTTAGAACACTGAGGTTCTCGCTATCTGATAAAGTGATACTCTCTTTGTCGTCCGCAGTTACATAAATAATGGTACAGCACAATCTCACTGCACGGTAGACTGGGTCTCTACGGATGTTTAACTTTAATTCTGCTAGAAACAGTATATTTAGTAGAACCTGAGGATGTTTCAGAGAGAGGGAAATACTGTCGACGAAGTCAGATGGTCAACATCCGGTAACGTTTTCAACTGCCAATTTTATGTGGTTTCGTAACGTTCAAATATAATTATCTCGGGCCATAGTACGTACTATATTTGTCTGTGCAACATCTGGCGGTGTAGGTCACGCGCATATGCAACACGTAGTCGAGTTCCGGTCATCACGCGAAGCCAAAACAACCGGATGTTTAGTTTTGTTCATGTCCCAGTCACTACAATAACATCGGACGATCCTGTTATAATTACGTATTATGTAACCATCTGACATCTCGTGATTCGTGAATATTTTGTAAATATGTATTCAAAAGCTTCACAACCAGCATACTGCGTGCAGCGAGCTATGAGTACAAACGCGACATGTACCTGGTGAGCTAAGAAATGGATGGTAGGCCTACCATACATGTTGGTCATTGTTATACAGAGAGCCAGTCTGAGTCAAACGACGCACTGAATAGCTTTGCACGTATATACAAGAGCGTCAGCGTACTTCGCGGATCCTGCATGGACACGACGGGTCCTTGAGATCAAAGATTTGGGGCAATATTGCTCAGCTTTTGTACTAGAATTCTTCTACATGAATACCTTATACTGAATGCACGTTGTCATGTCCCGTGGAAATATCTAAGGGCACTTGCACCAGTCGTAATATTTCAGAATATCCGTTGTTCGAAGTGAATCAGTGTCGGGTTACTTGACACTTGTCGCGGACCTCGCCAAGCGGAAGTGACGTCACTTGACGTCTGTCTCCTGTTATGGTGCATAGCTGTTTACAAGAAAATTGCCTCAGAAATAGTTATCTGTCTTTCACATTTTTGCTGTGAGTAAATACGTGTTACAAAAAAACACATCACAACTCTCCGCACTATGGCCACTCTATCACAGTGGATTTGACAAAAATAAACATGCAGCTGTTATGAATATGTGCTAAGGATGAAAAAAAAAAAAAATTTTCTCGAAAACTCAAAATTTAAACTCACGCGCCCATGGGCTAACAGTGGCCTATGGACAGGCCCATAGGTGAGAATGTTTAATTTAGTCCAGAATTATTGTTTTGGTGGTTGTAAATGGATGAAAGTATGTTTATTAGTATCATGACACAAATTTTAGCTTATTGTGACTTGACTCTGCTAGCTGACAGCGATTTTAAAAAGATCTCGCCCATGAGAGAAAGACTTTTTGGCTCATGGACGAGAACATTCATTTCTACTCAAAATACATATTTTTTCATGTTTTGCAGTTTGTAAATGACTGAAAGTATATTTATGGGTGTCATGACACAAAATTCAGCTCATTTTTTACTTAATTCTGCTGCATAGTAATTAAGCTAAAAAATATATGTATGTAATAAAATAAGGTTTTCTGAGACGTGTTTGCATGACATGCCGCTTACCCTGTCATATGTAAAACAGAGGTCTGTTTTAGAAATCTCTTGATCTACAACGAAAGCATTCAGTAAGAACTGTGGTATGTCTCACAGATGCTAGAATAAATATAAAAATCAGTCCAAATCAAGTTTGGCATGTAGAGGTTAACTCCTTTTGGAAATTATAACTTTTTTGTTGTCCTGACGAGTCATTAGCTCTGTCGCCTGGTCATCTGTCATATTTCTTACTGTGATGAGCTGGTGATTAATAACGGCTGGGAAAAATAATTCCTGGAAAAAAATCCGTGAAAGGTTGTGTGCACAAGTATACGGTATATAGACTACACTGTTCCTTTTGCGCAAGAATAGAAGAAGTTCGCTTGTCAAACACAGGAAATACGGTTATTCTGAAACTGACAGTTATTCCTGTAATAAATAGTAACGTGCTATCCTACATTCATGCATACAGGGATAAGAGCGACATGTGTGTGAGTGGCAATGCGTGTACACCAAGAGAGTACCGGTTTATACATCAGCATTGTAGCCACTTCTCAGAACCTTCTGTTTAAATTTAAGTGGTGTTTTCCCAACAGAATCAACGACTGTTTATGTTGTGGTTACTAGACGGACGGACACAGTAACTAGATGGACTGACGGACAGAGTAACCAGACAGACTGACGGACACAGTAACTAGATTGACGGACACAGTAGTGAGTGAGTGAATTGAGTTTTACGCCGCACTCAGCAATATTCCAGCTATGTGGCGGCGGTCTGTAAATAATCGAATCTAGACCACACAGTCCAGTGATCAACAACATCTGCGCAATAGGGAACCGATGACATGTGTCAACCAAGTCAGCGAGTCTGACCACCCAATCCCGTTAGCCGCCTCTTCCGGCAAGCATAGTCGTCTTTTATGGCAAGCATGGGTTGCTGAAGGTCTATTCTTGACGGACAAAATAACTGGATGGATGGACGGACACAGTAACTAAACGGACTAACAGTGACTAGACGGTCGGACACAGTAACTAGGTGGACTGACACGGTAACTAGACGGACTAACAGTGACTAGACGGACGGACAAAGTAACTAGGGGGACTGACACATGAACTAGACGGACGTACACAGTAACTGGACGGAGGGACACAGAAACTAGACGGACGGACACAGTAACTGAATTTGCAATTGTTGTCCATAGTCATACGAGTCTGTAAAATGTCCGCGAGTGGTATAAGATGCACGCAGTGAGTTATAAGGCTCACAGCTGCTGTGCAATTTTTCAAATATATCACAAAATATATCACAAAATGTATCACAAAATATATCACAAAATATATCACAAAATGTATCACAAAATGTATCACAAAATATATCACAAAATATATCACAAAATGTATCACAAAATATATCACAAAATGTATCACAAAATATATCACAAAATATATCACAAAATGTATCACAAAATATATCACAAAATGTATCACAAAATGTATCACAAAATATATCACAAAATATATCACAAAATGTATCACAAAATATATCACAAAATGTATCACAAAATATATCACAAAATATATCACAAAATATATATCACAAAATATATCACAAAATATATCACAAAATGTATCACAAAATATATCACAAAATGTATCACAAAATATATCACAAAATATATCACAAAATGTATCACAAAATGTATCACAAAATATATCACAAAATGTATCACAAAATATATCACAAAATATATCACAAAATATATCACAAAATATATCACAAAATGTATCACAAAATATATCACAAAATATATCACAAAATATATATCACAAAATATATCACAAAATATATCACAAAATGTATCACAAAATATATCACAAAATGTATCACAAAATATATCACAAAATATATCACAAAATGTATCACAAAATGTATCACAAAATATATCACAAAATGTATCACAAAATATATCACAAAATATATCACAAAATGTATCACAAAATATATCACAAAATATATCACAAAATATATATCACAAAATATATCACAAAATATATCACAAAATGTATCACAAAATATATCACAAAATGTATCACAAAATATATCACAAAATGTATCACAAAATATATCACAAAATGTATCACAAAATATATCACAAAATGTATCACAAAATGTATCACAAAATATATCACAAAATATATCACAAAATGCATCACAAAATGTATCACAAAATATATCACAAAATATATATCACAAAATATATCACAAAATATATCACAAAATGTATCACAAAATATATCACAAAATGTATCACAAAATATATCACAAAATGTATCACAAAATATATCACAAAATATATCACAAAATGTATCACAAAATATATCACAAAATATATCACAAAATATATATCACAAAATATATCACAAAATGTATCACAAAATATATCACAAAATGTATCACAAAATATATCACAAAATGTATCACAAAATATATCACAAAATGTATCACAAAATATATCACAAAATGTATCACAAAATGTATCACAAAATGTATCACAAAATGTATCACAAAATGTATCACAAAATATATCACAAAATATATCACAAAATGCATCACAAAATGTATCACAAAATATATCACAAAATATATATCACAAAATATATCACAAAATATATCACAAAATGTATCACAAAATATATCACAAAATGTATCACAAAATATATCACAAAATGTATCACAAAATATATCACAAAATGTATCACAAAATGTATCACAAAATATATCACAAAATGTATCACAAAATATATCACAAAATATATCACAAAATGTATCACAAAATGTATCACAAAATATATCACAAAATATATCACAAAATGCATCACAAAATGTATCACAAAATGTATCACAAAATATATCACAAAATGTATCACATTATGACAACCCAGAGGGAGTGAGCTCCTTGACATGCGCATTGACTCAGTGAACGACGGCTACGCAGTGATTACGTCATATGAATCTCAACGCGCCCAGTCATGCGCGATGCCTTTCTTATAGCCAACCTGTTTGGCTTCATAACAAATATTTTATTCAGTGATAAACTGTGAGTCAGTCCAACAGAAGCCAGTGAAATGACATAGGGGCGTCTGCATTAACGTCAATTTACCTGGCGCCATTGATAAAACACAATGTATAATAATATCACACCCGTTTACCCGAAACACAGTACGAATATCCCATGGGCATGAACCCGTCCCTTAGGAGTCCAATAGTTCGGCAATGTGTACAGATTGCCCGTTTGTGAAGAACGTGTACATGATTAGTCTTCTCATCTGCCTTAGATGTGCACGGTTCTACAGATTTTGGTCTAATTACCTTGGTTACCTTCGTTGTCATAGGTGCCCTTATTACCTGAGATGCCACAGATTGTTGTCGAAACACCACTTTGGCTACCGCCACAACTGAAAGTTACCAGTACTTATATTCCCAGTTACCAGTAGATTCTGTAGATGTCAGTTACCCGTACCAGCGACTTCATAACGAATATCAATATTTTTCGACGCCCGGTTGAACAAAAGCTACAAAGCTCATAGCATTCTCTGCGTCTATTTCAAGTATTTACTTTTTACTGTTCTCCCAACAGGACAGCTTCTCAAGTACAACAGCTGCCCCAAACACAACTGCCCACTGAAAGGCAACCTCGTGGATCCCGTACAGTCTCATATTGCTTGACGATAACACATTTGGTTCTTATCCTTTCGTTATGCGTTTCAGCACCTGTTGAGGTAACACATAAACACTACGTCGCATCACTCGCCGAAGCTGACAGTTTTCTTTCTGAACTGTTTATAATCTTAAATTTTGTATTTTCTACTTCTCATGCACGTGACCCGACATAGGCCTGACAACGGCAGGGGTTGTGTACACGTGTAGTGCATTTCTTGTCGGTGAATGGCCGTTTTCCCAGCATGTTACAGATCTTATGGCAATCCCACAAACGCCAAGCAATCCAGAAACATCCAGTCTGCATTTTAAACATCATTGTCCATTGCATTTATGTACATCTATGTACATTATACGAGATGCTGGTGACGGATTCTGTCAGCCATAATCGTTATGAAATGCCACCATGAACGTATGAGTTTAGTGTTAGTAGCCCTATTGACATGTTTAAACGGTTATTCTAAGGTTAGTAGCCCTATTGACATGTTTAAACGGTTATTCTAAGGATAGTAGCCCTATTGACATGTTTAAACGGTTATTCTAAGGTTAGTAGCCCTATTGACATCTTTAAACGGTTATTCTAAGGTTAGTAGCCCTATTGACATGTTTAAACGGTTACTCTAAGGTTAGTAGCCCTATTGACATGTTTAAACGGTTATTCTAAGGTTTAAGGTTTACGCTGACCTTCCGAGTGGCTAATACACACAGATAATTGACATAACAGATAATTCTTTCACAAGTTTTCCAAATAACCTTCGGGGAATCCTTTGGTCTTGAAAAGGTCAAAGGCTTATTTCACAAGGTAAAAAGGAAGGAGCTAAAAGCTGTGTTATATTGTTCAGTGCCCACTTTCTAAAAGCGATCATAGCGAATTTAGTACAACTCACCATCTTTAACATCGACTTGAGATAGTCGTAACGTTGTGATCGTGTCGTGCTGTGTGCCCCGTGTTATACAGTCCAGTGACTTCCTACGTGATGTACTGGATGGACAGAGCGTATGTTCTGATATTGAGAGGTCGGTGGTTCGATCCCCGGTTGCTTTATACCAAGAGACGTGGCAAAATGATAATCACGTTTGGGTACTAGCAGCATTATTACGGGTAGGGCATCCATGTTGAATTGTGGGAGGGTATGTCAGTTGGATGGCAGTATAAATCCGCGTTAGTTCAGACTAGATGAAGTATTGCTGTATAAATGCACGCATCTTGGACGCGGTGTTAACGTCTTGTCTCCTCACTGTAGGACTCAAGTTACAGGTATCAGTAATGAAAGTCCAGTCCACACATTCCACGCAATACACTGAGACAGTCGAGAAACATGTAATGGAAGAATGTCCACAGATGCGGGTGCCTATGTACATGTATCACAGATTTCATAACATTTCTATCACATAATCCGCCCCCTTAAAAATCCGGGTAAGGATTGAATCTCACCGACCGACTCATGACTGTTCTATGAGACAAGCGGGGTCGAGTGGTCGGACTAGCTGAAATGGTTGTTGCATCAGTTGAAAAGATCGATGCTTAGGTCGTCAGTCATTGGATTGTTTGGCTCTGGCTCGATCATTTACAGACCGACAGAGAGTTGTTCGAATGTTGCATGATAAACAACAAACAAAAACACATACTCCGGAATACGGGTTAAACAAATTATCGGACACACTTGTAAAAGTGTGCAATTGCCTGTTATTTTATCTCGGAGGTTGTGGTGTCTTTTCGTGTGTATTGTGCATCTGCGCTTGAGTGTGCGTGTGCGTGTGCGTGCGTATGTGTGTGCGTGTACGCATACCGAGGTAGCGCCGGGCCCAGTGCATGTCTCCCGGTCGGGGGTCTACATACAGTGAACGATCTGTCTATGTATTGCGCGTAACTATTGGGGGTCACCCTCCTCCAGCGACGGGGTCAGACTGACATTGAAGCGTATCTGTGCATTGTTCGGAACACACAGCGGGGCTCTCAGCATGCACAGCGCTCCCTGTTACTCCACGTCTATACAGAAAGGCGGTTTTCATGTCGCAGTGCGACTCTTTCATTATTACTGCAGCAATCTTGATACAGGTGATTTGACAGACTATAAATACTTGTAACATGATGAGTTGCTTTATGTTTACGACGTCCCAGCCACACATTATATTAACATACCGTCCTAAAACTTTCGAAATATTCGACATAAACAAACAGGCAAAAAAAAGACAGATATAACACCGGATTCGACCAAAACCTTACAAACGTTATCAATACGTTACTGATGTGAAAGTACTTACCGAAAAATTGCAAAACACATGCAGAATAATACCTGTCGTGAATGCATCCTATCACCTACAGTTGTGTTTCATGAGAGACATAATTAAATATGATGCATATTTCCCTTCGCCTGCAGGGCCTACATTTTAGAAGCTGTCTTAGCGTTAAGTAAGAAAATGTTAATGTACGTCACTATCTTAACGCTAAGAAATCTCCTAGACCCTGATTATATTTTATAGTGAGCGCATGTGCCTTTATTTACACTGCGCCACTTGCTGTGCAGCTTTCACAACAAAGAGAGAATTAAGATACTCAATTTTATATACCACCTATTATACAAAAGATTTGGAAATATCCATGTTCATTGAACACAGACTCGTTTAACTTCGACAGATACCAACATGTAAAAAGATGCCCGTATATATTCCTTGTGAAACGTCCTTTCTTTGACATCTTTTGGCGGACGCGAATGTGTGCGTGTGTGTCTTGCATGTATATTTGGGTGATATCCAGTCTAGCATTTACTGGTAGTCTACTGCACAGCGGTACTGTATGTGACCGGGTTTGTGTGCGCTCGCGTGTGTGCGTGTGTGTCTTGCATGTATATTTGGGTGATATCCAATCTAGCATTTACTGATTGTCTAGCTTACTGCACAGGGGTACTGAATGTGGCCGGGTTTGTGTGCTCATGCGTGTGTGCGTGTGTGTCTTGCATGTATATTTGGGTGATATCCAATCTAGCATATACTGATTGTCTACTGCACAGCGGTACTGTATGTGACCGGGTTTGTGTGCGCTCGCGTGTGTGCGTGTGTGTCTTGCATGTATATTTGGGTGATATCCAATCTAGCATTTACTGATTGTCTAGCTTACTGCACAGGGGTACTGAGTGTGGCCGGGTTTGTGTGCTCATGCGTGTGTGCGTGTGTGTCTTGCATGTATATTTGGGTGATATCCAATCTAGCATATACTGATTGTCTACTGCACAGCGGTACTGTATGTGACCGGGTTTGTGTGCGCTCGCGTGTGTGCGTGTGTGTCTTGCATGTATATTTGGGTGATATCCAATCTAGCATATACTGATTGCCTAGCTTACTGCATAGGGGTACTGAATGTGGCCGAGTTTGTGTGCTCGCGTGTGTGTACGTGTTTGTGTCTTGCGTGTGTTTGTATGACACCTAATCTGATAGCTCTTAGTGCACAGACATCTTAAAATAAGAGACCTGGATAAAATCTTTAGTGATAGATAGGTTTTCAAGTCAACCAAGGCGTGTATTTTATCTTTTTGAAACCTGAAAGAATTCACTGCTGAATAGTAATCTACAGTGAAAACTGGGGTGTGGAACTCATCTAATCATTTCAAATGAACTAGTATTCCAAGAAATAGAAAAGCATTCAAGTGGTGATTGTTCATTTCCTGATATAACACGGATATAACTAACATATATATATATTATATATATTATATACGGATATCAAACATATGGTAAAATACGTTTCTCTCGCTATTTATTTCACTTTTCAACTTAGTAACAGCAACGTTGTCCTCCTAGCAATCATTTCCCACGTCTCGCGGGGATACATCAACTGACATTAATAACAAGAGTTCATTGATGCAAACACTATCTCCGAACATACATCTATATATCTGTTCATAGCCTAACAGGGAGACATCACACGTGACTGCCTGCTTGCCCAATAGCGATTTAGTGACCTAGTTTCTCCAGGAATAGACTCAATAACTGGAACAACCCGTTGTGGGAGGATATATTATGTTTTTGTGCTTGCTTGAGTATGTGAGACCTGTGCTTCAAATATGCTTACTTAAACTAATCCGTGACAGGTCTAGATTGAAACTATATCAAATATAACAAGCAAGATAAATCAACACATACTTTTACAGAACGTAAACATTTCAACCAATCGGAGATTCGTATACTTTGTGTCAGAGGTCGTATATTCATACCAGGACAGAACCCAGTCGAGGTTGTCAATATACAGGATTGTGGTACTGAAAACCTCCAAAATGATGAAACTGCAGTCCGTGATGCCACACACGGGTGGCACGGAACGTTCACAGGTAATGTGATGTATACTATCATGGCTGATTCGTTGTTTATTTGTGATTGTAAATGAAACAAATACCCCTGAACGTTGATAGCTGCCTAGGGCACGATCGAGAAAGCTTCGCCATGGTTTGTGATCAGCTGGGTTAGGCAGGATGTGGATCGATATTTTGCGATTAGACAGTAATAAATGTGCTTGTTTGTGTTGGTATAGTTTTTTTGTGACTATGTGAATGTGGGCCATTTTCTATTATTATTTTTTATATCGTGTATGTGTCGATTTTTAGGGTCAAAGTGTACTCAATGATCTTGTGACAGGCCCGGAAGTAGGTCAAATGAAATGTGTACATGTGTTGTACGTCACTTCCCGCACATGCGCAGTGACCGTGTGATGTCATAATAAACGTGCTGATTCATTTGTTGGGAGCTGTGAAATAGAATTTTCGAGAACAGGAGTTTTACACGGTAAATTGCTGCCAAAAGATTCCCAGGAGTGAAGATGGTAACCCCAAGTCGACAATGAGATGATGGAAGTGTCATTTGTTCAATCTGGATAGCATTTACAATGAATTTGTAACACGGTGCCTCGCCACAATGGCAGGATATGCTTGTGACTATTTTTAGCACTGGTTGAAAGAAGCAACAGATAAAGAAAAAAAAACAAAGACAAAACTCAAACAATTTCAAAGAACATTTGACATCATTTCCATATACTTCTGGATACAGTCAAACAACAGTGACAGGACACAGCCATTATGATCAAGCAGTACTTCACGGATGGACTGATCCAAATAGCGATAATACTCAGTCTTCTGAGAACAGATCTCAATAACTGGCACCTCCATAACAACTACATAAACTATCCAGAAGTGCAAGACATTATTCTTGGACAATCATTTGCCTACACAACAACAAACTTTCATAACCAGTACAACAATCAGAACAGTCCAGGTGGAAGTGTGCACCCCAAAAATGTAGACAATGACTTTTTCTCTTCAATTTTTAGAGATTTAAGAAGTTTATCACGATTTCGACGATTTGATGGAATTGCTACTGAAGTTAATGCATTTCTAGTTAGTGAAACCACATTTGGACTTCCTGCCACTGCAGCCAGTGGTCCGCAGACACATTCCAGTGAAGATTCCAATAACAATAACCATGCTCATCCTGCCATACCAAATGCAGAGACGTCTGCATCATTGGTGCAAGAAAATGTTGACAATCAAGCCTCTACATCAGAAGGTGTATGTTCTGTGAATGATGATGATAGTGCAGGTGCAGTTGGGGTTCAGCCGCCATCTGAACCAGGAAGTGAACCTACAGATGAGGTACAAATGTCTGTATGAATGGGATTAATTCTACTGTGAATTCTTAAAATATATGAACAACAGTCAAAGTGATTTTGTTTCCTTTCAAACAGTTAGCTTGTACGTTATCTACCCTGACAAGGCTCACTGGTTGTGATGTAAAACAACTTTACTTTGCCAGTAGGCAATCCAGATCCTGTATCTAGTGAGATTTCCTTTGCTTTAGTAACCTGAGTAAGTTTGGTAATGTTGGTCTGTTCACTCTTATGAATACCCGGTACCTTTTATAAATGATGTCAGAAGACAACTCTTGGATATGTACTTCCCTAGATTTTTCACCTGGCTTGAGGATGTGAAAGAAAGTATCAACCCAGTGCAGTGATTGGAATAAATTAATGGGTAAAATGCCAGTTTCATCAAGCTATAATGATCACCAATACCCCTTTGCAGTGGACATGTACTTGTGACTTGTTCTGCTTTTGGTTATTTCCATTAGAAGGGAGAGAGAAACATGTTATAATATTACAAACTACAAAGTGATAAGCCAGAATGCCTCTGACTTGGAAGTATTACAAGTACTTAAGGTAAACTTGTTGGTAGAAATATACCTTTAGAAATTGCATTGGAGAATCAGTTGACCAGTTTATGTTAACAAGATTCCAACAAGATCATACACTTTTAGTTCAGTCAGTGTCATTTGTTCCTGACAATACAATTTTCAAACGTTCTTCAAACAAGGACGATTAGCATATTTTGAGATACTAGTAACTACATGAAAAAGTGTCATTTTACAAGCATGCATTATATCAAATTTGGAGAATATTGATTTTGAGCCAGTTGTACAACATGTAGGTTACCCATTATAATAAAAATATCTTATTCACTAAATGTTCGTTGATCGTAATTACTAAAACATATGAAAGTAATAGACCTATATGCTTAACCAGAATAGCCATAATCAAATTGCAACAGACTGCATATAGAATTCAGCCCCAGAAACTTTGTCTCATGAAAATACCCAGTTATCATGATGTACATTTGGCATGTTTAACATACAATGATACATTAAGGAAATGTTTTACATCAACAATAAGATACCATGTTGTTGGACCAAGTATGAGACTTCATGTTTCTTCCACTCACTGAAAGTCGGTGCTTGTTTGCTATTTGAATGACAGCTGAGGCTGTGATGGGGGTAAATCATGATATCTTGGGCACCTGGGTCACGTATATGCTGCCAACTCTTTGAGACCCACAGCAGGTACCAAGTTAAAATAAAGCAATAAGCACTCCTTGCTGCTGAAATGAATTTATGGCATAATCATTAAGACATGGACAGAATATTAAATTGCTATGACTGAAGTAATTTTATAATAACTCACATAAATCTGCCCGTAACTTCCTAATTTAAAACACTGCACATTTAGTGATGTCATTGATGTAGTAAGGATGAGTCCTCATTGTTCAAAGCATATTAAGATGCATCATACAATATGTGTGTGTGTGAGGCGAACTACTCTAATAACATATTCATCATGATAAATTTTACATCATTGCATAGTAATTTGGGGCTCTTAAACCAGCTGCATATGGCATTAGAGTACAGTCATACTAATTTGCCATGATGTGCATTTGAAATTGAATTAGATGATGCAACTAAACTTTAAGTTAGGACAAACAAGTCTGGAATAAATAGCTGGAGAATGTCTACCCCAGTCATTTTTGATCAATCATTTAACAACACACTCTACATATACAGACACATGTAGTATTGACCTTATTTATTTGCATATTCCTAAAAGCAAAGTGATCAGTGTATGGCTTTCAGTCACAATTGTAATAAATAGATAATGGTCATTAATTGGGAGTTCATTGAATATTTACAGATTTATAAGCATGTTAAAAGTTGCAAAAGTGCATGCAGTGGGGATGTTTTTGTTCATAACTGAACATTCTGGTAATGTTTCTTGTTTTTTGAAAGCAGTTGTTGCATGCAATTGAAATGACAGTAAAATCACAGCTGGGCACCAAAATTCCACACATGTGACAATCATGAGTCTGGTATTGTGAAGCACTTGACCTGGGCAGAGTGGTAGGCGGAGCTACTCGCTTCAATATTGCGGCTATGACTTGTCTGCTAATAATATAGAAGGAGAAGGTGTGAGAAGGATGTATTCTGCCTCGGCTCTTCGCAGTTTTCAAAATTACAGTGGGTGTGGGATGCCATTGGCAAGTTATTAGTTATTTTTAATGATTGTGAGACATTTGGTTTTTGGTGTGGCTATGTATCTTGTCACAAGAATCTATGATGTGTCTTTATAAAACCTGTAATTTACATAGCTAATGTATTTTTCTTCCTGTTTCTGTATTTGGCCTCATTTGAAGATCATGTCAGCTCACATCTTTCAATTGGTCTTTTTACTCTGCAGATTCAATGTTTCAATGCAGCAGGCCTTAATCTGTTGTTGATCTGCAGCAGTACAGAGAGCAAATGCTGTTTAGAATGATTTGTCATCTGCTGTCTTTTGTGTTAAAGGGCTCTCTTTGTTCTCGAGAGTACTGCAGTAATTTGGTAGACTGTTCCTTCAGTATGAGGTCAGATGTATCATCCATCTTTGTTGTGTTGCAGGACTTGGATCTAATAGAGGTATTATGGCGACAAGACATAGATCTGGGTGTTGGCAAGGAGGTTTTTGACATCAATCTCCGACGAGAGCTTGAGCGGGATAGAGAGCTAGAATTGCAGAAAAAGAGAGAAAAGGTTTGTTAATTTACATATTTTGACATTAAAATTATTTCACATTGTAAGCATCAGACCATGTGGATTAACTAAGGCCTTATTTGTTTATTACAATGGTCTTAATGTTTTTGAACTTTTTTGTTAGTGAATAATGCTTGTGTGTTTATAGCAAAAGGAGCTTGAGCTAATCAGACTGAAGGCAGAGGAGGAGAAGCGACAACAGCAGCAACAATGGCTCAGCCAGAATTTCATGCAGGATGGAGAAACTGGTAAGTAAACATCTGAGAACATTCTGATGCAAGAACTTAAGCCAGTGTCTGAGATTCAAGGATTTAACATAGCACTAACAGTTGTGTCTTATGTTTAAAACTTGGATACATGGCATAATTTGTTTGTTTTTTTATCCTCACAAGCACTGGTTCGCGTCTGAATTTTCCATGTCTGTAACAGTCCATGGAGATATCAGTGTATTTTTCTTGACATGAGGCTGATCAGTGGGATGTTTATTATGCTTTGTTGAAACAAAATGACTTCTCTTCTAGGCGAATGGGTTCCTCTGAATGGCTCGGTGTCTCTTCAGTCCTCACCTGTGCAGATGCCTCCGGATGTTCTCACCAACTCCGAGCTGCTAAACGTAAGTTGTTTGTAACTTTGATAGTTACTCCAAGTGTGACTGATTTGCAGACATGTCTGTAGACAACATGATGCTGAAATTATTGCCCTTGAAGTTGCAGGTGACATTGTTAAAATTTAGTCATAAGGCAGGAGGTCTGCTTCACATATATATATTGAAGATGATGATACAATATGTTAAACCTATTCATTGTATGTTTAATATAGCTGCTATTGAAGGAGTGAAAATCCCAATAGCACTTCATCGATCTGAGCATGATTAGGAATAATCATAAATATCTTAGTAGTTTTACATTCTTTTGGTTTGCTTGTACAGTATTTTTGTATGTTTTTCTCCCTCAGAGTGCCTTATCCTTGGAAGAGGCGCTGGACATCTTGCATGCTGAGACTGGCACTTTTGTTGATCCAAGCTACACTGTACCTGACAACAATACACAGCTCCCCATGCCACCACAGTCCCATATCAGCCCCACGGGGCCATCTGTGGAGACCTTCCTGCTGGAGACAGACAACTATACCACCCAAACTGTGCAGGTATTGCCATCTCACTCTCACTAACAAACAACATGTCTTGGTTCATTGGCAAGCTTTGCTCCATTATCAAAGTAGTACAGGTAGAGCTTCACAGATATGTTTGTATAATGAGGTGCTGTCTGCAACAGCAGTTTCATGAACCTCTTTCATTCAGATTGCCCTCTTTCTCACTTCAAAATATAAATATTGGGCACTGTTTTGTATGTTTCACTTGTGATATGAGGAGCATTCAGAAAATCTCCACAGAGGCTGTCATTGTCAGTATTATGTGACAAAAGTTCATGCATTCAATATCAGAATCACAATGGTTGGATTTCATTTATGGTTGATGTCAGTCATTGCTCTAAATAAAAGGGACCTGTGAAGATCCTTGGCAAAAATAGGCCTTCAGCAAACAATGCTTGCCAAAAAAGGCGACTATGCTTATCGTAAGAGGCAGCTAACAGGATCAGGTGGTCAGGCTCGCTGACTTGGTTGACATATGTCATCAGATCAGTGCTCATGCTATTGATCACTGGATTGTCTGGTCCAGACTCGATTATTTACAGACTGCTGCCATATAGCTGGAATATTGCTGAAAGCAGCGTAAAACTAAACTCTCTCACTCAATCTAAATAGATTTTAATCATCCTGTCTGTACTTTCAAACACGTTTTCATGGACTTCATAGAGCTAATGTGCAATGTCTTAGTGACTTATTTGATAACCACTACATATTTGCTGGCTCATTTTTGTGAGTTTAGCTGTAAATTTTCAGGAAGTACAACTAATGTTAACTTTTCTGTTTCTCAGCAGCCTCCACAACACCTGTCACCAAATCTTAACCGACAGGAGAGTCTGGACCAGCACTGGGATGACCTTGTTAGCCTACTGGATCTGGCTGGAGTGAACAGTTCCCAGCTGAATATCACCAACGTGAACCCCACACAGCTGAATATGAGCCATTTGAATACTACCAGTACTGGGCCACAGATGAATGTCACAAATATCAACACTCCATCAGTGAATATCACTACACTGAACAGCATGGCGATGAACCTGAACAATGAGGTGAACACAACAAGTGATATGTCTTCTCCGTCGGTTCAGAGCCCCTGCATCAACAACAATGTCCTGCTGCAGAATGCCACTATGCCAGCTCCAGTAGCCAATGTCACAGTGCCTGTACCAGTTACCAACACAACACAAAGCATGTCACCCATCAACAACACAGGTATGAGATAGGGAAAAACACCGGACATTTTATTTTGCGGTTTGATCTTAGTGATGATTCATAGACAGTTTTACAGTTTCCAAATTGTATGCTTTTATCGCTCTAACTTAACATTTTCCTTAATGACAGAAGACTAAAACATTTCTAAAACCCATGCCCTGTAAATGATATGTGAGACCAATAATCTACTTAGCATAAGTCGGATTGCTTTGTTTAGTTGACAAGTTCGAAATAATCAGACATCTACTGTCTTTATTGGTTCACTGTCATTTTGTTAAGGCAGTCCTCAACTTCTTTACATTTCCAAAAGAAACATGCTAATGATGACTGGTGTTTGCCTGCAGGATTCCTGCCACCGAGCCAGGAGTTCAACTCCTCTGTGCCCAATACAGACACAATTGGGGGCCTGGACTGGGAAGCCAGTGAAATGCTGTTTTCTAACGTCACTGGAACAGTCAATCAGACTGAGGGTCTTGAAGACATTGATGGCATCCTGCCCGACTTTCTACCAGAAGATGAGCTTGATCTGGCCATCAATGAAGGTAAACAAACCACTGACTTCCTGCAGTAAGAGATACACTAGCAGTAGGTACCTGGGAAAGCAATACTCTGCTCATTCTTTATGATTATGCTTGCACAAACTCATAGATAAAGTGTTTTTCCTGCTTTCATGAAGAATGCATGTGAAGATCAAATATTCTCCCCCCATATACCCGCTGAACCAGTAATCGCTGCATTTACTGAAAGCGGTAGATATGTAGAAAGATGAAAAAAAATTATCAGTGTTCTTCATGGTTGTGTAAATTATGTCATGGCACATACTGTAGCTACAGTCAACAGAGGTAAATCATCCTGAAACATGAAACCATGTCAATGAAGGAAGCAGAATTGTTATGGCTGAGCTATTATTTCTTGGCATGCCTGCCTGTACCATTACCCAGTGGCTAGAAATGTCAGTATTACTTTTAGTTGTAATAAATAGTGATATGGGTGGAATGCCAATTCCTGTTGTGCAGTCAGTTTTTGTGAAATATTTTTGAAGATGTTTGACTTAAGAGAGGTATTATTCTGATTAGTGTATCCACAACTATAGGAGCTTATTTAAGTGGATATTGTGATCTCATATGTGAACATACCAGACACTAGATGGTTTAATTAATACAATGCCAAATGCTTAGAAACATGATTGTTCTTATGAGTAATCTGATGCAACTAGTAGACTTTTAAAATAACTCTACATTTGTATTAAGGACCTGCAGTGTCTTATTTCTGTTTTGCACTGAAAGTAGTGTATTGCAAGATATTTACACTTCTTTAATGAGAAGGCGCTCTACGAAATATTCCATGACTGCTGAATATTGGGAATAGTGCAGGGAAATGTGGATGAACAAGTTGCGTGTTTGTTGATATGGTTTGTGTTATTGATGGTAAGTAAATGATGAAATCTGCAAGTAGTCAGGCTCACTTCCCCAAGTTAAGTCTTGTAACATGACTCAGCAGGTACTTTCATCTTCACATGTGATGTAGATCATGTGTCATCATGGCTGTTGAAGGGGGACATGACAGGAAATGACTTGAGCAAATTGTCACTATTTTGTAATGTTATGTTGTCAGGTCTACAGACCATGCAGATGTTGGATGAAGCTAGTAGTGATTCTGCTGTGTCTATGGGCAGTGCTTCTCCAATGCAGGTAAGGACACCCAGACCATTTCCGAAAGTGGCAGGTAAAATCAGCCTGTAGATGAGTCAAAGCAGGTTTTGCAGGTCACTCTGACATGACACAGTACAGTCAGATCTGATCTTAACCCTTGTTTTTCTGCTGTTTGCATGTCATGTTTTCTTGGATTTTATTAACATGTGAATGAAAAAATCAGGGATGATGAATGATTTGAGGGATATTTTTAGCAAGGGCAGAGCAGTTTCATGATGTTAATCTCCAAAATATTCTTGATCCCCTATCTGCTTTCTTTTTCTTTTTTTTGGTTAGTATATGTGCATGCTACTTTAACATTTTCATCTGTTTGTGAAAACGTCATGGGAGTAATCGATTTCTAGGTATCGTAAGCTTATTTACACAAGTTTATGTTCAATGTTTGCAGGATTTGAGTGAGTCGAACGCCATGTCTCCATTTGATGGTCTTGAGGGCGCAACTGGTGGAAGTGACTACGGCAGCCCCACCTACTCCAAGACTTCCAAGTATGACCCTGAGGAATACCGCTACAGCTACTCCTGCAGCTTCAGTCACAGCGACTCCTCGCAGACAAACTATTCCACATCTTCCAACGACACAGACGTCAACAAGCCTCTTGGGGGCAACAACCACATTAATCACAATCATACATATCCTCTCAAGCCCGGTGCATCTCCCAAGGAAATAAAAACAAGCACAAAGACAGACAAGCCAAAGACAAAGGGTCCTCATGCTCGAGATCAAAAGCGTGCCCTTGAGCTGAATGTCCCCTTCTCGGTTGAGCAAATTATTGAGTCTCCAGTGGAGGAATTTAACGAGATGATCACAAAGTACAAACTCACTGAGCCACAAATACAACTCATTCGAGATATCAGGAGAAGAGGGAAAAATAAAGTTGCTGCTCAGAATTGCCGGAAAAGAAAATTAGATGTTGTGATAACCCTGGAGGATGAGATGGACACCCTGAAGGAGATGAAGGAGAAACTGATGAGGGAACGGCAACAGATTGACAAGCAGACCCGTGAGATGAAGGAGAAGTTCAGCCACATGTACCAAGAGATCTTTCATTCACTGCGAGATGAGCATGGCCGCCCATATGATCCCAACGAGTACTCTCTCCAGCAGTCCAGTGATGGCAATGTCTTTCTTGTCCCCAGGAACTACAGCACCGAAGACCAACTTGCCAATGGGAACAAGAAAAGGAAAAATATCAAGAAGGAGGATTGAAGAAACTGAATTATGGCATCATTGATAATATTAAGTGGACAGTGCTATTATGAAATGTAACCCCTTGAGGTCTACAGTTGAGTTGAATTTTGGATTCCCATTTGTTCTTGGGTTTTTTAGAATTCAGGGATGGACTTGAAGGAACATGGAAATGCTGAACTTTAGGACTTGGTCTTTATTAAGCCAGTGTTTACTTGTTACAAATTCCCTGTTATGACAAAAGCCAGTCGTGGTAGGTGTGTTACGTAAATCTTTTTATGGTAACTGTGGTTGTGACAGCTATAATTAAGGTTCCTTCCTGTTACTGTTCATTTTTGGATAGTAGTGAGACTCAAGGGGTTTGCTGATGTAAGCGTTAATACCACAACTCACAGTGACCATCTGGCACGGGATTCCTTGTATATCTGACAACTCTTGGAAGGAAGTTGTGTAGCCGCACACAAAAACAATCATGCAAAACAAACAGAACTTTCATGTTATTTCTAATGAAATAGTCATGATTTTCGAAATCCGTTTCTGATATTACTAACAGCTGAATAGAATGAAATTTGTTGGTACTCAGCTCATCATATATTTTTGGAACAGTTCTGAAACTGAGTAGCATTGACTTTTGTGTATTGACTTGCATATATTGTATGGGCTTGGAGTTCTGGTGAAGGGTAATTCACATCAATCACACTCGTATCATAGCATCACAGCATGACCACCATAGGTTACCATTACTAGCAGCTTATGTAGGAGCACATGTGACAAATGCTTGCCTTGGAATTACCCCAAACCATTTGCAGTAAATTCATTACATGTGGTCTGTACTTGCCCTAGTTCCTTGTATCTGGCTGTACTGTTAGTGACAACAGAAACACAAGATGGTGGTCCAGTCAGGAGCTGTGCGAGGATGGACTCCCCGTTCCTGTCTCGCTAACTGCTTCTAAGATTTGAGCAAGAAAAGTACTTGAAAATGATAGTAGTAGGGTAGTAGGATTTAGGCCCTGTTATTAGTTACCAGTGTGATATTAAGCAGTTGTGTCTTTGGTGTATAACAAAATTTTAGCTGGACCACACCCAAAACTTAGATTGTTTGGTTACAAATGACTGGAACAGTTGGTGCATCTGTGACTGTCTGGTTCCTCCTTGAAAAGTGCTGCTCTGCTTGTAGGTGACATTTCTAGAAGTTAAGCTTTCGTAGAGATTTCGCATGGCTTCAGGTGGTCTAGATTTGCTTCCTGGTGGGAGAGTTTGCCTGGTTCCAGTTTCATTCTTCACAACACAATGTAAGAGACCTATGATGCAGATACTAGAATATAACAGGACTGTTTTCATCATTGGTTGATGCATATGTGTGTAGACAAATTTGGATATCAGAGTACACATTGTAATGTACACTGATACATGTGATGTTCATTTCTCCTTCCAAAACTGTTAAAATCAAAACCCACCTGTTTTGTAGAATACCATTTAATCTGAGACTGTATAAATACATGTGTGATATTTTCTTTGTAAAGGCTCCAACACTGTTTGTGTTACAATCATTAGTAAACAAATAATCTAAAGGAAATGCATTCGTTATGCACATTTGATAAGTTGTTGCAACATGTTACTAATATTTTGGATCAAATATTGAACTCCATTATCTGATTATTTTTTGTAATATATTCAACATATTTGTTATCCTGAGTGAAAGAAGCATTCATGCTGTTGTTGATTGTACATATTCACATGTCATCTGTATATAACTTGATTAACATGTTATCGTTGTGAAAGGAGTTACACCGGTTCACATTGTCCTCATTGACCTTGTTGCTTCTGGAACATATGGAAGGCCAGCCAGTTGATTTGCTTGAGGCCTCAACAGAACGAGGTGACGGAAAACAGAATTATTTTTAGTTAAGTCACTAAAGTATGTCTTCAGTTCAACATTCGAAAATGGTGTGATTTTGATCTCCATCTTTCCCAGTCACTTATAGTGCTTGTGTATTGTATTGTGCTATTTCATCTTGAATGTCAAATAGCGGTTTTGCTGATGTTTATCTTGTGTTCAACATTATTTGTTATATGGTGCATGGAAAGGTTTGCCCGGAATGAAGAGACTCAATGAATTTGGTTGCTAAAAATTGTTCAACATGTTAAACACAAGATTTATGACATCTTTGGTCGTTAGCATAAATCAAGATATAATTTTCCTTGTAATTATCATTACTCCTATGTTATGGTGTGTTGAGGCAATGTTTTGGAGGAGAGGCTGGTGTTTTGTTATTATGGTTACCATGCAGAGTTGGTTCTCAACATGATGATTGAGAGAATGTCAGACTGAGCTTGAATGTAGTATTTTACCTTCTTCAAAAGAAATAAAGGTGAAGATTTTTTATATACACACGTCTTTTGTTTTTAGTCATATATGTACATTTGTCTTTTGTTCCTAGGCCACAGAAATGCAGAAGTTTTTGGGAGCATTCGTAGATATCAGTCCTGGATTACTACGCTTTTCTTTTCAACTGTGCAGAATTGCATTTGGTTGTAACAGGTTTTTGTAAGCTCTTTAATACGACTCCAGGATATGCCCAGGTGATAATTGGTCTTTGACAATGGTTTCAGGGCCATGCGATTTACTTTTTACCTGGCGTTTGTTGCTATATAGTAACATGCGCTCTAGCAGACATTCAGGAGTGGTGGGGTAGACTAACAGTTGATTCCAAACATGGGTACCATGCGAGCACCCGTTTCTGGTGTCGTCTATTGTTATATTTCTGCAACATTGCTTAAACCTGTGTAAAACCATACTCACTCTCATCTGTCCTGTGACCCGGGTCCCGGGTTGAATAGGTATTCAACAACCCATGCTTTCCCCGAAACACGACTATCCTTGTCGTAAGAGGCGACTAACGGGATCGGGTGGTCAGGCTTGCTGACTTAGTTGACACATACCAACGGTTCCCAATTGCGCAGATCGATGTTCACGCTGTTGATCACTGAATTGTCTGGTAGATTATTTACAGACCGCCGCCATACAGCTGGAATATTGCTGAGTGCACTGTAAGAATAAACTCACCCAGTCACTCACCTGTACTGATGGGTTACACCTGTGTGGTAAATCTGCTAAGACCTGTGCGGTAGTGTTCAAAGCTTACACGCTGTTCACAAGTAAAGTTTGATATCTCTCTACATCTGTGATAATGCTTAGATACTCACATTTTCCGTAGCACGGTACCTATATGGTTTGTGATTGATAGGTTACCAAGGAATGCAATACATTGGATTAAACTGACCTCATTCCCTGTGTCACTGACAATGCCTTAACTCCAACACTTCAAGGATTCGCAGGAACAACTGTCACCATGTGGAATGAACTGAAGTTCTTATTTTCACTCCGGACGTGGTCTGCGGCATAAGAGATTGCATCACAATACATAACTTAAATACAGGTGTGAAACATAAAATGGTCATATATGCGTATCGCTTGATTGCAGGCATGAGCCATATGAACATACATTTAACCAGTTAATAAACAATTTTACAGTGTGTGTTATCGGTTACCTTTTGTGGTGGCTTAGCTTATAATGAGACGTTATTATTTTGCAGAATATTGCTAATTTCCTGATTGTTGCCAGTTTGTTTGAACGAAAAAGCTGGTTCATTTTGTACATATTTGGGTTTCTTCAGAAATAGCTGTTACTTTATTTTTTCTTTCCTTGGTCAAAGTAGAGCAGATAAACAAAAAGTGAAATTCATCTCTAATATCGTTGGTATTATACAGAGAGTACACAATCTTTCATTCCTGGGGGTTCTAATCCATCGTCCGGTTTCAATTGGACGATAATGGTTTGAAGTTCTGAAATAAAGTAACGCCCTCCGATTATTATGATGTAATAAATTTAGATAGGCTTCATATTTGAATTCAGAATTTTTAGGGACATTATACATAGCGCCTAATGAAGATTTTCCTGTGTTTGAAATCCAGGTCTGTATATTGATGTCTTTCAGTCTGTTTAACTCCAAGTGCTTTAAGATGATTGTTATTTGGACATGCCTGTGTAGCCCAAATATAGCTCATTCCAATTTAGTCAAGTCTCCTTAATACAGGAAATCCATTAATGCTAGATGTATTACGGCTTGTATCATTATATAGTAATTTATAGACGAGGAGAGAAAATTTAGAGGCCTTTCCTGAAACGAGTGTTCCCAAAAGAGAAGCAGTCGTGATTTAATTTTGATTTCCATCGATATCTCCCCAGTTCTCCATGAACCATGAATGAGGCCGAGCTTTTCTTGAATGAGAGACGTTCCTTTAGAAATTTTAAATGAAAATTTTCTACCCACGAATTATTACCAAAGCGCCACAATTCACACCCATAAAGGAGAACAGGGACGACTAAACAATAGAATAATTGTAACTGACAATCACAAGACAACTTAAGTAATCTGCCTTTGCTTAAAACAAAATACATAGCTTTGGTGGCCTTCTCAGCTAGATTCTTTTTAATTAAGGTGAACGTATTATTTTTTGGCATTGTGATTCCTAGGTATTTATAAGACGACACGTTCTCTATTATGTGATTTCCAATTTTGAAACAGGATATATAATCTTTTTTGGATCCACCAAATATAAGCATATTTGTTTTGGATATGTTTATATGAAGTCTTCATGTTTTACAGTATTTGTCAAAGCAATCTAGCATATGCTGACGCTAGTAGAACGATGTTGTCGGCATACAACAGAACAAATAGATTTATCATAGTTTCTAGTCGGTTGCTGAAATCCTCGGGATGTAACTCGACTCCTTTACAGTTATCAGTTTTCAGATTATATTCGAGATCATTCAGGAATCTTGTAAATTTTCACCTTGACGGACGCCAGACCTACATGGAAAGAAACTGGTCTTCATTCCATCACATGATACATAAGATTTGATATTTTGGTACGTGTTATGAATAACTTTGAAGCATTTTCCGATTATGTTGTTTGATATAAATTTTTGCCATAGAGCTACCCGCCGAACAGTGCCAAAGGCTTTACTGAAATCTATGAAAGCACAATATAATTTCGTTTTTTTTCTTTTTAGCAGTTCCGAAAAGTGGTAAATTGTAAAAATATTACCCTTTTCTAAATCCAGGTTGTGCTTCAGATCATATTGTATTAGAGTTTAGGAATTTTGTAAGGCGATTATTTAAAATAGATGTAAATAATTTACCAAGACAGCTCAAAAGTGTAATAGGCTATAATTTTCCGGTTTGGTTGGGTCACCTTTTTGTTCATAGATAGGCGTCATTCCTCCATTTAACCAGCTTTCTGAAAAGCTCCCTGTATCTAAAACCATGTTAAACAATTTTTCATAAATGTAAAAAAATAGATCAATGGTGGAGGAAATACATTCGTTTATGACATCATCAAGACCGGCAGCTTTATTATTTTTCAGTTTTGTAACTGAGGCAATGATTTCTTCCCTAGTTATGGCGTCATTTAACAGTGCAATGTCATGAATAGAGAAATCGTTCATAGAAAAATGGCTGGTATTTTTTTCTTTGTTTTTGGGGGGAACGTTTTCAAATTTTCTCATTTTAACAAACCCAGATACTTTACCGGCTGTGGTGACAAGTACACTGGTTATTTTATCGTTTATTGCGAAGATAACACCAAATGGATTACTTGGGGAATTTAAGTCATTAACAATTGAGTCGACAATGTCTCTGTGAATGGCATCTACGTAATCATGAACAAGTGTTTTGTTCCATTTACGAATGTGGCTTACATGGTCGAGAGTGCGTGCTTGCCTTCGCGGTGTCGACTCACGAAGTCGACCTTTGGATTTTTTATTAGACGTCGACCTGCGGTTCGTTTTGAAGTCTGGGTGTTATTTTAGCTCATAACTAATTTCGTGTGACGTGTTATTACAAGGCTGATGATTTAATCTCGTAAAGTACCTGTTCGCGAGTTCATATCACCAATAATTAGTGTATTTTCAGATTTAGTTGATATTTCAGAATTTATCTGGGAGAAAGTTTCGTCTGTGTAATATCGTGACCTCTCAGGGGATATATATGTTATACCGATATACACTGCCATTTTGTTCATAATCTGTCACTTGTAGGAACTCACATGATGTTTCAAACCAGAGAATATACTCCCACTCACGGTCCAACCTTTTGAAGTGACTTGTGTTATCAGATCTGATCGCAACTAATATTCCTCCTGAATTTTCTGTTATTGTCCGTTGTTCTGTTGTGGTAGAATGTTGTAAATCCTGGCATATAAATAAGCTCACACCTGTCCAATTTTGTTTCCACGAAACATACCATATTATAGTTCTTCGGCATGTTTTTGAATTCCGGAATTAATTAACTGGTTTTTAGTTCACATACGTTAATATAGAGTATTTTGAGCGAGTCACTAGGTCTGACAGTATGGTCCACAGACATGGTTCTGTTATGTCGCGTTGCACTTGTTGCAGACGCATTATCGGTGTCCTGCAGATCACAGAATTGGTGACTGTCATCGTCAGATCATTTCTGATCTTGAGTCTGGTCGATTCTCGGTACATCGTTTTGTGGAATATCGTTTTGTCTTGCAGCATGAGCAAAAGACACTCTGTTAGGTGCACCGCCGATATCCGACCAGCTTTCAAAGGGGTTGTCACAAGGGTATGATACCGTCGTCCTTCGATGTACAGTCTGTCCAAGGTCAGGTTGGCTCGCGTACCTCGCATCTTGGCTTCTTTGAACATTGGCATTAGTTATTTGCGTCTCTGAACAATTTCAGGGGGAAACTGTTCACTTATTCCTTAACTGGTATTTTTAGTGCCTTGCTGCTGGTTAAGACCTCCAAGCGCTCACCAGGATTGGCAAATTTTGCAACTATCGTGACGTACGTGGCCCACTCCTGTGAACCCTTAACAGATTGATTTCGGTACTACATTTGAGATCATTTTTAATAAATGTTTTCACAGTCACCTTTTGGTCCTCTCCTGGCATTTCTGGAATTCCATGAAATAGTAGATTGTCTCTAATAGATCTGGTATTGAGATCATTTACTGCTTCCTTCATGTCTCTCTGATCTTGATATATTGTATCAATATCATAGCAAACATCATCAAAATCTTTCAGAGTAAAAGCTTTCTAGTTCCCTCATTTTGTGATTCAGTTTCCGAGTTTCAGATTTATCATTTTCACACTTTGAAACTGCGGTTTTCACACACGTTTCAAGTTTGTCAAAACGTGATATGGTCTCCATGATCGAGTGATCAAGCCATGTAAGTTTCTTGTCAATGTGAGTAACTTTACAGCCGAAAGAGATAAGATGAGCAGCAGTTTCAAAAATACTCCCACACTGACACCCTACTGCTCTTTCACAATAGAGTTCATACACAACATCCTGTGGATATATACGCACGGAAAAGGGGATCGCAAGATATCAGTATGTTACTTTGCACTGAAGATAAAAAAGATATAAATGAAGATATCCAAACTTCAGTTTAACGTACTGCGTTGATGAACAGAGCCTCGAGGAATAATTAAATGTGTAATCAAACAAAAGAACGAAAAACAGTAGTTGACACGTTTTGTAATAACTCTCACAATAATCGTGTACCCTTAACACGTGCGGTGATTTTCATGATTCTTGCATACAATTCTGAGGAAATCTCATAACCGTCAATACCGAGCACTATGTCAGTATCTGGAGTAGCGTCCACCAACTACGAAAACATCACATACCCTCATTCAGCAAGCGTTAAATTTGACGTTGAGATTTTGCGTTCTATTCTTGATATAAGGCTTGTTCCAAAACAACAAGATGTCTTACTGTATGATCTCTGTGGCGTGTTCTACGACACATAATATACCAAAGAGGCTTTATGGGAGTGTGGCCACGACTGCTAGCGGCAAACGCTGAGCTGTTCCTGCTGTACCATCAATGAAGCGGTACTTAATCCAAGAGGTTCTGTCCCTCTGATACAGTGTCTTCGCGGGGTCAAACACGAGCTTGTCCAAAACTTTTCATAAGCTATACAAAGAAAGACAGTTTGAACAATTGATGTATAATGTAGAATCCTTAAATGAACTATTGGAACGCGAGACTGCTGGCAAACTCACGTCACTGATGTAACAACCATTTCTTGTAACATTTTCGTGCAAACACAACTGAATAAAAACAGAAAAGATGGATTATGAAAACATATCAATTCCAGTGAAACATATTATGTGTTTTCATGAAACTCTGACAAAACATGATGATGATGATGATGATGATGAATCAATAATAGTCCATTTGAAGATAGTCCATTTGCAAAAACTATACTTACAGGAGCAAATCAAAGTGTCATTTACAAGACCAATCTGCTCCGAGAGTAAAATGTGTTTTAAATGCTTTCCCTCTGGGACAGAAGTAAACATACTCCAGCAGTATGAAAACTTACGTGGACAAATTGGTTTTGTGACGTTTACATGGGCAATTTAGTCACCATACGTAGATTTACTGTTACTGATGTATATAATATGTCTTTACAGAGAAACCAGGAGTAGATAATATATATAGCATGACACGGCCAATCCGTCACCCTCCCACAAGTATTGTTGACTGAGAGACTTTAGGAAAACAGGTTATAAGAAAAAAGTTATGGAAATTTTGGGTACTAAATTGAGGCATACCCAAAAACGTCACGAATTAAAAGTCAGTATTAATAATGTATTTTTTCAAAGTCATATTATCATCAGTGGCTCTACACACGTGTAAGTATCTCTGAACCACATTTGGACCGAACTTACATAACTGATGTATTTAGTCTTTCATAATACACGACATGATACAATGAACAGATTACAACACTTTTTCATCTGCCGTGGCTCTACATACATTGTCTGGGCATGTTTTTGATGAACCAATATGTTCCATTCAATAAATCAGTCTGTAGGCCAGTCACTCTGTGAAACCATTGAGGATCTATTGTCACCTAGAATCTCCCATTAGATTCACTAGATCCTGATATACACATATGAGAATCTTGTGAAATTACCCAGTGCACGTGTACCGACATGCACGTATATTCCGGACACGACAATCGTTTCTTCTCTAACTCCTGATGTCGGAAGTGTGTGGGGTAATCTGACTCTTACTGTCAACGTACGCCCTACTCCCCCGCATCCCCACATCCGGTTTGAATGTGGCGCCACAAAGTTACGCAACTGCACGGAAACACTTGTTACCGTACGACAGTAATATCGTCCACCCGTTCCTCGATTCAGTCAGGGTATAATAGCTTGGCGTGTTGCAAAATAAAAGTTTCGTGTATAGTCTGGTAGAAAATGTTTCAGGACGGTGATCACTCGATAATAAGAAAGTTGTCTATAAGAGCTGTCATTATTTCAAGTCACAACAACACCTCACATGTCAAGGGTGTTGAGCTACTTACCGGAGCAGCGACCCGGTCATGCAAATAGGCAGGTCACATGTCAAATCCTTACATTATGCGCGGCAGATCATGTCACGTGACTTCAAGCACTTCATCACTTTCTTATTATCGAGTGATAAATTATGACAATTAAAATCCTCAATGGTAGAAGAATTATAAAGCCTCATACCAAATTGGAAACTGATAGCATTTATAGTTTTAAAGTAAAGTTACCAAACACCGTCCTGAAACATTTTCTGCCAGACTGTAAGCTCGATATTGTGTGGTCTTGTCATGTGTGCCAGTTGTCGTCCTTGGTCAACCAGCTCAGCGCCTGTAATCAACATAATAAGTCTGTGGATATCGTGACACTAATTAATCTGGTAATTAGTGAATGGAATAAGATGTCGTGCCACGATGCTCTGTCTTGTTCCATCTTACAACATACAAATTGAACGAAGCCGTTACTGACGTGACACACACCAGATATGAAGAAATATGAAGACGTTTAATTGAGGTTTAAACAATATCAACACTACTTTCAGTCTAGTATTATCACTGAAATGTACACCAACACAGTCACGCGTTTCGTTTTAAATGATAAATTTTACCCAGACCGTGCACATGATGAAAAACGCTCGCTCGAAATTGGTGTTTGCAAGAAATTTACAAAACGTCAGTAATTTTCTTCATACATATACTTGGTTGCCAAAGAAAACCACATGAAAGTCGAATAAACACTACATAGGTTTTGAATGGTATATATCCATGATCCAGATCTGCATCTCACCGTTTACGTTTACATGCTTGAAACAATGAACCTGCTAGTGGATCATACTGCATCCCGTCCCGTCTAATCTGTACATCCTGAAGTGACCAGTTGTTATCTTCATTGCGAGAAACAGTTTGAGGGGACAGAACGAGAAACAGTTTTGGGGACAGACCAAGAACAGTTTGGGAGACAGAATGAGAAAGGGTTTGGGGAACAGAACATGAAACAGTTTGGGGGACTGAACGAGAAACAGTTTTGGGGACAGAATGAGAAACAGTTTTGGGGACAGACCAAGAAACAGTTTGGGGACAGACCAAGAAACAGTTTTGGGGACAGAACGAAAAACAGTTTGGGGGACAGAACGAGAAACAGTTCGGGGAACAGAACATGAAACAGTTTTGGAGACAGAATGAGAAACACTTTGGGGGACAGAATGAGAAACAGTTTTAGGAACAGAATGATAAACAGTTTTGAGGACAGACCAAGAAACAGTTTGGGGACAGACCAAGAAACAGTTTTGGGGACAGAACGAAAAACAGTTTTGAGGACAGAATGAGAAACAGTCTGGGGGACAGAATGAGAAACAGTTTTAGGAACAGAATGATAAACAGTTTTGAGGACAGACCAAGAAACAGTTTGGGGACAGACCAAGAAACAGTTTTGGGGACAGAACGAAAAACAGTTTTGAGGACAGAATGAGAAACAGTCTGGGGGACAGACCAAGAAACAGTTTTGGGGACAGAACGAGAAACAGTTTGATTTCAGCCTGCTCAAAATCCTTCCTAAACCCAATTACAAGTGTCGGGAAAATACGATCGAGGTATTTCAGTGATTACTTGTGGTGCAGTCAGTTAATTGGAAATATTTCGAAATGCAGGATGCATGACTGTTTTCATCAGCGACATCTTCTATTCTGGAGTTTGTTGGCTTTTTTTGTGATGCCTCACCAAACAATATTCCAGCTCTATGGCGAACCTATAAAGAACCGATTCTGAACCAGAGATCTAGTGATCAACACTGTGAGCACCGCCTGAGCCTTAATCCAATGATATGGCATCAACTAGGTCACCTTACTTTACAATCCACTAACTACAAAACGATATTGGGGTAGAGGCGTAACGTGCCTTAACATAGACATACAACAGACGTTTTGTTTGATTGTTGTGCACTCCGCCACCATTGTCTTGGATTCCACCTGCACACCGACTCTTCAACAAAAGAAAAGGGGTGTGCTAACGCATCTGTCGTCATGTCTTTAATGTTGCCGCAAAGGAGGGACGCCCAGACTGCACATGGTGCTTTAGTTCCGTTTGTTTGTCAATTAACGCCGCAGTCATCAATATTCCAGTTATAAAGTGTCGGCCTGTAAGTAATCGGGTCTGGGCCAGACAATCCACTGATCAACAGCATGAGCATCGTACGACGCAACTGAGAACCGCACATGGCGACGCTGACCGTCCTTCGTCACAGGCCGCTAGCTAGTATAGTCAGTTATAGTATACAGCCAGATATGAGTTTGAAGGTCCCATTCACGCCATGGTATTTCTAACAAAATCGTTACTTTTAACCACTCATCAATCAGCATAATGCATCCTATACCTTACCACACTCGAAATTAGAAAGTCTCTCAGATAAATTAGAAGGTCAGGCATTCCCTCGGAATACTAACAACGATATCCTTCCACGTTTATGAAGCACCCTGAGAACTACAAGATAACGCCATTACTGAGTAGCAAAAGTTCATGTATACATTATGTTAGACTCAGATCAAAAGTAAAGGAGGCAGATCTGCTGAAACAACGAATCCAGTCTGCGGGACGCGATAACACACAGTCTACCTCATCAAGTGACCACTCGATGCCTGCTGCAGTCGGCTCTTGCGTACAACCACACGGAAAAATAGAGGCAGGCCAAGGCCGAGTTAAAAGGCAGTGGGCCGCAATCCTGGAGGAAGTGACAATGCTGTGACTGATAGATATACTATGATACACTTCTGATATACCTCTTCAAACAGGAAATTCCTCTATGATTTAATTGTGACTTTCGTTTCGGACAAGAACTCAGTTATAATGCTTTCCTACAAACTGTTTGACAGAATGACTTGAAAAGTTCATGTATACATACACATAAGCCATTTTTAAAAGAATTTATTGCGTTAGGTTCAGAGGAATGGGATAAAGATGAAAATTCACACGCCTATATAGATAAAGAGTTCGCCAACACAACAGCCTTTATTGTTGTGTTTCCGTTTACACGATGATGTCAAAATCAGTACTTTGTATGCCCAACATAGGCAGCACAGACTGGATATGTCGACGAATTCGTGCAATGCGATGGCCAGTTGTGTCTGATTTTGGGGGTACGGTAGTGACGTCGATGCGTACACCAAATGGAGTTCATGGCAACATGGGAAGGCCATGGCAACACACTGACGGGAAGACCATGGCAACACACTGACGGGAAGGCCATGGCAAGACACTGACGGGAAGACCGTGGCAACACACTGACGGGAAGACCATGGCAACACACTGACGGGAAGGCCATGGCAACACACTGACGGGAAGACCATGGCAACACACTGACGTCACAGTTGGCAAGGTAGCGGACCGTGACGCGAGCTGTATGTGCAACTAGCCTTGTCATTCTGGAACACCTCCCTCAGTCGGTCCAATTTGCTGTCAAATTCCCCTGATCCGCCACTAAATATTGGTCTGCTGGATATATCACCCTACACCATGACATTGTCGTCGCCCAATCTGTCGTTTCTACGACGGCACACACGCTGTCTTCCATCTCACCGGTGAAGTAGATTCTTCACTAACTTGGTTTCTAAGGTTCTAGTTCCAGACTGCGGATTGTGCCAAGGGAAGTCTCAAACCACAGGCGACTTCACGCAGTAGATTCCTAGTTTGGTCGGAAATTGTGTGTTCTGCAGTCTCCTCGGTTGTAGCAAGACGGTGATCCAAGTGAGCAAACAGGATGTAGGGGTCCTGGGCTTGGAAGGTGACTCTTGGACGGCCAACAAGTCTGGGGCGATCTTGGTTAGCAGAAGACTATCACACAGACAAGATATGGTGCTCTGATGAACGTTGAAATGTTGGACAACTGCAGACTGCGACTCCTGGGCTTCAAGGCGGGCTATGGCGATGCTTCAGTTGACGGCACTCAGTCGTGACATGATGATGTCCCCTTTTGCAGGCCAAGACAAATGACAAACTTAAACACAATGTTTGCCTTTTTATACTGATCGATAACGCATGATTATCCTCTTCCGTGCATTTGTATTTTGTTTTCCATTTTTTCTTGGTGACATTTTGCCGAATAAAAGGCCTCTAAAAACATGGAAAAGTTAAAATTTGCCACGGTTTAGCAGTTAACAATCAGACAATAATGCCGCTTTGGAAAGAACAATATAGTATTTGTATCATCAAATTCACCTGTGCGCTTCGTCTTTTTTTTAATTTGGGAGCAATGTGTGTCCCATTAAACTGAGGTGAGAACTGATAGGTGTTTCTGTGGCAATGTTAACCAGGAAATATCATTAAGACGAAACAGTGCTCATTTCCCTTGAATTGTGGGAGGTAATTACTCGAAATTTGCTTCACATTCAACAGAAGGGTGGTATCTACAAACTGGGATTTCTCGTGGAATGGCATCGATTATGTAAGATACAATACTTATATATGTGCATTTTGAATATCGTACCAGCTTCTAATAATGCCAATCAAACAAATCAGAACGAGTAAAGGGCCATGTTAGTGTGTGACCAGGTGAACGAACGGGTGAAGGGCCTTGTTAGTGTGTGACCAGGAGAATGAACGAGTAAAGGGCCTTGTGTGTGACCAGGAGAACGAACGAGCAAAGGGCCATGTTTGTGAGTGAACGGGTGATAAGTGAATGCCTGCCTATGTCCGAGCGAATGGCATAGTATATTGCTCTCACGTTCATACAGTCTCACACTCCTTAGAGCTATTAACTTTAACAAGTTTGCGTGCAGTGCGTTTGAGTGTGAAGCTTGATTGATGTAAGTTAGCTGGAGTTTGTTTCTTGTAAGAGGGGCGGGATGTTCTCCTTTTATGTTGCCGGACACAACGACTGACGTACATGACAAAAACATCCGGCGAGTCACCCCGGAGGAAACCCGGAGACCGACATTCATGCTGGTGTGATGGTACGAATACTGGTCATCACGTCTTCACCCATTTCTGTCATATCCGATTTCTCGAGCAGACAATGTAGTTTGGTGAATCAATTCACAAGCTTTATCTCTCATGTTTTCCAACGAATTCACATTTTACGGCGTATAGATTATGCCCACGATAATGGAGGGGCAATACAGAATACAGAACGGCTTTACAAATCTGCCATTGACGTGAATCTCCGGTTTGGGTCCAAACTAAATACCTCACACAATATATACTGGACAAAAATAACTAGGGATGTATGTAAATTTTGAAATAATGAATTATGATCTATAATTTATTCATTGACAGTCTGATGAAATGTCAACCATAATCATACCAATATCCCTAAATTATTCTGTCCAGTATACATGGTCAAGCTTGATGGATGAACAACCTTATTCAGATGATGCGACGTTTCGATACAGATTCTTGTATTGTTGCCAAGCAATTATAAACAATACAAGAATCTGTCAAAACGCATGATCTAAACTAAGCAGTTGTTCATCCATAAAGCTTGTCCAACTCTCCAACTTCTAAATAACGCCACTAAAAGGAACTCACACAATCCTAAACATTCTTGAGAAACTATTAACAACACAAAATGCGAATCCGACAAAACTCGTTCTGCAGAAAACGTGAAAACTTAGTTGAGTGTTGCTGCATGTGCAAGCATACTAGGTTATCTGTGAGCGCGCGTGGATTTATGTTGTGTGTACAGTCAAATGACACTGTAGTATTCCACTAGGTAAATATATGGCGGGTAATAAAATAAATCCCCCCCCCCCCCCTCCCCCTCCCAAAAAAAAAAAAAAAAAAAAAAGTAACCAGAGTATACAAATCGTTTACAACAAACGTTGGTTCAACTACAGTAATCCCCCTACACTGCTGAACCCCTGCACAATCCCGATTACGTCATAGTGCAGCTCCATCTGCACATACAGGTGTACATAACCTCAATGCAACAATGGCCTTCTGTAAACGTGTGAGACTCTCCAACTCTCTCAAGCGTACAATTCATACAACTGAATTATTTACATAAATAATAATTGTAAATCAAAAAAGAAAACGAGCGTATAACCTCATTTGGTGATGTTCTAAAGACCAAAAACACCAGTCGCAAATAGATCTGCTGGTTATCTTGAATCTTATCGAACTGATATTTTTTACATGATTCAGGAGGGTCAAAAGCTTTTACTACCTTACGAAATACACAGCAAAATTATGAACGTCTTAACCAATTTCCAAAAGTCTTGCCACCTTTTGTTTATACAAATACATACATGTATAACTATGTACAAATGCAACAAAATATATATATTATACAAAATAAATAAACTGTCTTTCCCTTTACAAAAAACATAATGAAGGATAATGAGACCTCTATGACCAATGTCCAGAGATCTTCCTTAAAATGCCTGCCCCAAAATTGTGCTTCATTCATTTACATATGACAAACACAGAAGTTAAAAATCTTACGTTTATTTGTAGTATCATAAAAGTATATAAATGAAACTTATGATTCGTATCTATATAAAAATTAGTATCTCAGTACCATGAATGATTATGAATATATACAATGTATGATATCAAGGTTATGATGCATTAACCAACAGGCCAGGTTATCTATCCATTTTGTAAAGTAATGGGTTGCATATATCGTTTTCTTCACTCTTCCAGCATCTGCATTTATCCAGCGGCGCATGTGTCTCTGTTATATTACCATAACGAGAGAAAGGAGAAATATGACACTGGATAATTGAGGCTGTACCTCAACATACTTCTGATCAATGGTCAACAAATACAGATGAAGATGGGTTGTCTCCCTTTCCACAATTATCAGTTGCAAAATGTGTAATATAGATGAAGAGCTCACCATGTTGTATTGAAATCTTGAATAAAACTTATGTAATAATGAAACTAAATGTTTCGGTGTCACCACTAGATGCAATGAGACCTCCTCACGAAGGTCTCCCAATGCTGGTCTATATCTGTCCTCCATGGAGACAGATCATATTCAGTTTCAGTGGCATATAAAATGAAAACCAATTCTTCTCACTTTTAACACCGTACTTACTGTAATTAGCACCATGATCAACTAACTGGAGAAACTGTTCACATGCATACAGTGAGCGTACACTGATGAATTATTGCATCCATATGTCCAAAATAACAAAGTATGAATTATTATCCATTTAATGTAAATGACTTTACAACGAATCGTAAATGTCTCTCTTAACATACATTAATCATGTTACAACTCTGGTACAGATGTCCCCCCCAAAACATTAATTTTTATTCAGTTTAGCAGATAGACATTTAGTGAAGGTCTTGTGAAAACATATATTTCTCTAAAATGTCTCCTACAGCCATGTATAATGGGAATATATACTACATATAATGCATTTGATTGGAATGTACATTTGGAAATTCATGAGGCCAACATACCAACTGTATGTAATAATCATCTTCACTACATGCCTATGTACAGGAAATAATTTGTATTTAAATAAGAACGTCATTAAAGAGACACTAGCACATTTAAAACTTCCTTTATAGTTCAAAAGAACAATTAAAAGTCACCTGTATGTACTAGCCATCAAAAGCTCAGACTCACTTAATACACTCGCTATATGTGATGTATATACATGTGGTTACATCAAAGATTGATTTCTCCATTAACTTGGGGGAATAAACTGCAAACCTTATGCAGATGAATTGCACAAGGATCATGCATCAAAATGCTGAAAGGCATGTGCAAGTATTGTGCATGAGGACAGCTGCATTTTGGTGTAGTTTTGTTAATAATTCACCAATTTTCACTGAGTTTCATCATTTATTGAAATCATGACAATAACCTTTATCAATGTTTCACAATACATCAGTTCATGTGTAAACAGTTCCTTTAAACAGCATGCAATATTTTGCAAAATTTATTTTAGAACAGTTGAGTGAAGTAAGTGGCTGCATTTACACCAGTGAGTCTACCTTTTGATGGGTGGTACTTGTTAAACAATATTGTCTGTGACTGGTATTGTAATTCGGATAAAAAGAGTTTCAGAATAACGTAACTATGGTAACAGCAACTCTACTGTGTCTCCTGAAAATGTTTTTGTTACAAGTTGTATCTCATTGATGCTTTAGGCTGATACTGAGGCACTGGTAGCTTCATTGGCTGGTTCTTGAATGAACTATGACCTCGGGTGAGGACGTGCTGGAGAGTTGGTCAGTATCTGTACTTGAAGTATTCATTGAGGACAAGGGCCAGGATGAGAATCAACAGCACGAACATGGACACAATTCCTGCGGCTGCAACACCCTTGGCGTAAGACCCATACTTAGATGCCTTCACGTAATCCAGTCGACTGAAGTAGACCTTTGACTGTTCTGAAAGTAGAAGAATGTAATCATAAATGTCCCGTTGTACATGTCAAAAGAGTTAGCACCATTCTGTCTTAGCCAACAACAAAGCTCTGCAGCCATACTATCCCGCCTTGGTCTACAACCAGGTCTGCAGCAACACTATCCCTCCTTAGCCTACAACCAATCTGCAGTCACACTATCCCTCCTTGACCTACAACCAGCTCTACGACAAGCTCTGCAGTCATACTATCCCTCCTTGGCCTACAACAAGCTCTGCAGCCATACTATCCCTCCTTGGCCAACAACCAAATCTGCAGCCATACTATCCCTCCTTAGCCTACAACCAAATCTGCAGCCATACTATCTCGCCTTGGCCTATGACAAGCTCTGCAGCCACACTATCCCGCCTTGGCCAACGACCAGCTCTGCAGCCATACTATCCCTCCTTGGCCAACGACCAGCTCTGCAGCCACACTATCCCCCCTTAGCTAACGATCAGCTCTGCAGCCATACTATCCCTCCTTGGTCTACAACCAAATCTGCAGCTACACCATCCCTCCTTGGCCATCAACTAGGTCTGCAGCCACACCATCCCTCCTTGGCCATCAACCAGGTCTGAAGCCATACTATCCCTCCTTAGCCTACAACCAAATATGCAGCCATACTATCCCGTATTGGCCTACAACCAAATCTGCAGCAACACTATCCCTCCTTGGCCTACAACCAGCTCTGCAGCCATACTATCCCTCCATGGCCTACAACCAAATCTACAGCAACACCATCCCTCCTTAGCCTACTACTAAATCTGCAGCCATACTATCCCTCCTTAGTCTACGACAAGCTCTGCAGCCATACTATCCCTCCTTGGCCAACAACCAGCTCTGCAGCCATACTATCCCTCCTGAGCCTAAGACCAACTCTGCAGCCATACCATCCCTCCTGGGCCAACAACCAGCTCTGCAGCCACACTATCCTTCCTTGGCCAACGACCAGCTCTGCAGCTATACTATTCCTCCTTGGCCTACAACCAGGGGCCGGATTCACCAAACTTCTTAGAATTTTCTTAGTTTTTATGCTTAAGTTTCTTAAGAATTCTTAGCTGAGAATTTATCTTAAGTAGCAATCCACTAAGCCACTAAGCATAAATCTTAGCTAAGAAATTTAGAAATTCTTAGAATTTTCTTAGCGGTAATCGCTTGGAATTATGGGATGCAAAGTTATGCTAAGAATTTTCTTAGATGACGTATTTGGAATTCCCCGTATCTATTAATAGCACACTTGAACTCTCCTCGCGTGGAGATTGAAAAGAAAATTTACGCAGACGACAATAACAATGTCAATGGACAAGAAAATTACAAGAAAGCCAAACTGGACGGCGGAGCAGACCTTGTTCTTAGCGCGCCTCGTGGAACAGAACAAGGCTGTGTTGCTCGGCCGATTTGGCCCGGGCGTGACATCATCCCGAAAAAAGGAGATCTGGACGGACATTACGAAGCAAATAAATGCCACCTTCACAGGTAAGTGACGATACTTTAAGATATTATCACCTTATGCCCGAAATTGTGAAGTATTTGCCTCCTACGATAATTCACTTATTAATGTATGTTTGTTTGTAATAATGTAAACGTTGAAATAATTGCAAGCTGAAAAAGTGGGATGGCCGATATGTGCTATTTTCGATCACCCATCTCAAAACATAATCGATTACCCATCTCAAAACTTAGACAAGTGGTAACAACATATTGTCTGTGCAGCTTATTATGATCATTTGAAGTAACAGTTGCATACGTGAAATGTTGTGCATTTTCATTTGTAAAAGCTTACAAGTATACGAAAACACACACATATGTAGTAAATACTAGTATGTTCATGGAACTAGCGAGTGGAGTATATATATATTTACAATATTAATTGTTGATCGTTTAATCTGGTTGCATGGTCAATTGTAAAATTTTTCATTACTGAAAATAACAAGAATAAATCAATGTTGATTTGATATGTTGATAATTATTAGTTTTATCTTGGAAGTACAGGTTGATATTCAGGTATTATCCAAGCAGGTAAGATATTTCTACTGTAGGATTTCATGAAAGAATCACACATAAAACATTCCATTCCAACAAAGTGTGAAAGACTCACACATGTATGAGTTTGTTGTCCAAATGTGAAAAACTCACACATTATCATTATATTTTACCCTGTGTCTGTAAGACTCACACATTATGATTTTATTTTACCCAGTGTGAAAGATTCACACAATGACACATTATGATTTTATTTCAAGCAGTGTGAAAGACTCACACATCATGATTTTATTTTAACCAGTGTGAAAGATTCACACATTATGATTTTATTTTAATCAGTGTGAAAGATTCACACATCATGATTTTATTTTAACCAGTGTGAAAGATTCACACATTATGACAAATTTGTTATGTTGTGTTTGCAAGATGTGTCTCATTAATTTATTTGATCAAACACTGACCCCTTTGAGTTATTGTTCCTCATCTTGACTCCCTTAAAGCTTTTGAATGGCAGTCCATTATATGGAGTTGGTTCAATTCCAACCGAAGGCATACACAGAGTCAGTGTTTATTTGTTCCTTAAGTTACTATTAACAGTGCTATGTTGAAATAGCACTAATTTTCTGTAATGTGACTAATTTTGGTTTGCTGAATTGGGCTCTTTTCATACACACCCTTACAATGAACCTGTGTTAATGCCATAACTGGGATTACAATAACTTTAGATCATGAAATTAATAAAGTAAATTTATTGCAAATGTATATATTTGATGTAATATTTTTTATTCAAAACATTTAATGGAATATATTTGTCCTTTTCCCAGGATGTGTTAGAACTAGCGAGGAGGTGGAGAAGAAGTGGCACAACACTCAGGCCAAGTCAAAATATGACATCGCAGCATACAAGAAAGGGGCTGCATCTACAGGTGAGAGTTCAAATGTAGATTTAGGATCTAAACTAACAGATTTTTGTCAATCTGTTGTTCATGAGAAGTGATTATTTTGAAGAAGAATAAAAAGAGTAATAATTACTGATTTTCATATTAATGATTGAATGATGTATGATTATCTGGGCAATGGCATATCACGTTTGTACTAATGTAACATCAATTACACCTTCTTAAAATAAAGTGCTATGGATAAATGACACTTGTAAGTGTGCAATATTAGGCTGTTTACAGGCAATTTCATTTTAAGTTGTACAAAACCCCAACAACATTAATACCACCCAAACTCATAGAAAATATGTTGAATAACACCTCCTCCTGAAAAATATGATTTTTGCACATGTTTGATTATTGATCAATGTATGGTGAACCATGTAGTGTCTGTACATTGTAGGTGGTGGACCATCGCCATTCCCACTGTTAAATGAAACAGCTGAGGTTGTGTGGGACATTCTGGGGAAGGACAATGTGTGCATATCAGGAATCCCTGAGTCAATGGATTCAACTTTACTCCAGATTCAGGATTCTGCTGAGTCAAGGTTTATCAAAATGTTATGCTTTATTGTTTGTCGTAATACCTACAATGAAATTAGGTTCATCACATTCTAAATATTCTTGCCATAGCATAAGGTCTCACGCAAAATCAAGGAAATCACTAAGAGTATTAATAACAAATTTCATTTTTAAAATAACTCCAGAAAAAAATGATATTTATCCATTGAGTTTCATTAACTTGTCATTTTTATAATTTACATAGTGTTTTATACATGAAACAATTCAAAAAGCGATGCCAGCTAAGTCTTACCACCTACATGAAAAGACCATTAGGCTTGACCTACTAAAAAATCAAATATGTGTATAAATAATTGCTGTTCAATTTTGACCAGATTACAAGTCAAGCTGATTATATTTCATTTTAATTTCAGTGATGCCATGACATTGTTAAACATACAGTCGCTGCCAGGTGTGGAGGGGTCTTTTCATGTTGTCGACAGTGTGGCAGATGTGGCAGATGTGGCATTTACTCCAAGTACACCTGTAGATGCTTCAGCGACTCCAGTCAGGCCTACAGAGAAAGTCTCTTCACGAAGTAGAGAAAGATTTGCTCCACCATCAAGACCATCCCATGTTCCATCTTGCAGTAAATGTGATGAGCTGCATCACAAAAAAATGAAATTGGAAATAGAAGTTCTGGAACTCAAAAAGAAAGTAATGGAACATAAACTAAGGAAAATTATGGAAGAGTAGCAGTTTTGAAGTTGTTTCATAGGGGTGTCACAATACGTATGTATAACAATGTTAAGGTCACAATATGATACATATTGCGATACAACAAATTCACGCCATAGTAAGGAAGTCTGCTAAAAGCAGGATGGAAATCTGAGACACTAATAATTTCTTGTGACAGTCATCATAGTTTTGCATATGTTTTCAGAAAACTTTCATTCAATCTGAAGTCACAAAATTCTAGCTACATCTATATATCGGAGCGGTCTAGAAAAATTTTACTACTAACATTTTGATGGAGATCCATATAGTGTAAAATTTGATTTGATGAAGTTGTAAAATAGGAATTGGTACAGTCAAGCAATTATCACTTTTTGAATTGTCAATAAAACTGTTCCGATGCATTTACTTATTGCGACACCCCTATTGTTTCATATTACATATATTATGGTACTCTCTTTGCTGCAATGATACCATGGTCTGAGGATCTGACTGCTCTGCCTTCTCAAGCCTTTAAATCCATCATGGCTTTTATAACCTGTACATACCAATAAGAGTAGGTTATTTGACTTGAGCCAATCTTTTCTACATATGTCAAGTAATGGTTAAAACTGTTGTTTGTTGTGGTTAAATATTGGGGCTGAGATGTGAATCGTAAAATCATTTACCAAATCTGAATAAAAACAGTACCATATGTAGAAGCTGACAAAAATATTTGTTACGTTATTGTTCTTGCAAATACTTTCTAAAAGTTGACAAATCTATGATATTAACTCTTCCTAATTACCGGTATACTTCATCTGATTTACTTATGTTACAGTTGCTGGATGAATCAGGACTCACGACTTGAGCATTTATAATCAAAAATATATTTTATGTGAATGTATATTTCAATTTTAATTCAAACTACCTGGATTATTAAGATTTTAATGGCTTCATGCCTGTCTTTAAGTAGATATTGATTGATAATCCCTCACATGTTGGGTACTCATCCCAACATAATGTCTACTTGTTCCAGTTGTGTACTTTACAAGTCACCCCTAAAAGTTGAAATGTATCTAAATAAGTATGATGTCATTTCTTTTAAGTGCATTTGAATTCATTTATGAAAATTCTCTCCATTAATGCATTCAGTTTAAACTAATTCTTATAGTTTTAAGTGATATTTAAATTACAGTGATATTAATTTGCTACTAAATCTGTTACTGTCATGTTGGTGACAATGTCAGATAATTTGTCTTACACTAGAAGTGAGTGTTGGCAAAGTGATCCCTGTAAATGAGGTTATGACCAGACAATGGTGGAAGAGTTTGTGGCTGGTCGTCCTCGTCTGGCTCCATCGATTCACCATCAGGCAAGGGAATGTTCCTCATCTTGCATATGTTGTGCAACACAGCACAAGATGTGATGACCTGTTGGGAAAATTAAATTAAACATGTTATGCAAAAAAAGGCCAACTGATTTAATAATTTGTGTATCTTCAGATTGCATTACATTTATCTTGCTTTGTTCACAATGAGGCATGGCATTCAGCTGTGACAGGTACTTTTGGCGAATTTCATTAGATTTTGTACATTGCATAAAAACATGGTATTTATCTTCAATCGCTCCAAAACTAGTTTACACAGATAGAACTAGTTACATCACTGTCTTTGAGTCTCCTTCAGATGCATATGATCCATGTTATTAATTATCATTGACAATTCACTAATACCTATATAAGTAAAAACCAATTTTGAAAATGCATAAGCTACCTATCATATTTAAGCACTAACTTAATATTATTATCATAATTGTTAATTGCTAGATGTAACTTCAGTGTGTGTGTGTGTGTGTGTGTGTGTGTGTGTGTGTGTGTGTGTGTGTGTGTGTGTGTGTGTGTGTGTGTGTGTGTGTGTGTGTGTGTGTGTGTGTGTGTGTGTGTGTGTGTGTGCGTGTGTGCGCACACGTGCTTATATGTGCGTGAAAATATGTATTGTATATTTTATTGTTGTTAAAAAATGTTCTCAATAATGCCACAGTGGAATAAACCCACTTTAGCACGACCCGCTGCCTTGGTCATAACTTGAGTTGATAAGCACATGCTGCTGAATGGTTCAATTGAAGACAATCTTTCTTGATGATTGCAAAATGATATAAATGGAGTATTTAAGAACATGTATATGTAGACATATGTAACACATATATCTTAATACTTACAGACATGCACAGGCATGGAAGTGCACACACTTTCACAAACACACACACATGCAAGAACTGCTTTAAATAATTTTATTGAAACATAAATATTTTTTTTAACTGTAATTATTAAGAAAGATTTCTGTCTACTTGTAAACATCTTTATAACATCTTCAAAACAGTTAATTCTTAAGGCATAGTTTCACTAAAAATAACACTGAGTTTACACAGATGAATAACTGCCCTCCACATTTATTATTTTTGTACACATATTTACCTTGCATGTTTTTTGTGGTGATAGTCTAACTTCACCATGCAAAACATGGAAACGGCGTTTCAACTGCCCAATCCCTCTCTCGACTACACTTCGAGTCCTTTTATGAGCTCTGTCAGAAAATCAAATGCAGTGAATAATAATTTAAAATCTGCAACAGCATATTTGTAATTTCTTATTGTCACATAAATGAATAACATGATATTTATGAACATTGATAAATAGTCCATTTAGCCCTGAAATATTCATTAATGGGTACTATCAGTTCAATAAGTACATTGTATTCATGAAGTAAATTAATCATTGAGGATTGTAATTTGTTCCAGGAAAGAAACCTTCACTTTTTTAATGCAACCAAGTTACACTTTTATAGTTTTTTTTGAAAGGGGGCATAACTCTATTCTAGTACCCGATGGAAGTCCTGTCGTTTTCGAGGTTTAGTTTACCTGTTGTATGCTGTCTGAGAGCCGGGATGTGGTTGAAGATAAGGTGTGAGGAGCCAATCTCTACATGGATATCCACTGTCCCCAAGCAAATGGCAGCCGGCAGGCATCACATGGCGTGTAAACAAAGCGCAAACGCCGCTCTCGGTCAGTATGCGCGAGTCATGAGTGGACCCGGGCCATTTCGCTACAACATCGATGATTTGCGAACTGTGGTCAAAGATAACCTGAGTGTTGATGCTGTGGTATTGTTTCCTATTCACATAAGCAGGTTCGTGCTGGGATGGTGCCAGAATCTGAATGTGGGTGCCATCTATCACCCCAACCACTCCGGGAAAATTAGCGATGCCATAGAAACCTAGTTGGTTTCTTCGTATTTCAGCTTGACTGGTAGGAAACGAAATAAACTGTCGAACTATGGCAGGAACAGACACTGCAGTTATTGTTTGTGTAATGGCCCTACTGACTGACGACTGTGAAACTCCAATATGATCAGCATTACACAGCTGCATCTTCCCAGTGGCCAAGTATCGCAGCGTCAACAGAACTTTTTCTGTAGCCGATAAGGGATTGCTTCTTTGTGTCAGAGGTGAAATTTCATTGGAAATCAAACTTACTACAAACTGTATGCCATCTTTGGATAAACGAAATCTTCGTGTCAATTCTTTTTCAGTGTATTTTTCTAAAATGTTGTTTCTATCGGTGCTTGCATTGGCGGCCATCTTTGTTTACTTTAAGAAATTTCTTAAGGGCTTAAGTTACCTATGCATGGTTCTTAGTCTAAGAAAAAATCTTAAGCACTAAGAGGTTTGATGAATACGACTTAAGCAAAATTCTTAGTATTGTAGAGGTTGTTATGGAAACTAAGAATTCTTAGCAGATTTAAGAATTCTTAAGGTTTAAGAAAATTCTAAGAAGTTTGGTGAATCCGGCCCCAGGTCTGTAGCCATACTATCCCTCCTTGGCCAACGACCAGCTCTGCAGCCACACTATCCCTCCTTGGCCAACGACCAGGTCTGCAGCCACACTATTCCGCCTTGGCCAACCACCAGTTCTGCAGCCACACTATCCCTCCTTGGCCAACGACCAGCTCTGCAGCCACACCATCCCGCCTTGGCCAACAACCAGGTCTGCAGCCACACTATCCCTCCTTGACCAACAATCAGCATTGTAGCCATGGTAATCGGCCTTGGCCTACCATCAGCTCTGTTGGCATGGTACCTTGCCTCTGTCAGTTCTGTTTTAGTGTATTTAGTTGTCTTATGCTCTTGTCATACATAGCATCTACCACTTATGTCCTGTAGCTTACCTGAAAGGAGGATGGCGAAGATTCCAAACAATGGGTTGATGAAGAGAGAGCAGAAGGCAAAACCCCAGTGGTCAGCAGGTTTCTTCTCTGGGTTTGGTTGCTTGGTGACAATGGGCAACATGTAGGAGATTTGTGAAGGGGCATAACTGGTGTAGGTGGAGTACAGACTCTTCCTACTCCCAGACACATAGGAGTAGCTGGACGGTCCATAGCTTGCCATGCTATGCTGTGACGGGTAGCGGTTCATCTCAATCTCGCTTCCTGCCTCTGACCAGCTGTCGCCGCGAGAATTGAGATACCCAGCTGGGTACCCATGTGACATGATGATGATTCAGACGGTACCTATAAACAAATGCAATAAAATATCTATGAGAAACAAACATCACTCCTATTACGTATACACAGTGTATGCAATAAGCCAAAAACACGGCCAGACATCAGGACTGGTAACTTCAAAATGTCACCACCAGCCCAAAAAGGACTTAACCGGATCAAATCTGGTGTATTTGCCCTGATGAATGGAATATCTAAATATTTTACCAGACCTATAGGCTGGCTTGCTATAAATTTAGACCATTTGTCAGAAAGTTGGAAAGAAACCATAATTACTGTTGGATACAATTTCAGTAATCGTAATGTCTTTACACAGACAAATGGTGCAATATCATCATGATCATGGAGTGGGGTACACATGTAAAGAGTTTGAACGCTCACATCAAAGAACACACCATATGTAAGTAGTTGCATGAAATCACAATGGGTCAATGCTCCAAACGTTTAAATTTTCATAGCGATTCAGCATGCCACTCCATGAACATACTTGATGATCACTAGTTGACAGTGATAATGTCACTAGTGAGTTGGTATTAATTGCCCATCCATTTTTAAAGAGATCGTGTGTTTCTTAATCAAGCACTGACTAGCCCAAACTATATGAATCAAGTATTTTGGCATAATTTTGCGACAGAAACTATCACCTTTCGAATAGTTACGGTTTTGTTAATTTTGATCTTTGCCACTGAACTAAAACTTACTATCTCGAACAATTATTTCCGGTATATGTAAACAGCCAAAACAGAGACACTGCACAGATTATGGAAGCATGTACCAGCAGTTCGGTGCGTTTACAGTTAAACAAAGCCTGTTTGCTTACCTTGGTTCTTGACCAAAAAGTAGTTTCGATACCTGAATTCCACAGATAATTCACCTGAATTATACAGGTAGAAGCGGAAATGTGTTTTGAAGTAGCATATATAAAAGTGCAGTACGACGTATTTAATGGTTATTTCAGTATCCGATTTGGTTTTGTGTGCAACCCTGATTCATCATAAAAAGTTAATATGTATTTATACTTATGTCTAAATAAACAAACAATTTTGACATTATTGACATATTTATGTTTAATCAACAATAACAGCCAATCTCGTTCAGAAGTCTTTTCAAGTGTCGTTCAGAAAGTAGTACATACCTTTGACGCATGCGCAGAATTGCATAGCATACCTGGCAGGTGAGTAACGAGCTGCGACGTTCCGCACTAGACTTGCTCCGGCTCCTAAATCACGCAGTAAATTGCACAGGAACGCCGAATGTAACGTGAATTTGATTGATTAAGTAAAGTGGATGATTTTGAGAATGGTGTAATACCTCAAGAAGATAGTAGTGGTATCATATTTGTTTTAAAGAAATATTTGGTATTCGTCGGTGTAAAGTTTGGTTAAACCTTATCAATGGGATAAGCATGCAAAAGTGTCATACATCAGGCCAGGAAATGTTTTGCTGGGCACCTAACAGAAAATTTACCCAAGTACGTTCGAATTTCTTTTTTGGATATTAGATACTAAGTTACATTGTGTATGTTTTGCTGTATTGAGTTGAGGCCTGAGGGTTGGATATTAATTATAGCCAATACAGAAACCATTGACACCTTTACACATTAACACTTCCCTCGGGTAAACATCTCCACACAAACGTACACAGTGCTGAGTTAAGTGGCATATAGCCTTTGTAATACATGTACTCATCTTTTATAAAACGTTTTATAATATTATGAAATTAGATTGAGTAGATTGGCATTAGACGGAGTGCCAGTTCTAAGTTATTACAAGTGAGAAAGGAAGAATATTCGTTTAAACAGCATAATAATTACAGGACACAGTATTTGTTATGTCTACTCAGATTTGGCTGTGTATGGGAATCGCAAGAACAAGTCTCAAAGAACAATCAATCGATGAACAAATGGATCGATAAGAATGTTCGTGTGCACTTCCCATGGTTTCAGCATGACAAATTTTCAATTGAAGATAAAGGACTGTGCTCTCTTTGCGAGATCGGTAGGTGTAGGTAACGAAGGTAACTAGGAAACAATATAACGTTTAACAATGGATGATCGATATTCTTTCAGATGCTTGATATTTCCATAATCGTTTGAAGAATTTGTGTGATTTCAGTGTGCATGTTTATGCTTACTCTCAGGCGACGTCATGGCCACATTGGCCATCTTGATACGACTACCATGCCTTTAGTACTCACATGGTTACCACGCCCACGACACTGATATGACTAACATGCCCGAGATAGTGACAATGCATGGATGACCCTCCCACCAAACGGAGAGTTCAGCCTTGCCCATCACAAGAAGATTCAGACATTTCCTGTTTTGCCAGTTGACCATGAGTGAGGTAAGGATATGTGTCCCCTATCCACCACACTGCGACTACATTCTGCTTTGCCACAACGCCCAATTTTACTTCAGCATCACCCTCGTGTTGACACTCGTTTGCTTGACAGTGTGGTATCATCCTCGGCTGAGTTGAGTTGGATTTACATCACATCGACATTATTCCACCAATGTAGTGGCGAGATCAAGCTTGCATTCTGAGTAAACATTTTAAATAACTCCAAATTAATTAAATTTTTAAAAGACCCATATATTTATTACGTTGTTATTTAGAAACAGAAAATGTCATACACGTCCTCAGTGCCGTATGGGGGTCTATCAAGTGTTCTCTAATGTCAGTGTAAATTCTCATCACGACCCTTGAAGATCCAGGTTAGAATTGACCTTCAGCAAACCCATGCTTGTAAGAGACATAGAAATGGAGAAAGGCAGGTGTGTTTCTCTATCTCTATGTAAGAGACGACTAATGGGATCGGGTGGTCAGCCTCGCTGACTTGGTTGGTACAGGTCATCGTATTCCAATTGCGTCGATTTGTGCTCATGCTGTTGATCACTGTGTTATCTTGTCCACATTTCGTTATTTACAGACAGACATCATATAGCTGGAATATTGCCAAGCACAGGCAAACCATGCAGCAGAAGCCTTGTGTTTTCGGTGGTAATACACACAGATCGTGTCATGTGTTCAGGCGAACCACGATTCTCTTTGCGTCGTCTTGAAAAACGATGATCGTCACTATAATACACACTGATCGTGTCATGTGTTCAGGTGAACCACGATTCTCTTTGCATCGTCTTGAAAAACGATGGTCGTCACTATAATACACACAGATCGTCTCATGCACACAGATCGTATCATGTGTTCAGGTGAACCACGATTCTCTTTGCATCGTCTTGAAAAACGATGATCGTCACTATAATACACACAGATCGTCTCATGCACACTGATCGTGTCATGTGTTCAGGTGAACCACGATTCTCTTTGCATCGTCTTGAAAAACGATGATCGTGACTATAATACACACTGATCGTGTCATGTGTTCAGGTGAACCACGATTCTCTTTGCATCGCCTTGAAGAACGATGATCGTCACTATAATACACACAGATCGTCTCATGCACACAGATCGTGTCATGTGTTCAGGTGAACCACGATTCTCTTTGCATCGTCTTGAAAAACGATGATCGTCACTTTAATACACACTGATCGTGTCATGTGTTCAGGTGAACCACGATTCTCTTTGCATCGTCTTGAAAAACGATGATCGTGACTATAATACACACAGATCGTGTCATGTGTTCAGGTGAACCACGATTCTCTTTGCATCGTCTTGAAAAGCGATGATCGTGACTATAATACACACTGATCGTGTCATGTGTTCAGGTGAACCACGATTCTCTTTGCATCGCCTTGAAAAACAATGATCGTCACTATAGTACACACAGATCGTCTCATGCACACAGATCGTATCATGTGTTCAGGTGAACCACGATTCTCTTTGCATCCTCTTCAAAAACGATGATCGTCACTATAATACACACAGATCGTCTCATGCACACAGGTCGTGTCATGTGTTCAGGTGAACCACGATTCTCTTTGCATCGTCTTGAAAAACGATGATCGTCACTATAACACACACAGATCGCCTTGAAAAATGATGAGAGTCATGATTATATGACCAGTTTACATTTCGTTCCTTGTTACTCCATTACTACCAGTAACCCCCGCTACTACTTTCCTGTAAACGTATTTCCGAATATCCTCAACAGCTGTAAGAGTTTTCAATCGTCTGTCATGACCACCTGTGTGTTTCCACAACAAGCCGCAAGAGTCCATTCCAATTGTTAGGAAATAATCGTATCCTTCAAAGCTGCTTGATGTGTTATTCAGTAAAACGTAATGAAAGCTAATAGTGAAACATACCTGACTATGTTGTAAATGTTCCTTTGTCATAAGTGACATAAACTGCTGAGCAATAACAGGAACCACCAACCTTTACTGGTGACTGAAGTGAAATAAACAAGGAATGGCTATTCAAAGCATTTCATACACGTGTCCTAGTTATGCTTCAGGTCTTGCATTTTTCCGAGTTACGGCGACTGTTTAAGAGCTGATAATATTTGTTATTTTGCTCAGTCCATCTTTCAAATGTATGCGCTTTCTTTCTTAGGCTGTGCAATAAGCTTAAATGACTGTTTGAGCGTTGTTTTACTTATATTATGACGAGACAGCTTGGCGTGGAGGAAGGGTATGCTACTGACAGAGCATGTACCTTCATCAGGGCTTCAGTGCACGACCGTCGTATCCTGGTTCGGTTAATGGATGCAACACTATATGAAGTTGCAGCACCAGCGGCGCTGTTTTGAGCGCCAGCGAGGAATAGGAACCCCGTGGCTGGTTGAAACGACTGGCTTCCCCGGACAAATGAGCAATGTCACGCCCTAATTCACGAAATGGTGGTGTAAAGCTGCTTTATTCAGAAAGGCCTTCTGTCGAAAATACATACAACAGCATAACCAACCGCACATCAGAATATCAAAGCCCCTACTCTGCATGAAAAAAATGGAATTACAGATTGCATGACATTTATTAATTAAAAATATTTGAAAATGAACCCGTTTTTGGTGCGCTTATGTGCACAATGGTCTTAAGTGCACAGAAAACATTAATATTCATCAGTGGGCGGAGCTTATGTGACTGTGTCACATTCACAGCAAAGTATCTTCCTCCGAACCAATGGAGGGAGTGAACGAACACACGTTTCTCTGTTGTACATGGAAGATGTCTAATTTCTCGGCAACAACGAAATACTCTTAAGTGCTGCAGAACGGGATTTTAACTGATTATAGTTAATGCGAAGGCCACACCCGAAAAAGATTACAATGTTATCGTCCCTTGAAAAAACTGTAGCGAAGACTTGCTTTCCTATTATCTGATATGTCAACGCAAAGCGAAATCCGTATATAAACATATACATTTTGTACTTGTGTTGAAAAAAAGTATTACGGTATTACGGTTTCGAACATCTGTTGTTTGCTGTAAGTAGTAACTTCACCAGTACCTAACATCCATATATACAAAAGGTGAAGACACCCTTCCACAGACTATCAACTACGTACGTCTGCACGGTCGTCGTGTTTTATTCTTCTGATAAGCTCCTCCCAGAAAGCCTCATCCCCTGTGTAAGGCAGGCATGGATACGCTTCCAGAAACACAACCACCTCTGGCGGGAGAGCTCTCTCATCCAGCATCTCCATGGCGACGGGGATAACAACGCCCTGTCGCGTGGCCATTCCATGCATGACCGCCATATTGAATTCAAGTTCCCGATCCCTGCTCTCGAAGAAGTCTGAAGTTATCAGCGCCAACGTTTTCTTGGAGCCCAACACAGCTTGCTCAATGATTTCCCGGGTGCTCCTCCCGGACAGAAAGTCGACCTCGCTGATTAGACAAGATATATTATTTTCCTTAAATTTATCGAGTAGTTCTCCTTGTACAAACTGGCGCCAAGTAATGTCATCCTCATCATAGGACACAAATACATCCCTCAGTCTATTGGAGGGCGTAATGAAGTCTGTGGGGTAGAACGGATTGAGGCGCCTCCTACCGGTGTAGTAAAGGTAACGCAGTTTCCAGCGTATGTAGTAGACAGTGCTAACCATCGCAAGGACGAACAGAACCACGATGAACAAGCTCAACACTATAGTGAAGAGAGACTGATCGTTACACCTAAACCACAGGACTCTCGCCAAGTAATCGAACTGCCCATATGGAATAAATGAACCATTCCTTATGAAACACAGATTATTATTATTAACAGATCGGATGATGACTTTGGTTCGTAGGCTCCAGGTCACAAACTCAAGGTTGTCACAGTTACATTCAAGTGATGGGTTGTCCGATATGTCGATGGTGATATTGGTAAAAGTGACTATTTCATCCAGATCCCGAAGCATATGCGTATCCAGTGTTACAAGTTCATTTCTGGATAAATCCAGGTATTTCAGTTTCGTCATATGTCCAATTCTTGCTCCGAGCTTGGTCAATGAATTTTCATCCAATTTCAGTTGTTCCAAATGCACTAAATTACGGAACACACTTTCCGGCAACTTGCGTATTCGGTTTCTACTAAGGGTAAGAATTTGTAGATTTTCTTGTGATGAGAATATCTCGCCTTGTCGATCCAATGCCAGCGACCATCCCAGATTGTTGTCATGGAGATACAGGTGCGTGAGATTGGCCATGTCTTTGAAAAAGGTGGGACTGACATCATTGCACTGGTTGGATGACAGGTCCAGCAGCTCCAGATCGTGCAGACCGTACCAAGGGCCACCCCAGCAATAAAGTATATCTGACGACATGTTAAGAGATCGAAGGGAATTGCTTGATGTGAATGTGAGATTTGGCAGAGGGTATCCCAATCTTATGAAGTCTGCTCTCAGTGTATGAAGATTTGGGGGTAATGGTATGATGTCTATATGGATACCATAGCCGTATTTTGCCTTTACATCATCGCCCTGGACGTCACAAGGACCCTTTGAATCACTGGACACGTTGAAGTATTCTATGGCTCTGTCGCTGTTTTGTTGAGTAATTTTAATGTGTCTCGTGTGTATTTTGTCACTTTGACAATATTCTGAAGTCGGCTTTGACAACTCGGCCATGGAGAACGTCATGTGTCTCTCCGTCCGTGAATTAATGACTTGATGTCCCATATCCAGGAACTCTAACTTTGGAAGAAAGATAATTCCCAGAAGGAAGTTGGCGTCTATCAGTTTGTTGCCTTTTATCGACAGATATCTGATTGTTCGTGGTAGGTTTAATATTGCCTTTTGGTCCAAACATGTAACCCAGTTGTGGTTAACAGTAAGTGAGGTCAGCCTGGTCTTGCGAAGATGCTGAAAATATTGACCAAATAAGGTCATGAACTTTCCTCTGTTGATTGTGGTTAGCACAAGGACTCTTAAGGACGTGTTAATGAAACTCTCAGAAGCAATCATTAAATTTGGAAAATGAAAATGGCCGTTATCAGTCATGTCTAAAACGTCTAACGTTGGCAAAGCGTTGAATACCCGAGGATGTATATGTGCTATCCCACATCGGGAAATGTTCAGTGTCAGCGGGCGGCTAGTGTTGATGTTCTCAAACAGGCTTTCAGTGATATTATACAGACTGCAGTAGCCAGCATACCCACTAAAATCAAGTACTTGCAGGTTTAAGAGTGTTTGAAAATCCTTCCCAAAACGAAGTGTGAAAATTGAGTCTGAACGGAAAACCCGGAGTGCCACGAGGCCCCTCAAGTCAGGGTAGTTTGTAGCTAGTGGCACGGTAGCGCCATCGGTATTGTTCTGTATATCTAGTACATGCAGTTTCGTCAACTCCGAGAAGACACCGATCGGATATGAGTCATTGTTGAGGCGCATGTGGTTACTTGCCAAGTATAAACGTTCTAGTGACTCGAGACCATGCAGGGCTCCCCTTTCAAGGTGGGTTAGTGAATTGAAGGATAGGTCAAGGTCACGTAGGAGAGATAACTCGACGAACGTGTTGTTCTTTAAGATGGTGATGTTGTTGTGTTTAAGGTCCAGATTCTGGGTTGCTGTTGGAATGCCTTGAGGCACCGAGGTCAGGTTCCTGTTTGAGCAGTCAACGGTTACCTCCCCTTTGATGTCACGACGACAAGTACACTGCCAGGGGCATGGCCAAACACCTTGCCAGAGTGCGGCTATTATCATCCACACTGTTAATGTATTTCTATCCATGGCCACCCATAATTCCTAGGCTCCTACGATACTGAAGAATTATTACCGCTTAAGAATTATTACCATTGGTCTATTCGGCAATCGTCCAGGGCTTTTTGGTTAATGCCACATCTGCAATAGAACGTTCAGTCTTCAAATATTATACACAGGTGGAAAATAAATAAAACGACGAGTTACATTACTTTGGCAATAATCCAGAAATACACCCCAAAAGGGCCCCACATAAAAAACAACAACAATCATAAAAATAATAAGGCTCAAAATGGTCACCAGTCTCATTTTCACCGCACCCCACCGGGTACTCAAAACATCTAAAGTGAAGTCATTTACATAAGGAGTCACTACTACATACCACACTATTAAACTGGTCCAACTCCCATGAATTCCAAAGGATTTAATCTAGTGACCGCGTTACCCATTTGATAGTCTGTCTAACAGTCCCTGAACCACATTATTTTCCTTAGAGCCTAGGCCCCCATGCAGTGCTAAGACTCTAAATAAAGGAAGTCTAGATTTCCCCAGGTTCAAGTGAATCTCTGGTTGGCCTTTGGGCCCCTTCAGTTTATATATTGGTTTGTTACAATCAAAATTATATATTCAGAGACTAAGCATTAGTCTACCCATCCAGTTGCTCTCCCCACCAACCAGTCTAGTTCACCTGATAAGTATCCTTTGACATAGGATCCATGCGAACTCTGGAGTTGTGCCAACAAGAATATTGTAGCTTGACATCCTCTTTTTATTGCAATTGCGCGTTAAGAGGGGGCACTCTCCTGAATGTCGAAACAATATAGTATACACGAAAAATGACATCCTCATCAGCAGCCACATCTTTTCGTAAGCTGTCAATACTTAGGTATAGTTATTTAGGTCTTCATTCAGAGTTTAGACTTTAATGCGACAGTAATTATTCACTTATCTTTAAATTTTATATGGAGTTCTGTTGAAACTTACCGCTGCTTTGAATGTTTACGTTGAAGTAACTGTCCATGTAGTTGCGTGGATTTTAGAGCATTTAGTGCATGGATATGACATAAATGGTTTGCTTGAAGGACATGTGCGACTCATCCACTGGCCCAACTTTAAATTTCATTTGTTGAAACCATAGTCATATCAAACGTATGCATGTATAGTGATTGTAAAAAGTCATACAACGAAGTTTGTACACGATGACGTTTTCGTTCGTAAGTATATTTGTACCCAAAGCATTTGCACATGAAAACACCCACGAACACTTCACTTATACACACTCGAAAAAATGAGACGAGATAGCATGCTGCACGGGACAGTGAGGGTACTCGCGACGTGTACAATGCAAGTTGGATTATTGGTCTTGTACAGGATCTCGGATGTTTCATAATGGCAGCTGATAGGCATGAGGGACGCAGGCGTGTCCTTAAGATACATTTCTGAGCATCGTAAGTCAGTGGTTAGCAGACTTATCCAGACGCAGTGACAGGTGGTGAGAAGGACAGATCTAGTCATGGTCAACCTAGGAAGATCAGTGCATGTGATGCTCGTCTAGTTAGAATGGCGAACAATAATCTTTTCATTCCGCTAACCACTTACGCCAAGAATGGACATAAGAAGCAGCAGACGTTATCTTGTTGCGTGAGTTAGTGAATAAACGTCTCATATCAGCTGGACTAAAGACTCGAAGGCAACTCCAACGCTTACGTCTAACACCTAGGCTTATGCAAGCCCGATGGCTCTGGGCTAGACAACACAAACACTGGAACATTCGAACTTGGCAAAGGGGTAATTGAGACGCATAAATTGATCATGCCACAATTTGTACATTCGCTGACGGTCGTTTACGTGTCAGACGGGCAACCAAGGATCAGCTGAAAATGAAGTGTGTCCAACCTATTGTCGCTGGAGGCGGCGGATTCATAGTGGTATGGCCTGGATTGATTTGTGACGAGAAGGTGGGCATCACAAAGAGATTATTGAAAAGACAAGATGACAATGCTCCACCACATCGTGCTATTGTTGTATAAGAAGATAAACAAGAGCATAGAGTCCCTTCATTGGCGAAATCAAGTTTGAAGAGACTTGTAGACAAGTAAACTGGTGTGATCAACCTCTGACCAACTAACTCGAGCTTAGAAATACTTCAGTGAAAGCTTGAAACAGCAAAGGTATTTATGGGAGTTATACATAATCTAGTACTCTATGTGAGGCGAAGATGTCAGGAGGTGATAAACAGCCAAGGTGACTCCCATCACTGAGGGCCATGATGTCGGTTTTGACTCGTGGAAGCTGTCATCAAACGGTCCTTAGTTTACAGTTTGTGGTGTTCAGAAACATAGCCCACCTTACACGTAAACGTTATTCCTGCGTGCCCAAACTTTGTTACATCTTTATTTGCCACAAAAATACCATTTAAACATGATTGAAAATACACCACAATGACTGGAGTTTGTCTTGTAATGATATTTTGTACCTTTGAAGTATTGGTTGATAGACATCCGACAATATGTGTGACATCATAAAGCGTTAGCAGTGAAAATGGCACTTTATGTTCCACAGTGTCAGAAAATTAAGGTTGCTTGACCTTTTACCGTCAGTTTATCATTTAAAAACTACAACATTCATGAACCAAACATTCTTCTTCACAACAAATATCTGTAAAATAACGTTTCGTGACATGACGGTCAAAACTACAAACTGTCAGCTCAATGGGCAGTCTGTTAACAACTTTAAATGTACAGTTTGATTTCTCGACTATAATGGAAAAAATACTGGCGCCTTAAAGCCTAATCTGTGAATGAAGACCTAAAATAACTATATCTATGAACCGACAGCGAAAAAAGCCGAGTCCTTTTTCCTTATGAGGATGTCATATTTCGTGTTTTTCTCACGATCTTGTTTCCACACTCAGGAGGGTTCCCTCGCTTAACGCGCGATTCCATTCATTAAAGCAAAGGGAAAGTTATGTCCATTTTTAGAAGTATTATATTTGTATAACTGAATATCTGACCTAGGGAAATTATTTTTATTTAAAAATAATAAAAGTGTATTTATTTTGATAATGTTCATCATGCATAATACATTACACGCGTATTAAAGAAGCATGCCCATAGTGACGTCATCGCTCTCACTAGAGCAGCTATATTCAAATATACTCTGCGAGCGCTGTGGCCAAACAAAGTTTATATAAATAACTACAGTGTAAGGGTGATTAACCTTTATATACAGAGGGTGTCAAGCTATTTCACAAGGATCTGTAGACCAGTCTACCAAATGGCAAAACCATACTTGCAAAAAAATGAAAATGAGAGGGAAAACCTAACACTACTCTTGAACCAAATGTTCTGATTTCACTGTCCAGCGAGGAAATGGAGTTGCTTTTGGGGCAATGGACAGTGATGCATGTGCGTTATATACAACACTTCGTCCATCTCGGACATCAAAGCTAGAATCACGAACACTTGACAAACCACCCATGGAACAGACTTTTGACAACTGAATGACCTACCACACTCCACCCCTACCCCGCATGGTTTGAAACCTGATCTCGAGTAACAGCTTGTTTACTTTGTCCGCAAGGCGATATCACAGAGAAGCTGCACGTCTGCAGCCGTTCTAGCGAGTACTCGGAAGGAATCCAATGCCAGACAACCTACAATCACCTCCCAAAAGAGTTTATCGTATAAAATTTCACCATGAAGGTAATAACTCGGAGTTAAAAGGACTGACTTTCCTGGTCAAGTTTCATTTGGTTTGAGGAAACCCAAGGCGGTTTTTCTAACTTGCTCGGTTTGAATTTCAAAGTTTCATTTCAATGTTTGGTTCGGACACACCCGTCTGTGAAAAGGTATAACCACTGAAATGTTAGAAGCATTGTACTCAGTTGATTGAGGATGGTTTTACGCAGCTTTTCCCAGTGTTCAACCAATATCACTGTAAGGGACACCAGAAACGGGTTGCATACAATGTATCCATATCGGGCATGGAACCCGAGCCTTCGGAGTGACGAGCGAACGCTTTAACAACTAGATTCTGTGTCCGTTTTCTGTTGTGTGTGCTTGTGTGTGGCTTGAGTGGCATACTATACTCAACATATTCGTTTCACTATAGTGCATGGCACCTCAATATGTCAGTGGCTATGACACAACTATGCCTTCAGTGACACAAGCATGGCTTCAGTGACACAGCCATGCTTTCAGTGACACAACCTTGCCTTCAGTGACACAACTATGGCTTCAGTGACACAACCATGCCTTCAGGGACACAACAATGTCTTCTGTGACACACCTATGCCTTCAGTGACACAATTATGCCTTCTGATACAACTATGCCTTCGGGGACACAATATGACTTCTGTGACACACCATTGCATTCACAGACACTCCTACACCTTCACTGACACAACCCTTCCTTTATTGACACATTTATGCCTCCAGTGACACAACTATGCCTTCAAGGACACAACCATGCCTTTCAGGGACAGAACTATGCCTTCAGTGACAGAACTATGCCTTCAGTGACAGAACTATGCCTTCAACTATGGGTTCAGTTAGACAACATTACCCCACTCGGGAAGCAGTGACACTGAGGTGACTTTACTATCTGATGAAAACACCGTCGTTGTTCTCACTCAAGCTCTTAATTGGGTATACAGAAAACATACCTTGTCGTGGCGTGATGCTTGGGGTGCAGGATGACTAACCACGATGTCCCAGAAGTGACTGTGTGGTGACTGTACTGCTCGTCCCCTGCATATAGAGATAGTCCTCGTTTATTGTGTACACTGCTGCGCCGCGGTTTCTGTCGTGCCCCTGACAATAGTCTGCTTCAACAGAATAAGATTTAAGTGTGTGTTACCGGCTACCATGATGTCACAACGAAAAGATGAAAGCCATGTTCCTGTGCAGGATGGTGTGTTGTCTAACTGAAGGCCATGTTCCTGTACAAGGTGTGTCGTGTAGTTCATGGACATGTTCCTGTGCAGGACGCTGTGGTGTCTGGTTGAAGGCCATGTTCCTGTGCAGGACGCTGTGGTGTCTGGTTGAAGGCCATGTTCCTGTGAAAGATGGTGTGGTGTCTGGCTGTGATGGAGGTCGTGTTACTGCACTGACTCTTGTTAAATAGGCTGAATGTTGTTACTGTGCAAGTGTAATGTACAAATTGTAGCTTGGGAATTGAATTGACAGATTACTTGCTGTTCCTGACTGAATACTGTGTGGATGAATTGAAGAGTTGGTCAGCCTGATGAACACTGTTAGTGGTCTGGATTTACAGAATGCTATACTACTGGTTCAGAAACAGTGTTATTATGCTAACCTCATGTAACTGAGCTAATTCAGGTATTCCTGCCAATGAATAACAAGACACAAGCAATGGGTAAACTATTATAATCTTATGAGGAGTGGTTACTTACAAATGATATTTTGTTAATGGGTAAAAGGGAGGGGAGGCAAAAATTACATTGTTCATGGTCAAAGTTTCTCAACAAAAACACAATGTCACTGCAGATACACTCAGGACAATTATTAGTGAATGAATATAGCTGACACTCATTGTTACCTCAATAAAACCCTACCTTGCTGTATTAAACCCCAGGACTGCAATCAATTTGGATGTTGGTTAAATGGCCATGTGTTAAAAGATTCAGGCAAACATACAACCTCTCTGGCTACCTGGTTCTGCTGCACAACATGCATGTTAAATAGAACAAAATGTGGAATAATGTAGCTCATGATCAACTTGTATGTGGACATAACAGTTGATATACATGTGAGACATAACAGCTGATATACCGAAATGTGGACATAATAGTTGATATACAATACATATGTGAGAAATAACTTTGACCAACCTGCATGTGGACATAACAGATGACGTACAATACACATGTGGGACGTAACAGATGATGTACAATACACATGTGGGACGTAACAGATGATGTACAATACACATGTGGGACATAACAGTTGATAAACAACCTGCATGTGGGGCATATCAGTTGATATACATCCTGCATGTGGACATAACAACTGATATACAATCTGCATGTGGGACATGACAGTTGATGAACAACCTGCATGTGGGACAAAACATGACATAGCTGATATACAAAACGTATGTGGACGTAACAACTGATATACAACCTGTATGTGAGACATAACAGTCGATATACAACCTGCAGGTGGACATAAGAGCTGATATACAACCTGCAGGTGGACATAACAGTAAATGGCCAACCTGCATGTGGGGTATAACAGCTGAGTTACAAATTACATGTGGACATAACAGTTGATATGCATCCTGCATGTAGGATATAACAGCTGATATACAACCTGCAGGTGGACATAACAGTTGATATACAACCTGCATGTAAGACATAACAGGTAATGACCAACCTACATGTGGGGCATAACAGTTGGTACATATACATCCTGTATTTGGACATAACAGCTGATATGCAACCTGCATGTAGGACATAACAGTTCTTCACACTGTGTATGATTAACAAGTAATGTGGGGATCATGCTGTGCTGAAAAAAGCTTGCATCTGGCATTTCTGCCTGTATGACAGACAGACACTGTAATGTGACTACATGTGACCTTATTTGACGTAAATGACATTCTGCACTGGTCTGTGACAAGCTATTTCCATTCAATACTGGCGTCACCTTGTTACTGTTACAGTTTGAAGTCTATTATGAAACAATTATGGCTTCAGTTAGACAACATTACCCCACTCGGGAGGCAGTGACACTGAGGTGACTTTACTATCTGATGAAAACACCGTCGTTGTTCTCACTCAAGCTCTTAATTGGGTATACAGAAAACATACCTTGTCGTGGCGTGGTGCTTGGGGTGCAGGATGACTAACCACGATGTCCCAGAAGTGACTGTGTGGTGAATGTACTGCTCGTCCCCTGCATATAGAGATAGTCCTCGTTTATTGTGTACACTGCTGCGCCGCGGTTTCTGTCGTGCCCCTGACAATAGTCTGCTTCAACAGGATAAGATTTAAGTGTGTGTTAGCGGTTTACATGTAAACACCAACAATGCATATCAACCTGTGATAACATAGTCACATTGCCGGTGCTGACTGAGTTGTTACAGTAATAACAACGCAGAAAATGCATGTTCGATTACACGTGTTACAGACTACACAATACTGGCTGGCCTGTTTATCATGATGGTGATGATGCATGCATGAGTGACCATAATAGTGCTTACGTTGACAGACGACAATATAGGTTGTTTGGTCAGACTCGCCTTGACGGTAGCTCGGTAGCAGACGGTCAGGTGACAGAAAATTCCTGTCTGAATTGTTTGCCAGATGTTACCATTTCGTGCAGTTTCTGCATCCACATATGGACGGTGCAACAATGACGTCACTAGTAGTGGTTGGTGGGCCACTACTGTCACTTAAATTGACCACGTGGTGTACTAATACAATGAGGCATCTGCCTTTGAAGATCTGTTTCGGAATCCGTTGTCATCAAAAGGGATATTATTTCACCAGGAAATACTATGTATGGCCATGTGTGGCACAGTTACAGGGCCTAACAGTTCACATTGTAACTATTGCACCTTCTATATGCAGATTTTACTGAACTGAAGTTGCTTGAAATGACTGACAGACAGTTTAACATGCTTCTTGAAAGAAGAATTCATAGACTAGCGATGCTTAAAGTCTCATGAAAAAGTACGTTTCCTTTCATCTTGCTGAGACTGAGAAAATCAGGTTTCTGTGACTGTTTCATAGAGTGAGTGAGTGAGTGAGTGAGTTGATGCGCGACATGCTCCAGCAGTGTTATGGCAGGGGGTACTAAACCCTCGGTATGGAACTTACGAAATTCGCTCACATGAGCATTTCCGAGTTTGTTTTTCTATGTGTTTATAAGATACACAAAGCAAACAACAACAAAAACCCAGCCCGACAGAAATTTTAAAAATTCAACGATAAAACCGTAGGAAATGTTTGTTGAGATGAAGTCTCAGAATCCATTTGGATTTCGTGGACACTGGATGACGTTATTTTCTATTCTTATCATTGATGTATTGTGCCGTATCAAATTACTGACCACATAGCACAGACATCGCTAAAGTGTGTGCCATCATACATTAGCATTCTACCCTTACGGGTAAAACATTCATCAAAAACATTCATGGGAGATATCGATACGATGAAACGGCAACCCAATGGTTAACAGATAATTGTGGCGTTACCTCCCACCATGATGTCACAACGAAAAGCTGAAGGCCATGTTCCTGTGCAGGATGGTGTGTTGTCTAACTGAAGGCCATGTTCCTGTGAAAGATGGCGTGGTGTCTGGCTGTGATGGAGGTCGTGTTACTGCATTGACTCTTGTTAAATAGGCTGAATGTTGTTACTGTGCAAGTGTAATGTACAAATTGTAACTTGGGAATTGAATTGACAGATTACTTGCTGTTCCTGACTGAATACTGTGTGGATGAATTGAAGAGTTGGTCAGCCTGATGAACACTGTTAGTGGTCTGGATTTACAGAATGCTATACTACTGGTTCATAAACAGTGTTATTATGCTAACCTCATGTAACTGAGCTAATTCAGGTATTCCTGCCAATGAATAACAAGACACAAGCAATGGGTAAACTATTATAATCTTATGAGGAGTGGTTACTTACAAATGATATTTTGTTAATGGATAAAAGGGAGGGGAGGCAAAAATTACATTGTTCATGGTCAAAGTTTCTCAACAAAAACACAATGTCACAGCAGATACACTCAGGACAATTATTAGTGAATGAATATAGCCGACACTCATTGTTACCTCAATAAAAACCCTACTTTGCTGTATTAAACCCCAGAACTGCAATCAATTTGGATGTTGGTTAAATGGCCATGTGTTAAAAGATTCAGGCAAACATACAACCTCTCTGGCTACCTGGTTCTGCTGCACAACATGCATGTTAAATAGAACAAAATGTGGAATAATGTAGCTCATGATCAACTTGTATGTGGACATAACAGTTGATATACATGTGAGACATAACAGCTGATATACCAAAATGTGGACATAATAGTTGATATACAATACACATGTGAGAAATAACTTTGACCAACCTGCATGTGGACATAACAGATGACGTACAATACACATGTGGGACGTAACAGATGATGTACAATACACATGTGGGACATAACAGTTGATATACAATACACATGTGGGACATAACAGTTGATAAACAACATGCATGTGGGGCATATCAGTTGATATACATCCTGCATGTGGACATAACAACTGATATACAACCTGTATGTGGGACATGACAGTTGATGAACAACCTGCATGTGGGACATAACATGACATAGCTGATATACAAAACACATGTGGACATAACAAATGATATACAACCTGTATGTGAGACATAACAGCCGATATACAACCTGCAGGTGGACATAACAACTGATGTACAACCTGCATGTGGACATAACAGTAAATGACCAACCTGCGTGTGGAGCATAACAGCTAAGTTACAAACTGCATGTGGCATAACAGTTGATATATATACATCCTGCATGTGGACATAACAGCTGATATGCAACCTGCATGTAGGACATAACAGTTAATGACCAACCTGAATGTAGGACATAACAGTTAATGACCAACCTGCATGTAGGACATAACAGTTAATGACCAACCTGTACGTAGGACATAACAGTTAATGACCAACCTGAATGTAGGACATAACAGTTAATGACCAACCTGTACGTAGGACATAACAGTTAATGACCAACCTGCATGTAGGACATAACAGTTAATACATATACATCTTGCATGTGGATATATATATATTAATAGCAAACACATGGCATGGTGTAGAATGATGTACAACACTTCAAATACTGCGGAATTGTACAATAATGTGAACATGAAATGTGTATGTATAGACAAGTGAGGAATGGTTGTTACAATCAAGATGCACACATACACATTTCGCACAGAAAACCTCCCGACCATGCATTGGAAAGTTTGACATGACTGGCATACTTCCAATCACAAGTAAACAATCACACACAGACTGTGTCCGACAGCAGGATCGCTCTTATGTCATTGCTCAACAAAATCATGATACTATAGTTGTACAACAACCATGTTTTTCTGCAAGGTATCTGGCTGCACAACAACCAAACATTCCATGGTGAGAGACTGACAAGATGCTAAGGAAAATCTGCTTCCTAAAATCAGGTTTCAAAGTAAAAGCCTACACAACTGAACAAAACCTTCCCCAAAAGCTTAAAAAAGAACAGAAAAAGATCTGCAGTAACTTTTAATGAGCTTGTTAACAAACATACAAGCTGTGATACCAGATACATGCCCATGGTGGTTGCTTACACGGATGTCCGTGTCTGGACTTACACGAAATAACTTGTGTTCATTGTATGAATACATGGTTCACAGACAGAATGAAGTACATCCTGTGAAACTACATCCTGTGTGTCTGAATAAATGTCAAATATGGGAAGGCTGAAGGTTAACTGATTGTTCACTCAATATGTGTGAGAGACTGAGCTGAGACTGAGAAAACAAATACTGTATCAGGTTACAAGAAACAATCAAAACACTGGAGGTGAACCTGGCATTGATGTACATACAGTTGATGTGCCTGAAGAAAAAAAAAAAAAACTGAGCTAACACATGTGCCTAGTGTAAAACAATTGCTGATAACGAGACAATAGATGAGGTCATGTGTGTGCCTACTAGAAGGACAATTACGGAGGTCAGGTGTGCCTACTATAGAGACAATAACTGATGCCACATGTGTGCCTACTTTATATAACTGAGGTCACGTGTGTGCTTACTTTAATAACTGATGTCATGTGTATTCCTACTTTGATAACTGAGGTGATGTGTGTGCTTACTGAAGGGACAAGCACCGCTGGTAGATGTTTGCCTACAGACAGATGATCCAGCTGCCTTTGCACTGACAGCATACTGAAAGTGCTTTGGTTTGAGCATGTGTACTTTGGTTTCGCTGTTGACTATGTATGTACTATGTATAACACTGTTCTTCACACTGTGTATGATTAAGAATCAATGTGGGGCTCATGCTGTGCTGAAAAGACCTTGTATCTGCCAGTTCTGCCTGTATGACACACAGTCACTGTAATGTGACTACATGTGACTACATGTCTGTGACAAGCTAACTATTTCCATTCAATACTGGCATCACCTTGTTACTGTTACAGTTTGAACTCCATTAATAAAATACACTATTTCACTAAAAAAAACCTAAAATAATCAAGTGGTCCTAAACGTCTTTGAGTGGTATCGAAAATGCACACAATGTGTATGATGTCTTCAAAAATATCCATCAAATATGGAGTGTTTCAACTGCCTTTCTTGGATCTAAGTGAAATGTCACTTGGCATAAAACATCTATTGGCTTAACATCAATGCTATTTGATTATCAAATAGTATCTAATCGCTTGAGGATGAACTTCGTGATCGTCTTCTGCTGCGTCGACGTGAACTACCACTGCTGCTCCTACTACTGCTGCTTCTTCGACGACGTGACCTTGACCTACTTCGAGACCGACCTCGACTGTCACTACGTCTGAAATGAAACAGAAAAGGCAACAAGATGAGAAACACTTGCATAGTACGGACATGTTCTTCTGAAATATAGAAACAACTTCTTAACACCAGTTTCTCTTGGCCACACATAAATATCTACCACAATTCACAATTGCCTTTCAGATAAAGGATCACACCTGTATGTAGCAAAATGAAAACTAAATTGTCTGATGACATTATTTGCTGCCTAAGACAACACATGACACTAAGAAATAACATGATTTTTTTTAAAAAATCCTAAGGAGCAACAGGATTTGATTAATGCATTAATTCATCCCTAGGAACAGGAAAATAGAAGAATGTGAAAACTTGTTAAAATCTAAATGTTTTAGATATTTGAATACTTACCTTACCATAGGTATATAGCATATTACCTCAAGCTTTGCTTTGTTGGAGATCTGACGGAGTTGAATTGCTATTCAATCTTGAATGGCTACCTCGCAATCGACGACTGTCATGTTACAGAAGTATCTGGATCTCTCCACTGCACATGCGCGCAGACTCCATGAGAACTTCACTTTTACTCCTAGGTCCGAAGAGTCTGTAGTGGGGAGGAGCATCCAGCACTGGGAGGGACTGACCGCCCTATGGTAAGGTAACTTTTTACTTACCATACCATAGGTCTATAGCATATGGATACAACAGACAGGACGTTGGTGTAGGACTGTCAGCGTCTTAACATCCCACATATGCCTTGGGGCAGCTGGACCACTACTGATTCACTGTACACCAGTCTCTGCAACAATCTCTCGTGAAGGTCCATTGGAACCTGCATCAGAGTAGTAGGTCACATACTAACCACAGGAGGGGCACGGTACATTATCTCATGTAAGTACAAGACCCCTATAGACCAAGATAAGTAAAATCGTACATCATAGGGTGGACGGATGTGTGAGTTACTGTGCAACCACCTATGGTCCGAAAGAATGTAGCCCCTCCATATCTTCCACCGCCAAGTCCTGCAAGTAATGGCTGGCAAATACTGTAGAGGACCACCAGAAGCATCCATCCATAACGTCACGAACTGTGCAGTTCCTATGCTGGGCCATAGTCGAGGCTAACGCTCGAATCTCATGCGGGTTGTTAGATGACGGGTGTGGAAGATTCTATGCATCGTAAGCCGCCAGGATGGTCTGCCTCAACCATAAGGCTATTGTGTTCCTGGTGACTTCGCCTCTAGTCATCATGGAAAAAGGCAGGAACAACCTTTTCCTAGTTCCCCGACGAGGAGAGGACTTCTTGATATATAACCTTCGGGCCTGAACTGGACATAGTAACTGCTCTTCCCGATCCTCTGGTCCAATGATGGCCGTAAAAGGAGGGATGGTGAATAACCTGTTTGGCTGACCTGGCAGGTGGTTTTTGGACAGGAAATTCCAGAGAAGGCCCAAGTGAACAGCCCCATGTCTAGTCTCTTCAAACCGGACCCTGGTCACATACAGCGCATGTATTTCGCTAACTCTCGCCGCTATAGCTAGCGCCAACAGAAACACCGTCTTTCTCGTTAGGTTGTCAAAAGATGCCCTGTTCAGCAGGTTGCATGGGGCGACCTATCAAGTGCTGTAGCACAACGTTCAGGTCCCACGCTGGTGGCCGGAACTTAATCTTTTGGTCCTCAAGCTTGAACGTCTTCAACATAGTGACCAGTTTGGGGATCTTCCAGACCTTCCTATCTCCTCTGACAGTCAACACTGAATTTAGCACTGACAGGTAAGTCCCAATAGTACTGCCTCTAGCTTCCTTGAGCACTGCAAATGACATAAAGAATCCGCCATGAACTGGGGTGACGCTAGCAGCGGCTCTTGCCACTTTTGGGCACAGAACTTCTCAAAAGTAGCCCACTTGTCATCATAGAATGATCTTGTGGAGGCTCTGTGCGCCTGGGCAATGATCTTAGCCACCTAAGATAAGCAGCCCTTGGCCCTAAAAGACCTTTGCAAGTGGTCCAGGTGCATAGATGAAACCGCGCCCGGTCCGGGTCCAGTGTCTGACGGTGGGGATGGTGCAGCAATTGATTCCACTCTGGAAGCCAGAACAGATCTTTTTCTGCAAGGCGGCACAATTCGAACAAACCTGTAGAGGTTTCAGATTCTTTGAATAGAGTCCTCCTTGGGGTACTTATAAGCATTTAAATGTTCTTTAAATTCTTGCGACAGTTGTAACTATATTTTTTAAATAAGAATATGAACAAAACAAAAAACATCGTTTTTGTCTTGTGAGACCACCCCTACAGGGCCTCTGGCCCCTTGACAGCCAAGAGCAGGTAACTCTTCAGACTACAGCCTCCAGCCAAACACTTCCGTTCTGTAAGCAATACAGACAGAATGTGGGGAGGTGGGTGTCCGTACACCAAGGAGGACTCTATTCAAAGAATCTGCAACGTCTACAGGTTTGTTCGATTCTTTTTCATAGAGATCCTCCTTGGGGTACTTATAAGCATAAGACAGACTCCTTAAGACTGATCTTAGGGAGAGGCATTCTGTCTGCTCATGAACCTGACATAAGATGATAACCTTTATTACGAACTGAAAGTAACAAGGAATCAAACTTACCTGGTCACGTGACCTTCTGTGCCTTGTGGCAGGCGTGCGGACCAGGGCCCGGCTAGTACACGGTCTAACCCTACCATTCTATGAGAAGTCGTAGAATACCACCACCATAATAGAGCCCACTACCGGGACAAAGATGGAAAGTATAAAGTAAAACACCACCACCAGTCTACTTGTTGCAGCTACAAAGTCAAATGATCGTTCATCAATTGCAAGGGTAGCTCAATCTGCTAGGGCACTCGTGCCCTGTCCACTGGTGAGAACTGACTGGCTAAACCGAGTACGCTAGCTTGACAGTCTGTCTAACTGGTAATGACGGATGAACGTGCTCGGTTGGCTCCAAATAGCCATGGAGCAGATCTCCTCAATGGGCAAAGCAGACGCCTTAGACGTCACCACAGCCCTAACCGAATGAGATTTCAAACCCGCAGGGGGCGTATGACCTTTCGAGGTGTATCCCATACAAATGGCAGAGACAAGTCACCTAGATATGGTCTGCTTGTTTGCCGGAAGGCCAGCCTTGCCGCCACCATAACAGCAGAACAATTGATCATTCTTCCTAATGTCTTTTGTTCGTTTGATATAAGCCTTAAGGGTCTTACGGACATCTAAGACGTGAGCACATCAAAGAGAGGTACCGGGCGGCGAAGGCTGTATGAAAGCAGGGAGCTCAATATGCGCTGTTATGTGAAAGGTGCTATCTCTCTTAGGACGGTAAGTATCTGGCAATCGAATGCTCACTCTGTCTTTGTGAAACACCGTTAATTCAGGGTTGGCGGACATAGCGTGTATGTCGCCTACCCGCCTGCCAGAAGTAACTGCCACAAGAAAAGCAGTCTTCCATGTCAACAGCTGGAGGGACAGAGCCGACAGATTGTGAAAAAGAGGACAGGAGAGCCAATCAAGAATGAATGGCAAGTACCACGGGGGACTAATCCGCCGGACAGACAGACGGATTCTGTCCACGCCTGCAAGGAAGCGCTGAACTAGAGGGTGCTGCCCCAATAATGCATCATCGACAGGAATGTGGAAGGCAGAGATTGCCGTGGAGTAACCTTTAACTGTAGAAGTGGCCAGACCGGCTTCCAGTTTAGATTGTAAAAACTCCAACACAGATACTAGATGTGCAGAAAAAGGATCGAGAATCCCCCTGTCGACACACCAGCGTGCATAACAGGCCCATCTATCCTCATATTGAATGTTCGTCGAATCCCTCCGCGAAGCCAGAATTGTCTCTCCAACTGGTGCAGGAATTCCTCTCGCATGGAGGCGACTCAGGACAGCGGCCAAGCCACCCATTGAATCCTGGCATTCGGGTGTGGCGCTCCATTCTGGGATAGTAAGTCCGGTCGAAAGGATAATAGAACAGGAGGCTGAGTGAAACAATCCCCTGTGCCGTATTGAACCGTGCCACCAAGAACACCAGATCCTGCGTGGTGGTCAGGTCTGATTTCTTGAGATTGATGATCCAGCCGAGCTTCAACAGGATGTCCATCACTTGCTGTGTGGCATCGTGTGATAACAGGAGCCCGAGGGCCCTCAAAAGCCAATCGTCCAGGTACGGATGACAACACCTGCCCTGTGACCTGGCTAGCTGAGCTGGAATCAACATAAGTTTGGTGAACACCCTCGGCACTGTGGAGAAGTCGAAGGGCAGAACCCGAAACTGATAACACTTCCCGTCGAACGAAAACCGAAGGTATTTCTTGAACTCGGAGTGTATCGGAACATGGAGGTAAGCGTCCTTGAGATCGATTGACATGAGCCAATCCCCTGTCTCCACGGAAGAGATCACTGACCGCAGTGTCTCCATCCTGAAGGACGGAACCTCTATGAGCTTCTTCAGCGACCTGAGATTCAAGATAGGTCTGAACCCTCTGTCCTTCTTGGTCATAAGGAAGTACGTGGAATAAAACCTGTCTTCTTGTTGACCTTCCGGAACCTCGATGGCTGCCTTGTCCAGTAACGACTGGACCTCGGCACGGAGGACCTCTGCTTTTTCCCGGGAGAACGGCACCGGCGTGTGCCGCATCCCTGAGAAGAGTAGAGGGTCTCGCTTCCACTGTGGCATATGGCCATCCCTGACTGTGGACAGGACCCAGGGATTTGAAGTGGCTGCCTGCCATTCCGAAAGGAATAGTGACAGCCTGCCACCTACAGGGACTTCTGGCGCAAGGCAATGTACCCCCACATTCGGCAGTTCTCCGTCTGCTTGTGCGGGGGACACCAAAGGCTCTGGACAAATGTTTAACGGGACGCCGGGGCAGGCTTCCCTTTGCCCCGAAAAGGCTGCTGTTGCTGTGACTGTTGCAACACAGGCCCCTTGCCTTTGCCTTTCACCCTCTTGCTCCATTTGTGCTGCTGTGGAGCAGTCCACTTAGCACCTTCCTTCGCCGGTGTCGAAGGGTAAGCCGAAGCAAGAGTGGGGGGCCATGGCGAGATGAAGGAGGGTTGCTTTAACAAGGGCTTAGAGTCCTTGAAAGTGCTAACAGCCTCTGCGGCCTCTCACTCAACCTGCAATGCCCCAGGGAAGACGGAAGATCCCAACCTGTAGGGCAGAGCTAGGAGAGCCTGCTGGGTAGCGGGAGAGTACCTGGCTACGGATAACCATAGCAGACACAACCCCATGACGGCCCCCATCATCTGGCTGGCACAACACCTAATGCTGTCCCACGCCAGATGAGAGTGCACGTCCATAAGCTGCCGGCCAAACACTGCCGACGGAGAGACATCGGCAGCGCTCCCATGGTCCAACAGCTGCCCCTGCAAAGCAGAAAGGTAAGCTGAATGAACCACTACTCTCAGCTGCTGGGCCGCACACCTATACAATTCCTCGACAGAACGATAGGCGGACCTCAGCACTGGAGCGGCCGTGGAGAAGGGCGGCAGCTGCCGGCCCTGCCTGGCCCAGGCCAAGGAAGAGGAGGAGGACCCCTCCAGGGTGACCAAGGTGTACACACACTCGTCCACCACCGGCGGTTCGAACAGTGAATCCTCGTCCAATTGATAGGCGGCTAATCACCAGGAGATCAAAGCGCGACCGGGTACCCGAAAGGAGAGGATTCACTATCTCACCAACCAGCGATGGGAGCATGTGCAACCTCGCCTCGGCGACTTTAGTAGGCGTGAACGCCTCCCTGGGAAGCCGAAACTCCAAGGGTTGGGGCTCCGACACCAGAATGGAAACCTGAGGTAAGATCTCGGCAATTTTCTCCCTAGCCTGTCTAAGGGACGAACCGAATGAGTACAAGACATCTGTCTCACACTCCTCCCCAATCCCCTCCTCCTCCATATCCATCTCCTCACGCTCCTCAGACAGGGAACCCTTGCCGTAAAGCGAGCCTGTCAAGGGTGCTACCGAGACGGAACTCGAAGGAACAGAAGGACGAGTCACTAGGTTTGCCCCTGCCTGAGCCCAAAATAGGTCGCCTGGGCAACTGAGGCAAGCCCCCCACTGGAGGGTGACTCGAGAGCCCAGGGAACGGACAGGGTGCCGATGGCCCCAGCGGCAGGGCAACACTAGACTGCCTGCCCACTGTGGCACTAGGCGCGCTCACCAAAGTCGAGTCGCCGACAACGGTCGTCGTTGCCCTACTTGCCCCACGGGACAAGCTGGGGCCGACTGCGCTAGGCAAATCCGACTGAGCGCCTGAAGCGCAGGACGGCTGCCCAGAGGGAGGAGTGTTCCCCGAGCCTAAGCCCGGGCCGCGGTCTCCCTCAAGTGAACCACCATGGCAGCTCAATGAAGATCGGGTGTCAAGTTCCTTTCGGAAACCCGACAGCGCCGAATCTATCATTGATTGGACCGAGGACATCTGTTGCTGAAACAAGGCATTAATTGAATCAACAGAAATTAATGGTGATTGAGAAGTTGGGGTTGGTGCAGAGGATACAGAGGCAGGAGAAGGGGAAGGGTCCCTAGACACCCTGGCCTTCTTAGCCGACCCCTCCGAAGAGGAAGCTGCGCCTTTCTTTTTGTGGAAACGCTTGGATGGAGGGTCCTGAGCCCAAATATCCCCCCCGCCTTAAGTAGGTTGGAATAAAACAAAAAGTCAGCGTGTCTTGACTTTCTTGTTTGAGAGGTAAATGCCGCGCACACCTCACATGACTGGTCATCATGGTGACATTCAACCAGGCACCTTAGACAAACGTCGTGAAGGTCCTTGGTCGGAATAGAGGATTTGCAGGTTGAGCAGGATTTAAATTGCAAAGCAACAAATAACCCCTAGTGTTGTGTAATGAAACAATAAATGAATCAAAACACGCATGAGCGCAAAGCTAAATAACTAAAACTACCCACGTAATTAAGGTAAAAGCTAAGTGCCACTACACCATAATTTATGACAAATTTATACAAATTGTACTAAATATGGATATAATATTAATAAAATACATGAAACAGTATAGCTGACAAACGCTTACTTTAAAAAGACCGCCCTAAAAACTTAAATGTTTTGGCGGGAAAAAAGCTTGCCTTCCACCATTATGTCAGCCATGTGGCTACCAACAGAGACAGCAAAAAAGTTGCAGCATTTTGACAAGTAAACTGTAAAAAATGATTCCTAAGGCACCCATGCGTCTCATAAAGAAACCATACATACAGTTTAAGGAGTTACCTGCTCTTGGCTGTCAAGGGGCCAGAGGTCCTGTAGGGGTGGTCTCACAAGACAAAATGATGTTTTTTTGTTTTGTACATACTTTTATTGAAAAAATATAGTTACAACAGTCGCAAGAATTTAAAGAACATTTAAATGCTTATAAGTACCCCAAGGAGGATCTCTATGAAAAAGAATCTGGGAACCATATTCTCGATGGCCAACAAGGCGCGACCAAAAGAAGACAGATCCTCACTGTGAGCTTGATTTTTGGCATTACCGTTGGTACTAGTACTGGCAGTGGGAAGGCGTACGCGTCCAGACCCTCCCAAGACATTGACAGAGCATTGACCGCCCAAGCTGCTGTGTCTGACATCGGAGACACGTACATTGGAAGCTGAGCATTGAACTTCGTGGCAAATAGGTCTATCAGTGGGCGCCCATGATCCTGACATAGAAGCCGAAATATCCCCGGGTGAAGCATCCACTCGGTCGGGGACGGCTTCCCTGGACGAGAGAGCGCATTGGCCAGGACGTTTCTGCAACCTGGGATATGACGAACTCTGGCCTCGATGTCATTTGCGTCTACAAAGCTGGCTAGGTGGATCATCTGATCCAGCAGGGACTTGGACCTGGTTGTCCCTTGTCTCAATATCAGCCATACGACAGTCGCGTTGTCTGAAACAATCAGTAGGTTTGTGACAATGACACCTCAGTGTTTGTTAACTCTGCATGTTCCATGTAAACTTCTGGAATAGCATTCCCGAAGAGGGTCTCTGAAGAGAAGGGAGTCCTTATAAGATGCTGCTCGAATTCCTCCTGCCATGAACAAGCGTCCAAAAACCCCATCCTGCATACCACCATCGTCATTGCTAAAGCTTACGGACATGTCCTGATAGGTCATGCAGCACCTTGCCTTTCAAAAGGAACATCGACAACAGATGTTCCAGTTGGGACTTGTTAGGTTCCATCAAATCCACAGCCGCCGCTGATGTAGCTGATGCTAATGCTGAGATTGGCTTCAGGATGCGCCACAGCTCCGTGTCGATGGCCTGTAATCTGAAGTCCTGTACCTTATATGTGGTGGTGGAAGATGGTCTTCTCATGGCCTCATCCAACACCGCCCCGGAGTCGAGACTATGCACCTTATAGTCCTGCTTCTTGGACTTGGGTGCTCTGATCGTACCCCTGACACCGGGGAGGGGCAATCCGGGAGCCTATCAGCTATCCTGTCGTACATAACAGAAAGTGGCAGGTGCGATCCCTCCTCCTCCTCCACATGAGTGTGGGTAAGAGTTGCTCTTTGCTTTCTGTGTGCCGACTGTCTGGCATGAGGAGGTGACGCTGACCGGGACCGCGAACGCCAACTCCTCCTTCTACGGTGGAGGGATCTGCTCCGACGATCTGGTGATCTGGGCAACTAACGGCAGCACCGACATATGCTGCTCCGGGGACTCCTAGACCTTGATATCCTGACACGCAGTCACTGTGCTCTAATTCTTCCGCTGGTCATAGCAGTGGCACCCCTAGGTGCTCCATATGCCAGTGCGTCCAACCCTGGCGCCGATCTCTTAAAGTCTGGCGTATCTGTCACTTGAGATGTGCCCACAGGCGCCGGCGTCGGTAATCGGATGTGCTCCTCTCCCGGTCATCGCTTCTGTAAAGTCCGGAACCAACAGAGGAGCCTTAGTCGGAGGCGCCGTCTGATCCTGAGATACACCTGACGTCACTGAAGGGGCAGGTACAACTAACACTCAAAGTATCTGTTGCACCTTCTGGTGTGCCAGTGTGTCATGCCTTGACAAATCCACCAAACCTCCAGTCTGGGTGGTAGGCGTCGTTGTCGTTGTCGGTGTCGGCATAGGCATCGGCACTGGTGGTGTCGTTAGAGTCTGCCTCAGCGTTGGCTCCGCCCTCACAGATGTATCAGACGCCGCCCCAGGTTCCTCCGGCGCTGCTGAAGGGTGTACGATACCTTATCACAGTCCTGGTAATAAGGGTGAGGATCCTCTCCAGACTTCAGACCTTTGCAAACCACACTGAAGTGACGTGTCATGCACAACATATGCGATAATTAGGGAACAAGAAAAAACACTCCTTACCTTGTAATGAACTGCTCCACTCACATGTGCAGCAGCATGCTTGCAATAGACAAGTGAAATGGCTGCCACTCCGAAAGGGACAGCAAACATTACACTAGATACATCGCTAAGTGACAAAAAACAGAGCACAAAGCTTAGATACAGCGGAAAACTATCATAGGCAACACTGAAATTAAGAGACACGCTACTGTGTCTCGTACGAGGTACAAGTGTACAATAACGAATTTATACGTTAAAACTGACACTGAGATTGAAAATACTACATACCACAACACCAAGAACCTGTAAAGGAATCAGTGTAAAGCGTAGTAAGTCAAAGCTTTATCAGCTGAAAAAAAGATAGCAACCCAAACATGTCTAGACCAGACGACGCTTGAAGTAAAAGTGAAGTTCTCGTGGAGTCAGCACGCATGTGCAGTGGGAAGATCCAGATCCTTCTGAATCATGACAGTCGTCGATTGCGAGGTAGCCATTCAAGATGGAATAGCAATTCAACTCCCTCAGATCTCCTACTAAGCGAAGCTTGAGGTAATATGCTATAGACCTATGGTAAGGTAAGTAAAAAATTATATAACTAGTAAATGGCACAGGATCTCTTGGCTTTATTTAAGCAGGTTTGATTAAGAATTCAAAGTTTTTTGAGCTGTGTGAATCCCTTTGTGAGTCTAACCTCACAAGACAAAGAAAATATCCATCACACCACAAGCACGATTTCAGGATCTGTTTGAAAAGTGTTTGTTTTTGCTTTGTGCTCTAGAAATGAAATGATTCCAAATGGTCAGACAAATAAAGTGTCAACTTTATCTCTCATTACATTCCAGAACATCTGAAGCAGCAAGCATGTACTGGATACATCATACAATCAGCGTCTACAACCAACACTAAAACAGCCCTTGACAAAAGCCTTGAAATCCAATGAAAGTCACACAACCAGTTTTCATCTCCCTAAAGTATCACTCTTACAAATGCCCTTTAGGTATTACATACACTTCCCAAGCAACAATCACTTTGACCATATAACATCTCTAAAGGTGGAATCAATCGTAATAGATGGAATCGTGACATAACGAAAGTTAACAACTATTCACTATGAGTAGGGAACAAAAACAAACAGCTAAAAAAACATTAAACCACAGTCCTCCATCTCATGATAGTGACATGAAGAAACTCTTGTCCCCGGTAACACATACTACTGTTTAGGCTATAACTTTGGCCCACACAAATCATGGAAGTCTTTGCTAAAAAACCTGCCAGGTTATGTGTATGTGATACTGGGGATGTACTCTATGTCTTGTGGTTTCAAGCAAAACCATAAAGTATTATGCATTATAAGGCTTCTAATCTTTTACTGACTGGTGACAGTGTGACCTACAGGTCTTAAGGGATTTTTTCAGTTGTTTCGAAACAGCTACATATATTCTGTAATAAACTTCTGTTCTTTTGAAACTGAAATGGACATAGGACCAGTAGAAGCCATAAATGAAAAGCACGAGGATAGTCAATATAATGAGGTACTGACCTTCTACGTCTTGCTGGGCTGGTTCGCCGTCTGTAGCCATCTGACGAACGGCTTCTGAAATAAACATAAAATAAAACAACATGACAATATGGACCAACTGACTGCATTAAACTATCTTTAAAAGTGAAATAAACATAAAATAAAAGTGAGGGTGATGAATAGCCAGAATAGTCAAGTTACAACAAGCCAGTAAAACACACAGTCCAATGATGATATACTTGATTACAATCTTACTATGTAAACATACCATCATACCTAAACATGGGTTATTTAGTCCTAAACAGAAAACACTGACGCCAGGCATGGAATGGAAGTACCTTGACTTTGACCTTGAACGTCTCTGAGGGGATCGTGACCGTCTGACTGGCCTTGGTGATCTTGATCTTCTGATGGGCCTTGGTGACCGTGACCTTCTAGGTGATCTTGAACGTCTTGGTGGTGTTCTTCTCCTTCTTGGTGATCGAGATCTTCTTGACCATCTAGGTGATCTTGACCTTGATCTACGAGGTGATCGTCTCCTTGGAGATCTAGATCGTCTTTGTGACCTTGATCTTCTTAATCTTGGCGAGCGCGATCTTCTTGGAGGCGACCATCTCCTAGGTGATCTTGACCTCCTCCTGGGGGATCGTGACTTTCTCCGTTGAGTTGATTTTGATCTAGATCTAGAACGAGATCTACGAGGAGATCTACGAGGAGATCTACGTGGAGATCTACGTGGAGATCTACGTGGTGACCTACGTGGCGATCTGCGTGGTGATCTGCGTTGTCTAGAAGGAGATTGACGTCTCGGTGAGGTGCGAGATGGTGATCTTCTCCGTGGGGATACGTCTCGTCTAACTGGCCGAACAGGTTTGTCACCATTCCGACTAAGAGACCGACCAACTGACCTCTTGCGCGGAGGGCTTGACTTTCTGGAACTGGAGGAAGATGATCTATGCCGCCTAGGGGGAGACGCGGAAGAACTAGAACTCCTCCGACCTTTCTCTGTTTGTGAAGAGCTCCTTTCAAGAATTTTGGGAGCCAGTTTCACTATTCTTTGGTCTAAAGAAGACCTTTTTTGACCTTCATCAGATGGTTGTTTTTGTGGACTGCGTGACCTTGAGCTGCTACTATCAGTTGACCTTGTCCTCCTCCTTTTCTTATCCTGGTCACTGTCATGGGGACTTGACCTCTCTCTCCCTCGAACACTGACATTTCTTCCCCTCTCAACTTCTCTCTCCATCCCTCGAAGAACCATTCTGTCATCACCTGTGACTTGCCGACCTTCTTGCCTGCCAAAAGATGATTCAGTTAAAGTATGAGTGTCACAGGTAGAATTACTGATTTGAACAGCTTATTATCTTGTGAGTTTGACACCGCAAACATAACAAAGTGCCAAAAAGAATATCAAAGCTTCCAAAACTAAACAGTGAGTGAGTTTAGTTTTATGCCGCACTCAGCAATATTCTGGCTATATGGCGGCGGTCTGTAAATAATCGAGTCTGGACCAGACAATCCAGTGATCAACAACATGAGCATCAATTTGCGCAATTGGGAACCGATGACGTGTCAACCAAGTCAGCGAGCCTGACCACCCGATCCCGTAATTCGCCTCTTACGACAGGAATAGTCGCCTTTTATGGCAAGCATGGGTTGCTGAAGGCCTATTCTACCCCGGGACCTTCACCTTAACATAAATATTTAGCTTGGTGATTTTCAATGATAGACATGACAATGGTGTATTTGCATTTGACGTGACCATGACATACACTGATTTCTTTAATATTTTTTTTATCTGATTCAGAATGATCTGATTTTCCCAAATAAACTAAATTTTCAAAAGTGTTTATGCCACTAGTAACCTTGACCTTCACAAATGTAATACATTTTTCTTCAATTCAAGTCATAAATACTTGAAACACACTGCTATCATTTGGAATTATTGTTTGCAGCATACAGGCTAATGAATACTTGACAAAGCATAAAAAAAAGTAAACTGAAAGCCAGCCTGACACGTGTTTGGTATATAATCATGGATTAAAATAATACAAAAAAATCATGGGTAAGCGAAATGACAGCGTTGACAGTGCTCTTATGGTCACAAAACTTGTTATATTTCAGAAATACCCAGGCCAAAAATAATGTAAAATGACAGTCAATCCAACAAATGATTGATCAACATAATTAGTCATTCGGAATTTTCAGTTCAATTATTATTACTTTAAATTACAGTTAAGCACGTAATGAATCGGGGATATGTGAAGTTTTTCCTACTGTCTAACCACATGTCAAAATGGCTCGAAGGTAGACAACACTTTCAAATTTCAGATAGTTATCCCTCACCATACCATGCGTCGTGGGTCTGTGGATGACCCCTGCATTATAGTAACTATTACATAATATGGAACAAAGACCAAGCAAAATCATATTCCATGGACATAACAAAACTGCTACTATTTCATGTACTGTGTCCAGCCAAAACTATATCATATATATCCCTGGACGTGAAAACATGAAAACAGAAGTATGTACAGACAAACTTGCAATCAAACATTACTAAACATGATAATTCAATTCTTGTTCCTATTATTCTACCTGTTATTCAACTGGGCCGGAAGTAGTGATCAGATGTGCACCAATGTTTTCGCGGAGTATATGTACCAGTAATTCAGTTAAAAAAGATATCATAATATAACATCAAAGAATTTCTATTCCATTATCCAAATAATTCATATCTTAAAGGGGTACTTACGCGGAGCAATTTCAGCATCAGTGCCTCTTTAAGTAGTTATTTTAACAGAGATAATACATATTGCTATTGTATTAAAATAATGCATGTTGTCTATAATTAACATACTTGGCTGAGCAGTTCTGGTTACCCAGCTGGATACATTTTTAGTAGGAGACGATTTGACAAATCATGCTGACCTCCTGTGGTATTACATGCCACTTTGATTGTAAAAACAAAATGTTGGTATTTACTTGTCAAATATGACTAAAAGGAGTCAATAACACAGGTCTTGGATCTCTGGATGATGGGATGACCCTCACGAATGTGGTAAACAGAAGTTGTACAAGTATGAAATGAGGTAATATCATTTCAATCATGGGTTCTCTGTTGTTACTGCAGAGATGTATATTTGAGTATATACATCTCTGGTTGCTGGGACTGAATTTAATCAAATAAAATGTGTTTTCTGACGTGTTGCATCACAGCAAACATTATACGTATTAGGTTGATGGCATGTCTTTGTGATAAAGTGTTTATTATTATTGAGAAAACCCTGCATCTTTCAAGCATCTACATCTGCATCTGAAAAGCCACGGATAAAAACCATGGGCAAAGGTTTTTATGGATTACTCTACTGTTTAACTGATCTTGTGGTATCGCAAAGAGCATTATTGCCAGGTCGCTGGACAGACATCCTTGATATCTCCAGGGTATATGTTACAATAAATCTCCACCAAATCCTGGATGCATCTAAGTTGATTTCATTACCTCCCTTTGCTGACTCCACATTCTCACAGTAGCCAATCAGGTAAGTTGCCATTACAACCCAGCTTGCCAATGCCAACAAAGATAGAGGTCGCAGCAGTGCGACTCAGATTTTGGGGCAAATCAAAGTTGACAGGTCTGAAACTTTTTGAAAATATATGCAAGAACACCTTGTACCGCTTTCAGTGTACCTCTGCATCATTTGTGTTGCTAAGTTTAATTGGTTAGACAATTTAAGAAGCTAAAGTGAGTTGAGATTGGTTCCTTCAACTTCCCTGTGTAGACATCTGACTGGATAAAAATCCAGCCAAGGGAGGTAATAACATTACTGGAGCAAGACATAGATGCATCCAGAGTGTAGTGGAGATTTATTGGAATGTATAGCCTGGAGATATCAAGGATGCTGGACACAGTGTCTGATGAATAATTAAGTTAGCGGAAACACTGATTCTAAGTCTTTCGAAACAGTACGGCAAAAAATAATATTTTTTTGTGAACCATAACAGGTCCTCAAATTGATAGTGGAGTTAAAACATTGCAAAATATGTGGTGGTTGTGCGGCCCTGAGCTCTGGTCACAAATCAGTTGAAGTTAATGAACATTTAGCGCTGAGACCATTGGATGGGTGACCGTGTTTGGCAGCTTGACTCCTGAGAGTTTCTAGGACTTCAGTCCTGCCCTAAAACAAAGCACATGTGGTACATGTGGTCTCACCTTAGGAATGTGAGTTTGTTCAAAATTGACTGTTCACCCAGTAGAAAATGGATAAGAAAAGAAGTTATGTAACCATAACCTCCTAATGCCTAACAGGCAGCTTGGGTAATAATGTGCTGTGCACAGATTATTAGCGCTACCAGCATACCTGGGTGTGCAGTTTAGCGCTATAAGACTAGACACATTATTACTATTAACATCAAACACTGCAGAGTTATGTCTGTAAGTTTACCTCACATTACAGATACATACCTGATATGTGCTTCTCACTACATATTAGGTCATCTTGTTTTCCCAGAATAACTGCATTTGAAAATTTTGCTTTGCAAGTAAGACCTCTTCCCAGGTTGTAGTTTTTGTAATAAGCTTTTCCTAACTCTATGTGAACATCAAATGCAATATTCAAATGATATATGGGTGTTTGAAATCAATTGAAAAACATCATTCAAGATTAAGTTCAAAGTGAAAATGTTTTCCCATGCAGGATTGGAACTGCAACTCTCAGATTTGTAGGCAGACGCTCTACCACATGGCCACTGGGCCAACAGAGGAAGTAGGTGGCTTGAATTATCTATGTCTAGTAACAGTCATTAAATTAATTTTACTTGTGCTTCAGTTATCATGTAGCTTCATTAAATGACCATCCACATTGTAATTATCCATCACTGACAATGTTAGAAAAAAACTCTTCTCCTTGGTTTTGGTAGACAATGCAAAACCACCAGGGTCGGAAAATCACCTCCTCTGGTTTTACACTGTGTACCAAAACCTCGGTGGCGTGTTTTCTCCTGTACTTAAATCTTGGCTGTATCAATGATATCATAATTTCTAATACCTCATACGCAATGTTATAAATAAAATCGCAGAAATCAAATTCCTCCAAGGAATATGTAAATGACATTCTTCTATAATGAAATTCAAAATATTCCATAAGACACTGATGAAGTGCCTGTCATGGAAACTATTTCAGTATCACCACAGTTAATGGCTCCAATGTACCCATCATTCCAGTAGAGTTGAAATCTGCTGACAATGCAAAAATGCATTCTGGTAAATTTCCATCCACCTAGAGTGAGAAGAGCTCAAAGTAACATCTGTGCGATACATACCTAGCAAGCTCTGATGTAGCTACAGCAACTTGTCCTATAGGTGGCAGTGGTGGAGTACGAATGCGTGGCCCTGTTCCCCCAGATTCTGGGCCACTGTTTGCTCTGAACACCTGTAATACAAGAAAAAAACAAATCCAGGAAATTTCACAATGGCGATCAGGAAATATTTTCACACCTGCAATCAGGAGACACATTGACACCTGCAATCAAGAGATAATTTCACACCTGCAACCAGGAGACACAATGACATCTGCAAAATCAAGAGACACATTCAAACCAAAATCAAGAGACACATTCACATCTGCAATCAGGAGACATAGTGAGACCTGCAATCAGGACACACATTCACAGACCTCCTTTCCGAACCATCTCTGATCTCCAAAAAGATAACATGAGAACATCCCCAGTTGCACACTCACCATACGGGCTGATCGGAACTCCTCCTCCCTCTCTCCATCATCCGGATCAGGTGGTGGCTGCCAGGTGATCCGCTCCTACACAGCAGACATGACAAAACATTAAGAAGGACTCAACAACTCCACAGAAGAGACAATACCAGGATGCACACATGTACTTACACTAAAATACACATCAAGCAGCATAAAAATTGTTCCTACATACTTAAGCAATCTTTTCTAACAATATCTATGAGAACTCACTAGAGTAATCATTCCATTCAGGCAGACAACCACAGGCCTACAAGCTATGTGACCTTACAATGTGCTGCATCAATGTCATTTCAGACAGATTGTTACCACTGTGTGGAGATTCATTTGAGTAATCTCCACTGGGTCTCACCAGAAGTCACACGTTTAAATTTGAAGCCATACCTCTGCCTTCTTTTTCTCTTTCTTTTGGCTTTCGTCTGATTGTGAGTCAGCCTCAGAATCAGAGTTACTTGCTGATCTGGAGGATGACTTGCTGGAAGAAGAACTAGACGACCTTGACCTTTTCCTTTGTGGTTGTGTTTCAGGAGGTTTGACAGGATTAGCTGCCACTGGGTGCTCTGACCCTCCCTCAAGGTCATACTGGATCCTGCTGACCAGTCTCCGGTCTGGTGCACTGTGGGGGATGCTGACTGGGATATCAGCTGGTGGATGTGGTTCACCAGGGAGAGGAATTTCAGGATACAATGAGGTTGGTTCCGGTCTAAGAGAAAAATCAGAAATCTTACACAACCATCACATAAATAGTAATGTCCATTTTAACTAAACTTAGTCTCAATGTTATTAGTTACACTCCTCTACTGAGTGTAACAAACCCTATTATCTAGCCTCATGTAAGAATGTCAAATTTTGATTGGTCCACATGACTAAAAAATGCCATGTACATCCATCACGATCCACCAGCGGGAGTATACGACTTTTATACTCCCGCTGTGAAAGTCATATCCTCCCCCTACGCCTCGGTGACGACGCGAGAAGTGAGAAAAGCTTGCATCGACAAGCCTTTAGTAACGTGCGGTGCACTGAGGTCAAACGATCAGCTGGTGTCAACATGGCAGCAAGTCGATTCGATGTGTGTTGTTTTGTTTTGATTTAGTGAAAACATTCAGCTAGATAAATGTATTATAACATCGTGTATACGGGGAAATACGGGGTTTTATCAGTCCCTCCGGCTCGGGGAATACAACCTTACGAGGGACTGATAAAACCCCAAATTTCCCTCGACACGATGTGATAACTTATAGTAGGAGGTCGCATAAAATACAGTTGTACGCCTGTCATGTAACTAGCAAGGGTATACTTGTACATGTAATCAGTGAGTTGAGTCAACGTGTGCAGTAACTGAGAAAACCATGTAGTACAACAATATCTATGAGAATATCAAAACTGGTTTAGTCCTAGTCAAATGTAACAGTGCCCGCTCTACATCTCTGCATGCTGTCTAAACCGGATTATTTCTTCAAACCTGATGAGTGCCGGTTAAGACAGCTTCTACTGTATTCCACTTGTGAATGGAATTTTTGTTTACCGAAGCTATTTGCAATCATCACCCATTCTTGTGCCCTCAAAACTTGACATCACCTAGTTTCAAGGATTACGTTGTCGGCTACTTTATACCACTATGTATGACAGCCCATTACAGTAAGTATTTTGACACCAAGAAAAGCAGATGATAAGAAGTGAGAATGTTGGAGCTAACAGTATTTTTTTAACTTGACAAATCGTAAAGAAAAACTTGGTAATGGTGACATTAGTGACCTTGGACTCCTTTCTCAGTGCTGCACAGTAAGTTCTCGTCAGTGACAAAATGCCTGAACCAATGATACGTTGTATTTGTTGATTTTTGTGAAGAAGATTGTATCACATGCGCTTCCATATAAGGGCGTTACCCTGCGAAATAGCGATTAACACGAAAACATGGTATGTCAGTTCTAGCGCTTGTGCTTACGGACGACCAGACGACAGAGCATTCTAACAATAAATTATTTGATGAGGTGATATTTATTGACAGATTTACAGTTTTGATAATCTACTGATACGCAATAATGTTCATGATCATCTTTTGTGCTAATGCCCCGAAAACACATTACACCATGGTAAAAGTACCATGCATGCATATCTCCTGGTCAAGGGAGCTAACTCTTGACTCTCACCAGTCTAATTCGGACTCCTCGTAATTCTGACACAAAAGTCGGTTCCAGTCGAGACCGAATTAGACAGCTTCCACTGCACAAGTAAACGCTAACAAACCTTCTGGTTTCCACAACAGTGTTGGCCTCCTTCGGCAAGAGTGACTTCTGGCCAGGCTTCCAGTGTGTTGGAGGAGGACTGACAGACGTCGGGTGAAGAGACCTGAGGGAGGAAACACCAACACTGATACTGACACGACACTGACATGACACTGTCAAGCCAGTAGCAGACCAAGATAAACAAGCCTCATTCACTGCTTCAGTAAAACTGCAGACACACCCTCAACAAACTCATCCTCTCAATTTCAAAATACATGTGATAAAAACTGAAAATGCATGAATGAAATCTGTCTAGACTAACTTGTGATCTATTAAAGCACATATTTTCATGAGTCAATCAGTTGATATCATGTTGAGGCTATCCTAGCTCAAAACATTAACTCAAGCCAGGGATGGACTTTGCAATTGGATTATTATATATAATGACTTGTCCTAAGATGAGAATACCTTTCATTCCAACCAACCCTGTGCTTTATTCTGCAGCAAGCATTAACTCTCCTACTTCAATAGTGGGCTTTGCAAACACCAGAGTCATTAGCACTGACAAGATTGTGACCCCTAATTTCACACTGAAATATAGACTCTGAAAGATGCAACCATTTACATTGATCTCTCCAAATCATCAGATTGTCAGTTACAATATGTGAGTACAATATTTTAGAAATGAAGTTGTGGAGATGAAGAATGATGATTACTTTATGTATATACAACTTCTTTATTCTGTGGACAGAATCGTCAGTCAATTCATTATCATCATTCTTCATACTTCACAGCCAGTCATCCAAACATTGAAGGAGAATCAAAGTAAGATGTGTCTCAGACGTTTGTGACCTTAGGGAAACCCACAAGTGTGAGCATAATAATGACAAATCGAAAAGAAGTAGCACACACTGGGATCTGAACCTGTGTTTACAGTTTCTGGTATACTCAAGGGACGCAACTCTTTACAGTGTACTGTGATAATACACAACAGAGCCAACCATGGCCCTCACCTGAACAAATACTTCTAGACCATATCAGACCTAAGAATTACCTGTGAAAATGTTTCAGCTCCTGTTGTCTTTTTTCTCGAGCTTTCCTTTCGGTTGAACTCGACCTCCGACGGTCTCTCGATCTTTCTCGTGATCTGCGTGGCTGGTCGGAATCGGAGTCAGAAGAATCTGATGAACGTCTACTCTGTTGTTGAGATCTCAACTCGGTTGCTTTCCTCTGACGCTCCTTTCGTGACCTTTCTGTGTCAGAGTCTGAAGAAGACCTATCTCTTTTTGATGGTCGTCGTTTCCGCTCTTGGTCAGCCGGTGATTTCTTGTGTGTTCCATTTCTCTTGTTGTCATCATCAGACTCAGAGGAGGAGGATCTTCTTGCACGGGCTTGATTGTCCCTTGATCGCATGTTTACATTTGAACGAGATACTTGTGTACTTTGCCCTCTTCTGTCTGGAGCACTGTGCCGACTGTTTTCCCGCCTTGCCTGTGGGCCAGGTCTTTCTTCAGAACTACTGGGATCTCTTCTCTTTCGGGCATCTCTTGTGTCAGATCGGCCAGAATCATTCCTCGACCGTCTGCTAGTACTGCCTCTCTGTTCCCGAGATGACTCTCTAGCAGAGAGATTGGTATGTCTTGTTCTGCTGCCTTCATTGTCATCAGAATCCTTGGAAGATGATCTTGCCCTACGCCGACCTCGTTCTACAAATGCACGTTGTTCATTCACCTGGCGATTTGGCTCCTCCCTTTCACTCTGTCTGCTTCCATGTTTTGGAAATCGATCGTCTCTTGGTGGAGGTCTATCAGCCTGTCTATTTGCTCCTCTCTCATCTCTCCGCTCCACTGACTCATTTCTTCTTTCTCTCTGCCTCTGTCCAACCTGCATTCCTCTCCCTAATTCCTCTCTTCGCTCTCTTGACTTATCTCCATGTCCTGCCCCTTGCTTTCTGTCCGATCTCTCTGACTTGTCCTTCAGATGGTGTGATCTCTCAGTGCCATTGTGTCCTTTGTCTGAACTGGCCGTTGCACTCTCGACTTCACTCTCAGCTGAAGAATCCACCTCTGGGGAAGCGCCTGGAGACTTCCCACGATCTTTCTTTTTCTTGTGTTTCCCATGCTTCTTATGCTTTTTGTGGTGTCTGAAAATAACCACTTTGTCATTAAATACATGCTGTATTGGCTGTGTGCTGAACAGAATCAAACTGTTAATTCTAAAACAAGTTAATATAAAATATGTTGCAGGGATAAGATATTACCATTTCCCAGCAGGTGAGGCTGATCATGGCGACATAGGATGGTAAATACACCTTTAGGAGATACAAACACTTCCATATTGTCATATATGAGAAAACTCTTTGTGATGTCTACATGAAATGCATTTTTCAGATATCTAAATGAATCTCACTTTTTCTCCTTCTTGTGTTTCTTCTTGTCGGGTTTACCAGACTGTTCCCTGAAACATCACACAACCAAGTCTCATACCACTCTACAACTGTTACCAGACTGTTCCCTGAAACATCACACAACCAAGTCTCATACCACTCTACAACTGTTACCAGACTGTTCCCTGAGACATCACACAACCAAGTCTCATACCACTCTACAACTGTTACCAGACTGTTCCCTGAAACATCACACAACCAAGTCTCATACCACTCTACAACTGTTACCAGACTGTTCCCTGAAACATCACACAACCAAGTCTCATACCATTCTACAACTGTTACCAGACTGTTCCCTGAAACATCACACAACCAAGTCTCATACCATTCTACAACTGTATCACAATGATCACATTGCAGACAGTGGACAATGAGACACAGGGGTGACATGACACATGGATAATGTTGACTGGACAATGAGACACAGGGGTGACATGACACATGGATATTGTTGACTGGACAATGAGACACAGGGGTGACATGACACATGGATAATGTTGACTGGACAATGAGACAGGGGTGACATGTCACATGGATAATCTTCTCTGGACAATGATTCACAGAGATGACATGACACATGGATAATGTTCACTGTGCAACTATTTGTAGGAGTATTAAGAGACATGGATTATGTTGGTTGGGAAAGATTTTTCTGAGTCAAATAAAAAGTGCACAAGTGGGTTTGCAATCCAGAAAGAGAACAGAAATGACTACAGGCTTCAAATGTTTGTGCTGAATTCCATCGATACAGTCCTGTGACTAACAGCACTCACCTGTTACTGGGTGTAGGCTGAGTTTGACCCCTTTCTTGCTGTTGTTGTTGCTGTTGTTGCTGTCTTTGACCTTGACGAGACTGATTCAGTCTGTCACCTTTCTCCCACCGTTTCTCTGCTTCCTTCTCTGCCTCACTCAGGGGCTTAAGCCGGTTCATTTCTCTCTTCCAGTGGGGGGGCGTCTCACTTCGTGATCGACTACGAGACCGATACCTCTGCATACAGGAAAGTCTGATAGTGTTAACCTCCATCAATTCATCCTTAGCACTTCATCAACATCTCATGCAAAATCAGCCATTCTTACATCATGAAATAAAATAGTACAGTTTTCCATGGCTTGTGCCAATATTCCTGAAGTATGGCAGTGAGGGACAATAGCAGCAGGTTCCCCCAATGTACTTGAGAATGCTCCAAGATGAACACTGTTATAGAATGATATATCAAAATACAAACTCATCTGACTGGTTCATTTACTCTGCTGAAATAATAACGCAGTCTTCAATAAGCAAGCAGTGGTGGGGTAGTTTAGTGCTGAAAGCATTTGTTCATACTGCTGAAATAATAACGCAGTCTTCAATAAGCGAGCAGTGGTGGGGTAGTTTAGTGCTGAAAGCATTTGTTCATACTGCTGAAATAATAACGCAGTCTTCAATAAGCGAGCAGTGGTGGGGTAGTTTAGTGCTGAAAGCATTTGTTCATACTGCTGAAATAATAACGCAGTCTTCAATAAGCGAGCAGTGGTGGGGTAGTTTAGTGCTGAAAGCATTTGTTCATACTGCTGAAATAATAACGCAGTCTTCAATAAGCAAGCAGTGGTGGGGTAGTTTAGTGCTGAAAGCATTTGTTCATACTGCTGAAATAATAACGCAGTCTTCAATAAGCGAGCAGTGGTGGGGTAGTTTAGTGCTGAAAGCATTTGTTCATACTGCTGAAATAATAACGCAGTCTTCAATAAGCGAGCAGTGGTGGGGTAGTTTAGTGCTGAAAGCATTTGTTCATACTGCTGAAATAATAACGCAGTCTTCAATAAGCGAGCAGTGGTGGGGTAGTTTAGTGCTGAAAGCATTTGTTCATACTGCTGAAATAATAACGCAGTCTTCAATAAGCAAGCAGTGGTGGGGTAGTTTAGTGCTGAAAGCATTTGTTCATACTGCTGAAATAATAACGCAGTCTTCAATAAGCAAGCAGTGGTGGGGTAGTTTAGTGCTGAAAGCATTTGTTCATACTGCTGAAATAATAACGCAGTCTTCAATAAGCAAGCAGTGGTGGGGTAGTTTAGTGCTGAAAGCATTTGTTCATACTGCTGAAATAATAACGCAGTCTTCAATAAGCGAGCAGTGGTGGGGTAGTTTAGTGCTGAAAGCATTTGTTCATACTGTTGGATACCTTGGTTCAATATCTCACATGGCTAGAAGCTTAACACTGCAGCTGCAATTCTCAACACATTGTCAAACACTGAGGTCTAACAGCTGCAGAGATAAAATCTTCACATCTTTTAAGGATCAGCACAAAAAGATGAATCATGGTAGGCCTACACTTGTCACAACTGGGACAGGTCAACACTGCTCTGATAGTCATTACTGTCATTATTCCTGCAAACCAGACCCGTGAAGGTCCCGGGGTAGAATAGGCCTTCAGCAACCCATGCTTGCCATAAAAGGTGACTATGCTTGTCGTAAGAGGCGACTAACGGGATTGGGCGGTTAGCCTCGCTGACTTGGTTGACACTTGTCATCGGTTCCCAAGTGTGCAGATCGATGTTCATGTTGTTGATCACTGGATTGTCTGGTTCAGACTCGATTATTTACAGACCACCGCCATATAGCTGGAATATTGCTGAGTGTGGCGTTAAACTAAACTCACTCACTCACTCACTCCTGCACACCAACCCTGACAAATCGTAATGTAATAATCCAGTGAAATGGGTTTTGAAGTGCAGCCATTAAACAGCAAACTGTGACAAAAGCTGAAGAGAGAGGACCTACCACACTGCCCCGCCCCTTTATCTTCCTCCCAGTCCTGGAGTAGTTCACCTGCCCACCTCGATATGGAATCCTCTCTGGTGGAGCACGTCGACCATAACCAGGGGGAGACCGCTCTTTACTACAAAAACAAGAGTTATCAGAAGATGACATATCCCCCGGCCCCAACATATTTGAAAGGACAAATCATCGGACAGTTACTTATTGTTTTTTTTAGACCAAGTCTGAATTGTTTCCATGGAATTCATGAAAAATCTAAATGCCATATTTCTGTAATCAGAAAAGTCATCATTTCAAGATTTCTTTCGTATATCTGCCACGATCTTTTGAAACATATGAAATGGTTTTCGAGCTGTGCTCCGGAAACGAAGTCAGCAACGTGTTCATGGAACCGAGAAAATAATACATAAAACACGGAAATAGCAAAAGGCACCACTTTGGGGTCTGTCACACATATCTACCAAGTTCTACTGACAGATATTAAGAAGTTTTTGAGTTCTGCTCCGGAAACGAAACACACCTCTCACTTTTGAGAGTAAGTCAAAAATGTTTCCATGGGAACTGAGAAAATGATAAATCACTAAAACCTGGAAATAGTAAAAGGCACCCCTTTAGGTTCCGATTGATATATCTACCAAATTTTGCTGAAAAAGACTGAATGGATTTTGAGTTCTACTCCGGCAATGAAGCCCATTGCATGCCGTTGGGATAAAAAAAACAGCATGAATTGATATTGACAGTATGGAAAAATGTAACAAATACTGTCATTGCCACTGATAAATTATTTAATTTCAAACCTCTGTTTTTCTTCCTCTTCTTCCTTTTGTTGGCCTCGGAATAGAAACTTTTGAAAAGGGATGTCTGGAATTTCATCAGACCTGATTTCAGCAAACACTGTGGGGACTTTGTCCTTCTCCTCCGTCTCTTCCCTGAAATAGATAATAATAAGGGGTTGTGTTGTGGATTACCACCCTTCCCCCAATACTTCATCACAGCTTAGTTGAGAAATATTTTAAGATTAAGATAATCCAGTGATTGACATCATGATAATGGATGCATACAATTGGGATATAACATGCTATCAACCAAGTTACCAAGTGCAGTCATCACTTGCAGATACAGGAGGCTCTCAGCAGTTATTTTCTCACCTGGAATTCCAACAGGTGTATACTTCCTGTTAAGGTCATGACTAAATTTTAATAATTAGATCCAAACACCTGGTACACATGGTCTTCATCACTGAAACATGTCTTACACTGGTTCTTTTTTCTCTCTGCTCTCTTTCTTTCGCTTCTTTTCTTGCTTCTTCTTCTTTTTCTTCCTCTTCTCATCCTCACTGCTGGAGGACTCAGATGAGCTGGAGGAAGAGGCTTCTGTGCTAGATTCCCCAGAGTCAGAGGCTGGCTTTTTCTTTTTAGCTGAACAAATTTAAAAGACAACACTACATACAGGAGTTGCTTACAAAACACAGACGCAATAAAATAGTTACTAGCCCTTGTGACTTGCCTGAAATATATAATTGAAAATTCAAGGCGAACAGAGTTGAGAACAGAGAACACATGACATGTATGGAGAGTAAACAATTGTTCCACACATCGAAAACTGTTGTATGCTGTGTTTTCTGTGTTTGTCATGCTGGTTTCATTCACAAGTTGAGGGTATGTTTTTGCACCAGAATAAGCTTTACTTTGTCTTAGGCTGAGTTACAGGATATTCATGAAGAGTTCATATGGTAGCTTCCCCAAGGTCAGATAGAGAGAAGTGGTTGTGAAATAGTGCTTTTAATCGTACATAAAATAACTTATCCAAACATGGGAAAGAAGTTTCAAAAGTTTACACTTGTACATCTTAACCAACATTACCGTTGTAATCTGAGATTGGTCAGTGGGTACAAGTGTTAGATTCTGTTTCAGAACACTTTATGTCCATCTAGTGAATGATCATTTTTCTCAAACTCCAGTATTGTAGAAAATTGTAGATTACTTGACCACATGTACTCCTGTCTGTTTATTTATTGAAGTACTGGTACATACGGTATGAAAAATACGTACATTTGACTTTGAGTTGCCGGACGAGTTCCCCACAGTTTGTGATGACCACCTCGTTCTGAGGGCGGCACTTGGCGTCAGTGGGCTGGTTTTCTACCAGCCTAACCACCTCCTGGCCACTGATGACATGGCCAAACACCACATGGACCCTAGACAACACCACACCAGAAATAGTCAGAGTTGCAAGACAGTTGGTCATAGATTCTTTCTGCAGAAGACTGAGGCCGAGAAGGAAAGACTCAATTATCAATCAAGGCAGCTGATTCAAATGAATTCAGGTGTATACTTGTTACAATGTTGCGTCTCTTTAGAAGATCAAGGAAGTTCACTTCTGTGAAGTCTGAAGGACTTTTGTGTGATTCATTGTGTGACTACTTGGCAAACAAATGTGTATAATCACAAAATCATTATGAACACAGTTGTGGCATAAAAAATCATTTTATTTAGTTGTCTAGGTAGCACCTTCAGCTTTCAGTAAAGTAAAAATGCATCAGGAACAAAGACGTAAAAATTGAAAATATTGCAGAAAGCAGTACGTATATGTAGAGCCCCACTACTAAGTCCACATGTACTAAAAGCTTCTTAACTATGTATTAAACTACATGTACTAAAAGCAACTTAAAAATAACTGAAGTGGACATAACCAGTTTTGTTCAGAACATTTTTAAAAGGACAACTTGTCACTTTTCTTTCAAACAGTATTTTCTTTTCCAAAATAAAATATATATTGTATATGTATATACTTATCCTATCTCATGGTATGCACTTCTATGTCTTGATATGACACTGAGTGGAACGATGTAAACTTTTTCTCTCTAGACCTCTCCTTTCCCTCAGGTCAACACTCCATACAACCCTCATTATAAGACAGCTTCCCAACTGCCATGCTAGCCATGCAGCACTCGTCACCTACTACCCAAGTGACTATCTTCGAAACATCATTCTATTTCTTGGAGCCACTGAGAATATCCATCTAGGAGATCTGTGTAGTAGGGAGGAAGGGCAGGAATCCATTGCGTGACATGGGATAAATATACAATTAAAACGGTATGCACGTATCCCATGGCTGAACAGCAGGAACGCAGATACCCTGTGTCTTGATAGTACAACAGTAGAACAGTGTAGTCTAGAAACAACTGTAGATAGTGCTGCACAACGGAAGCCTGTTAAGCATGCGATTCTCCAGAACTCTTTGACTTCGTAAGGGAGATCGGTGCTCCCAAGCGATGTGGTGTTCGGCTGCAACCTTGGAAGAGGGACCTAGCTCCACAAGAAGCATGCCACTATTTTCAAGTACCCCCGCAAATACAAGTCATAGACGATATCGGGCCAGCCCCTGCAGACATTGACCAGAGGTGGGTTATAGAAAGGTACAACTCGGAAAACACCAATTTTAATGTTCACTTCTGGAACAATATCAAATTGACCCTCACTACTTTGCATAAGCTTGATCAAAGGATGTGCCCTGGCACACTTTACTATTCTAGAAATTGCAAGGAGACAAAAACATGCTAGGAACAGTCTCCTATCTGCGTTGCTGGGGAGAAGATAACTGTTGTACAAGGACAGGAGGACCAAACTGGTGCAAGCCTTGAGGCCACATGATGCAGTACCACAGATAAGTCCTAAGCCAGTGGTCTAAACTTTTTGGACTGATTGGCCAACTTGAAAGACCTAAGCAAGTACTGGAGCTAAGGAACCATAGAAATCTTAGAGCCAGTGATAGTAGCCAAAACCGAGTTGATTGCGGCAAGGTAAGTGGCCAAAGTGGAACCCTTGAGCTTCTAAGATGACTGCAAATGCTGAAGGAATTCCGCAACAGCTTGAGGTGAAGTAGAAACAGGAGATGAAATACCTCTGGCCTTGCAATAACCCTCAAAACACTTCCACTTATCAATGTATAGTGAGCGAGTGGAAGTCCGATGAGCAGACGAAATGGCCACACCCACTCTCTGAGAATATCTCTCAACAAAAAAAGATTTTTGGACATGCGCCATATGTACAGAGACAGGGTGTATGAGTTATCGATCTGAGTGAGGGTGTAGAAGTAAATTGTCCTGAAGAGGAAGTGGGTTGCGGTCTGCAAGCTGAAAGAGATTGACAAACCAAGTGCTGGCTGGCCAGTAAGGGGCGACCGAAAGCATTTGAATCTGCCTGGTTACCTGAAGCTTCTGGATTACTCTGGGTAGAACAGCCGGAGAGGGAAAGGCGTAAGCATGGAATCCCGCCCATGTAATTGCCAGAGCATCGAGATTTCATGCTAGTTGGTCTGAGATTGGCGAGACAAACTTTCAGAAGCTGATGATTCAAAGTGTGGTGAATAGGATGACTTGGGCCTTGATAACTGGAAGATCAGGTCCTGAAACACCGGTGGATTTATCTGCCGCGTCCGATCAGCAGGAGACAATGTATCGGAGATGACATTCCTGACTCCGGGAATGTGTCAGGCCCAAGCATCGATGGAGAGGGAGTTAATTAGATAGAAGAAACAAACGCCATCTGAAGAAGTTTCGATGGTCCTTTCAACCCTAAATGGTTCATGTACCAGATGACCTAGGAGCTGTCCATCTGAATCAACAGGGAAGACAATTGAAGTTCCGATGCCCAATGACAACTGGGGAGCAGAATTGCCAAGAACTTGAGTAGGCTGAGAAATAAAACAAATAAACTCCAGTGCAAACGTTATTCTTCAAGCCACCATTGAAGAAATGGGTGAAGATATTCGGGCAGACAAACCAATTCCCTGGGGTTCCCTGACACATGATTTGGCTGCAGGAAGCGTAGCAACAGTCGAAGTTCCAGCTGTCCTCTCTGTGTCAAAGCCTGAGCCAACTTCAGTAGACCCAGAAGTTCCTGCCACTGCTGTAAAGTCCTGGCCTGCAAGAGTGCTAGCAGAACAAAATGTTGAATCTTCAACCACTTGTATTGGGGAACGAACATCATGCCCTGTAACATGTTGAACATCACCCCGATGAATTGAAGAGACTGAGTCGGTGTTAATTCCGATTTCGCAGCATTTCACAGCAAGCCCAGTAGTCAGAGGAGCCTCAGAGGAACTGAACTCCGACTGACGCAAAAGAGTGTCTGGATCGCTCTGAGTCTGAATGCAATCATCTATGTAGCTCTCGAATAAGACCCCATGGAGATGAAGAAACCTGATGATTGGCTTGGTGATAATGGTAAATGGCCATGGGGCCATAGAAATTCCAAAAGGTAGAAAGGGCCATTGAAAGTGGATCCCCTGAAACACGAAACTAAGGAATTTCTGCGACTCTGGAAGAATGAGCACATGAAGACATCATCTTCAAGCATCTTGAAGGTTGAGACTGATAAGGAAATGCCATTTCTTCAGAATCGCATGAAGAAGGATGATAGATATCATTCTGAAGTGAGGAGGGTACTGAAAATAATGTTACTGAATCTGTTCATGTTGAAACTGAGTCTTGAGTTTTGTGGAATTTTTCTTGGGAACCAGGAATATAGGGAAGTATAACCCCTGAGTGCTGGGCACTGGACCCTGAGGCTGGACTGCACATTTCTCTATCAACGTACCTTGACTGGACGGAAGAACTTAGATCTGGTTTGCTGAGTAGGAGATCGGACACAAAGGGATCTCATCAAGAATGTTCCAGTTTAAAGTGAATCTCCCTAGTCTCCAGCCTACTGAAGTGTCTAAGATGGGAATGGATGGGAATGGCTGAGAGTGGGAGTTATCAGTCATGCCCTGGTCTCAATAAGTCACTGCTGCCCCTTGCTCTTTAGGCATGGCAACAAAGAAGCCTGTAGATAGGATTTCTGCAGTTCGACTCCACAGAGGCTTGGAATTGCATATCTCAGTCCATCTTCGTCTCAGCATCCACAATCATGCTGTTGATTCTGCAGACCAAGGTTGCTGAAAAAGTTCTGTCTTGAACCTGTCGTCCCAAGATGACAAATTCAGCTGAACGCAACAATGAACAGTCAACAGGTAACCAAGAAAGTGCAAAACCTGATCAAGGACAACTTGAAACTGCTCTGAGATAGGACACATACATCCACTGATGTAGACATCTTAGTCATTGAAGGGGTGCTTCACAGATGCATCAACTGCCGAGATGATGCAATTAATGAAAGGTAAGGTGCGTTGAACAGCCGTATCCAAAAGAGACAACCCCCCCATCTTCAACTGAGAAAATCAAACAAGTCCTTTTCCCACAAAGTGTCTGAATGTCCTCACCCTCCAGAGAAGCAACAACCAACGAGTGGAACCCATGGGAGTGAGTGGCTGCTAAGGAGAATATGGGTGATGAGAAGCCATCTTTATTCCTCTTTATTCTCTTGTTATACAGAGATAAAGTAATGTGTGCAATACAAGGACGAGGGGAAAACGCAATAGACTCCATGTCTTGTTATCCCATGTTGAAGGAAACCATTAAGTGCTCCACCGACAGTTACATCGGAAGGCAGAGTTTTCCACAATCCAGGCTAAAACTTGAGGTTCATCAACAAAGTCCAAACTTCCCTCTGGGGAATCCACAATGGAATGTGCTGGAGACAAGGGATCCAGTGGAACATCAGCACTGGGCACTGCAGTAGAATGTCTAGTAGATGGAGCACTCCCTGATGAAGAGGCAGGCCATTGTTGATTGCAAACAGTCGTAATAGCAGACAACATGGCATCCAAATCAAGGGGAGCAGCAGTCTCCTGCGCAGAAGTTGATGACTCTGGTATAGTCCGCATAGACAGTAGAAAGCTGAACTCTATAATGAGAACTTCATCGGTCAGATCTTCTATGAGTAGAATGATGTCTGGAAGATATACCGAAGGAGACCAGCTGTGGAGAAGAAAAGTCAACATGTGAACCATGATCCCTTGATCTAGAGTGATCGGCAGCCAACGATGGAGTAGGGGATCCAGGGCGATGGGTTGAGTGAGTAGAAGACATCTCAGGCTGACGTGAAGATGAAGTACCAGTAGGGGCTTTGAAAAACCAACCAATTTGGATGAAGAAACGATCAGATTGTATCTGTACTGGAAAACCAAGAGAAAAATACTTCATTGAATGTTGTTTAGTATAAAGCTGTTTTGGTGACAGGCGGTTCATGCCATGCTGATTCGGTTAAGGCTGACGTTTAATGATGTCGTTTCAGTAAAAGGTTCCTGTTTGAAGAAGAACACCGATAAGCCAAGCGATGTTGGTTCAGTGAATGGTTTCGATTCTGTGAAAGGTGTTGGTTCGACGAAAGGGGTTGATGTGGCAAATGGTGTCAGTTTGTGAACATTGTTGATTCAGCGACTCATGATGTGGTGGGATACGGGCAGATGAATCATGCTCCAGCGAACTAAGATTCACCGAACTGGCATGTTTCAGCGAAACCGATGTAAGGGATGGCTGAATACTGGATACAACACTTCACCAACCAGTTGGTGAATTAGCAGTTACACGGCGTGGACACAAGCTGAGTGAATGATGAGAATGAGACTGACTACAAAACACGCGCTCTCTGAGTTGACTGCCATAACATATGGTGAGTTAGGAACTGTCAGTGAAGAACAAAGTTCTTGTTTAGCAAAAATATCCTGAGGTAATGGAGGATTTGAAACCACCATCACATGGGAAGTAGTTGAAGACGACAGATTCAAACTGTTAGCATGATGTGAACCAAGTAAATTGAGCAAACTTCAGAAACATAGAAATCGGACGAGGATCACATTAAATCCACGTCATTCGATGGAGGTGACTGAGACTGCCAAGCAGATAAAACTGGACGTTAAAATTTCCATTTTTTTGAGGGACTAGGTCCTTAAAGTGACGCAGTGTGACGAGCCTGATCAGCAAACCGACCTGAACAAGCTTGATATATTTGCCAAACTCCTCAAAGGTTAGATGTTTACATGTTCCGCACTGAGAATCCCACCTGCATCGACCAACACAATCCACACACAGGAAATGAGGATTGTCAGCCGAAAAAATCCTTTGTTACAGCAAGTACATTTCTTCATCTTCTACTGATCAACCTTTCCTATTTTATAGAGAGAAAGAAACACAACCTTTCCTATTTTGTAGAGAGTAAGAAACACCTTTCCTATTTTGTAGAGAGTAAGAAACACAACCTTTCCTATTTTGTAGAGAGTAAGAAACACAGCCTTTCCTATTTTGTAGAGAGTAAGAAACACAACCTTTCCTATTTTGTAGAGAGTAAGAAACACAACCTTTCCCATTTTACAGAGAGTAAAAAACACAACCTTTCCCATTTTACAGAGAGTAAGAAACACAACCTTTCCCATTTTACAGAGAGTAAGAAACACAGCCTTTCCCATTTTATAGAGAGTAAGAAACACAACCTTTCCTATTTTGTAGAGAGTAAGAAACACAACCTTTCCTATTTTGTAGAGAGTAAGAAACACAACCTTTCCTATTTTACAGAGAGTAAGAAACACAACCTTTCCTATTTTGTAGAGAGTAAGAAACACAACCTTTCCTATTTTACAGAGAGTAAGAAACACAACCTTTCCTATTTTGTAGAGAGTAAGAAACACAACCTTTCCCATTTTACAGAGAGTAAGAAACACAACCTTTCCTATTTTGTAGAGAGTAAGAAACACCTTTCCTATTTTGTAGAGAGTAAGAAACACAACCTTTCCTATTTTGTAGAGAGTAAGAAACACAACCTTTCCTATTTTGTAGAGAGTAAGAAACACAACCTTTCCTATTTTGTAGAGAGTAAGAAACACCTTTCCTATTTTGTAGAGAGTAAGAAACACAACCTTTCCTATTTTGTAGAGAGAAAGAAACACAACCTTTCCTATTTTGTAGAGAGTAAGAAACACAACCTTTCCTATTTTACAGAGAGAAAGAAACACAACCTTTCCTATTTTACAGAGAGTAAGAAACACAACCTTTCCTATTTTGTAGAGAGAAAGAAACACAACCTTTCCTATTTTGTAGAGAGTAAGAAACACAACCTTTCCTATTTTGTAGAGAGAAAGAAACACAACCTTTCCTATTTTACAGAGAGTAAGAAACACAACCTTTCCTATTTTGTAGAGAGTAAGAAACACAACCTTTCCTATTTTACAGAGAGTAAGAAACACAACCTTTCCTATTTTGTAGAGAGAAAGAAACACAACCTTTCCTATTCTACAGAGAGAAAGAAACACAACCTTTCCTATTTTGTAGAGAGAAAGAAACACAACCTTTCCTATTTTACAGAGAGTAAGAAACACAACCTTTCCTATTTTGTAGAGAGTAAGAAACACAACCTTTCCTATTTTGTAGAGAGTAAGAAACACAACCTTTCCTATTTTGTAGACAGTAAGAAACACAACCTTTCCTATTTTATAGAGAGTAAGAAACACAACCTTTCCTATTTTGTAGACAGTAAGAAACACAACCTTTCCTATTTTGTAGAGAGTAAGAAACACAACCTTTCCTATTTTGTAGAGAGTAAGAAACACAACCTTTCCTATTTTGTAGAGAGTAAGAAACACAACCTTTCCTATTTTGTAGAGAGTAAGAAACACAACCTTTCCTATTTTGTAGAGAGTAAGAAACACAACCTTTCCTATTTTGTAGAGAGAAAGAAACACAACCTTTCCTATTTTGTAGAGAGTAAGAAACACAACCTTTCCTATTTTGTAGAGAGAAAGAAACACAACCTTTCCCATTTTACAGAGAGTAAGAAACACAACCTTTCCTATTTTGTAGAGAGAAAGAAACACAACCTTTCCTATTTTGTAGAGAGTAAGAAACACAACCTTTCCTATTTTGTAGACAGTAAGAAACACAACCTTTCCTATTTTATAGAGAGTAAGAAACACAACCTTTCCTATTTTGTAGAGAGTAAGAAACACAACCTTTCCTATTTTGTAGAGAGGAAGAAACACAACCTTTCCTATTTTACAGAGAGTAAGAAACACAACCTTTCCTATTTTGTAGAGAGTAAGAAACACAATCTTTCCTATTTTATAGAGAGTAAGAAACACAACCTTTCCTATTTTACAGAGAGTAAGAAACACAACCTTTCCTAATTTGTAGAGAGTAAGAAACACAACCTTTCCTACTTTGTAGAGAGTAAGAAACACAACCTTTCCTATTTTGTAGAGAGTAAGAAACACAACCTTTCCCATTTTGTAGAGTAAGAAACACAACCTTTCCTATTTTACAGAGAGTAAGAAACACAACCTTTCCTATTTTGTAGAGAGTAAGAAACACAACCTTTCCTATTTTATAGAGAGTAAGAAACACAACCTTTCCTATTTTACAGAGAGAAAGAAACACAACCTTTCCTATTTTGTAGAGAGTAAGAAACACAACCTTTCCTATTTTGTAGAGAGTAAGAAACACAACCTTTCCTATTTTGTAGAGAGTAAGAAACACAACCTTTCCTATTTTGTAGAGAGAAAGAAACACAACCTTTCCTATTTTGTAGAGAGTAAGAAACACAACCTTTCCTATTTTGTAGAGAGAAAGAAACACAACCTTTCCTATTTTACAGAGAGTAAGAAACACAACCTTTCCTATTTTGTAGAGAGTAAGAAACACAATCTTTCCTATTTTGTAGAGAGTAAGAAACACAACCTTTCCCATTTTACAGAGAGTAAGAAACACAACCTTTCCTATTTTGTAGACAGTAAGAAACACCTTTCCTATTTTGTAGAGAGTAAGAAACACAACCTTTCCTATTTTGTAGAGAGTAAGAAACACAACCTTTCTTATTTTGTAGAGAGTAAGAAACACAACCTTTCCTATTTTGTAGAGTAAGAAACACAACCTTTCCTATTTTGTAGAGAGTAAGAAACACCTTTCCTATTTTGTAGAGAGTAAGAAACACAACCTTTCCTATTTTGTAGAGAGAAAGAAACACCTTTCCTATTTTGTAGAGAGTAAGAAACACAACCTTTCCTATTTTGTAGAGAGTAAGAAACACAACCTTTCCTATTTTGTAGAGAGTAAGAAACACAACCTTTCCTATTTTACAGAGAGTAAGAAACACAACCTTTCCTATTTTATAGAGAGTAAGAAACACAACCTTTCCTATTTTGTAGACAGTAAGAAACACAACCTTTCCTATTTTATAGAGAGTAAGAAACACAACCTTTCCTATTTTGTAGAGAGTAAGAAACACAACCTTTCCTATTTTGTAGAGAGTAAGAAACACAACCTTTCCTATTTTACAGAGAGTAAGAAACACAACCTTTCCTATTTTGTAGAGAGTAAGAAACACAACCTTTCCTATTTTATAGAGTAAGAAACACAACCTTTCCTATTTTACAGAGAGTAAGAAACACAACCTTTCCTAATTTGTAGAGAGTAAGAAACACAACCTTTCCTATTTTGTAGAGAGTAAGAAACACAACCTTTCCTATTTTACAGAGAGTAAGAAACACAACCTTTCCTAATTTGTAGAGAGTAAGAAACACAACCTTTCCTATTTTGTAGAGAGTAAGAAACACAACCTTTCCTATTTTGTAGAGAGTAAGAAACACAACCTTTCCTATTTTATAGAGAGTAAGAAACACAACCTTTCCTATTTTACAGAGAGTAAGAAACACAACCTTTCCTATTTTACAGAGAGTAAGAAACACAACCTTTCCTATTTTGTAGAGAGTAAGAAACACAACCTTTCCTATTTTATAGAGAGTAAGAAACACAACCTTTCCTATTTTACAGAGAGTAAGAAACACAACCTTTCCTAATTTGTAGAGAGTAAGAAACACAACCTTTCCTATTTTGTAGAGAGTAAGAAACACAACCTTTCCTATTTTATAGAGAGTAAGAAACACAACCTTTCCTATTTTACAGAGAGTAAGAAACACAACCTTTCCTAATTTGTAGAGAGTAAGAAACACAACCTTTCCTATTTTGTAGAGAGTAAGAAACACAACCTTTCCTATTTTACAGAGAGTAAGAAACACAACCTTTCCTAATTTGTAGAGAGTAAGAAACACAACCTTTCCTATTTTGTAGAGAGTAAGAAACACAACCTTTCCTATTTTGTAGAGAGTAAGAAACACAACCTTTCCTATTTTATAGAGAGTAAGAAACACAACCTTTCCTATTTTACAGAGAGTAAGAAACACAACCTTTCCTATTTTGTAGAGAGTAAGAAACACAACCTTTCCTATTTTATAGAGAGTAAGAAACACAACCTTTCCTATTTTACAGAGAGAAAGAAACACAACCTTTCCTATTTTGTAGAGAGTAAGAAACACAACCTTTGCTATTTTGTAGAGAGTAAGAAACACAACCTTTCCTATTTTGTAGAGAGTAAGAAACACATCTGCACTAGAGTGCGACAAGGAACAGAATGATGATTTGAAGATAGTCACATGGGTGCTTGGTGACGAGTGCTTCATGGTTAGCATGGCAGTCTTATAATGAGGGTAGTATGGAGTGGTTAGCATGGCAGTCTTATAATGAGGGTAGTATGGAGTGGTTGGCGGATGGACAAGAGATAGAAGTGTATACCATGAGATAAACTAAGTATATACGTATACAATTTATATTAAATTTTGGATATCCTGAAAGAAGATGCTGTTAGAAAGAAAACTGACAACAACAACAACAACAACAAAAAAATTGACAAAAATTTGTACATGAACTTCATCTACACAGTCAATGGTGACTGTGCCAGTATTTTATTTTGCTACTGTATATATATTCTCTATACAAATTAGATCCTAGTATAGCAAAGAATGTTTTATAGATACAAAAACACCGAATGCCAAAGTGAAGTTTCAGCCATACTGCAGTGTGTTTAGTGAATGTTCATACTTCATGGTTGGGAAGAGGTGAGAGATAATGAATTTTAAGGAGAAGCAGGTAAAATCTGAATGCCATCCCCTCCTAACAGTCATGTAGAAAGTACAAAATTGGTAATTCAGGTACTACAGGCTAGGAGTTACGAGCAATCTCTATGAAAGATTATGGGGTGGAATGTATCGTCTATGGATAAGGTGCAATCAGGTTCAGCAAGAAGCATAATCAGTGTGTGAAAGCAGTTGCTACAACATACAATCAGCTGGGGTATGACTCGCTATCAGATTTGGCCTGAGGTGCTAATAGGCTTTTAAGAGGCCTTTAGAAGTTGGTATTTAAGTAAAAGGGTAATGGTAAGGTGCTATTACGTCGAACATGTGTGAGTGAGTTAGTTTAGCTTTACGCCACACTCAGCAATATTCCAGCTATATGGTGGCAATGTGTAAACAATCGAGTCTGGACCAGACAATCCAGTGAACACAATGAGCATTCATCAATGCTCCTGAGAACCAATGACATGTGTCAACCAAGTCAGTGAGTCTGACCACCAAATCTTTGTAAGTCGCCTCTTACGACAAGCATAGTCACCTGTTATGGCAAGCATGGGTTGCTAAAGGCCTTTTCTACCCTGGACCTTCAGGGGTCACTTTGGACATGACATCTTATCACCTCAGCTATGATGCTCTATCAGCATGGGTATAATGTGCGATCGGTTCAGGTCATGGTGACTCAGACATCAACCGAGTCATAATCTGACCAGCTAATCCTCTAAGTCAGCTACTCTGACAACTTGAATATAGCATGGAGACTTACCCATCAAGGTGGGGTGTACATTTTGTTGTTCTGAAGCAGATAGAAACATAACATAATTAACTTTTTATCTACAGACACATTCCAAAAAGAATCCTGATTTGTTTTCTTTAATCTGAAGGCACATGTTCTTAGTTTTCACACTGGATAACAATGGATGTCATCATTCAAATTCACATTTCATGAAATACATATACTAAAGTTCCAAAAGTCAACTAATCATTGCTTGAAAACACAAACAAGTTAACAATACACATATTGAAAATGACCCTTCAGATAATTAACATTGAAGTGTATTTGAAAAAAGAGCCACACTGGTTGAAACTCCAAAGTTCCAACATAGACTTACGATAATAAACATTAAGAATAATCTCTTTTGGGCTCTGGCTTACTGATCATTGGAAAAATTGAATATAAGGGGAAACACAATCAAATGTTGCCAAATGCTTTTGAAATTACATAGTTTAGTATGGCTTGTTTGACACAAAAGCGAACTGATGAATTGCAGTGTAACTCGCAAACTAATAAACATCAAATACTCAATGAAAAGCTGATCATAACTAAAACATCATACTAACTATGTCAGGTTTTTGCAGAATTTTTATCCTAAAAATAAATATGTTGTTTAACAGACTATCATTAAAATATTGACACAGTTCACTGTTTGTTACGAGGTAGGAGTGCAGAGAGACGGACAGCCAGTTGTTCGAGAAGTGCCGACAAAGTTTTTGATTCATTAAAGGGGCACTGATGCGGAGCAATTTCCGTGGACTGGTGTAAACTTTTGTTGTTGTTTTTCTCCCGTGAGTACCCGGATGATATCCCACAATTCGTGACTGGTTCGTGACCTCTGCTGCGCATTCCGTAAGCGCAATTGATAGTTTAATAATAGACAGATCAACTTAGGTGAAGTCATTTTTACTTCATTACAAATGTATTATGAAAACAAATGAAACACTTTGAAGGTTAATCATCTGCCAGTGGTAGAAATATTTTGTCTCATAACACTAATTAGTTTATTGTCATATTTGTATGATTCTGAAAATTAATAAAAGAACACACGATCTGCTTATACTTAGAGTAAATTTCTAACATAACAGCAACATTTATACATTGTACAGATTGCCATTTCACACACATACGCGATCTAGTGTGTGTTTTCTGTCATACAGATTCTGCTGAATGCTACAACAAATAAATCAAAACAAAATGCAAATAATGAATGTAAAACAGACTAATTTTATAGCAACAATGTCAGGCTACTACCTTGTTCAGGAATGTATCCATCACTATCCACGTAAAAGAAATCGTATTCCATTCATCTGCAGCTGGTAAATAACCCTGCTCTGTGTCGCGTGTCTTACAACTGTCTAGTTTGCGAAAAAGTAACACATCGTTTCACGTCTTTCGTTGGTGAAAACCAGATAAACCTCTCATTGGTCTCCCAAGATAGCACACCTAGCAACTAATTGTATGATGTCCACTATTTTAAGTAATTTAGTTAACCAATATTGAGCAATCAATCAATCAACGCAAGGGTGGTTAATTCTTTGAAGGGAGGATGTTGTTTTTGCACTCACTCTTTACGACAGGGTGTAGTCATCTACACACACTGCCTTTTGACAAATCCGTTACAAGATAAAAGTAATTAATCAATCAGTGTGTTATCGGTTAATCCTTTGATCGATGTTTGTTTTTGTAACTCAGCTGATAAACCCTCTTGCATCACTTACATGCACATATTACATAACATACAATACATTTGCCATTACAGACCTTAATTTATAATGTTGAGTATTTACTCCAGACAGGAGAAATGCCAAATGGCAACCTTTGTTGAGTAATCGAAGTGGTGTTACTACTAATTATACCTGTAATGAATTCATTAATTGACCATCCAGAGAATGGTGACAAATAACACGTGTAGGTTTACACCATCAAACGCGAGTTACAGCAAGGAAGATGTAATCTCTGTGTCGCATGCAGCCTGAAAACACTTATGGGCCGAAACTGTTTTGAGGATACCAACGGAATTTCGTTACATAAGGAATACACACAGGCATTTGCTGTGTACTTGGGTAAATAGGTGAAATAAGGGTTTTTTTACGTAAGAAAATTTTCACATTTCTCTACCAAAGGCAAAGTCATCGTATTTTGTTTACGAATTCAAATAAATCAACTCTGTGTTTTTATTATCATAAATAATAAACCATAATACCTACCATAGCTACCAAAATTTGCGTATGATATTTGCTATCACAGCTGAACCAACACGCAAAAGTACCTATATATATATATATATATATATATATATATATATATATATATATATATATATATATAAAGCTTTGCAATCTTCCGTACTGAAACAAATGGCTTGCTACGTGCCTGTAGACATCATATTTTCATGTAACATGATTAAATATCGAGGTTAAAAACACAGAAATAGGATCAAATTGGATCAGTAACTATACCATCCAAGCATCCGAAAAGAACTACACTGCTGGGATATTTGGTTACGATCAGACAAGGGATACCATGGATATTTTTAAACAAATGGCATATGATGGGCATCCGGCCTCCTGACTGTTTAGGTGAAGAAATTCTGCTAATATGGACAGGAGCCCAGTTCCTTTGTCCGTCACGGTCGAAGGAGCGGGCGCTGACCAATTTGCGGTTTGGTTTCGTAATTCGACCGTTGGCGAGAAACATTATTTGCACCGCATCAGTGCCCCTTTAAACTGTGCTGTGCTGCCTCCATGCTTCCTGTCCCTTTCTCTGTACTCCTCCCTCGTAACAAACAGTGAACTGTGTCAATATTTTTATGATAGTTTGTTAACCAACTATTTTATTTTTGGACAACAATTCTGCAAAGACCTAACATAGTTGGTTTGATGTTTAATTATAATCAGCTTTTCATTGAGCATTTGATGTTTACTAGTCTCATCAGTCTGCTTTTGCGCCAAATGGACTATAATTTCATTAATTGAATTTATGGCAACACCTAAAATGCTTGTCACTGGATGAAAGAATCTCTATGAGCTAGTTTAGCTTCCTTATGTTACACAACCATTTGACTAGGACCATGTGCTTCAGTCATCTAATGTAGTCTTTACCTAACCTAGAGTCAACAATAAATAATAAGAATTATCTTTAATAACATAACTACAAATTCCACAGGATCATTTCAATCTGTACAACAAAGCTATCAATGGTCCCTATTGTCAGTATAGGATGACATTTAAGATCTCATTAAGGTATTCCGTGAGACATGTACTGACAGGTAATGCTGTTTGTCTCGTGTTAACCGTTACCTGATAGTTCACGGCTTGATGCAGTTGACTCTGTGCACAATGCAAAATGTGACAAATATACATGTTTAATATCATGACAAATATAACAAATTATACAATTCAAACCATAACGTCTGTAACACATGTATTGAAATGTGAAAAATATTCAAGGAACCCTTAACATACCGATAACTTACTTTACCACTTCTGACATAACTGTTCAAAAAAAGCCACACTTATTTCTAAGCATTGTTTAAAAAAAATTTTTTTTCATTTTGTTAAACCTGTTACTGTATCTGTCCAATCTTAAACCTGTTAAAACCAGTCTACTTACAGCTGATCAGACAAATAACCAAGAAAGTAAACAAATTCAGAAATAGAAAATGATACAACACACCTGTTAACAGGTATTTTCATGTGAATGGTTTGTAAAGGAATTCAAAAAAGTGTGGCCATGCAGACGAACAGTCAAGCCAGAAACCATCCACTCCTTCTGTCTCTAACCCCTGATTTCTTTGTTTCATCATGAAAGCCCCATGACAATTTCTGTAAGGTGTTTCTCAACTTCAACCCATTACATAAACATTTATACCTTTCATCCAAATACAAGTTACGTGAAAATCATATTTCGGCACTTAGGAAAATGTTTCATTGAACACCACAGACATGTCAGATGCTAAATGTACAGGAAGTACAAATGTAGCTAGCACAGCACATTCCAAAACACTTGTGCACTTGATGAAAAGATTACCTTCACAACAAACATATTTGTTGAAAATTATTTCCAAATGCAACTTGAGATGATCTATAAGTGCTTTCACGAAACTGTTTTCTGTGGAGCCCTTCCATCAAATACACATGGCTTTTTCTACAACATTGTTTTCAGGTTCAGGCCACCTATTCTCAAAACGTTTGTAGCCCTACGAACTCCTTAAGCCCATCCTTACACATTGGCTACAATCAAAGTTAAGAATTCTTAAGGATACGAACACTTCGAGAACAAGGGCTCAGGTTCTTTCATCTTATTTAAGAAGAACATGCTCAAGGATGCCTGCTTGTTAGAATTTAAACATTCATGTTTTCGTGTACATAAAAAGAACTGAATGAATTTTCCAGAAATTTTGTAAATATAAAAAAATAACCCAATAAGAGACTCCTGTATAGTCTAGATGATATGGCTTAGCTTTGAGTCAGCATGAAAGTATTCAGAGTATTTAGAATGATGGACAGATTAATATTTGAATGACATCTCTTGGACTTTATCCTGAGTAACACTTTGATGTATTCAATCCCATGTGTTTATTTGTGAGCTTGATGTGGGTCCAAATTGTCAAAAGAGTAATGGTTTGTGAAAGGTGTGCATTTCAAAAAGCTCAAGAAACATACCTTTTGTTTTGTTTCACATAACTAAAGAATACTCTTAAACAGTGTTGATCGATGTGGATGTTATTTAACAGGGCTGGTTTGTCTTAAAAGCTGTCAGCCCTGTTGGTCTGGTACAAATGGTTGGGGAATTTCACACTTTTACGCTGATCACCATATTGCTAAGATTTTTTTACTGTGATTTTACTTGCAAAAAACTGATTACAGGTCCAAAATCTGACTGACAGTTCACTTGTGACACTCCAGTCAGGGCTCTCATACAAACATTTCACTGTGTGCAGTATCTGTTCCAAACAAGACCCGGAACTAAATAATTTCAGAACATATCGTCTTGTTTTTCTCCCAGGCATCATCATTATGATGGACAATCAAATCACAAATCACAAAATCCAGAGTGAAACAAATGCAGGCATCCTTGCATGGCCGTACAGACATGTATTTCAATCAGTCACTAAACAGAAATTCAAAACACAGCATAGTTACTATGAAAGGGTTTTTCAGTTTTAGAAATCTGTCACCTTTGTGATGTCCAATATTGAAGCTGAAACAAAAGCTGCAAGACAATCACTGGTTACTTGGAACAAACACATGACTTAACTTGACACTTGCTTACTTAATATTGACAAAACAAGGCAATAAAGTCCTGTGCTGGGAATGTGCTGCATGGATATGCTGACTCAACAAAAATACCAACAGTGAGTTGTGGATACTTACATGAAGAACTGAGATCCATTTGTATCCTTGCCACGATTGGCCATTGACAAGAGAAACTCCTTGTCATGTTTCAAGATGAAATTTTCATCTGGAAAAATATGTCATTTTATCAGTGTCTCCTGCACATTCATCATTAACATACTTCAGCATTAACACACTGCAGCATTAAACACACTTCAGCATTAAACACACTTCAGCATTAACACACTTCAGCATTTACACACTTCAGCATTAAACACACTTCAGCATTTACACACTTCAGCATTTACACACTTCAGCATTAAACACACTTCAGCATTAAACACACTTCAGCATTAAGCTGACTTCAGCATTAAACACACTGCAGCATAAACACACTTCAGCATTAAACACTGCAGCATTAAACACACTTCAGCATTAACACACTTCAGCATTAAACACACTTCAGCATTCAACATACTGCAGCATTAACACACTTCAGCATTAAACACAGCATTAAGCACACTTCAGCATTAAGCACACTTCAGCATTAAGCACACTTCAGCATTAAGCACACTTCAGCATAAACACACTTCAGCATTAAACACACTTCACTTCAGCATTAAACACACTACACTTCAGCATTAACACACTTCAGCATTAAACACACTACACTTCAGCATTAACACACTTCAGCATTAAACACACTTCAGCATTAAACACACTTCAGCATTAAACACACTTCAGCATTAACACACTTCAGCATTAACACACTCCTGTGTTAGTTTGTGACCACTATGTTGGTCAATGAAATATCACTTGTTCAAACTTTCGTTGCAATATAGTAAAACATGTACATACTACAATGGAAGCCCTCAAAACCAGCATTCGTTAGTACTGGAAAAACATGCTGGTACAGAGGGCGTGCTGGTTTATGAACTTTTCCCTTCTCGACCTGAGAATTATCTTTCGTATGCCATAAAATACGACTTACTTCTCTTTTTTCTCAAACTGTTTGTAAGTGAACTTAGTACTTCCAGTTAACTTATAACTAAAAAAACCCATGTCAATCACCAACAAACAACATCAGTGAGGTTAATGCCAATAGTAATCCACAAAGTTGTTTAATACACCTTCAACCACTTAGCCAATCAACAGGAGAGCTGAGATATTGGATGCTGGTATAGAAAGCGTCGGTTACTGTACAAATAGTCAATTGAGCTGTTTTTGTTGTGTCAAAATACGGAATAGACTGACACCGGATTATAGGGCATGTAAATGATTATAAATTGACTAGTTTCTGTCTGGACCACATTCTAGTGCTGATATTGAGACCATACCAGACTGGAGGGCTTTTGGTTTTTAGAGCTTCTACTGTATCATTGAATCATTAATGCACCATAACTGACCAATATGCTATCAGTAACTGAATCGTCCATGCACTATACCCAACTGAATCATCTTATTATCAAAGAATCACTGTCACAGCACTGAATCATCCATACATCATACATGAATTGTCTATACATTACTACAGATTCATTTATACAGAATAAGAGGAAGTGAGCATGGGTTTTTCACTGCTTTCAGGAAAATTACAGCAATATCACAACGAAACCTCCAGAAATGAACTGTCCAAATGTTCAGGTTCAAACCTGGGTGTTCAGTGTGACATGAGAATGCCTTAACCATTAGGCTACCCCACTGCCCTACAGTTTGACAAAATCATCTGTACACAATTAACAAATCATTATCAAACTATTACTTAAACATCTACACAGTATTATTGTCTAAACTCTGCACCACAATACTGACTCTTTTCTCAAACTGCAACATTTACATGCTGTCACTGAATGATTCACTAGTGCTGGTTACTGCTCACAATATGCACATCAATAATCATAGAGGCAAATGATGCAGGCAACAATTAGTACTACAATCAAGAGTGAGGGGAGTTTAGTTTTTTTCAGCAATATTCCAGCTATATGGCAGTGGTCTGTAAATAATCACATCTGGACCAGACAATCCAGTGATCAACAGCTTGAGCATCGATCGGCACAATTGGGAACCAATGACATGAATCAACCACATCAGCGAGCCTGACCACCTGATCCTGTTTGTCGCCTCTTATGACAATCATAGTTGCCTTGCAATGCAAGCATGGGTTGTTGTAGGCCTGTTCTACCCTGGACCTTCACAGGTACTACAGTCAAGATGATTAATGACCCTTTCTGTTGGGTCAGGTAGCATGTATGTTGTTTACATCACAGTTTTACAAGAATGGGAAAGCACCTGAGTTGTTTGTGTCTTTAACATTTATAACATAAGAAGAAGAAATATACTTTCTTAAGTTTATTTAGATATTTCGTTTTCTATGAACATAGATTATTCTCCTGTGCCCATCGATATTTGCTGACGCAAGTGAGAACATTCGACTGACTGACTATTCAGTTAATCACTGAATCATTACATGTGACTGTCAAATTATCCACATAAATTCAATGAATTCCTTGCACTCCTTCCCTTAATTACTAAGGCATCAAATGTTTATGATCAAATATGTTATCACTGTCAAACTTGTCCTTAACTGACTGATGCAATAATCTGGACTAAAGGATTTGGTTAACAATATATCCAGTCTAATCAAAGAACTGTGTATAACTGTGTCTCTAAACTATTTCATGAAAATTGTCTTAGATTGTTCAGAGATACTGGCAAACAAGGACAAGCTGAGCACAGACCTGACAACTGACCCATACTAGCATGTATGTGTGACGCCCACTGGCGTTTGCCATTCTGAACGAGTAGTGTGATGGTGCAGTGAATGACCTGTCTCAGCAAACTAGTTTAACAGTGGCACATGCATTTGTTTGCATTTCAAATGAAGAAATTAATGAAAATTTATAATCTCTTATAACCATTAATGGTTGGCTTGAAATATATATTTACATATCCAAATATTACCAACTTGCTACCCTGCCCATGTGAGAGTCTTGTGAGCAAGGCGTGTGCAGCTACACACTGAATCAATTTCATCGTCGTGTACTGTATGTGCACAAGCCTGAATCTGTTCTCCCTTTCAAAAACCAAATGGGTTTGCTCATTGTTGTGCACCAGCTACTTCTCATAAACGCATACTCTGCGCCAATCCAACTCATCCTTGTTTGCCAGTAGGTGAACATTATTGTTACTTCACTTCTCTCTAAAAATGCATCAGTTTCACACTCACCTGGAAACACCCCTCCATAAATGGACTCTCCCCCTGTTCCATCACCTGTAACACAGGAAAAGATTCCCTCATTATTTTGAATGGTCTATCTGTGTATTGTATATGTTGTCAGAGTTGCTGGGCACTGTAATGATGGAAAGAAGACCTTCCACAAATCTTTTTAATTTTTCTTATGAAATTTGTTATTGTTGGTTTTTCATTTATAATTTCATTCTCATTAATCATTATGTGCTGGGCAATAGCAAAACCAACAAAGAAAGAAAGAATGAAAGAAAGAATGAAAGACAGACAGACAGACAGACAGACAGACAGACAGACAGACAGACAGACAGACAGACAGACAGACAGACAGACAGACAGACAGACAGACAGACAGATTTCTTGCTAACCTACCTTTAGTGAAGTCTCCGCCTTGGATCATGAAGTCCTTCACAACGCGATGAAAGGGGGAGTTTTTGAAGTGGAGGGGGTGCTCTGACTTGGCAGTCATGCACTTTTCGCCTGCAATATCATTAATCAGTGGGTGGGTGACACTGTGAATTTCAAGTAACATTTGGACTCCAAGTCTGGCTGGCTTTAACTAGATATGCCATTAATCTGTGACTGCTTACCAAAGTGATTTTGTCAAATTCTACATATCTTTGTATTTCTGGCTTTCTCTACTTAACAACTTTTTTAACTTAATGCCTAAAATGTATACAGTTTATTGACTGAAAACAACTGTAACAACTAGACTCTGTCTTGTGACAAGTTAACTGATAGGCCACACTAACAGGAAGGCAGAATCTTCACTTTTCTTACCTGTGCATAGCGCTCGGAAGTTATCACAAGTCTTTGGACAAACATCAGAAAAAAGCTCGATGACAATTCTACCAGCTGGAGGGAAAAATCAAAATATTTAATTTTAGCTACTGGGTGACATGAAAACTTGTTTGGAATTTATTAACTGAGTTGAGTTGAGTTGAGTTGCGATGAGTTGAGTTTTATGTCACATCGACATAATTCCAGCCATATCGTGCTGAGACCAAGTCTGCATTTACATACATTATCATTAATTGAGAGAAGACACTGATTTCGACTTCAAGAATAAATAAGCATTCATGGACTGGTGAGGAACAAAAAGCCATGACTGTGTTTTCAAAAAAGGTGTGAAACATCCAGTTTGAGTTTTATACAAATTTTCATTACAACGTACTGACAAAGACACTACTGATCAATGACAACAGCGAGACATGTGAGGATGAAGACCAACCTGGCTGTGATCCTATCTGTATGTCCAGGAAGCAGCGCGGCCTGTAGTTACCTCCGACAGTCATCCTAGAAACAAAGCAGTAAGATATCAGGGCTCGAGCATACAGTGGCATCAGGTAGGAAGTATGGCAGCTGCAAGAGTATCTTGTCTAGAGCAGACATCAAAGGTACACTTGTATCATGACCATCTCTGACTCAGTCCAGCACTTGTCTTGATTAACTCCAAACAGTATTCCAGAGAAGACACTATACGTGCAATTTGCCTACTGATTACATCAAAGTCACATTCGTAGCAAACTGATAACCACAATGATAAAAAGCAGAGTGTCCATAAGAAGATTTTTGGTTAGTGTACAGCAGGTAGCCCACAAAATGAAATACGTAACGACGTAACGAGAAAGTTAAACAGACAATGGTCTATTGGATATCAAAAGCCTTAATTTTTCCAATATATGAACATTTCTGTCTGTCTGTGTTTGGCAACAGATTTAGCAGTAGCTGCCTCTTCACAGATTACATCATCAATGACTATGCGCTGTCCATGAATAATAATGTCCCTTTAGCTGATTTACTAGTGACACAATGACACAAATCCCCAGGGATTTACTAGTGACACAATGACACACATCCCCAGGGATTTACCCAAGTCCTGAATCTGAGGGTATCTGGGACTTATTCTCCTACTTTTCAGGGGTCCTTGACAACAAAATGGGGGTACCAGACACTTAAATATTATTATTAATACTATGTTGTGAATTGTGTTATACATGTATTGTTGTAATTCACTTATATTTATTGTGTTGTGTATCATGATCGTCCCATTGTTACAGCAATCAATTGCAAAGGATACCATAACCCAGCTAGTACCAGACTCAGTGAGAACATATTGTTACTAGTTAAAATTTTTACTTTTTCTGCATCCTACTGGATTCGTTATTAAACATTATTAATTCTTATGTGAACAAGACCCAGGAATCTGCGTCCTGAAAATCCCTATTTCTCGTGTTGTGAAACTAAATATTCCTTGCAGAGCACTCAGTAACTAATGTCAATCACACCTGAAATCCGAACATACTTATTCCATGGTTTGTTGAACTGAGATAAAATGTACACATGTGAAGAAAAGACAAGATGCTATCACAAGGTACAAAAATACTTTCAATTTGATTCAAAAACACTGTTTATTAAGCACAAAGTATCAATTCAAATGTTCATAAATGAGTATCACATGTAAGTACATACATGTAACTGGTTTGTGCCATTTACTTAAGTCTACTTGCCTGATGAAAGGGCAAGAACTAGCTGAGAAACATGATTAAGAAACATAAATAAATAAAAAAAAAATAAAATAAAATAAAAAAGAATTGGAAGTTATAGACATTGTTATGCATAAGATTTGTCTTGTATTACCACACCAACTTCTAAATGCCTTTGAATAAACTCCACTTTCCTGAACTTAACTCTTAGCATAAGTTTGGGGGCACTTTCAGATTAATCCTATAAGGGTAAAATTTGTTTGTCATGATTTCCTGTGTGAAAATGTTATATTTTGTATTTATCAGAAAAATATTGTGGGAATTGCAAATTACACCAGCTATTCTTGTGTAACGAGAATCAACTCAGAACTTGGACAAAAAATAATTAAAGTACTGTCAGAAATAGAAAAAAAAGGGTTTTTTTCACATTTATCTCTACAATTTCTGTAGTTGATATGCGAATGAGTAAAATATCTGTTAAAATAAGTAAAGCCAGTTCCAGTGGCAGGGAGATAGGAAACGTTAAAAAAGGACTTTACTCAGTAGAGATTGCCACAGAATTGAGCAATGTGGATTTTTGTCGGAAGCAATTTATTTGGAACAGACTATGGCTTTATACAAATAATTGTTTGATGATACTGTATTACAAAGAGCACTTTTCAAATGCCCAATTAGAAATTAGACTTCACTTCATCATAAATGATAGCTAACATGAAAAAATAATAACTTTCATGCTGAAACTATTAAGGATTGCAGCTACCATGGAGTCTCACCATCACTTTAAAAAAAGCAGCAGTAACCATTGTCACAATACTCAGTCCTGTTGGTCTTGGGGTGGTCATGCCACCAATATATATTTTGAGACACTTAATACAGTGCTTTTTGTGGTATCAAGTATGATACTATTTTACATATATTAACTTAAACTTAACGAAACAATGACGCGTAAGATGAAATCAATAGATGAGGCATATGAACATGAAAACACACATGAAAAGGCATAAAATGTCCTTGATATGACCCCTTGTATCGTTGGGCAACTCATACCTGACTGAATGACCTAATTACCACCTATTGTCTGATCTATTGTTTCCAGCACCTAGTCATATTTTTCTAAGTTTTACTACCATTTAACAGTAAACATGATATCCTCTTACACATCCCACTGAATGTCCAGGTAGGCCACAGAGTTATTTCGACAAATCCTATTTGCAGTTGTGTAATTTCGAGGGATACAGAGTAACAACCTAAAACGTGTTTTTTGTCTATTTCCCACAGTACTTTAGTAGGTTTAATCTGTTACATTATCTGAGAGCATTAGTACCTTGTCGATGAACAGCCTTGTGTTACCATCCATGAACTTATAATTATCATGTGATAAATATCACTTATCCAATGACTGGCTTATTGTGTGATTAAATGTGTACCTTTGGAGGTTATCACAAACAGGGGTCATATATTATGCTTCTGAAAACTTCTGTCTCTGCAGCATTTCGTTTGTATTTTACCTACACTTTAATAATTAATAACAAAGCAATCTGACATACCCTAAAGGTTTAAGAAAGTCTAAACTTGTCCCTGTAACGTTTAAAACATTGTGATTATGTGAACAGGCTGAATGATGTCAGTCAGACTGTGGCACTAAACCTGAAACACTGTTACTATGCTCTGAGTTCAGTACCTTGCCGTACAATATTTTCGGGTTATTTCTTCTTTTTTTCCCCCCGACTTCGTCCGACAATGGATGGTAAAATTATTGAAAACTTTAAATGGAAATAAAATGAGCAGATTGGTGATACGCAAGCTACTTTACAAAGGTCAACAAAGTATAAATTGTACAGTTTTTTCAACAACCAAAGTAACAGAAGCGTTTCTCAGACCGAAAACGAGCAGAGGCGAGGACGCCATTTTGTTTCGATTTTCTGTCACACCTTTCTATATCTTATATATTTAGGTCATACTTCCATACATATCAGAGTCGAGTGCCCACGAGTGAAAGTTAATCAATTTCCTCAAACGTGTGTATGATCACAATAATGACATCAACTATGATCACTTTACTAGAAAATGCGTCATGACTGCCAAAACGATAAAATAGCCTTTTAATGGTTTGATTCATGTACAGAGATCCGCAGCTGTAAAATTATATACTGGCGTCTCCTATTGTCCCGTTACGTACGAATATCAGTTGAAAAAATAATATAAACAGTTCTTTTCGTATGTATGCTTGTTGTTTTTAAATGAAGTGATTCCCCCTCTAACATCTGCATCTATCAACTGCTTGATCCATCAAGTGAATTATCTCGCGGTACAATCAGAAAGTAAGGTTATTAGGTGTAAGGAAGGAGAATCTTATCGGGAAGGAAGGGGGAAAGTTACGATTTTTCCAAGTTGGTTACAACTCACGAACATTCGTTACATTGCAAAATTTTGATAATTCACAGACTTGGGTCACTTCCTAGTTACCGCTCAGTGATGTAAACAACCGCTACGTATCATGCATCGGCGACCTTGGCAGAAACTGTGTTTACCGCGAGAATAGGAAACCCGCGAGGATAGGAGACGGCACTATACATTTTTTTTAACCCGTGTATGCTACGATGCCGGATTCTCAGGAGAAAAAAATAGTGTGCGTCTGTGTACAGATATGTCACCCCCGGAACGAAATGGAATGAATAGACAGTTCAAAACCTTAACGACACTAAGTATATAAAGAAATAAGGGCACACTTTTAGCAGAACAGTCACTTTCTTTGCTTGATGACTGAAAATTTAGACAATTTAGACAAAACAAGGATGGACTGGATCACCTTGTCAGAACGTTTTGTAAAGCACAAGCAAAGTACACTGTCGATATCGGGATTTTGTGGATGATCTGCCTTCAAGTATATCTTTAAATATATCATAGACATAAAGCATGTTATCTGTTTTAACGATTACGACAGGAAATTACCACCTGCCTGCAGCTCTGACAATGGAAAACTGTTAAACGTTCATGATTTACATGTGTACCTAAATTCGCACTTGACTTTCCGGAAGTATGAAAGAAGATGTTATTGTAAAGTGAAGGTGTCAAGTTTGAATCGTAATTTTAGGTTTTTATAAACTGATTTTGAATTAAGAAACACACTGAGCAACATCATATAAAAATACAGTAGAATTTAATACTGATATTTCATGTATTCTGAAAAACGAAACTAATATATAAACAGCGTTTTTCTGTACTTGATTTTGTCGGACACCCCTCAATATTTCATATTGGAATAGTCTAGAATAGCCTCTAATGCCAAGTCTGAAATTATATTCCATTACTTATTTGGGAATCAGTATAGCGACTATTGTTCTACTGCTTATGAACATATTATTCTATAAAATTGCCGTATGCGGTAAATGCATAAAGCTTTAAAACATATTTACATAATGAAACATTTGTAACGAGAGTAGAGTACCAAACATCATGGCGCCGAACAAGAAGGGAGAGCTGTCCGATTCTGAGAAAAAACTATTTGATATCGTCCTTAAAGGTAAATATTTTCCTGTTGTAGAAGCTTGGTGTGCACGTCTCTACTTCGTAATATTATCTGTGTCTTTGATCAACGCAGCGTTACTCTTTTTGTGTTTTTGCGTTGATCACTAAGTACGCTTGCCCGATGGCGATACCATACCTCATGGCATGAGGTTGTCATTGACTTTCCCACTAAATTAGCAAATACTAAGTTGCTTAACACGATGTTGCCATTTATTTATATGACACGATTTTCGAAGCTGCCAGTGGTTATTCGATATATCTTATTTTCTGTCTGACTTATTTGGCTTCGCTCTAGACGTTCCACCATGCTATCCATGCATTATCAGATTTTTCCAGAAAGTTCTATTTAGGTTTCAAAATTTCATGACTCGATAAGTCATTGCTATTTTATGTGTGATTTGGGGGATGTAGTGTACTCTACCAACACATTTTTTCAGATTTTATTTCAAGTCTTGTTGGAATAGAACTAGATATGCATTTAGCCACCACGTTACCAGAAGACCATAGCAAAGAAACACAAGTGCTATTTCAAATGATTGATGCTCTTTCACCAAGTCATAGGTTCATGATTGTTTTACTTTGTGTATTTTTTTTTTCTTTCCTGAAAATCGAAAGTTTTTAAGTTGTTTTCCTGTTAAAATAAATTAAGGAGATCCAAGGATTGAGAATAGAACAATAAACCCAAACAGAACTAACCTTAAGAATTTGAAAGGCGTGAGAGATCAGGTTGTTGAGAGCAACAAGCTTAGCCAATTAGCACAGTTTACATGGCAGTAAGGTTTGCCTTGTAAACTGCATTGTTGCAAAGGAGGGTTCATTGTTGCTGAGGTAGGGTTTAGCTGTAAAGTGTCAATAATTATGAAGGCTTGAATGGGCCGAATTTGCACCTAATTCACACATTTTTACAATGTGAACATAACTAATTTCAGTGTCATTAATGTAATTCAAGTGCAGATAGCTCCTAAAGTAACTTTCTTGCTGTGTCCACTGTTCATTTTACATGTGTTCACAATGATCTATTTAAAGTACAGTCGAGCACCATTGTCCCAATCTTCATGGGACCAAGAAAAAATATCAAGTTACCCAAACTTCAAGACATCCGATCCATGCATATAATCACATATCACTTTGAAAGAAAACAAAACAAAAAATAGATTTCATGTATATTTATTTGTATATACAATTTTACTCACAGCGATTGCACTCAAACATGATACATCACATGTTACAGTGTCCCTCTTGATTGATACAAGATTTATAAATGACTCAAAAATCACATGCTACTTAGTCACATGATTACAAAACACCCTCACTGGATTCTCAGTATGTTTAGATTTGAAACTATAATCCACCTTCAGCAGTGTTTAGTCATGACAGTGAGTACTTTCTAATTTATTCCTTCTTAGTTAATCTTAAATAACCACCAAGTGACACCTTCAACTCAATTAGCCATAACTAGTTACCATTACCACATCCCTTTGATTCATGCTGCACTGTGTGTAAGCGTGTGGAAACAACCTCAGTTCAGAGGGATATTTGCTCATGAAAGGTAGGTGAATATCGAGGTTATGTGCAAATATCAAGTTAAAAGGGTAATTTTGCTTGCTGGGACCATGATATTAAATTGCAATATCAAGACACCTACATTGAGTTAAGTTTGATAGAGTATCAAGGATTTGGGTGGGACTGAGATGTTATATCAGGACAACTGAGATATCAAGTTATCAGAGTTCTACACAACGGTACTCAACTGTATGTTGTAGAAATGTGCCTCACTCCCAAGCTGCTATTACTATTTTCAGATTGCAGCATCCATTGCACCTTCATTACAGCGAGGTATCTTTATCTGATATTTTGCAGTGATTGTATGTTTTTTACACATTTGTTTGATATCAAAGTTAAATACAAACTGATACGATGGTAAAGCTGGGAAAATCAGTAATATTGTCATGGAATTTCTATGTCAAAAAGAGGCATTGTAAATCTCAGACAACATCACATCAATAGAATAATACTTCATCTATCAATTATTTAATTCAGCATGTTTATGTTATTTCTAACAAGAAGTCCTAACTGTTGCTGCATTCACTATGATTCAGATCTGAGTCATACTGCCACTGACCTCAAACTGACAAAACTAGAGGTATGAGATATCTGCAGCACACAGGCAGGCATTCTTTGCCATGCCTTTATCACAGCTTTAAAATGAATTGTACATCAGTGACTTTATAAGTCGTTGGTTGGTTGTAAATATTACCATGATTACGTTTTGATCAACAGTTCACCACATGTCTGATTTCTTTTGCGTATATAAATTCTGAAAGATACCAATTCTTGATACTATTTTGGAAAGATACAAATGAAAAGGGACCATGTATTGATCGAATCAGTCACATGGTTGCAGTATTGATACTAAATCATCACAGTTAGAAAACAAGATTTACCCATAATATAGGACAGTATGATCATTGTCATATACGTTACAATCATCCTAAGCTTATACAACATATAACACATTTGGGAGTTACCTGCATCTGTCTCCTCATTGGTTTAGTGTCCAACTGGCAGAATCCAAAGGAGTAATAGTACTAATAGTGCAATGTTTACCCAAAGAAAACCATCGCTACCTGTGGAGAAAGATGACGTATGAGAAAATACTTCTTGTCTCACAAACATACTATGATCCTGTGTGTGTTCTTTAACAGGTATGGTCTGTAGTTAAACAAGGGTTGTTGTGCAATAATACATTGTTTTTATTTCTGTGTTAAGGTACTGTGGAGGAAATTCGAGCAATACTGAAAGAGCCAGATGTTCGTGTCGACTGTCTTGACCAAGTGAGTATGTTATGGTAGATATGGACGTAAACTACAGCTACCTCTTAATTCAAGATATTGCTTTAATGTCCGTTGTTGTAATTCTGTAATGTGCTTTGTTCAAAATATATTTGCAAATCTTAGCATTGTAAGTCTTTGATCATTGTGTTATGAGGTTATGTCAATTTTGATCCCTGTGACTCAAAATGATATCTGGGAGGCACTTTGTTTTAAATAAATCCCACAATCAGACGGAATCTTTGATTTAAAGGTAACATATATGATTCAAGTACCACTTATATCTACTTATATGTTGTATTACTCTCAAGTGAAAAAATTAGCGAAACTTCTATTTTCTTTGTGTGTACTAGAGAACAGTAAATTAAGTAAGGTGTTTTGATTGAGACAAGTCAGTCTCATTGAAGCTTCACAATGATCTGAAGGCAGCTCAAAATGACCTTTCATGATGACTGATGAACAAAGTGGTGCTGGTTTCATAGTACAGTAGTTTTATTTAAACTGGGGACCTCCATCCCAGACTATGCTTTGTAGAATGATTAAACAATTCTCAATTCAAATTTAAAAACTGGACGTGAGAAATTCTGCAGTGTCTTAATAAACACCCTAGATTGTCTGGCAGTGGTTCCCATTTGAACATATCTAGTTTCCCTACAATGAGTAACAGTCATAATTAATAATTTCTGTCAATATCAGTTCGTGAAAGGTATCATGATAAGTCCAAAACTGTTCTACTTGTTGAAGAATGAGTAATTGAGTAAAACCTAGAGGACCATAAGTCATGACAGTAATGAAAGTTACCATGAACATTACTCAAAAAGAAACCCTTTTTCATTCGACTATTAAGGCCTTTTAACAATGCCACCATAACCACATCCTTACTCAGTTGAGATGTGTAGTCATGTTCCTATGGTTCCCTGTGTCAGTCGTGAACTCAGTGATCTGGTGATGGTACACCTTGCAGATAAATGTGTGTTATGGTCCAATTAAAAATCACATATATAAATATCGGGTGGTGAGACTTGGTTGACACATACTCGTTTCCTATCTGTATAGGTCAGTCCTTATGCTGTTAATGACTGGGTTGTCTGGTCCAGATTGGATGATTTACAGACGTCACCATACAGCTGGAAAATTGTTTAGTGCAGCATAAAACAAAACAAACAAATGACAGTGAATTCAGTATATCTCAGTCCATGAGAATGTAGTTAGATGTTCATCATGTGTGTTTCAGACTGGGATGACTCTGCTGCAACATGCTGCCTTTAAGGGAAGGTATGAAATGTGCGAGGTGTTCCTGGCACATGGAGCTGATGTCAACTCAAATTACCATGACAACGGTTACTCTGCCTTAATGTTTGCTGCTCTTTCAGGTAAGTTTCTGAAAATAAGAAACTGTTGTTGCTGAAATACATTTATTTTCTGTATTTGTGTCTGTCTGTCCATATGTCATACCGTCCATCCGGACATTCACATACTTTGTCCGAAGCATATCTCTAAACTATTTCTGAAGGCTTCACGAAACTTGGTACACATGTTGAGTATGATCCGTAGATGTGCCCTTTTGGGGATTAGACATAGATGTGAATTTTGTTTTTTGTGGTTTCCATGGAACGATGACTTAGGCAGTGACTGTGAGGATGTCATCTTGTCCAGAGCAGATCTTCCAAACTATACATGCTAGCTTCATAAAACTTCGTACTCATATCAAACATGATCCCTAGATGTGCCTATTGTGGATTACACCCAGACATGAATTTTACTTTTGGGGGTTTCCATGGACACATGACTTAGGCTGTAACTATGGCAGATGATTAGGATATCATCTTGTCTGGAGCAGATCTTCCAAACTATACATGCTAGCTTCGTCAAACTAGGTATGCATGTATTTTTCATGGAAACATGACTTAGTCTGTGGCTGTGAGGAACTTATCTTGTCTGGCACAGATCTCCCAAACTTTTTTCTTTATCAAACTTGGTGCCATGTTTGTCATGTGCACATAATCCCTAGATGTGCCTTTTGGGGGTTACAATTTGTTTTGCTTTCCATGACAACAAGTGTGGTGGTTGTGCTTTTTTTCGGAGCAAAACTTTAAAATCGTTCACTATTTCTTTACCAATCTTGGCACATAGACAGGTATGTAAGTACAGTGGTTCCTCTTTCTGAATAAAACATTTCCATGGCAACAAGTTCCACCTCGACTGAATTTGGTGGTAGTGTTCTTTTCAGGAGGAGAACTGTAAAACCTTACAATACTTTCCTTCGAATATGTCATATACACACCTACTCACTGACATACTGTAATCATAATTAGTAGTAAGAGGCATATTCATGAAGAATATTTTTCTGTTGCGGGTGATATTTGTCTTCTTGTTGAGATTAATATAAATGTACGAATACTGTGTTACTCCATGTCTAGTATTTGATGAGAATCTCCAGTATCTGTGTGAAGATGAAAGGTTTGTGTTTCCACTCTTATAAAGAAAAACTATCAGTGATGAAACTGTAATGAGCAGATCATTGATATTGTTTATTAAGTATAATATGGATTGTAGCTGGTAACGTGGGGAGTTGTCTCCCTTGGACCTTTCTGCACATGCACAGTTTGTCTGTGCAGCCGCTTTCTGAGCGTGAAACCGATACAATTTCACCTTAGCATGCATAGTTGGGAATTCATCAGTTTGATGCACTGTCATGACTGTACAGTAGCCAAGAGGATAAATAAATTCCAGTGCGTAAAGAAGATGTGTTTTTTGTGAGTAGGGAACATGGATAGATAGGTGCTAGTGTGTCAAATATGATACACAGGTGACATGACTGATGCTGGTGTATTGCAGGTAACACTGAGGTGACCAGATTGATGCTGCAGGCTGGTGCAAAGGTTCATCATATAAATTCAGTCAACAGAACAGCCTCTCAGATGGCAGCCTTTGTTGGTAGGTAGAATTAACATATATCTCTGAATTTCACTTGTATATATTTCCTAATTATCTTAACATGTTTCTTTTATAACAGTAAAAGTGGGTAAAGGTGTTTGTCAGAGGTGTGACATACTTGGTTATACCTCTATCTCACATGTTTATGTATGCTTGTATAGGTTTCTAACTCTGTGTTTCAGGTCAACATCAGTGTGTTTCAGTCATTAACAACTTCTTCCCCAAAGAAGACATTGATTACTACACTGTACCACAAGGTGACCACAAGACTTTATGTTCATGAAAAAAAACCCACAAAATCTTCAAATACACAGATCAGATCATTATTTAGTTAATACACAATTTCTAACTTACCTTACCATAGGTCTTATGCATATTACCTCAAGCTTGGCTAGAAGAGATCAGACAGGTGGTTGATTCACCATTCCCTAGATGGCTACCTCATGTAATCAATGAATGTAGTCATGGAAGTGATGTGATCTCCCCACTCACACAAGCGTGAACAATCTAAAAATCACTTTTACTTCTAGCTTTCGTCTGTTCGGACATGTTTTGGTTTGCTTTGTTACCTACTTTTGCGGTTTCATTAAAGTTGTTTCCTGATTGGTAGGTATGGTTTGTATCCCATAGTTGTCAAGTTAAAGAATTATTTAACTGCACTTACCTTGCTACGTTGTGTTATTTTTTCTCTCACTTCAGTGGGTTCGCCTGTGTCGTATGCGAGTGCGGCATGGCGTCCGTGGGGGTATTATAGCTTGCTGTTTGTTCTCCTCCATGTGGTTTTCCATGTCGATTGTTATTACTGGCTATGTTTCCCTGCATTTATGATGTTTTCGTGTTTTCGCCAATGCTGATGATGTTGTCTTCATCCAGCGCTTTAACGTCTACGCTGAGTGCTTAGATGCCTATGATGGGTCCAGCGCCTCATATGGGTCTGCTGTGGGATTTTGTGGCCAAGAACCAGCTCCCTGGGCAGCTAGACAGATTGTTCTCCATTCCTCCATTATCTTCGATCTTGGGACATCATGACTTGGAGGAGGAGCTGTTGTGTCCCGTCAGGGCTCTGAAATGCTACATTAAGAAGTCGGCTTCTAAGAGACGTTCCTGTAAAAGATTGTTCATTCCATTTTCGTCTACCTGTAAAGGGGAAGTGAACAGAAACACATTCGCCTTATGGCTTCGGTCCACGATCCTGGCCACTTATGATGTCAAGCATCTACCTCACCCGGTGGCAAACAACCCGCACAAGATTAGAGTGTTGGCATCTACCATGGCCCTCCATAGGAATTGTACACTGTCCGCAGATTATGGAGGGCTGTTTTTGGAAATCATCGAGGGACTGAGGGACTTGGTGGTTGACATGGAGGGGTTACAGTCTTTCAGTCCATTGGTGGTTGCCCAGCAACTTACCCGGCCATCTGCCCATTAGGTAACAATGCTGTTGCTTACTGTTGGTCTTAAGATTAACCTCACCCTCAGGGTGTGTCGGTTTTTCTTTGGAGTTCCTTTGGGTTACTCTTTGTCCTGTTTCCAGGCTTTTCCTGTGACTGTTGGCATGGGTCTCCCAGGTTCTCCTAATGCATGTGCACTGTTTGCAGAGGGATGGTTCTACGGAGTCCACACCACCATCCATCTGTCAAAGCCATATGCATAAGACCTATGGTAAGGTAAGTTAAAAATTTATTAAAATCTAAATATTTTAGATATTTAAATACTTACCTTACCATAGGGCGGTGACTCCCTCCCAACGCTGGATGCTCCTCCCCACTCTGGACTCTTTGGACCTTCTTGTTGCCAGTAAAAGTGATTTTTGGATTGTTCACGTTTGCGCGAGTGGTCAGATCAAGTCACTTCCGTGACTACATTCGTAGATTACATGAGGTAGCCATCTAGGGAATGGCGAATCAATGGCTGTCTGATCTCTTCTAATAGCTTGAGGTAATATGCATAAGACCTATGGTAAGGTAAGTATTTAAATACCTAAAATATTTAGATTTTAATAATTTTGTGCAAAATTTAAAGTACTGACATTGACAACAATACTACAGCATATAGGTTGAGTGTGAATAATTTTGCAGGTTTGGAAAAAGAAGCTAAATTGCCAGCTGCCATTGCACCCTCTTTACTGACCCTGGTGAATTCTGTCAATATGCATCCAGTAAAGGTGAGCTCCATGCCATGTTCAGACCATATTGGCATCTTTTGCACACAGTATAACCATAAGGGAAACAAAAGTGCCCGGCACACATTGGTCACCTCTGTGTCAATAGGGACCACATGTGTTTTGAGTTGTCTCCCATTAGTGAGCCACTAATCATAAAGATCATTTGTTATTAGACAAACTGTTATTCTATACTTCACATTCCTGTTCATGGTTTAGGAATAATTGATGCTATTAGGTACAGGAGCGATTGTGTGTTTGCAGATCACGTGCTATATGTAGCTATTGTGTGTTTGCAGATCAAGAGCTGTATGTAACTATTGTGTGTTTGCAGATCATGCACTGTATGTGGCTATTGTGTGTTTGCAGATCACACTGTACATGAAGGATCACAAGGAACTCCTGGAAGAGTGGTACAAGGTGACGAAGGTCCTGGACTTGCTTGTGGAAAAGAACATGAAGTCCCGGGAAACCAACGATGTGCTGGCACTCAAGCTGCACTACTTGTCCACAGTCATCAAGAACACAGCAAAGGCTGCCCAGGAGAAGGATGGATCTGTTGACCCATGGATCAAGAGGTGAACAGTTCTCATAACATTATTTGTCTCATATGTGGACCTGTAGCACCAAGAGTGGACCTGTTTATTTTTCCCAGATGCATAGTTCTGTGGAACTTATCCAAGCCTTAGCATGACAAGTGACCACCAAACAAACCAATTGTTTCATGACTGGAAGGTCAGGCAGTAAATATTAGTCGGAACCTGTTTCAAATCAAAAACATGAAATCAAGTTCAAGATTTCTTTCTTCATGTAAGCACACAACATATTTATGAACAAACACAGCTGTGGAGATAGGTGCCACAAAAAAGTCTGTTCTGTGTGATATGGGGATGTGCTTTCTCATCTGAAGAAGCCCAACTAGGAAAATGATGCCACAAATCTCAGATTTACTTCCCTCGTTACATGTTTTTTCTTAATCATAAGCTTACACAGTGACAGACAAAGTGTCTGAATGGAGACAGTTGTTCTCAGAAGCATCTGAAGTTACATGGAAGCCAATGGTGATGACATACACATGGTTGAATGAGGATTAAGGATGATGTACATGATAGGGATGATGATAAGGATGTACAGGGGTAGATTGGCTGTATATTGGCACACAGTTGTGTGAACACTAATGAATTACATAGATGGAATGTACACAGATAGATGAGATTAATTTATCAACAAGTCCCAGGCACTTGGTAGGTACACTCCTTGGTCACGGTTGATCGCTGGTTTCTGTCTCCGGATTTTGATTGCCTCTTGTAGTTTCCTTTGGTGCCAGTTGTTGTTGTTTGTAGATAGTATCCTAGTGTCCCATCGAATTGAATGTCCAGGGTTCTTGAGAATGTGTTCAGAGATGGCTGATTTCTGGTCGAGTTTGCTGAGGTCTGGTTTTCCTTCATTCTGGTGTTGTCTCAGTGTTTCTCCAATGTATAGGTCACCACAGTTGCAAGGGATCTGGTAGATGAATCCTCTCGGGTTAGGGTGTTGACAGCTGAGTCCCTTACCGTTGGCTTTTTGGTGGGTCTTGATGGTCTTGTCGCTGGAGAAGGTGACATCGATGCCGGCTTTGGTCTTGATGAGGCGTGATATCTGATGATGAAGCAAATGTAGGGTATGGTTACTCTAATGGGGGATGGAGAAGGCTTGAGGCAGGGTTCTCGGTCCTTGAGGGTCTTGCTGATCTTGTTGATGGTGGCTGTGACGAGTTGGGCAAGGTAACCGTTGAGTGTAGTGAATGTCTTTCTGAGGTGGTCCAGTTCACTGTTTAGGGCATCAGGATGGCAGAGGGCTTTGGCACGTCTGGTATTGGTATGGGTGGAGATGATAGCTTGCTTGATCTGAGGATGGTGGCAGGAGTTGTAGTGGATGTATAGGTTTGAGTTTGATGATGCTGTCTATGGTGAGGTGGGTCTCCAAGTCATCTATCCTGTTTTCTAACTTGCTACGGAGGATGTCCAGGGCTTCTTCTAGTGGGATGTTGGTGAAGAGGTCCACGATGTCATAGCTGACCATGGTTAACTCCGAGACGTTGTGTTCTCATAATGAAGAAGTTGATGTGCATAAAAATCTTCATTCTTATATATTTCACTTCTAAATGCCCTTCAAAGACTTAACCTTTTATGTGCTTCAGCTTATTGAAAGGTCGTGATGAGGATGGGTTTCCCGAGAAGCAGGAACGTTTGATTCGCCAGTCACTGAAGGAATTCCCATACGTTGAGTCTCAGTTGTTGCAACAGGTTGTCCGACAGATTGCCCCTGTCCAGATGGTGAGTCTCATGAAGGAATGACTAAGTCAGTTTATTGCTTCTAAGTTGGGTGTCTGTGGCGTTAGATTGTGGTATGTTGTTTGGTGGCCTAGCACTACACAATCTCACCTCAAGAGAAGACCATTTCTAAATTGTGCACGTAGTGGCAGACACTTTTGTATGTGTGCATGTGCTGCCAGGAGGGTGCAAGAGCTTCGAATGTAAGAATATTATTAAATACCTGTGACCAGTTCTCCAAATACATATCAGTAATCGGTATTAGCCTTAGCAAGGCAATCCAGTGGTTGATAGCAGGAGCAGTCATCCATGTTGTCAGGAGTTGTCTCCAGGGTATATCTTCCCATAAATTTCCACTAAACCCTTGATGCATTTACAGCCTAGCCGGATTGCCTCCTAGATACAGTCATCCCTCGCCATAAAGCAGCTCTTGGGGTCCACGGATGACCCCCAGCGTTATTAGACATCCGCGTTAGAGTACCTATTACATAATATGGAACAAATGCCAATTAAAATCATATTTTCCTTGGACATAACAAAACTGCTATTTCATGAATTGTGCCCAGTCAAAAATATATCGTATCAACTATCGTTGAAGGTGAAAATAAACAAACTTTAACACTGAAAACATATATATGTACGAGAAACTTGCAATCAAAAATCACTTGACATGATAATTTAATTGCTGCTCCTGTTATGCTAACTGTTATCAATGATGTATATTCACATGAATATACTTCTTTGCTGTTATTCAACTGAGCCGTAAATAGCAGGCAGCATTGCACAGATGTTTTGGTCCAATGTATCGTTGATTCAGGTAAAAAGCAATCTGATAATATTACTTCAAGGAACTTCTATTCCATTATCACTGTATTTTACATATTAAGCAGTTGTTGTAACAGATTATTTTACATTGCTATCTGGCTAGCATATAATGCATGTTTTCTGCAACCATATTTAACATAACAATGAACACAGGCCGTTATCAGTCTGGATACATTTTATGTAGGAGACAGTTTGACAAGTCACCGCGGACTTCCTGCGGTACTTGCATCTCTGATTGTTAAAAAACCAACAAAATGTTGGCCATTTAGTTGTTGAAAATGATTTCAATGAGTGAATAACGTGGGTCTCAGAGTCCATGGATTACGAGACTCTAATCTGTTTGTGATTGCTAAGAATAATGTGAAATTAGTGCCATCGCGCTAGGTGCGAAAAACAGACCCTCGTGAATGTGGTAGACAGAAGTGGTACGTGTATGGAATGAGGTAATGCCATTATCTCACGGTGTTTCTGTCAACAGTTTTAAAAAAAAAATTAGGATTGGATTTTAATCAAATAAAATGTGGTTTCTGATACCATATGTTTTGTGATGACTGTGTTTTACCGCTAGAGCGCGGTGTGTTGCATCACAGCTAATATTGTAAGCACTCGTCGTAACTCAGCATTTCTTGTCTTTCAAAAGTTACTACTACTGTGTTGTTACGGTTATTATTGACAAAACCCTGTTTTACGTAAGTGAGTAAGTGAGTGAGTCTAGTTTTACGCCGTTTTTAGCAATATTCCAGCAATATCACGGCGTGGGACACCAGAAAATGGGCTTCACTCATTGTACCTATGTGGGGAATCAAACCCGGGTCTTTGGCAGGACGAGCGAACGCTTTAACCACTAGGCTACACCACCGCCCCCCTGTTTTAAGCATCTTAAACAATGGATATATACGATAAACACTGTCAGTTGCCATTCGCACTGAATTTCACTAGTTTATGTAATTTGTAAGAGCATAACAGCGGATTTGTTGATGAGCTATTTTCGATTTATTGAAGTGGTGTGATTGCAGTTCAACTTTTTTATGGGAGCCACGGATACCCCGCTGTTTAACTGAATCTGTGGTATTGCGAGGTATGACTGTACATCCAATCAGGTGTCTATGCTGGGAAGTTGAACATACCAATCACAACTGACTTTCGCTTCTTAAATTATTTAACAGATAACACAAATAATGCAGAGGTACTCTGAAAGAGGAAGAGGGAGTTCTTGCATATATTGTACATTGTATGATTTCCCCAAAATTTGAGTCACACTGCAAACGAACCTTCACAGTTTAAACTGCTCTCTTTGTTGTCAATGGCAAGGTCGGTTGTAATGGCGGCCTAGCTGATTGGCTACTTTGAGAATGCAGAGCAAGGAAAGGGAGGTAATAAAATTTTAGGTCCGTGCCATAGATGCATTCAGTGGAGATTTATAGGAACACATACCCTGGAGATAATGAGGATGGGAATTATTTTGCAGTTGTAAATGTTGATTGCTATATGCCACCTGTTTGAGGGGAACTGTGAAGTACCTGTTGATGCTGTCAGTGTTAGTATCTACATGGCAGCTGTTGCCAGGGAACTGTGAAGTACCTGTTGACGCTGTCAGTGTTAGTATCTACATGCCACCTGTTTCCAGGGAACTGTGAAGTACCTGTTGACTCAGTTAATGTTAGTAGTTGCATGCCATCTGTTGCCAGGGAGATAGTGAAGTTACAGCTGATGTTAGTAGTTACATGCCAAGTGTTGCCATGTTGATTATGAAGTACCTGTTGACACTGTTGATGCTAGTAGTTGCATGCCAACTGTTGCCAGGGAGATTGTGAAGTCACAGTTGATGTTAATTGTTAAAAGCCAACTGTTGCCAGGGCCAAGGTGTGACAGCCCTGTCCATGTTGATGGCGAGCATCAATGGCCAGCAGTACGGTTGGGATGAAGAAAGCAGTTGTTCCACATGTGGGACAAAAAACCCGGAGAAGAAGTGCTCAGCTTGTAAAATGGTGAGAGTAACATCCAGTAACTATCAAGACATTATACGAAATGAATTCTTCTTTTTCTTGAATATGGAAAGTGAGTATAGTTTGGGATAGTGTCAGCAACATTTAGATGAGATCAGTACAAACTCATGAGAGCACTAGGAAACTGGACTGTATAATTATATAGTCGTTATTATTTTACATCAGATGTTTGTCCATGAACACCCCACCCCTCCCCCATTTTAAATAGCACTTCCCAAATTTTAATTTGCACTGATGTCATTGGTCATGCTCCACCTGCAACTGTTTGATGCTTTCCTTTAGGAAGCATCCAGGACAGCGCGCATTTCTTCCCTTGTGTTTCAATGTTTTAGCCATTTAATTATGCACATGTCCTCTCACTTGTACTGTATGTCAAACTGAAGGAACTGACAATGTTTTGTCTTGTCACTAGGTGAGTTACTGCAACCAGCAGTGCCAGAAACTACATTGGTTCACACACAAGAAGCTCTGTAAAAAGTTAGCAGGTAAGGCACTGCTGCTTGTGTACTGTTATGTTATATTATCTTGAGTACTATGCTAATATTTAAGGACAGGTCACAGGACATTGATTTCATGTTAAGCTGAATGAAAGACATGAGCAAGGAGAGATGCCAGTTGTTAATCTTTACCACTTGTTATAACCCAGCTGGTGTTGGTATGTTACTGACAGACCATGGGGGGGTTGACATCAGGAAAGGGACATAACTATGGAGAAATCTAGGCAAGAAGGATGTCATTGTTTTGTCAAGCTACTGTTTCAGTTTCGCCGTATGTAATGAGTGTATATATTGAAACATGCTGCTTTCATGAATACTTGAGTCAGGATAAACAATTATTATGTTTCTAGTAACAGTATAAAATTCATCATAATTATCTGGGTAGTAGTTGTCTAGTTTTGGTCACACACTGCTAAAAATCCTTTGACTTGAATGTTGTTTGCACCAAGTGTGCTGCATGTGTTGTACCACATCAGAAATGATTACCTTGTTTCTTGTAGAAGAGTTTGTGCGACGAGAGGAAGTGAGGAAGCAGCGAGAGGTAGAAGAAAAGAGACAGCAGGAGGAAGCACAGAAGAAGAAAGCAGAAGAGGAACAGAAAAAAGAGGAAGAGGGGAAAGAGAGGGAGAGGCAGGTTGATGAACTGCATGTGAGAATGAAAGAGGTTGGCGTTGGAGATCTTATAGGTGAGGGTGTTTATAGTTCCCCTGTTGAGAATTTGAACTCTAGTCAGATATTGATAATACAGTAAAATACTTTTATAACTAACTACAAGGGACCACTGAAATTAGTTCGTTATATCCGTAGTTCGCTATTCACGAAAATCCATTGAAAGAATATTAAAACACACCATACAGTACAACACATTCCTACTCAGTTTATTCATACATTCATTCATGTTACGTTCTTTTCACTACAAAGTCAGTAATCTTACACAGGTCACTCGTCACTACGCACTCGTCATTGAATATATCGTATTTTAAAAGTCTCACGAGTATCAAAAGCTTCTGTCCACATTTCTGATGTGTGTGGGAGGCATATACACAGGCCTTTTGAGGGGATGTCTTGTCGTTTTCTATTAAATCGCCAAAGACTGAGTTGCTGTGACGGAAGTATACAAACTAGGTCGTCAGAGATGGGCTTTACGGCCTCCGGCAATCTGATTAGTTAATAATGCAAACTACAACTTCACATGGGTGTAAAAACTGGAGTGTGTTTTGTACACAGAAGTGTTAGCCATTGACGTCTAACTTATTGGTCAGATTTCAAAGTGAACGTTTCTAATTGACACTGATTGAATTTGTTCAATTGACTATTCACACCATTAATTAGTGTTAACTGGAACTGTCGAGGATTTCAAAGTGAGCATCGCTAACTGGCAATGACACTGATTGAGCTCGCTCAGTTTGTTATTCACACCGTTAATTAGTGTTACCTGGGACGCGCGGGGACTGCAAATCAGTTCGCTATAGCCGGTAAGTTTGTTATAGAGAATTTGTTATTCACGATTTTTTTATATGATAACATATAGTGGTTTATTCGGGACTTTTAAAACAGTTCACTATAGCCGTCAGTTTGTTATATCCGTGTTCGTTATAAAAGTATTCTACTGTACTAATTCTAAAAACTAAGCCAATGTTTAATAATCATTACTGCTTATTTAGGTGTCACTTTCAAATTATTCTTATTGAGATTATTGTCAGTTGGCAACAAGGGTTGTAGGCTAGCCTAGAGGTTAAAGTGTTTGCTCATCGCGACAAAGACCTGGTTTCAAGTATTCTGTTGTGAGGCCCATTTCTGGAGTCTCAAGCTGTGATATTGCTGGAATATTGCCAATAGTAACGTAACACCAAATTCACACTCACTCAGTGGTCAACATGTTTCTAGCATGTTGAAGAAAGTGGCCACTAAATTGATGCTAAAATTTCCAATTATCAAGCAAAACTTGTGTTCTGTTTCAGAATCACAAGACTCTGAGACAAAGACAGATTCCAATAAGAAAGATGAAGAGAATGAGAGTGAAAAGACTCTATCATCAGTCACGGAAAATGGCAGCTCAGCATTACCAGTAGACAGCATCCAGATGCCCCAGCCAGATGCAGGCAGTGCAGCAAGCTGATCACAGCCTAAGCTACACAAATATTTGTCTCGGGAGCCAAATCAGCAATCCAGGTCATCTGGTCAAAAATGACTCTTACATGTAGCTTGTGAACCTCAAAAGCCTTTATGCACACCCTGCTTTTTGTAAGTGTAGCAGCAAGGGTTAGGTCTCTAATGTGTGATCAGAGGGTACAATGTCATCTTATTTTGCACCTGGTGCAATCAGGTTGCTACATCTAAATGTTGCCTGTGTCTTGTTTATACACAATATTGTTACTGTCACTGACAAAAGTTGATTATTTATCAGAAATGTAAGATGGGTAGTCAATACAACTTCACTTCCGAGAAGGACGTATATTACCCAATGTCTGAAATGATGTCTTAATAGGTTGTTGCCTTTTAACTAATAGTTTCATACAAAAGGTTTATTTCTTTTCTCTTAGCCACCATTACAAGTGATATATGAGATAATGACATCTGGCCTGAAGTAAGGAGATCAAAATTGTGTATGTGATGCAGGCTAACTGATTAATGAGCATGAAAACACATTTTTGAGGTTCTGGTAGTTGATTTGTCCAATACATGCAACTGGAAAAGACAGATTTATTGCAGGAAACTTAAACCAGTAAAGCTGCTGCCATGGTCGAAAAGTATACCTGTACTTGGTGCAACCTGACAATAAAAGCTACCTGCACTGGTGCAGCCTGGATGTAATAAAATTGATCCCTTGTACAACTTGTCACTAGTCCATTCGTGATAAAGAACACAAGCATGATGATGACTTCCTGCCCAGTCATTTCATGGACAGAAGTGATCGTTAGCCGGGGCACCGTCTGTTCTATTTGTTCATGTGTCACTGTGTTTACTTCTTTATTCAGTCTGGCCCATATCTGATTCAGAATTATGTATTACTAATAGAGGAAATGAATGGGGTCATAGACTGAGACAGTACGTGTTCAAAATGTCAGTAACAAGTCCAAAAATGTTCAGATTTTATGTGAAAATGTTTCAACAGGTTTTCCTTGAGTCTATTTTCATCATTGTACTTAATGGTAAATGTATTCATCAAAGGTGTGATGTAAGCTAAAATGCATTTATCTAGATATTATGAATGTGTTCCCCTTTATGTCGCAACTGAGCACAAAGCAGCTGACAAGATGACATGATTGTAGTCAGCCTCCGCAAGGTTGTCCTCTAGGCCCATCTATACAAGTGTGTGCTGAAGTCATGCTTTGGATGTCATCAACATCTGTATGCAGAGATCATCATGGTAATGGTCTTGGAGTCTATCCCTTTTGTGATCTTATCAATCCACAGTGATACCTGTGGAGCAAATGGTAAATGTGGGAAATCTTTTCCCTAAGCTGGACAGTGGGATTTTCAGAGGTAATTATTGGATATTCTACAGTATTACATAGTGTAAGCATACATAAATGATGGGAATTTCTCCCTGTGTTAAAGTTTTATTGGGATATGTTGTATTTCACTGAGTAAAAGTCACCAAATCCTTGCCCAAAGTGATCTCCGAGTCCATCACGGTGATAGTCTTGAGGTGTATCCCTCTTGTGATCTTCACTGGCCATCACTGTGATGGTCTTGGAGTTTGTCCTTTTGATGATCTTCACAATCCATCATAATGATGGTCAGGGGGTGCATCCATCTGGTGAACTTCACGGTGGTGGTCTTGGGGCCTGTCCCTTGGGTGATCTTCACAGATAATCAGTGTGATGGTCTTGGGTCCTATCACCATGTTGATCTTCATTGTCCATCACTGTGATGGTCTTGGGGTGTGTCCTTTTGGTGATCTTCATGGTCAGTCAAGGTGAGAGTCTTGGGGTCTATCCCTCTGGTGATATTCACTGTCCATTACTGTGATGGTCTTTGGTGTATCCCTCAGGTTGTCTTAACTGTCCATCACTGTGATAGAATTGGATGTATCCTTCAGGTAATCTTTATTGTCCATCTCTGTGATATTCTTGGGGTGTGTCCTTCTGGTGATATTCATGGTCTGTCAGTGTGATGGTCTTGAGGTGTATCCCTCTGGTCTATCAGAGTAACTGTCTTGGGGTCTATTCCTCTGGTGATCTTCATGGTCCATCATTGTGACAGTCTTCGGGGCTATCCCTCTGGTGATCTTCACATTCCATCCCAGTGAAGGTCTTTGGGCGTATCCCTCTTGCGATCATCACGATTTGCCTCTGTGATCTTTGGCTCTATCCCTCTGGGGATTATCACAATTCATCTCCTTGATGGTCTTGGGGTCTATCCCTCTGGCGATCTTCAGTCTTTTATTGTACGAGGAATCAACCAGCATGTTACAGATGTTGTGTTCATTGTTTTGTGTAGCTGCAAAGTTTATCTTTGACATATGATAAACACTGTCATTGTTGTTTTTGTGACTTACATTTAAGATTGTTGTGCCACGAACAATGGCAGTTGTAACCATATTACTATTACCCTTGTCAGAAAACAACTGTGATTATTATGTTTTAACAGCTTTCCACTACAATTGCCTGATGTCAAATCAGACTTAATTGCTTTTCAACAAACCAATGAAATACTTTCATATCCATTACATTCACACTTTACTGAGCATGTGTTCAAGAGAATCTCACCTTGATGTAATGTTTAAACAAATGACTAGTATGGCTGTGGAGGTTACTTCGTGTATTTCAGTGGAAAGCTGTTTTGGATCACCTGGTTGGGCCTGTCTTGGTGTGTGGTTCATCATGTACAGTGTAGGACAGTGCCCAACACTGACAGTGTGTTGAACATTTCCTTGTTATTTAGCTGTTGGTCAACAAAGATCAGTTGAGACAAAAGATGTTTTGGTTCTTTATTAGGTGTTGTACCTTTGTCCGTTTTGTAAAGGAGAACTCATTGTCTGTTCAATAAAACATGAGTTACTTTTATATCAGTTGAGCAGTCTTCTTTCATGAATGAATGTGCATTCTGTATGGATTTGTGGTTTAATTAACAAAGATACCCCATATTACACCCATGGCATGAAGGAGGAGGTGTCATACACTGGACATCAGGCATGTAAAGAAGGATGTTATATACTGGACACTTGTCATGCAGGAGAGTGTAATACACTGGACATCATGCAGCAGAGTGTGACATGCTGGACATGTCATGCAGAAGAGTGTGACATACATTGGACATGCCATGCAGGATGTTGTGTCATACACTGGACATGTAATGCAGGAGGTGGTGTTATGCATGACATGTCATGCACAAGAGTGTTACATACACGGGACATGTCATGTAGATGAACGGGACATACACACAACATGTCATGCAGGTGAGTAACATACGCGGGACATGGCATGCAGGAGGTTGTGTCATATACTGGACATGTCATGCAGGAGAATATGACATACACTGGACGTCATCAGCAGGTTGTGTCATACACTGGACACATCATGCGGCAGGTTGTGTCATGCAGGTCATACATTGGACACATGTCACACAGGAGTTTGTGTCATACATGGGATGCATTTCATGCAGAAAAGCTGACTCCACCAGACACCTGTGGCATGCAGCTGACAGTTTCAAACACTGGATATTTGTTGTGTGAGAGAGGGATAGGGTGTCTTACCCCACCCTCAGCAATATTTCAGCATAATGACAGTGGTCTATAAAGATTTGAGTCTGGACCATGCAATCCAGTAATCAACAGCATGAGCATTAACGTACACCGCTAGGATACAATCCTATGCCTCAAACAAGTCAGCGAGTCTGACCACCCTGTCCAGTTAAATGCCTCTTATTACAAGGATGGGTTACTGGGGATCAGAAATAACCTGGACCCAGACAGGTATCTTATGCAATAGAGGGACATATACACATATACACTGGACAAGTGTCATGGAGTAGTGACTTGGTGTCAGGCCCGGTACACGTGTAGCACATAGATATTGATGTCTTTTGGATAAGCCGCATGTGAAGACCGCGTAGGTGCATGGTGATGATGTGGCGACCCGACCCCTCCACATGTCATGTATAAAATCAGTGCCCCACTTCAGCCATCATTAGATTAACTACCTATAGCGCTCCCTACCTACTCTGTATTTGATCTCTTTCCTGCATATGGACTATGTCTTACCTTCATGTCGAGGAAATGTTTGTAAACAAACATATACGATTTTAGGCGGACAGATCATTTCGTAACCGAAAGAACAAACGCAAATAGGGAGAAAGCACAGGTAATACTCGCTGCTCCAAATAAATAAAACATGAGACATGTCTGACACAAAGGAAAACATTCACTCAAATATAAAAACATCGCAAAACGAACATTGAATGCAAACTGTGTGAATATTACACATGCAAACGTTACAGTAAAAGTGTCAATTATGCCTCCTTTCCAATGATATCAGTGGGAAGTATTGCCTATTGTAATTAAAACTTTCCTTCGTCATATACTTTTCGTGTGCTGCATATCTGCAAAGAATGGTTGATGTCCAAACTCTGGTCGCTCCTTCGACTTGGAAACGTGTCAATGTTTACTAAACGAAATGTTTATCGTCTGCTCACGCGGGAAACTACCAACTCCACCCTGATTCGTGTGTCTAAGCCAATCAAAACATAGCGATTGTGGCTTAACTCCTCCTGTTGACCCCTTTCAACTTTCTATGACCTTTAAACTATTGTAAAACAACCAATCAAAGACCCGAAGATGCATACTCCACGCCGAATCGCGCGGGAAATGGAATATTTGCCATTCAGAAACAACAACAGACTCAAAGATATCATCGCGGCCATAAATGGGTCTTAATCGGAAATAATTTGAAGAAAGTTTAACTGACAGTACGCTGAACACATATTTTGACGATGGAAAACTTTCAGAAAATAGAGAAGATTGGTGAAGGCACATATGGAGTAGTATACAAAGCGAGAGACAAAATCAACAACCGGCTTGTGGCCTTGAAGAAGATACGCTTGGATGCGTAAGATATTACGTGTTTTTTGGTGTCACTGGTGACATATTACAGATTATAACATTTCAATGATTGTGAATGTTCATAATGCAAGTATGTATGAGATGTTTGGGTAGCTGTGCCCAGCATTCAGAATTATCGCAAAGCAATTGACGCTTTCGCTGACAGACGACAAAATATTGTTAATTCGACTGAATGACGGTACCGCATTCAGATTGAAACACAGCGAGTTAGATTTCGGTGTTGTCAGTTCCCATTTGACAGTTGATTGATTTTCTGAAGTTATTGTCTCAAATATGTTTTCTTTCTGTAAGTGTCTAGTCAAATAAATAGTTACAGAGAAAGATCAACGTCAAAAGGCCTTTTCGCAAACGTTTGACAGAGGTTTTTGACATTTTGAAAATGTCTATGTTCTACTGTTTCACACAAATGACAAGCTTATGACTGGATATAGTTTTAGTTCTTGATGTGGTTCTTGATGATATCCCCATGGCATGTAATGGCACATAGATCTTGTCGAGGTATGGTGATTGATGATATAATTATTGTTTCTGTAGTGAATCAGAGGGTGTTCCAAGCACAGCTATCCGAGAAATTTCCTTGCTGAAGGAACTGGACCATCCAAATGTAGTAAGGTAGATATGTTTTCTTTTGGTGACTATTTAAATCTCAGGATGCACATACTTGACATTAATTAATTGTCTTTATATGAAGTCACATATGGATGGCACATACAGTCAAACACTTTAATTAGCATGGCAAAACATTGCCTTTACTTTGATTAAATGTTTGGTCCCTGCACAATCTTTCTTGTTTTAATAATGTTTGGGTAATTTGAACCTTGACTATCTCTAATTATTTACACACTTAAAGGGGTGGAAATAACTCATTGCCCGACGTCCCAGTTTAGTGTTTTTTTCTGTCGGGCAAGCTGATTTGTATATCACACTGTACCTGTGTCCAGTAGACTGTCCATTGTTAATTATAATGTTCATTTAAATGCTCAACAAAAAAACTGGCTAGTATAGTGGAACAATCATCAGGGCAAGTGATTTTACAAGTGCCACTGTACCGGGGTACATTAGTAATTCAAGAATTATTTCCATTCCTGACTCACATCAATTCTAGAGATGATACAACTTTACGGATGATCAACTTCTCTATTTTAACAATTGTTACGTTTCAGTATAGGTTCTTTTACCGTTGATCATCCACATAATTGTGTCATCTGTAATCCAGCAACTTCTAGAATGCCATTCAAACAGGGTCCCGTCTACTTGGATAAGACAGTGTTTGACTAGGTAAATATGGAGGAGTCTTTGATGACTGGATGCAACAACTGTACCTTTTCTTTCCAGGTTGTTGGATGTTGTCCATAGTGAAATGAAGCTTTACTTGGTGTTTGAGTATTTAAATCAGGATTTGAAGAAATACATGGACTGTGTCCCACCAGCTGGCTTAGCACCAGCTCTTGTCAAGGTATTGATGCAACTTTTAATCCTTGAAAACATAAGGCTTTTAGTATATATGCAGTGTTCGCGAATGGTGTTTCAAAGTAACAGGACATTGGATCCTGTAAGTTTCAGATGTGTGTGTGACCCACTGAAATTTAACAGGACCCACAGAATAAAATTAAACACACATTTCAGATTTAATATTTCTCATAATTGGCATTGAAATTATTAACATTTTATAATGACAAACATAAACATAAATTTATAAACCGTGAACAAGTGTCACATGCCACAAATAACAATTTAAGGCAAAGGTATTGTGATATATTCTGTCAGACACTGGGGCCAGCAGGTTGGGAACTTCTGTCTGACCGTTGGCAAATCTGCCGGATTTGTCGGAGGGTCAGACACTATTCGTGAACACTGTATATGTGAGCATATTGGTATTTGATAACAATATGGATCCCTTGGTCCTTTATCCCCAAACATGACCAATCATTTTTATCATTAGTGGGTAATGCACATGACAGGTGTGGTATTGACACACTGTGCAGATGAAAGCTAGACAGATATGGATAGATTGCAGATTACAACAGTAACAAACATGTGAGCAGACCTTACAGTGGGCTCGTGTCACATGCATAAATGTTACAGTTCTTTATCTATTCCATCTCGGGATCAGTCTGAAGATAATATTATTATCACACTTCAGTTTATTTGAAGCACTGCTAGTCATTATTCAATCTGTGTTCTTGTGATGTGAATGGTCATTGGGAAAGATGTTTTTAGATATGATTTTCAAAGCAGGATAAGCACCCTTTTGGATCAGCATAAATTTAGGCCTGAGCAAATGGTTATAACAGTTTAAAGATGTTTTCATTGGAATTGGAAGTAGACTTTGTTAACTTCACCAGTGCATTTATTGGGAATTTTGTTTCCTAACACAACAGGCACGCATACAGTTAAAATGTGTCAGGTAGTATTAATTTAAATTTGTTGAGGAAGCAATTTGTAATAATTGAACTTGAGCAAGCCTTTTTCCCAATGTGATATATGAAATGTGTAAGAGTACAATTTGTTGTGTCTCAAGCTTAAAAAATATGTGGCCTTTCTCTCATTTTGGCAGTATATGTTGATTTGATTATGTCGTTTTGGGTGAAAACATAGATGTGAGAGATATTTAGTATCAGAAAAGCTTCATACCAACAACAATTCAACTGCTTTGGCATCTGTAAAGTTAAATATTCCCAAAAGGGCAAATATAACAGTTATTCAAACTAATCGTTTGTGTTACAATAGTATGTACACGTGCTGCCATGGTTACAGAGTTACCTGCATCAGTTACTGCAAGGAATCGGCTACTGCCATTCCCACCGAGTCCTGCATAGAGATTTGAAACCACAGAATCTCCTCATTGATACAGAGGGAAACATCAAACTTGCCGACTTTGGTCTAGCCCGTGCCTTTGGTGTGCCAGTGCGAACTTACACACATGAGGTAAATCAGTTGTGTCTGTATGTTAATTCATTAGGGTTGAAAGGGACAGGATGTAGAGGATGTTTCTTCCGTCTTTTAATACACCACTGGATATCCTGGTATTCTGCCTCACTGCATCCTCGATATCTCCCGGTTATATGTTCTGATAAATCCCCACTATACCCGTTATACATCTATGGCTCGGCCCAATGATTTTATTACCTTCCTTTGCTGGCTCCACATTATCACAGTAGCCATTTAGCTGAGCCGCCATTGCAACGAGCTTGCTGGTGTCAACAAAGATAAAGTTGCACTTGTGAAGGTTTGTTTGCAGTGCGACACAGATTTGGGGGGAAATCACATACACAAATTGACAGGTCTGAAACTTAAAAAAACAACCCCATATATGCAAGGACTCCTACTAATCTTTTCAGAGTACCTCTTGTGTTGCCATGTTTAATCAGTTAGATGATTTTCAAGAAGCGAAATTCAGTCCCCATTTTTTTTGCAAAAACATTCATGGAAATTTCTTAGGAAAAAAGCAGTAAACTACAGTTTCTGTTTGCTTGGGTTTGGTAGGCTTTCACATATCAACATTTACTCTTTATATAGAATATGCAAATTAAGTATCATTAATTCCCAAATTCATGAAACGTACAATTTAACAAGTTTCTACTTATATTGTATCATGGTTCATACCGCCACCAGTATACGGAGGTACAAAAGCATACGGCAAAACTGTCCTGTTCTGTATGACTCTGTTCTGTATGGCAAGACTATTTTGAGATATCATGAAAAATGATGGGCCAATTTATGTCCTAACCTGACATAGTGACAGTGCTATTGCTTGCATTGCTCGTGAAATCCCTCACATGCTGTGCTTTTCTTTGCTTGGGCGTCATTAATATATTTCTGATACATACCTTATGTAGAGTTTATCACTGACTTGAGCCATACGCATGATAAGTACAGTGCACCCTGTCTATTTCGGACCAGCTTGAGACGGGACTGAAAAGTCCGAATTATACAGCAGTTGAGTTACACAGAAATTTCCTATATCAATGCTAGAAGGCTTGAATTATTCCCTGGTCAAGAGGTTGGAGAACAGAAGTAGTGTTAGCCAGAAGATATTTTACTGTAACATGGCTGATGAATTAAATATGAAGTTAGATCAGAATTTTTACAGTTAAACAACATGTACTTCAATTACCCAAACAAAATACCCAAACCAATCAACGGTTTGTTTATTCAAGGTTTATTGGCCTACTTGCTTAGTCAGTATTATAAGGCAAAGTTTTTTACATGTAACTACCTTTTCAGGCCAACACTTGGGTCCAAAATCTGAAAAATAATGCTCGTCCGAGATAGAGAGGTTTTTCATTATGACAACAAAGAAGGAATCGGGACCTTAAGTTCAGTCTGGTTTGTACAGCAATCTGAGAAAGGCAGAGTCTGTGTTGGACAGAGTGCACTGTATTCACATCTGCTGAACATCTGCATGTTGTTTAAGATATATCAGACAGTGGGGAACATTGAAGGTTAAACTTACACTGGCAGTTGTACTAGTGGGAGTATTAGATTATCTGGCTTTGATATGTTTCACTGTTGATTATTGTTTCAACAGGTGGTCACGTTGTGGTATCGAGCCCCTGAAATCCTCCTTGGCAGCAGATTCTATTCAACCCCAGTTGATGTATGGAGTCTGGGCTGTATCTTCGCTGAAATGGTATGCTCAGTCACTCAGCTTTTGTGACAGTTCATGTTCAGTAACAAGGAAAAACTTTTTATATTCATGTCATTCATAACAAATACACAAACAGATTATGTACAACATAATGTCAAAACACTTTCACAATAATAATTGAGCTGTTGATGACATGTTAAAAAGCAGCATCATAGTTGGTTATGTATGAATAATAATAATTGATTCCTTGACAACTGACCTGTGCCTTGAAGGGGAGGGCCTTGAGGAAGCAATGTAGGGTTAGTCAGCTTGTATGTGTTAGTATGTGAATACTATAATTAGTGTTGGGAATGGGAAACCAAATCCAGTATTGATTGTGAGTGAGTGAGTTTAGTTTTACGCCGCTTTCAGCAATATTTCAGCTATATGGCGACGGTCTGTAAAAAATCAAGTGTGGACCAGACAATCCAGTGACCAACAACATGAGCATCGATCTGCACAATTGGGAACCGATGACATGAGTCAACCAAGTCAGCGAGCCTGACCACCTGATCCCATTAGTCGCCTCTTACGACAAGCATTGTCGCCTTTTATCATGTTTATGGCAAGCATGGGTTGCTGAAGGCCTATTCAACCCCAGGACCTTCATGGGTCAGAGGACTTGTGAACGATTATGATTCAAAATGTATAACTTTTTAATGAAATTACCAATTTTAAGGAATTTTTCCCTAGTTTTTTTCTAATTACCTTTTTTGTGCATATAGGGTTACCCTCTGTTTCCCTCTGTCCGTACAAAACAGGGATAACTACTTCTCTGAAAAAAAACCCCGCTCTGTTTTAAGTATTGAGACATTTGAAATTGGGCACACTTTGCTGAATTTCTCTATGATGGTAATGTAGGAGGTGGAGCTGTTACATTATTCAATGAACGTACATGTGGGTTTTCTTCGGACTGTAATGGTCTGCATCACATATTTTATTTTTGTATTTTATTGTTTGTTTGTGTGGGGTTTTTTTGTTTTGTTTTGTTTTTGTTTTTTGTTTTTTGTTGTTGTTTTTTGTTTTGTTTTTTGTTGTTTTTTTTTTGTGTGTGTGTTTTTGGGGAGAGGGAGGAGGTTGTATTGGGTTGGTTTTTTTTGTAAGTTCAGAGACTTTGTATTTTAGTTTTCAATTCCTTTCTGAATATGGTGTTATTGGGGAGGTGTGGTTATTCACTTCTCAAAAGCTGCTAACAGGATTGATTGAGCTTCTATGTGTGTTTCATTGGGACTCTAAGGGAGTGCATCTCATACCTGTTCATCCAGTTTCTTAATTTTGTCACTTCTACAGATGTTTGCACTTAGTTGAAATGGTTCTACAGTGTTTATTCTAGGACACGCTTTTTGCGCTAATAATGATGAAATTGCGCCTCATAAAAACAACAGTGCAAACAGTCGCGCATAGTAATATGCTCCCTAGCTGCCTTTCAGAAAACATATGAAAAAAGCGTTATATTGACAAGGAATGACTTTTTTAATCGGAGTCGGCCACAGTCATGTTCAAGTGACAACATGGAAACAACAGAGTAACCTCCCTTGGTTAAAACCACTATCGGCACTGGGGAAATGAAATTTCATTCATATCAGTATGAAAATAGATAACATTTTTCGATGAATTAATGATTTGATTAATTAATTAATTGACATTAGACTATGAACTCTAAACAGTGCTTGTGTAAAGCACTTGCAAAACACAGTTTTGTCGATCTTTTTTAGAACGTCACTTCGTTTTAGCTTCGTTTTCGAAATCAGACAATATTATCACTTGAAGTTGCAGATGACAATTGAATACGAAATTCATATTTACAACGGTTTGTGGTAATTTGGCGTGAGTAATGCCACACAAAAGAATGAAAATAGCTAACTTTTTTGCACAAAATACCACTGAGAAAGCAACAGTGTCTGCCATGTCTCCCCAGACCGATACGCCTGTTAAGGAGACGTGTGAATTGAAAGGCGAGCAAAACCCTGAGACTGACCCTGAAAATAAGTGTTTTTCAGAAAAAAAATGGTTGCAAGAATGGCCATGGTTCTCTCAGAATGAGCTTGGTGCTATGATATGTGACTATTGTAGCCAAAATAAAATGAGCAATAGTTTCACTGGTGTTGGTTGCAATAACTTTTGTATATACACACTATTTTGAAAGACAGTAATACAGATATTCCCTCCTACATTTTCCAAATCCCCCCTCCTTTTTTTTTGTAAGGGGGCAACACCCCCCCCTAAATTTTCAGGTCTAGAAAAGAGACTGGTTCCATTTATCCTGTTCAGACCCATACAACAGGGGGTGTACTTTATCCACCATTGTCCCATTAGAACTTCGAAAGTTTACTATTGATACAAGGGCAGTGGCCCATTCTGAATTCAGAAAATGGCTAACAATCCTGAAAATGGTCCAAAGTTGTCTATAACAGTACTTGATCCACTTCTCAAAAATCACTGCATAAAACTCATTTAACTTGTGTGTGTCTTTATAGAGAGACACGAAGGTATGCATCACATATGTTGTTTTTGTATTTTATAGGTTTTTGCATGTTTAGAGACATTTGAACTTAGATGCATTTTGTGGACTTTCTCTCTGATGATAGTGAAATAGGGAATTAAGTCTATCCTTTTCTCCCCCAAAACTGCTGAACAGAATTGATTAAGCTTATACACGTGATTTTCATCTTATCCTGCATTACTCCCAATGCATTTCCTGCTTTACATTGACAAAACGAAGCTGTGCGATGGAAACATTAAAACGAAGTTGTTCCAACCATGCAAGTCTCCACCTCAATTCTTGGCTGAATTTTTTTGCATAATTGCAGACACCTCAGAGGCAGTCATGGGCAAGTCGCTATATTGCCATCACACTGCGTCCATGTGACCCCGAAAGTGCTGACGTGATGTATCCTCTCATGACAGGCCATGCGATTCTTCGCTGCAATTAACTTGTGACTTAACACCTTAGTGTGTTCCTTTTCTGTCCTTGTATCTTTTCACAGCTTCTTTAAGAATGGTTGGTTGTGACTTTTTCATTTTTGAAAATATGTGCAGAGGCAGTACCATTACAACATATTTGCTCAGAATTCACTGATAGCTGTCCCTAAGGACAGACAGATGACCAAGATTCCAGAATTGCAAGCGTTCTTTCTGTCCATAGGATCGTGGTGCTTCGTTAGTTGTGGGAAGTGCCATTTGAACCTCTTCACACAATTTTGTTTTACAACCATCAAAAGAAGACAGTTTTCTCCTTCCTTTTGCCACAGCAACTAGAGTTAGAGGGCTACATGCTCTTGATGTCACCCATGTGCGGTTTGCACAGACCACCCATGGAGACGTTCACCTGGGACTGTGCCAGGACATTATTGCAAAAGATCAGTTCCCATGACACCCAGACAGATCTTTTACAATTCCACCTCTCTCTTCGATTGTGGGGTCTGAGGATAAAGCCAAACTTCATTTATGCCCAGTTCGTGCACTTCAGTGTTTCATTAACCTAAGGCTCTTCGAGTTATGCAAAAACGACTTTTTTATTCCTGTCTCTAAGACATCTAAGGCGGAAGTAAGTCGTAATACCTTGACGTTGTGGTAGCATGCTACCATTCGTATGAAGCTGCCAACTTGGACCCTCCTCGGGCTAACAACCCTCTTGACTTTAGAGGTGTAGCCTCCATGATGGTCCTCTGTTGTAATTGCTCCATTAGACCCATCATTGAAAGATGTTTTTGGAAATCCAACACAGTTTTCGTCAGTCACTACTTTAGGGACTTTGGTGGATGTGGAGGGTGTTACAGTATTGATCCCTTAGAGGTAACACAGCAGATTACCAATCCTAGCCAACATTACCACCTCAGCAGTCAGGAGCGAGCTTTGCAACTCTCTGGTGTACCTCACCCTAGACGAGCAGGTTCTGTGCTACCTGCCTTTGCTTGATAGGTGTGTCATGGTTGTGGCTTTGGCTTCCCTCTTTACTGCCTTCTTCCTGGACGCCATCTTTTTCCCATACCTTAGCTAGGATATCCTGGCAGGTTGGCGGTGGACATTGTTCTGATGCTGGATTATCAACTCTGGTGTGAGAGGTTTCTTCTTGCATTGGGTATTCCATGCGAAGGGTTGTCTGCCTTCTTGCCATTGGATACAGATTCGTTAAGTAGTAATGCAGGATAAGGTAAAAATCTATTAAAATATAGATGTTTTTAGTATTTTTACACTTATCTTGCATTCAGTTTTTTCGCCCACTCATCGCTGCGGTACCTCCCCACTATGGTTTCTTCAGATGTTGCGTTCAAGCAGTAATGTGAGGATATGTGACGTCGACACTTTCGGGGTCACATGGACACAGTGCAATAGTTGGAACTTCTTTTCAACTTTTCCATTACATAGCTTTGTCTTTTCAAAGGAAAGCAGTAAATGCATTCAGGAGTACTGCAGGATAAGTATACCAATATAAAAAATATCTAGATTTTACTAGTTTCATTGGGACTCGAAAGGTGTGCATCTCATACAAGAAGAAAGAAGAAATTAATCACCAGAGCACACTCGGTTTAGGGAACTCTTCCTACAGCAATGGGGGATTCAGTGACCCTGGACATAATTTTGTCAAGTTTTTATAACTAACACTGTCATACAACAAAAAGCATGCATGCAAGAACAAATATTTATGAGTATGTCTCTTTATGTTCGTGACAGATTATGGTTTTTTTTGTTACACTTGATAATTATTTTTTATCCTTACAATGTTTTTTTGATTATTTTCAATCATCATAATACCACTAATACTAATGTCTTTAAGCTACCTGTCGTTTGATTTTATAGATCACTCGGAGAGCACTGTTCCCTGGGGATTCAGAAATTGATCAACTTTTTCGTGTTTTTCGTACATTAGGTGAGTTCCAGATGTGTTTGTCCAACTGGTCAGAGACCAGTAATCTCATGTTTATGTATATCCGGGCATCTTTCACATTAAATATTTGTACAAACATTTCTGTATGCTTCTGCAGCTGAGCACAGAAAGCTATAAAAATCAGTATGAACTTGGAGGATTAGATAATCTTCATCAACATGAATAACATTCCATTTCAGTTTCCTTCAGGGTTCCCTTTGACACAACCTGCATACAGGGATTTACCTCTGTATTTGAGGGTCCCTGGGCAGTCTAAGTAAACTTATCCTCAGTACTTTTCGTTACACTCCACTACTGAGTCTAACAAAACCTTATCGGAGGTCACGTCACATAAACTTTGAGATTGACCAATCAGAACACAGCTTACCAAATCGCGAAAGTGCACATTCGCACATACCTTTTGAACTTTTTATCTCGAATAGGTTCGTACCGGAACGATTCCGAATACTATTTAGCGTACGATCGCTTCCAGGTGATGTACGCAGCGTACGTAAAGCCATGACAACGATGAGTAAACAGTCACTGGAAATAGTGTTTTTGACAATATTCAAGGATGTTATATTACGGAAATATTAGCTAATGGGAACCATGTCAACAGAAATCCCAAAGCGTATATACTGCAGGTCAAATAATTGTGTTATATGCAGATTTTTGTTTGTGGAGAGATCTGTGTCGGTAACCTGAATAATTTGAAAGTCCCTCCGATCCCTAGATATTAGCCATTCTACTAGGTTTTGTTGTGGTGGAGTGTAATGAAACACACTGAGACTAAGTTTACTCAGACTGGGTCCTTGGGACTCATACTTTTAATTTTCAAGGCCCTGGACATCAAAATGTTATTAATACCTTTTTAGTATTGTGTATCCTGATCATCACATAAATAATAACCGTAATTAAGTTGTAAATGGCACCATAACCCAGCTTGTAGCAAATTCAGTGTAACTTATTGTTGCATGAATGAAATTTTTACAAAAAGCATTTAGAATTTTTCTGCGTCCTTGCTGATGTGCTAATGAATTTTGTTGCATCCATCGTAAATATTTATGCACAGGAATTGGCGTCCTGTAAATCCCTGTGCATATATGATACAGTGCAAAGTAAAAATATGCATAAGAAACAAACACTGTATAACTTCTGATGCAATACAATCACTAATCAAAACCACACAGTTCAGTGCTACAGCTAATATATGTAACTAAATTGATTTTTTATTTAAAACTGATTTGAAAGTATGCACAATGGTTCTTTTGAATTCAAATGTAAAGGCATATACCTGAAAGAAAAAGATGAAGTAGAAAATCAATTATCTTTGTAAATTGTTTGACACTTAAATTTTTCTTTTGACTCACTTCACCCCAACCCCCCAAAACTGGAGAGTTAACCTTATCCCAAAAAATATGTGTCTCGGGGGACCCTGTTGCTTTTTTAATTCAAAAACTTCATGTACTTTCGTACAGAAAAGATCTTGATCTAGTGTTCTTGCTGAGAACAGATAACGTTAAAGTATGTTTTTATTAATCCCCACAGCTAGCACAACTGTAAAATCGTTCAATATTCTTTTCCAAACTTGGCATAGGTCAGTGATGGACTTTTCATAGTTTTTGAATTTGAATAAAATATTATTGGCATTTCCATGGCAACAGAATGATTTTTTGACTGAAATTGGTGCTGGGGCTCCTTTGCGGAGCAGAACTCTAAAACCCTTCAATACTCTCCTTCCACTTGTCTATATACACATCAAACAATTTGACATGTTCATAACTCAGACATATTGATGAAGAGTATTTTGCCATTGCGTGGGATATGGATGACTTTGTCTTGTCAGCATTTCATGGGGCATTCTTTTCAGTGATCACTAAATATGTTGAACATTTCAAGGACATATTATATGACAACTGGTCAGCTCCCACGTAAGAGGAAAATGACTGAAACAAGCAAGAAAGTTAGGATAACTATATGGAATATAGGGTGAATAACTTGTTTATTATAGCAGGAGCTAGGTTTCTTGAGAAAGAAAACAAGTAATGGCTCAGCTATTGCAATAAGGAAGTTGTTATCCATATTGTTACCCTTCCATAATGATCCAACTTGTAAATGCTTAGTAAGAAGTTTGAAACAACCAGTTGATTTCCACTGTTTAGGAACCCCTGATGAGACAGTGTGGCCAGGAGTCACACAGCTACCAGATTTCAAGTCCTCATTTCCAAAATGGGCTCATCGGAATGTTGGATCTGTTGTTCCAAATCTGGGTGCTGAAGGAACTGATTTGCTGGCTGTAAGTGAAAAGACACACCTTAATCATATCTTACAGTAGTTCTGTCAGTGAAACATATTGAATGTGACATGAGTTGTGAATGTAGATAAATAATATCTTTAATGCCTTGTGCTTTTCTGTTTCAGCAAATGCTGTGTTATGAACCAAGCAAACGAATTTCTGCTAAGACAGCTCTGCACCATCCATACTTCATGGGAGTTGCAAGACAGAAGCCAGCATCCATGATTAACTGAACATAATCGATTACTGAACATATGTTTACAACCTATGTCTTCATATTGCATGAAAAACAGTATGTATAATCAGTTGAGACAATAGCTTAATGTTTATGAGGCTAATACTGACTTAACTTCAATTGTCAAGGATTTTGAGAAGCTTTGTATGCTGGAAGGAGCATTTTCTGTTTATACACTTGTCCTCATATCAATATGCTATATGGCTTTATTTATTTTACAACTACTGGATATGTAACTAAGTTCAGAAATAATGCTTTTGTGGGTTCTGGATAAGAGAGGTGTGGGGTAGATGGTGCTGGAATTTTCTAGCAAGATTTAATGTGTTGCTATTGGGGTAGGGGACTGAAATGCTTCTTGTGTGAACTGTATGATTTTTAATCATTTAAGATATGTTCCTTATAACATTGGAATTCATTATACTTAAATGACAGTGAATAGTATGCTAAAGAATTTGTGAAATATTTGTCTACATGCCCCCCACTAACATCCGTAAACGTCCCACACGCTGAGTTCAATGCATGACAATAATGGTTTTTCAGTAGAACATTACTTTTCATAAGTTGTCTGAGTGAAGTCATCAGTGTTTGTCTGGAGATGTAGACTTCAGTTATCCCACTTATTTGGAACTTTTGTAATCATAAGTATTTTATTTGCCAAAAATAGTGCACAAAGTAAAAAGAAAGTTGTCATTTATCTTTTAGTGCTAATCATTTGAAAAGAGAACACAAGACTAAGTATTGATACTGGACCTCGGCAGTTGTAGTTAACAGTCGAGTATGATTAACTAAGTTGAGCTTTGAACAGTACTTGAGCTACACAATGTTGTCCAGCCTGACTTGATACAGGTCTCCGTCAATTACTGTTTTCATGAAACATAGGTATTGTTTTAACAAAGTTAAAAACAAGAATAGGGCAAACCCTGATTTGAACCTACAGTCGTAGGTTTCTGGTACCCTCAAGGGAAACACCTTGAGAATTGTGGCACTGTAGATAAATGGGCCACCTGTTCCTCCATCTGCTGGTGTGTGTCATGGCAGTTGAGCATGTTGAATCTTGGTCTTGCAGGAGAGGATATGCATATTTTTAGACAATATTGTACACTATTTATGGAGGCTGAGAAACAACACGCTCTGTTGCCTTGATGGTAGCATGTTTATGTTGTGCAATACATTATGTTGTAGAAGGTGCTGACTTTAGACGTACAATAGTGTTGTATCGTGATACTCGAGGTACTAGGCTGCAATATTGTATGTACAAGTAAGAGCCCTGCACGCCAGTTCAGGACTTGACTGAATCTTGTCATTGGACTTAAAATAGTTGTGCAGAACTGCCCCTTTGAAGTTCTTTGGTTTGTATCTTGTTTACCTCATATATTCCACATTACATTATGGTAGATATATTGTGACTCTGAATTGATATGTTGAGACTACGACAGAGGGCTATGTCAGTTGGAGTTACGGCGGTCAGTACACCCGAGCACGAACCAGTCAGCACCCGTTGCTTGTCATGTTGTGAGTGGGTTTTTACACTCAAAAATTTAAATGTTTTTAGAATTCTTTTTCATATTTTAGTATGACATGTTTGATTTCTTTTGTGGCTGTACTAATTGATCATTTCATGATTTTTTATTGATTAACTTGATTTTGTCAAATGGAACTTCAGGTGTTCTGATTAATGGAAGTCTAACCAGGTTCACACCAATTTGGTTTTGAAACTATACTGCTGTATATCTTTAGCTTTCCAGTGATCACTGTTTTGTGTTTTTGCTTGCCTTTTTGATTGGTGGCTAAAAAGGTTATTTCACGTATGTATGAAGATACTGCGGATAAATACCTTGTTTCCTGTGGACATGAGAATCATCTGTGTAAACCCGGTATGAATAAGACACATTTGACATTGTGAAATCAATAATTGTGTATAACAGATATCACAAGTGCTAATTATCATGCTAATCATTGTAATTAATAAGAACAGCAAAATATTAGTTTTTGGTGCAAATGGCATGTGCTGTAGGCAGATGTAGCTGTTTTACAGGATGTGTTTTATGTATATATATATATATATATTCCTTTTATGCCTAGTCCTGTGGGAGAATTTCATCATTGCATTGGTTGTATTTTAGGTTCTGATCTTGTTTTAACATGATTTTGTAAGGTTCATCATGTAGAAATTTTCAGAAATGGCGAGAGAAAAGTTTGCTTTTTGATAGGTTAGTGATGCACCTGTTCATACAAACCTGTGTTCTCTTGCACAGTGCAGCTGTAGCACCACACCTGTAGTGTGTGAAAGTATGGACATTTGGACAGTCACAGCATAGTGGTAGTGCTGCTGTTGCTCTGTGAAACTGGACACACTTTATGTATGGATTGAAATCAGGAAGATATTTTTCATTATTTGATTGTTTGGCACCACAGTTTATTTGTTGCTGTGACCGTTTCACGGCTGAAGTGGTTTTAAATAGTTAAGATTTATCAGTAGATGTTCTTAATTTCGTAATGGAGTCTTCTCTGTAACAGCAATACTTGCAATAAGCGTTCACTACAATGCTCTGAGTGTAGCTTTTGTTGGCTGCCATACTTTTCGTGTCTGATCAAGCCATGTGTTCTCTATTTGAACCTGTTATTTGATGACATTTTAATTGTTCTTTCCAGTAAGTGTTGCCAGCTAGGCTGAGGGTGATCAGTATGTAAATTATTGATTTTATTCATGTTACATTTAATCCTTACCTGTAGATTCAGGACATTTAAGTATTTTAATAAATATCTTGCAAATTATAGCATTCTGTGGTGTTTTGTTGTGCCGTGTCAAGAGAATATGACAATCAGTGAGCTGAATATTGGTGCACATGTCAATCACTGAACTGTCCAGTTTAGGTTTGATTCTATATACAGACAGCTGTCATGAAGCTGAAATATTGCTGAGTATGGCCTTAACAAACAAAACTAATTCACCAGTTTGCGAAAGGACAATTTATTTCTAATTTCAAAGATGTATACATAGAATAAAAAATTAAGAGCCACCCAGGCTATTTTGCCAATATGGGTTTAAGAAAGAAAAACACCATACATAATTTGGTTAGTACTGTTCAGTCTGAAAGCAAAACCATTATTGAAAGTATCTTTCACTTTAAACAAGATGTATGCACTTTTGGAAAACAGGCATGTCCTCAAACAAGAAACCTTTTGAAAGATGAAAATCAGAAATGACTGTTTTATGGCCACATGATTGCCATTATTGACAAGTGAAACCTGAGTATAATAGTATTGTGTATGCAGGGCAGGAATAGTTCTTCTACTTTGAAAAGCAGTGCCATCAAATCATTGATATATCCTTTCATTTTAAGTACCAATGATTGTGATATCCCTAAATCAGTTACTAGATGAATGTTCGCTGGATGTAGATTGGTATTACCAATTACTTTAGTCTAACATTTCCACATTATCAGATCTTAGTTTTGAAATAGGCCGGCGCTTAACTGTTTATTCTGGGTATACACACGCATGACGTTATAGTTACATATGTATACGGAGACCTCTGTGTTTACTCCTATTTTTCATCAACACATAAATGTGTATGGATTCTCCTAGACTTCTAGTAGAGATAAGAGTTACGATTCAGTGGAGTTGCATTCTTGTTCATCTGCAGCCGCTGTCACTGTCATCGTGTCCGTCATTGACTGGGAGGTCTTTTCTGCCTTCCGACGTTGTTTCTTGTTGACTCTCCTCTGCCGCTTCACTTTCTGCTCACCTTCGAACTGAAAAAAACCCATAACATGTGAGCAGCTACATTCATGGGTTATTGCAATGTACCAAGTACCCACTGACGTGTCTTACACGATCTTAGGTCTGCTTTTGAACTGACAAATTGCACTGGTTACCTGCAAAGGGACCGACCATGTCGGTGCATGCGCGCGCAAGATGCTAGTCATATTTTCGGAATTTATCTCTTCTAGTGAATGTCAGATTGTTTGGTAATCTTCAACTTATTACTGTTATGATAATGTAACAGTCTGTAACGCGAAGTCAGCTGACTTTCAAAGCAAGCGGGGTTGATATTTGACCTCAGATGACTTATCTCTCTATTGTCGTGACGTAATTGTACAGTGTGTTCTGGATTCTCAAGGTACATTAGAAGGGTTGCATGCCAAAACAACCTAAGTCATTTTTTGCAACTTTACAGGAGACGAAAATTAGTAGTTTCATTTTTAATATGGATCGCGAGGCGGAAATAGGCTTAAACCATAATACATAATGTATGAAACATACAATGAAAGATTATGAGTCGTTACACAAGTTTTCAGTAATATTTCAACATTTATTGAAAACAAATCATTTTTAACTTCTTCACTACCTGCCAAAATGACCTGTCAGCACGTTTCCATGCCAAACAACCAAAGCCACAAACGCTGCATGACAGAATAAACTAACTCACTAATACACTTAACTATTTTGATTAATTTAGTGTAAATTATCCCGATTATGATTGTAACTATAATTAATAATTTATTTCAATGCTAAATGATAAACTGACAATAGAATAGGTCCTGGTATGGGCATGCAAGCCTAATGTAATATGCAGTTCCTTATTCAATAATTACTGCCACTAACACAAGATGACATTGTGATAGCATGATCTCACACTGTCACAAGCAACGTCATTGAGTATGGAACAAATCGCTTCCATAAGTAATATGATGGTGTTGAACAAGATACCTGAATTTTGCGTTTGACAAGCACATGGGGTGTATGGATGCGGATGGCCAAATGGGAATATATAGGATACGTACTTCATAGAAGTGAGGTGAATAAACAATAGAAAATAAGAAACGTGACGTATATCAGTTATCAAAGATTGACTGAATTCTTGCATTTACATCGTAAATTTAATATATATTTCGCTGAAAGACAAGATTTTATAGAGAACAACTTCTTGTTTTTCGGGGACATAAACTTTCGGGGCACAATTTTACTTCTTCGGTGTATTCTTACTCCTTCAGTGTAGTGTTAATCCATCAATGTATTCTGTCCAAAATTATTCTTCCAGTATATTCTAACTCCTCTACTATAATCATATTCCTCCAGTATGATCTTTTTTCTCAAGTATATTCAATCTCCTCCAGTATGATCTTATTTCTCCAGCATATTCAATCTCCTCCAGTATGATCTCATTCCTCCGGTATATTCTAACTCCTCCAGTATATTCTGATTCCTTCTGTGCAAAATTATTCTTCCAGTATATTCTAACTCCTCTGCTATAATAATATTCCTCCAGTATATTCAATCTCCTCCAGTATGATCTTTTTTCTCCACTATATTCAATCTCCTCCAGCATGATCTTATTCCTCCAGCACATTCTAAATCCTCCATTATAATCTTATTCCTCCAGCATATTCAATCTCCTCCAGTATGATCTCATTCCTCCAGTATTTTCTGATTCCTTCTGTGCAAAATTATTCTTCCAGTATATTCTAACTCCTCTACTATAATCATATTCCTCCAGTATATTCAATCTCCTCCAGTATGATCTTTTTTCTCCAGCATATTCTAACTCCGCCATTATAATCTTATTCCTCCAGTATGATCTTTCTCCGGTATATCCTAACTCATCCAGTATATTCTGATTCCTTCTGTGCAAAATTACTCTTCACTATAATAAAACATCCTGTCAACATGTTTGATCCAAAACAACCTAAGTCACGGGAGTGGAAAAATGGAGTTTACAGGTCAAAATTAATACTTTCACCATTCAGTCACAAACCTCGTTAATATTCAATCATGAATTATCATTTCATGCAATTTATACATAGAATCAAGCTTGATTCTATGTATAAATTGCATGAAATGATAATTGTCCTTATTTGCTTGTTGAATTGTTGCTGGTGTGGTTGGTAACCACACGGTCACAAGACTTAACTACCTTCTTCCGAAAGAGTCTACGGCAGGTCCATGCCAAAACAACCTTCTCAAGCTGCATTTACCTCTGTTATTATTCCAAAACAACCTAAGTCTGACTTAGGTTGTTTTGACATGCAACCCCAATTTAGGTCCGTCACATTGTCGTGTTTTCATCAACGAACGGCTTATACAATACAACCTGTATTTTGGTGTGTGTCTTCTTGTCGGCTGATTCCGATTCTTACATTCTTTTGCTAATCAGTTTACATGTCTGTATTTAGTTAAATAGTTTCCTTGTACATATATAAAAAATACAAATCAAGAACATACCCTCGCCTCCAGCATGTCGTTCTTAAACCGCAACTCTAATATCTCTGCTTCCTTGATGTCTATAATCTTCTCCAACTGTTTGCATTTCTCTGTAAGCAATACATCAGCTCACGTAAACAGATGATACCCATTATGAAACGCTTCAAATGCTAAGACTGAGTGAGTGAGTGAGTGAGTTTAATTTTACGCCGCACTCGGCAATATTTCAGCTATATGGTGGCAGTTTGTAAATAATCGAGTCTGGACCAGACCTAATAATGTATATCAATCTCTAGTCCAGGAAATAACCAATATTCCAGCTATATGGCGGCAGTTTGTAAATAATCGAGTCTGAGCCAGACCTAATACATGTATATCAATCTCTAGTCCAAGAAATATCCAATTCCTGTCTGTTTTTGCATTACACGTTCTGAGGGTCTCGTGGTCCTGTATTTTCGCACGGAAACATTGAAACTAAAGTATTTTATGAGGGATCCTTCGAATCTTATACCGTGCCAGAAGCAGCAATCCTTCAGAGCGTTGACCTTCAGCGTGTCGTAACGTCGGAACTCGTAGTCGAAGTATTGGTGCATGCTGCGTGCCCGGGACTCTATTTCTGCTACCACAGTCGACCTGAATACATGGACAGGAAATTGAATCTCCGAATCGCCGTACAATGGTAATATGTGGGTTTCATGCCTGGGATAATGGGTGGATCCAGAGAGGGGTGGGTGGGTAGTTGGGTTTGGAGCTGCAGGGGTGCGCATCCTTCTTTAGTCCTGAAATTTTGTTAATTGCACACACACAAACGCACACACACACGCACATCTCAAAAGGACGTATACGCCCCTGGAGAGAGGCGGTGAAATAGACAGAATTAACTTTAAACGGCCTTCACATAGCAAACTAAACTTCGACAACATACGGTGTCAAACTCGAGTTTGAGTGTGTGAACATTCCAACAAGTCGCTACACCAATTTCCGAGTTCCATCCAGCTTTCGGTGTGGTCAAATGATGTCTGAAGTTATCAAACTCGTGCTGTTCAGAAACAACTAATCACAATCACCCAGTTTGTCATCTGACTGCACCGATAGAGGCATGGCACACACCAGAGACGAAGGTTTGACAGCATGTGTCTGATGTGTGAAAACGCGAGTTGGACAACTTTAAAAATCTTCACATGTGAAGACCGCTTTAGTGGTCGTCCATAAACAGATTTGTTGTAGGGCAACACATGTTGGTCTTTGGTTCATCGGCATTCCAGAAGCTGGAGAGTCAATAAAGAAGCATACGACTTTATGGAAGACAACTTGTTTCTGGTCTGAATTGCATAGACCGACCTTTCCTTGTAGTTTTTAAATCGTTATCAGGCCAAGAACCTTTACCGCCGTAACGCTCTGTGCAATAAAGAAAACGCTTTCACCCACAAAGTTGTTTGCTTCATTACATATTGATATATGACATCGCGCGCGTGCGTGCGTGCGTGTGCGTGCGCGTGCGCGCGTGTGTGTATAAGTCTGTTTTATCGGTACTTCAAACGTTGTTTTGGATGGCAAGGGTATATATCAAACAGGTAAATCTTTCCCCTTCTGATATCCACATACGCTATTTGTCTGGATCCACTTGCACAAAACCAACCCAGCATCAACAGTGCACCTACGTTAACGTATGCGAATATTGATCACCGAATTAAGATATCTTTGTTCAAGTGATCTGCAAGTGGATCCTTTGCATTAGGCACGCAATATACTGAGACCAAAATGATTATCCTTGTCAGATTTAAGGTTGTAATTATGGGTATGTCTGAAAACTAAGATTAATATTAGAAATATTCTACTTAGTAAAAGTTCAATATTGTCTTTCTTTCTGTTATTTTTTAACACTATCATATATACCTGTACATATCCACAGACATACAGATTAAGGCCTGTCCGTCAGAAGTATATCCTTTAACTGTTCCTGGTGGAAGATGAAGGCGAAATGGCCCGATTTCCTCTCCTAAAGGTTTACTATTCTTCCCATCTGACCTTCTCCTATTCTTCTTCTTCTTCCTACCCTGCCTCTCAGATTTCAGTAATGGCTTGTCTTTATATGTTGGCTCCTCCCTGAGACCATCGTATGGATCACCTGAGTTTGGAGAACCCGAATATAAAACAATATGGTTACGTCAACCTCTTACTCTCACAAAAAGAATGAATATATAGTCTGATATGTAGCACCGAATAATATGTTTGCACGACATTTCCTTCAAATGCAATAGAATAATAATAATGACAAGGACGTTTACTCACTAATTCCAAAAGTGTCGCCCTCATCGTTCATGGTTGCCGAAAGAAGAATCCGATTGACATACAGATCAAGGGCACGTTCGTCAACAGGGGGTTTCACTTCATCATCATCAAGTGATCCTTCATCATCATCGCTGTTGTAGGTGACGTTGGTAAACTTCCACGACGGAGCCGCGAGGGGAAGTTTCCTTCGCGAGTATAGGGTAGCATTTCCAGTCGAAAAGACAAATGAATCTGGTTTATCTGGAGCAGGATTTTCGTTTGTGTATTCACTGGAAGAGTACCAATCATATCGGGGCGGAGAGCTGCTTCTGGATCCCAAAGTGGTGTTTATGATAAAAGCCATTTTTTCATTGAAAATATAATAGTTCCTTGGTAGGCATCTCTGTCACTAATGGAAATCTTTCGGTTGAAACAACAATGTGACGTGCTTTGACATGTGACGTCATGTTGCCTGGAGACGGCTTATATGACGTCATTTTCATTGTGACGTCTTTTTTTCGATGACGATGTATGGTCAGTCATTTCAGCACGCCTTTTCGGGAGGGTGGGGTAGCGGCGGAGTTGTTGGGTAGAGGGGAGAGCATTTTAAAAACTGAAATCGATTTTGAAATTAAATATGTCAGTGTAGAGCTAGCTTACCGGAACTGTAGATCTACCGCACTAATTTGAAGTAAATTGCTGTCCCCATGGATACATTGAATATGTGATCTGTATGATATGCTAAAGCTGATTGACATAAAATATACCTTCTCAAAATAGATCATTTTGTCACTGTGAAATGTGAATAACTGATTGGTAGCAGTCGATGTGAATCAACAGACATAAAAACAAAGTTGATATTTCTCGAGTTAGAAACACATAATCAGAGAATACTAGCAAAATACCCGTTCTCTATGGACTGGTAGACCCTTTATATTCCATCGTTTCATTACCTAACTTCATTCATTACGTGAAAGACTTCATGGTCATCTGGGGCGGTGGGTAGACTAGTAGTTAAGCGTTCGTTCTTTACGATGATGGCCTGGGTTCGACTGGCTATGTGGGTACAATGCATGAAGCCCGTTACTGGTGTCCCCCGCCGTAGAATTGCTGGAATATTGCTAAACGCGGTGTAAAACCATACTCACTCATGAACATCTCTAGACATAGTTGAAAACACTACTGGCAAACAAGGATATGTTGGACCGACGCAGAGAACCCGTTTACGACAAGTAGGCGGTGCTCGGCAATGAGCAAACCCATTCGGTTTGTGAAATGTAGAGCAGATATAGGCCAGTTCACGTGCAATTACATGACTATGAAATTTATTCTGCACGTAGGAATTTGCTGAGACAGGCCATGCGCTTCACCTATCGCACTACTCTTGATCGCGGACAACCTGGGGTCCGGCCTTCGCTCACAATGGTAAGCGCCAGTGGGCGGAACTCATACATGCTAATACGGGTCAATGGTCAGGTCAGTGCTCAACGTATCCTTGTTTGCCAGAAGGATTGTTACCGTATGCAATTGTCAAATTTGTCATGCTGATACAAAAATATACATACATGAAGATGTTTTACATCTGATTATTTATTCCAGTCGATTCTTTCATATCATCTTTTCACTTTTATGGAGCCACATATGGAGATCGTGAAGCTCACGATAATCAGGTCTAACAGTCTTGCCAGAAGGCTGCGCGGGATTAATGTTTGGGGGATTACGAGCACTGTGCTGCAGATTAATGGAGTGCGGTTAGTGCATGGCTCATGGCATTACTCATAGTGTGTTACAAAATAGGATTAATTTACCTTGTTTATCCACACAGTGCGTTATGACTGGCTGCGATCAGAGAACAATCATTCACGTTGACTCTGTCTGACTGATATTTCTTTCACTTGAGTCAAGCGATGGGATTACATGGGTACTATTTTGTTTATAGATTTTCAAGTGTTGGTGAACAAATTCAATGTCGACAGATGTAAAGTAGAGTGTAAAATTATCTCCCTTCTAACTTATTTATCGCATTCATTATAAATGGTTCTCTTCACCATTTGTGTTTACCACTTCCATAAAAGGTTGGTACCATGAAGAAGGAAGGCAGTTCTATAGATCAATATTTCACTTCACAGAGGGCAGCGTTCCTGTGTAAAGACTGACGCCATAAGCAAGCACTTAAAATTGCGTCTGAATCCTCATTCCAAATCCACGAAGAACATATGTTATGAATCCAGCAACAAATGTAAGGTATTTTATTACCTGCCACGTCGCCGTAGCTCATCAAGCATCACGTCATCTATCTAAACAAAAGAAAATACACATCTGGAGCTTTGGGCTATTTTGAAAAATACCAATGTAAAATTTCAGTAAAGTGGTTTGATACAGACGGGTCGATTATTTACAGGCCGCCGCTTTATGGCTGGAATATTGCTGAGTGCTGCTATAAACAAGAAGCAAACAAACAATTTTCATAACGGAATTTTAGTAGCTGTCTTTGTGTCATCAAACATTTTAGTTCTCGTCTAACAAACTCACCCTAGTAGAGTTTAGGTATAACAACAGAGGTCGCTTTGTGAATATGGGCTTACAAGTGAAAAGGGCAAGTTGGGTCCTGGGCTGTGTATAGCTATTCAGGACACGTGAATGATAGAACACATTGTTATCAAATTCTCTCTCAATCATTGCACATATACACACTCCAGCATGACAGGCAGGCTATTAAAAGTCATAACCCGGCTTTAGTCGCGACTGCCACTCATATTGTGCCGAGAGCTTTTCTGTCAACACACGCCTTGTCACCCCTTAGCAACGCTCGACGCTGGGACGCCATATTGGATCAATACAGTTCAAGTCAAGTTGGGGTGAAAGGAACACTGATTCCGTATTATGGTGGAATCTGTCCTAATAAGGGAGTAGAACAGCGAGACAGCAACAGCACTGAGGATGTGTCGGTGGGGATGTACGACGACGTCCACGGTGAGTTCAGCAGATTATGGCGGATATATATACCCGTGTGCTATAATCGTGTTATCACACTATCACCAGTCACCCGTCACTGACAGGTCACACTCCAGCACTGATTGCCAGGACGATGAGACACTGCACGCGAGACATCTCCCAGCACAGTGCTGTATGCCTGACACTTGTGTTACACAGTTAGTTTACAGTAGCAAAACATCTGCTCTAGTTATCTGTCCCGTCAGATGTTGATTGTCACATATACGATACGGTACTTTGACACTGGGACAGTTTAGCGATTATGGATAATTTAGGGAGGTGTGCGAAATAAGGGTGTAACCAGTGATCGAACTATCAATCAGCTGCTATTGACCGTTGCATGACCGGGATCTATTGCTGACAATATACAAACTGACATCGATACCATAGTACACTGCTATTTGAGCCTTTCCTTTAATACCTGTCTATAGTGGACTTGTATGGTAAAGCTACATTGTGAAAATAAATGTTATATTTGTCTGAGAGATAAAACAGTAATTGACACCTGCCTTGTCAACAAGCATGTTGTCCTATTGTTCCCATTCACACCTGGAAATATATCACTCCCGCATTCACTCGCTCCATTCTGACGTTGTATCCGTATTACTCACTTACATAACTCTAATCCTCCTGGAAAACTATCAAAATATCACCAACACACGCGTAACTCACCCAACACTTGGTAATATCAGACCACAAATCATTCGTCACAGTACATACACCTGGCAATTTCCCTCGCACCCTTCCTTCTCTCTCTCTCTCTCTCTCTCTCTCTCTCTCTCTCTCATGCCTGACAGTATATGACTCGATCATTCATTCACTCACTCACTCACACTCGCCTATGGCAGTGAGTTCCGGGCGTCAATTGTCGTAGCATACATGCTTGCCTATACCACCACCTCAGCCCACTCTGAGACTGCATGACGAACAACCCGGGTTTATTGATTACATCGATCAGTTCATGTGAACGCTACCCCAGCTTTCATACTTAACAAAAACTTTAAACAATAGACTGTTCGAGGTGGCCACATTCTTGTATTCCCATGACGCACTGTAGTTCTCAATAACACTTCGCCGTGGTTAATACTCTCTGCGAAGGATATTTTGACTGAGCAAGGCAAATTAAAAATTTGCAGTACAGCTTTACTTTATTCTTGAAATTCAAGCATGTATCGATATATTGTAAGTTTTTTTCTTGCTACGGTCCATGAATACTTATGTGGCGATACAGGACACGACGTCGCTGCTATGACACTTCTCGTTTGTTGTGCGACAGACCTATCAGTGCAAGTGGTGTGGGACCCGCTTCTGCAAGGAATGTTTGCGAGGAGACTTCTACGGGGAGATGTTCGAGCCGGGCAAGTGTCGCAGGTGCAACCAGGTGAGGGGAGCGTAAGTGTTGCTGTGTGAGGGGAGTGAAGTATTACTATGTGAGAGGGGTGAAGTGCTACTATGTGAGGGGAGTAAAGTGTTACTGTGTGAGATGAGTGAAGTGCTACTATGTGAGGGGAGTAAAGTGTTACTATGTGAGGTGAGTGAAGTGCTACTATGTGAGGGGAGTAAAGTGTTACTATGTGAGGTGAGTGAAGTGCTACTGTGTGAGGGGAGTAAAGTGTTACTATGTGAGGGGAGTGAAGTGCTACTATGTGAGGGGAGTAAAGTGTTACTATATGAGGGGAGTATAAGTGTTTATGTGAGAGGAGTGAAGTGTTACTATATGAGGGGAGTATAAGTGCTATTATATTATCTGAGTGAAGTGTTACTATATGAGGGGGGTGAAGTGTTTATGTGAGGGGAGTGAAGTGTTACTATATGAGGGGAGTATAAGTGTTACTATATTAGCTGAGTGAAGTGTTACTATATGAGGGGAGTATAAGTGTTACTATATTAGCTGAGTGAAGTGTTACTATATGAGGGGAGTGAAGTGTTACTATATCAGGGGAGTATAAGTGTTACTATATTAGCTGAGTAAAGTGTTATTCTTTGAGCTCCAGGGTCTGTATATCCCAATGATGTTTGTTCAGAAACGATGCCAAGGCGTCCGTGTGGAGTACGTGCCTCGACCCCCTCAGGAAGAGACTGGGGAGAAGGGGAAGGGAAAGGGGAGTGCAGCTGATAGGAGTCGCAGCAAAAGTCCTTCTAAAAAGGGAGGGAAAGACTCTAAAAAAACTGGCAGCAAAAAGGGCGGGAAGAAATCAGGGAAGAAAGGAGGAAAGAAGAAAAAGAAGAAGAAGTGAAACCGTCAGATGTGAGGTGTTTCTGAAGTCTCTGTACCTATGCCTGGGCAGTCACCGCTAATAGTTTACACAATGACATAGGACCATGTTATATTCTGTCCATTCAAATTAATGTTCAAACTAAATCTTCAACGCCATGTCCCGCGTGTGATGTATTGTACTGACGATGGGCTGCTCAACGTAGGTGACTTTACACATTCTTGTCGTTGCTATGGTAACGTGTGTCTGATTACGATGACAGCGCCTAAAAACCATTAGGTTTGTTGCCACGGTGATCCTCGTATGTGTTTTGCGTTGCTTCAGATCCTTCCTTGTAGAGTTGAAGAAAGACCGGGGCGATGTCTTACACCAACGCATACGTCAAGACTGTTTTTGGATGTGACCATTATAGTATTATGTAATGCCAAAACGTTCATTTAAAACGTTCTGTATTAAGAACGTATACATGTCTCCAACTGGGACTTTTCCTGTGATACGCAAATTTCTACACTGTATTATTATTATGCGTGTTGTTATTTATTAAACACGAGGCCTCGTCTGAGCAATACTGGGGAGTCTCTCAAATATGATTTAGTTGTTTATTTACTGAACAAAATAGAAAGAGATTTCAACTGTTTTGTGATCATAAATCAGTTTAGATGTTGGCGACCCCTGAAGGTCCCGGGGTAGAACAGGCCTTCAGCAACCCATGCTAGCCATAAAAGCCTACTATGCTTGTCGTAAGAGGCGACTAACGGGATCGGGTGGTCAGACTCGCTGACTTGGTTGACACATGTCATCGGTTCCCAATTGCGCAGATGGATGCTCATGTTGTTGATCACTGGATTGTCTGGTCCAGACTCTATTATTTACAGACCGCCGTCGTATAGGTGGCATATTGCTGAGTGCGGGGCAAAACTAAACTCACTCACTCACTTAGATGTTGGCATCGACTGTCTGGCATATGTTGTCATCGACTGTGTGATATATATTGGCATCGACTGTGTAATATAAGTTTGCATCGACTGTGTGATATAGGGTGGTATCGACTGTGTAATATATGTTGGCATCGAATGTGTCATAAATATTGACATCGACTGTGTAATATATGTTGGCATCAACTTTGTGATATATGTTGGCATCGACTTTGTGATATATGTTGGCAGTGACTGTGTGATATATGTTGGTGTCGACTGTGTAATATATGTTGGTATCGATTGTGTAATATATGTTGGCATCGACTGTGTGACATATGTTGTCATCGACTGTGTGATATATGTTGACATCGTTGTAGGTACACACAAATGACTTTGTGTGACGGTATTCACCATTTATGTCAAGACATAGACAGGTGGAAATACTGTGAAATACTTGCACTGTTGACAAGTTTAGGTATCCCCTGGCCAGTGTGCCCCACATCGGTGCCGTCACTTCAGCGTTTTCACATCACAGCAGACTACACGTGACAAGTTGGTTTGACATGCTGGGTCATGGGGATGTAGAAGAGACATGCTGACAGGTCATGGGGATGTAGAAGAGATGTCCTGACACATAGGGCTCCGGGACATTCTTACAGTACATGACTGATTTTTCAAACCATTCACCGACATACAGGCCATAGAGGTGCAGTTCAGTGAACATTGTTTCGAGCACAGACAAATAACGAACGTGTGTGGGTGAATGTGTTATTGAGGTTCGAACTCATTCCACACTTTGCCCAAAGTATGATTCCCTCACTACGATAGTTTATATCTATACTAGAATATATGCTTCCGTTGATAAAAGTAATCCTGTTTTGTTGCCAGGGGCCTAAGTACTGACAGACGCACTATTAACACACACATCATACGTGAGTGGTGTGGTGGCACAGTTTACAAAGCGCTCACTCTTTGTTCTACTTTGTTATCCGCTGTTATAACTCCATGAGGTAACTCTGTATACTGAAGGACAAAAGAAAGTGCTCATAATTTTGGTGGTGGGGAAAATGAAACAAACACGATCTGTTTTCTCCTTTGTAAACCATATATAACACGCATCAAAGTTGTGGTGTGGACAGGTTTGCAGTTTCGACGATTTTGTTTATCCTATTAACGTTTTGATAATGTAAATATTTGGTCGAACCGAAATTTAAAGAATGTACATTCTCCTCTGCACTTCTATATGCACCGAAACCTTGTGATAACGTGAGTGGATATGCGTTTACGCACTTTTTAATGTTATTCAATTCTTATCACACGAGAAGGCAGCACTACATCCCAGACAGGAACTGACCCCGGTTCTGAGGACGAGTGATTTAAGAGCAGGACCCACAACATTCATGTGTCAGGCCATCTCCACCTTGTCCAACACTACAACCTAGTGATGTTGACTGGCTCTGAATTTAAGCAGAACAAACAGCAGCATCAGCCACACCTAGACTGAAAACTGATAGTAATCAGTCCACAAAGAAATACAGACACCGCTTTTATCATAATTGTCTATAATACGGTTTTGTTATGACAAGGACACTGCACTGTAAATTATGAAAGCTAAATCAAATGTTGTCCTTTTAAGGTGGTATTTCTACTCAATTTTCCATTTATTCGAAATACAGTAGACACTGTGTAATCCGACGTTCTGTCTAATCAAACCATACGTGTTGGTACTGACGTATCCCCTGTTCTCCCATACTATCACAGAGTGTGCCTGGAGAAAGTGTCTTAGTCACGTTTAAGCGATTGTCTTTACATGAAAAAGAAGTAATTTAAAGATGATTCCTATTTCCCCCTAGGTATTCATGACCTTTCTAAATCAGTTTGTACTTTCCGAAACAAACAGTACTGTTATATATTTATGTCCTGATTATCACCCTCCCGTGATGGACAAGCCAGCACCTAGCTGTCCCCTCTAAACACAGGCTTGTGACACATGTGGCGATTGGAGCTAAGCTATTCAGAGAACAATTTTAATTTTATATCAGCTATATCAGGTTTGGAGCGTGGGTCAATGTTCTTTTGTTCTAACTGTGACTGGCGTGCTGACGTTCATCCCTTGCTTCAGGGTAATGACAGGGAGAACAACGGCTGCGTGTACACAGTTGAGTCTGAATGCGGGCACTGCGGCTTTCCTCCATGTCGGCGAGAGGCAGTGACACAGCAACATACAGACTGGGAATAACGTGGACTTTATGTAGTTAAGACAATACGCTGAATCAACAAGATACATACTGCTGTTGCTGTGGCTCCAGGCGGTGGAAACTGCTTACAGTGTCCTCGCAGGGGGCAGCTTGAGGTGCCTGTAGGACGCCCGTGCAAATAAACTGGCGCTGAGTGTTGATGGTCAGCTGTACGACTGGGCCAGCAGATACAGTGGTTGTTTCCACCGGTGCAGGAGCGATCTCCGTATAGGGTGCCACATACCCGGGACGAGAAGGAGCAAGTCCTTAAGGTAGGATTTCATTCTCCTTCTTTAATGTATGATACATACATTACGGTATTATATATATCAGGTTCCATCATTATAGAATGATACCAAGTTCCATATTTGAGGTAGCATATCAGGTAATATGACGATATACTACATACTATTATTGAGGTAGCATATCAGGTAATATGACGATATACTACATACTATTATTGAGGTAGCATATCAGGTAATATGACGATATACTACATACTATTATTGAGGTAGCATATCAGGTAATATGACGATATACTACATACTATTATTGAGGTAGCATATCAGGTAATATGACGATATACTACATACTATTATTGAGGTAGCATATCAGGTAATATGACGATATACTACATACTATTATTGAGGTAGCATATCAGGTAATATGACGATATACTACATACTATTATTGAGGTAGCATATCAGGTAATATGACGATATACTACATACTATTATTGAGGTAGCATGTCACACACCATCCTTCGGTGTGAAGCCTATAAGTTCTTTAAACCAGTTTTGAATAGTTTGGAATACCTTCCAGCCAGGAAATGTGCTGTGAGATGAAATCATGTAAAAAGAAAGAGACAGTTTTGTCCTTTGTACAACTAAAACAGAAATGCAGACATGTTTCATGCTACATCTACTAGATGCTTGGACTGCTTATTTTGTTATTTAGTAGAACGAGGAGCACATGCATAGGAAACAGAAATCGTTTTACATGTACAGGGATTGGTAAGTCTGTACAACAAAGATGTCCCCGTATGCCAAGACCGAGAACAACTTAGGTGACATGTGACAGAGAAAAGGCAGTTTAATTTATGGTGGTGGTCGATATAAATCTTACACATAATAATATACTTCAATATCACACACACGTAAATCATACATAATGTACACCAATAGCCCACATGTAAATCACATATAACATTCACCAATATTACACACACACACGCACGCACGCACGCACGCACGCACGCACGCACACACACGTAAAAGACGCATGATATACACCAGTATCACACACACACGTAACGGAAACATAATATACACCGATATCACACATAACATAAATTAATATCATGCATATGTAAATCACATATAACATACGCCAATATCACACGTAATTCACACATAACATTCACCAATATTACACACACGTAAATCACACATAACATACACCAATATCACACACATCATGTGACCGATAACACACGTACGTCACACATAAATATACACTGACATTACACACACACCTACGTCACACATATAATGTAAGCGATGTCAAACATACGCATGTCACACATAAATACACCGATATCACACACAAGTCGCACACATAATGCTATCGATATTTCATACGTCCATTACGCACACAATGTGCGCCGATATCCCCACACATACACGTGACATATATAATGTGCACCGACATCCCCTCTCCCCACACATACACATCACATACATAATGTGCGCCGATATCTCCTCTAACCACACATACACATAACATATATAATGTGCGCCGATATCTCCTCTCCCCTCTCCCTACACATACACATCACATACATAATGTGCGCCGATATCCCCTCTCCCTACACATACACATCACATATATAATGTGCACCAGAACCAGCATATGTACACAGTATACAGCCATCATCCACACACACACAAGCTAGACGTTCACTGTCAGTGTGAATGTCGGCACCACAGAGAGTGCTGTCGAACTTCCATGACAACCTGATGACCTGTACCGTTTAAAGGCCACAGGCACCTCAGCATGTACTGTCCTCGTTACACGCACAGTAAATCTGTGTTGACATTAGACACAGCTTCTATACAAGATATTAGCGTCATGTACGACACATCTAAGGACGTACACGTGGGATGAGAGTTAATACAGATCTGCTGAATGTATACGTATAGTCATGTCTACGACATGTTTCCGGGAGTTGATAGGCTTCATTGTGAACGAGGCTGTATTAAGACACGTCGCCTGGCGGGAAGCCGACCAAGGGGAAAATAGTTATGTTTCGTTCAGGAAAGTTCACATTTCGTTTTAAACATGTATGTTATACAGGAATAGAAATAATGTTCATCGGAAGTGTTTAATCTTTTCAGGTTGACCACGGAAAGGAACATTTCGAGATGGAGTCCATTATACCTGCATACATGGCAATATTATTAGTGTCGTCTGCTTCGGTACTAACTGAAACAGTGCAGACCAAGTATGGACGGTATATTGGTTTTATTGAAGACACAGAGTACGGAAATGTAACGCAGTTTCTGGGAATACCTTATGCTAAACCCCCTATTGGAGACCGACGATTCAGCGCCCCCGAGGCTCTCACTGGACAGGAGAACGTCACGTTCGATGCCGACCACTTCAAACCTGCGTGTGAGCAAAATGAAGCTATATTCAATAATATTTACGCCCCTCATTTGGCGAACAAAACCATGAGTGAAGACTGTCTGTACCTGAACATATATGTTCCCAGCAGTGTCGACAGGACGAGACAAGAACCATTAGCGGTGATGATCTGGCTACATGGTGGAGGGTTTCAGTTCGGAGCCGGGTCGCTCTTTGACGGATCTCGACTTGCACTAACTGGAGACGTGATCGTCGTCACCATCAACTATAGACTAGGGTTACTAGGTTTCCTTGGAACCGAGGACACAGTTGCAAGGGGCAACTGGGGATTGATGGACCAGCTGAGAGCGTTAGAGTGGGTGCAGATAAACATAGAACATTTTGGCGGCAACCCAGGGAATGTGACCCTTTTTGGTGAATCTTCCGGTGCATATAGCGTAGGACTTCACATCCTCAGTCCGCTCTCTCGTGGTTTGTTCAATCGAGCAATATCGCAGAGCGGGTCAGCCATTATGAACGGATTGAACAGACGGCCTCGAGAACGTGCTATCAAAGTCTCTCAGTACCTCAACTGTTCCAGTGGGAGTCTCTCCCAATCCAGCCTCAGCCTGGTCTGGTGTCTCCGGCACGCAGACGTGAAAGACCTCGTCAAAGCAGACGGCAGCATCACTTCATCATTGGCACCCTTCACTCCAACAGTTGACGGATACTTTCTTCCAAAGGAACCATTTGATATGATCAAACAGGGATTGTTTTCTGCTGTAGATTACATCATTGGCATGAACAGTGACGAAGGGTCAGCCACGCTGGACACCTTGCCTTCAGTGTTGTACGGCGAGGGGATGAACAGAGCCATGTTTGATACATTCCTGTCTCAGATCTTTATAGGCAGCTATCCATCGCCCCTCCCAGCACGTGTAACGGATGTCGTCTGGTCGACACTGCTTTCACACTACCTCCCAGACGACAACAACATGGCTGACTACAGACGACGCTACTTGGATGCCAGGAGGGACGTGTTTGTCGCCCAAACCCTTCAGTACGCCAAACACCACTCCGCCAAAGCCGACTGCTTTGTGTACTACTTCAACCACAGGTCGTCACGATCTCAGTACCCAGACTACATCCGGGCGGCGCATTCCGACGACCTGCAGTTTGTGTTTGGACGGATCCTGAATGTGGGCACACGTGAAGAAAAAGAGCTCAGTACTGAATGGATGGGAGCTTGGGCATCGTTTGCCAAATATGGGTATGAACACTATATTACTCCAGGTCCACGGGTCTCGTAATGCTATGGAGTGTAATAATATTATTAATTTGATTTGATTATTTTAATGATGGGTTAGCTTTTCTTTGCTGATCGGGGCAAAACAAAAATACAAAGAAAAGCAAAACTCAAACCAGTTTCCTTACAGTACAAAGCATTAGGATGTGTTATAATAGCTATCCACCTTGAGGATGCACTAGCCATATCTATGAACTATCTAATCCTCAACCAGCACACCTTGAGTTATATGAGAGAGAGAGAGAGAGAGACAGACAGAGAGAGAGAGAGAGAGAGAGAGAGAGAGAGAGATTTTAGCTTTACGCCGCACTCAGCAACATTCAAGCTATATGGCGGCGATGTGAACCAGACAATCGAGTGATCAACTGCATGGACATCGATCTGCGCAACTGGGAATACATATGTGTCAACCAAATCAGCGAGCCTGACCACCCGATCCCGTTAGTCGCAGCTTAAGACATGCATTGTCGCCTTTTGTGGCAAGCATGGATTGCTGAAGTCCTACCTATTCTACCCCGGGGCCTAGATTTTCGAATCTCTCTTAGCGCTAGATAGCCGTAAGTTAATGTTGATGCATGACACTTACGACTGTCTTAGCGCTAAGAGACCTTCGAAAGTCTAGGCCCGGATCTTTACGGGTAGTGTTATTAGATGAACAGTGGACCTGGTAATATTGAAGAGGGTCCTTTTCTATTTAAAAATTCCTGGATATATACAAACTGAAGAATATCCTTTGTGAAAGCCTTTTCTCTATTTTCGAGAAATGTTTGAAACAGCTTATTCGTTTCTCCCAATAATCGTCTTTTCGTTTGTTGTAGTTTTTGTTCTTCAGACTGTTTCGTTGATTGCAGAACACTGATGTCTAAGTTTCAAACATAATTACTGCTTATTCTTTATTTAGGTCAGCCAGAATCAGTAATGAATTACACTTACATCTGTAATACCATATGAAACTGTGTTTTGTATTATTCTTTTGCAGAAATCCCAACTTTAGCTCAAGTCAGATTGACTGGCAACGCTACAGTGAGTCAGCACGATCGTATTTGGAAATAACTGTTAATATGTCAGAGTCAAATTTGAAAACAAGACTTTTAGAAGGCGGGAGCATGCTATGGAATGATGTTCTTCCTGGAATAGTATCCATGGCAACAGGTCAAAGACAGCAGGTGTCAATGGTGGCCTCGGGCCCGGGAATGGTCGCTCTTCGACATAGTATGGCTGCTACAGGTAAACGCCACAGTTAGTAACAAACGATGGATTCTAATATAACCTTTAGACGGTTATGGCGTAAATGATTTATATAGATGTTTATATATTACTATATATGATATAATCGTGAGGATTGACTGAATGAATGTTCTTAGTGGTATTTTACAATGGGTTGGTTTACCGAAATATCACTTGGCACACAAGATGCAAAAATTGTCTCTCATCATTCAAGACATTACAATGAATTATCGTTTCTGTTGTTGAACTTGCACAAGTACAAGTAACGTCATTGCAAAGACTTATACAGTTCTAAACACAACATTGTCTTCAAGACATTTCAGATCTTTCCCGATATGGTTAGCCTTGTAGACTGTCACACTGTGAACTTCTACAATCAATCCTCCCGTGAGTTTGTTCAAGCTAGGAAGGTAGCACTAAATCAGCGATTGATATGTTACGAACGTTTCAGTCATATGCTCCCACTGACAAGCACTACACATTATCTTCCGCTGTAGCATGCACTAAATCATGTACCATGGTATGAAGGTGATAATATGTATTAACGTGATATGTGTGGCACTGATCATGTCATCCGGCTCGTCCCCAACCACCCTCAATATCTCCAGGGTATACGTTCTGATAAGTCTCCACTATAACCTGGATGCCTCTTCCCTGTAATCTTATTACCTCTCTTTGCTGGCTCCGCATTCTTACAGTAGCCAATCAGATAAGCCACCGAGCTTGCCAGTATCAACAAAGAGAGCGGACATAATGAGATCTTAGGTTTACGAGAGCTTTGTGAAACGGGGACCTTACTGGATTTAAGAGCCATCCAAGGGAGGTAATAAATTCATCGCGCTGTAGATGCATGCAGAGTATAGTGGAAATTTATGTGAACGTATACCTTGGAGATATCGAGGATTCTCCCCAACCGTCTGTAGCCGATCGTAACATTGCGGCTAGTTGGGTGGTGGGGTCAGCCTCACTTTCGGTCAGACTCACAGATTAAAGAACGAATAAACTCACATTTTGGGTACTCTTTTAACCATTAGATCTACATATGAGCGACTTGTGGTTAGTCCTAAGTGGAACACCAAATCCATTCTTTGAAAATGCGCAGTTAATTAATACCGATTAAAAGTTGCCAAAAAGTCGTCTGTTTCAATCTCGCCCGCAAACGAAATCACAGACAGGTTACGTAACTCTGTCGCCAGTGTACTGCTGCGAAATGCAGTGACGTCATGTGAGGAATGATTTTCAGTTACTAGTTGTATACAAAATTTGTAACAAGCTCGTCAATTCGCTGACGTCAGAAAAGATATGCCGAAACGTTGTGTTGCCGTCTAGAATGCATCCAGGTGTGTATGGCGTCCCCATGCACAGATTTCCACCGGACCTTCTGTTTGTGCTAAATATGCTGTGTGTGAGTGCGGAGCGAGCGTTGTGGAAACCTGTACGCATTAAGTGGGATGGTTCGACACCTACCTCGCTTCACAGAAAGAATATGCTATTTAGATTTGTTTCACTGATTGAAAAAATATCAAAACTATACTTACTAGTTGTAGTGAGTGTTGGTTGAACAAAAAGATTTAGGATGGCACAACTTTTAACATAACGATTTCTTCCTCGGAAGCGAGGTTGGGGTCGAAGTGACAATAATATTGTAATATTGTCATGTTATCGCCCACATCGGTCCCAAGAGTGAAATCGTTATGTTATAAGCAATGTCATGCAAAATCCTATTGTATATCAATCAAATACATATTTTAATACCCGCAGAAAGTAGTTTAGATTTTGTAATTCGGTGAAAACAATCCTAAATAGCACTATTTGCAGACTGGCAGATGTTCGCAAAAGGGCGCCGTCATTCTTTAATATAGTGGCGTTATGATCCCACGTCAGTGTGTGAATCAGTTAGATTGTGGTTTGTTTTCATCAAGTTAAATGATCAAAACTACTTACTACTCGCGGGTAAATATGTTTTTGAATGACAATGACAATACTTTAATACCGCGAGGAGAATTCGTTTTACATTTGAAAGTGAACACATATGAGATAGTTAAAACATAAATAACTACATACAGATTAAGATACATAAAACGACAACAAAGACATACAGTCAACAGTCATTTAATGGCGGATACTTGATGGAATAAAAGAATTTTGAACTCTTTTAGTTTTAAAACAGGGCATTTGGTAACGCCGCCCTGAGGTAAAAGATTGTATTCTTGGGATAAAATGTGACTTGGATCTGATAAAATTCTCTCAGCGAGATTAACAGCACGGTCATTAATGAGGGATTGTAAAGATGAAACAGAAATTCCAGAAATCTTGGTTGCCATAAGAAATTTTTTGTTAAGATGAGGCTTGCTTTTGAGGTTAAGAGAACCGTACCAACACTGTTGGAACCCTTGTCAGTGTAGATTGTCACATCAACTCAACAAAGTATAAAGATATACTGGACAGCAACATTTGGTCAGTAATAGCCAAAGTGTCCAGGCTACAAGGACAGTTACATGAAATAAAAACCAAGCAGGATCTGATAGATCACGTTCAAGGTATCTGGACATCACTTCCTCCAGAGTACATAAAATCACTGTATTCTACTCTATCTAAGGGACTGGGGGCTGTACTTGCAGTAAATGACTATATTACTAAATACTGAAAATATCAGGTTAGTGACTTAAGGCATTATTTTGAACTCAAACTTTGTTTACATCCCATCATAGAAGACGAAAATTATAAGACGGCCATTTTGTGAACTTTGATATGACACATGAGTGTAGGTATACTCCACATTGCGTCACGGAGGCGCTCCCCTCTGCATGTTCACATTTCGTTTGAAAAGAATTGAGCACTGCTAGGGGCGATTTAAGGTAATTAGATGTCAAAATGAGTAGTCTTAATGACGGGACTTCATCAACAACGATGTCAATAAATGATTTATGTATTTGTACCCCACCCCCAATAGAGTACACATGATATTTCAGTCTCCGTACCCCGACGATATCGATACTTTCAGATGCTGTTTAACTGTTCACTGACCACCATGGTATTAAATATGCAATGTCTTGTATGTGGTGGTCAGGTAGTGCAATTTCAACGCTGATTTTGCTTGAGAAGTGTTTAGAGTAGATCAGTACACGGTGTAGTTCATAGCAAGAAATAAGTAGTAAAAGAAAGCTACGCCACATTTGTGCGGCGGAAGCGGCAGGTTTACCCTTACTTTTCACACAAGAACGTCATCTTACATTCATGTTACTTCCACTGCTGATCTGTCGTGTATGGCAAATGGAATACGAGTTGGCATCATATTGCTGACTGTCACCAATACAAACAACATAACACCCTTGTTCTTTTTTGCAGACAGCGACAAGGACTGGGGGATGAGTACCCAGCAGGTATGTGCACCTACGTACAGCCACTGAAGGTCAGAGCCACGTTTCACCAAGTTCTGGTCTATACGCCTAAGATCTCGTAACATTTATCGTCGCATTTGTAATTTCTACGTTTCAGTATAGGAGGTACGAATGCTACGAGAAAAGTTACAAGACCTTGGGCGTACGAGGGATTTGTGAGACGGGGCTCAGAACAGGTGGTTCAGTGGTCAAGGTTGTTAATTTGACCACGCCATAGAACAGACGACCGGGTGTGTGTAACTCATCTGAATGATTTACTTTAATGTCCGACTGGAAAGTGACAAACTACCGACAACAACATGAATGACGTGGGTGGTTGTTGTCATAGCTGTAACAATATATAATCATAGTTTCTCATCACATTACTGGAAAACCTTGTAATTAAAGACTAGCCCCCAGGGTCTAAAGAATATAGAACTATGTTTCTTTCAGGATTTTATGAGAGGTGGTGGAAAGCAAAACTTCTTTAACGCTGTATCCATCATTATCATGTTATTTATTTGTAAGAGGACATCACAGTTTGTGTAATGCCATGCTTTGTTTACAGGCCGAGGAAGTCATGTTGAGTTTGATTCTCATTGTCACCTTCCTTGTGGTTGTGTGCGCAGCATTGGTGCGGATGGTGTGTTACGTCGACAAAAAGCGAGTTCCGCCATCAAGGAGTTTCGTGAACGAAGCCTACGACTTGAAAGTGTTTCACAAATGTTCCAATGTAGACAAGGTTAGAGCTGGATGTCCCCATAAAAGCATGGAGAGTGCAACGAAGTTATGACGCCTGATCGTAATAATTGCAACTTAGTAACTTTTCATCTCAGCTAGCCACCTCATCTCAACTAGCAACTGTTTTCATTCATGTTACATCATGGGAGACATCATAGATATCGCGTCGCATAAGTAAAGGATGAAAGTGTTTCTGTACATTGTTTCCTGCAGATCAATGTAAACTGTTTTGGTTTACCGTTTATGCTGAGGAAACAATGCGGCAGTCTGGGAACAGTCTGCAGTGTAAATATGTGTATTACTACGCTACTGCTAGCGGAGGTATACTAGCCACATAAAGAAACTGTGCATTGTCAAAATATTATCCCAGTTGATAAGTACGACAACAATGTCAAGAGTACATATAAACTTTAATGGAGGGATACCATAACGGGTCGGGAGAATTTCAATTTAAAGTCAGTCACAATGTCGTCACATGTCCACAAGCGGATCAGGGGTCAAACGACCATGTCAAAAGCTCAATAACGGATATGTCCACCATCGGCATTGAGCAGTGCATCAACGACACATAGAGCCAATCAAACGTGCATGGAAGGCTTGTTTGATGTCACTCCAGATTCTCTCACGTTCAGTTGCAAGGTCAAGGACGTTATCTGGCGGGTGAGGAGGACGGCGTAGACGTCGATCCATTTCATGCCAAACATGCTGTATCGGGGAGAGATCCAGTGAAGTGGAGGCCAAGGCAGTAAGTTAACGCTGTGGTGTTGCAAGAAACCCACAGCAACTCTTGCCGTATGAGAGCAGGCATTGTCCTGCCGGAATGTTAACCCAGGGCCATGACGTTGCAGAAAAGGAAGTGCCACAGATCGAAGAATCTGATCCCAGTAGCCCATACCAGTTGACCAAAGGAGTTGTTTGGCGTGTCGTTATTCCACCCGAAATCGGCGTGGTCTGATCCCGTGTTGACGTAAACAATTTCGAACTGTGTTGGGGTGAATACAGCAAAGTCCTGGGGTGGTTCGGGGGGTCATCACTGCAGTTTGACAACTGTGGCGAGGGTGGGTCACCCTTCTTTATCTGTCCAGTCTTGGCGTTGTTACACGTGGACGCCCAGAACGTGACTGATCGATGACGTCAGTTGTGTTCTGGTAGCGTCTCATCAGTACAGAAATGTGCAGCCACTTGTTGAGACATTCCCTCACGGACCATCCCAGTGACCTTATGACGATGTACAGACGTTAGCCTTGGCTTGCTTTGCGTTTCAATAGCCGTTAATTTATTTTAACTATCGCAAGGGCAGGGGTTGAGCATTCCAAATTGACTGTATTGTGTGGCATACATTTGCTCTGTGTCTCTTTCCGGAATGCACGAGCAACAACGTATTGCACGTCTCAAGGACGAAACCACTGACGTCACGGAACGTGGCACGTGCATGCATGTTGGATACATGTCACTAATCTGAGTTTAAATCCTTAAGTGTCTACACAGGTTTGACATATTCAGATTATACATTTTTGAATACACAGTTTCTTTATGAATCTAGTATATAACGGGGTGGCGTAACACAGTCAGAAGATCTGACTGCATGCGGAAAGTCTTTACGGCAGCTCATGAGGCACCAATGCAGCAATTTACAATGGCCTCGGATACCGCGAGTAGTGACTTGTAACCTGTTATGTCCATAACATTCGTATTTAGGGTGCGGACTATTTGTATATTCATGATATCGGTCATCTCGCCTTATCCATGATGACAATCATTTGGAATTACTTGTTTATTTTTCATCATGTCATTAACTTTTACATATATAGTTTTCATTCATGATGGTAGTGTTTTGTTTTTATTATTTTTATCCTTTATACGGCCATACCCACGGCGTCCTGTGTCATTTAATTTGTAACGAAGGGAATGTTACGAAGTGCTTTTATAAATAAAAAGTTTCCTGTCAGGGCAATCTGAACACACAGTCTTTTCTCGACCGAACCAAAGCATGTCCCCAGGGAATCTCACTGGAATAAAGTAGGATTGTAAGGCTTTTGGACTGTCCAGTATAGAGAGGTAATTGTGTCGTTGTGCCGGATACCTGATGTCTGATGCCACAATGGACACCACATAAATCGTAGCTTTGTGGTAGCTGGTATTTAACTTCGCTCACCAAATCTGAAACATTGAGTTTCGATCGTGGAAACATGTTCCCCAAACAAGACTCAGGACGATTTTCAGAATGGTATCGAGAAACCTGTTTAGGCTTGACATGTATACCCATGTTATAATAAACTTAACACCCAAGAATCACCTTTTCAAAGAGTTCAGATTTTATTTTAAAAAGTTTGTGTCCATCTTTTTCCTTTTTCACATAAAATGTACAACGTCACGCAGTGTCGATGTCGCTGATTGGATGGTAAAGAGTATGACCGAGAAGTGCTGCTTGACCTTCTCCCATTGGCTGGTGTCAGACTCTTCAATATCGAAAAGGAGATCAACCAGACCTGGGAACGAGGCTCCAGCATATTGGTTATGGCTGCTCGGTGCAAACAGGATATGTCTGTGCATACAAAGAGCGGAATTGAGAGGACATGTAGTAACAATTCATCGTTAATTCATCGGATTATTCCCAAAGTTTAACACTTGAAGGCGTGGCCTTATACAGATAACCATATCTTTGTTGTTACTGATTTCTCACTGTGACCGTTAGAGCCGGATACAGCTTTTTGAAAATGTCAGACAATAACTTATTTGTCCGAAGTGAATTAGTTTTGCAAATTCCTAGTCAAGGCTACGAACCTGTAGTAACTCCGGTCAGGGAGTCCATGAGGGTCGAGGAACGCTCTCTCCAGTTGAAGAAGCTGGTCATTCAGCTTGCGGACGACTAGGGGTCTGCAGACACGTGTAGATGTAAGGATTTGAAAAACCGTACAACTGTCGTAACATTCGCTTACGGCTGGCGTAAGGTACACTTTGACTACATATTTACGACTGTTGCAATGTACACTTTGAATACACACTTACGACTATCTTAACGTATACTTTCAATACAGACCTGTGACTAACGAAACTTTGAATACATATTTAAGTTTGACGTAACAAACACAACTGACACTCACTGACGATATACTATCATTTTGACTCTCGTGATATGTAATTTGAACAATGCGTCTGTGAAGAGATTCAACATCTGTAAGGCATAATTTTAGCTCAAATTAATTATTATCGTATCACAAATTTGAACACGGGACCACAACTGTAAATTTGTCATTTGACAAGCAGCTGCCATAGATCTCTTTTGGAGCTCATAACTGGGGCTTCTGGTATGAAGAAATAATCAGAAAAGTCGTAATAATCCGAAAAGCAAGACCCCCGGACCCTGAGAGTGGGCAGATGGGTTGTCGTAACCATTCCGTTTTGGACACATAGCTGTTTGTAACGTACTTGGATGTGTTAGTGTTGGCCACTTGCGACATGAAACTGGCCGCCGCTTCCGTGAACTCATCTATGACTTGTGTCAGATTGGCGTCTGGGGAAACAGAAACACAGCTATGGATCATTGCTAGAATGGCAGGATATTTATGTAAGGTGTAAAACGGAAGGGAGGAGGAAACAATACGGAGACTGCTATACGACGGCAATATATGACTTGTACGGGGAAGCAAATAAATTAAGCTTTGGTCAATGTCGAGAGCGACTGGTGGCAGAAAGTTATGACAAATTTCTCCCTTGGTGGTTCACAGGTTTCGTTTCATTCAAACACAATCGGGATGGTAAAGTATCTAGAAGACTGGTTGTATTTGGTATGACTTTTGTATGCATGTGTTGCATATTTACTTATCTTGTATTGTTTAGATGAGTATGAATATGTAGCTGACACTCCATGTCAGTTATGAATAACAAGAAATAACATCGCAACAATGAGAAACAAGTCAGACGTAAAATAACCAAGAGGTGAAACAGTAAAATTGAAACGTGAAATGTGGTGTTTTGAGACAGGGTAGTGGTGGGATATGATGTAGGTGAAAATGATACAACCGAAACAGAGAAGACGTGCATGTGAAGGTGTGAAATATGGTAAAGGTGAAACATGGTAAAGGTGAAATAAAGTGAAGGTGAAACAAGTTAAAGGTGAAAAATAGTGAATATGAAGCATGTTAAAGGTGAAATAAAGTGAAGGTGTAACATGTTAAAGGTGAAATACAGTGAAGGTGAAACATGTTAAAGGTGAAATATAGTGAAGTTGAAACATGGTAAAGGTGAAATACAGTGAAGGTGAAGCATGTTAAAGGTGAGATATGGTGAAGGTGAAGCGTGTTAAAGGTGAAATAAAGTGAAGGTGAAGCATGATAAAGGTGAAACATAGTGAAGGTGAAACATGGTAAAGGCGAAATATAGTGAAGGGGAATCACTGTATTCGGATTAAACAGAAGAGATGAAACACCGTGTGTGAGAACCGAGAAAAATGTGAAAATAGCTTGTACATGTGAAATATCTTACTATATCCCGGCAGGTTTTTGTCAAGGACGTCCCCCATGTCGACTTCAAGTTGCTCCTGGAGTCGGGACATGGTCTCGGCGTAATCAGACAAGTTGAAGGGCAATATGGCGGAGTCTGTAAGCTCTAGTGCCACTGCCAGCCACAGCTGACCAATTGCTCGATGGTACTGTTGAGAGATAGACGATCACGAGGATAATGTTCTACAAACATTGTTTCTATTCTAACAGTAAGAACACGGTATCAATCTCGAACACAACGATTTGAGATTCTGATAATCTAAAAAATATTGAGGACATCAAGAGGAAATGCGAAATGGCAGTGGACTGCCGAGCAATGTAGACAGAGGGTTACTTTACTGGGCTTACCATTACCAGCTATGCGTGGTGGATCTCACACAGGTTGGAGTATATCCAGGAGTTTGAGAAGTTCAATACAGTCTCATAGTATTTCCTTTTACAATGACGACTATCTACAGCATTGCATTAACATAACAGGCATTAACTTCGTTTTGTTTTTACCGTAAAGTTCCCATCCACGAAATTCTTGACGGCGTAGAATGTCTCGTATTCTGAGTGGTACAGGGGATATGTAGGTATGTCCCACTTGGTCTGAAACAGACTGACCTTCAAATGGAGGTACATGACAACACCAACTGGATGAAACTTACAGATTAATCACAAGCACAGTCGTAGCATTTCAAATGTATCGGTTCGACCACCAATAACCTAAAGACAGTGAAACGCGGGAAGGTGAATATGAGAGAGCTGAAGAGAGGCTGTAGGTAAAACATAAGGGAGAAGCATGGTGGGAGGTGAAACACGAGGTTGGTAAAGAGTGTCGGGAGGTGAAATACGAGGTTGGTAAAGGGTGTCGGGGGGTGAAACACGAAGTTGATAAAGTGTGTCGGGAGGTGAAACACGAGGTTGGTAAAGTGTGTTAGGAGGTGAAACACGAGGTTGGTAAAGTGTGTTAAGAGGTGAAACCTGAAGTTGGTAAAGTGTGCTGGAGGTGAAACATGAGGTTGGTAAAGTGTGTTAGGAGATGAAACACGAGGTTGGTAAAGTGTGTCGGGAGGTGAAACAGGAGGTTGGTAAAGTGTGTTAGGAGGTGAAACCTGAAGTTGGTAAAGTGTGCTGGAGGTGAAACATGAGGTTGGTAAAGTGTGTTAGGAGATGAAACACGAGGTTGGTAAAGTGTGTCGGGAGGTGAAACAGGAGGTTGGTAAAGTGTGTTAGGAGGTGAAACACGATGTTGGTAAAGGATGCCGGGAGGTGAAACACGAGGTTGGTAAAGTGTGCCGGAGTTGAAAAACGAGGTTGGTAAAGTGTGTCGTTAGGTGAAACACGAGGTTGGTAAAGGGTGTCGGGAGGTGAAACACGAGGTTGGTAAAGTGTGGCGGAGGTGAAACACGAGGTTGGTAAAGTGTGTCGGGAGGTGAAACGCGAGATTGGTAAAGGGTGCCGGGAGGTGAAACACGAGGTTGGTAAAGTGTGTCGGGAGATGAAACACGAGGTTGTTGGTAAAGTGTGTTAGGAGATGAAACCTGAGGTCGGTAAAGTGTGCCGGGAGGTGAAACACGATGTTGGTAAAGGATGCCGGGAGGTGAAACACGAGGTTGGTAAAGTGTGCCGTAGATGAAACACGAGGTTGGTAAAGTGTGTCGGGAGGTGAAACACGAAGTTGGTAAAGGGTGTCGGGAGGTGAAACACAAGGTTGGTAAAGTGTGCCGGGAGGTGAAACACGAGGTTGGTAAAGTGTGTCGGGAGGTGAAACACGAGGTTGGTAGAGTGTGAGGAGGTGAAACCTGAGGTTGGTAAAGTGTGCCGAGAGGTGAAACACGAGGTTGGTAAAGGATGCCGGGGGGTGAAACACGAGGTTGGTAAAGTGTGCCGGAGATGAAACACGAGGTTGGTAAAGTGTGTTAGGAGGTGAAACAAGAGGTTGGTAAAGTGTGTTAGGAGGTGAAACAGCAGTTTGGTAAAGCGTAATAGAGGTGAAACACGAGGTTGGTAAAGTGTGTTGAGCGATGAAGCACGAGGTAGGTAAAGCACAGTAGGAGGTGAAACCTAATTACATGAAGCACATTGACAGATAAAACACAATCAACGTAAAGTGCCTTGGGAAACAACGAATGGGTGTGAGTGTTTTACGGCACGTTTAACAATATTCCAGCAGTAATTCGGGCGCAACCCAAAACTGGGATGTATATACTGTGTGCATATGGAGAATCGAACCCACATCTTAGGAGTGACGAGCGACGAACGCTTTAACGCCCCAAACCCCAACCCATGCACTCCGAACCCAGGCACTCCCAACCCGTTGGGAGAAGAACCGATCTAGAGTTAAAGCCTGGGTGGAGGTGAAACATGAAATAGGTGAAGCATGGTGAGGCTAAAGTGGAAAGTGAGGAAAGCCTTGCTTGATAACCGTATATGGATCGATACCGAAATATCGCTTCAATAGTGCGTTTAAGAAAGTCACATTTGTCATAAATTGTTACCCTTTGTTACCCGTCAACTTCTAATGAGCAAATCAACTTTAAGCAGTCTTAAATTCTCATAAACCCTGCATATCGTCACACATAATCACATAACAGGTACAACAGCATACTTCATACATACGAGAGGATATCAAAAAGTAGTAAGCCTCACCTCGACAATGCTATAAATGCAGCTGTTTTTATGTTATATTTTTCTGCATAACATCTGTCAGTCTCAAGACAAAATTGGTTCGCTATGTACCAGCCTTACGATCCCCAGTTTGTTTGACTTTATTTTTAAAACCCGCTAAATCTGCAATATATGCATCACACACTTCAAGAAACAAATATGCAGGAAACATTTCGAGTGTTTGAGGTCGCTAAAATCAAACTTGTATATTAAAGTGCATAAAAAGGCATTTGAAACTACAATCATTTGTTAAAGGGACATATTCACTGAAAGAGCTTGTCTTGGAGATACTGCACACCCCCTTCAAGATGATCTCATCATAAGGACATAACGGATTCTAATGTTTTCACTATTCATACATGATGCCAAGGGTTTCAGCTAAATGCTGGATGGTCACACAAGAATCAGCTCCCAATATACTATAAACACCGGCAACTTGAATATCTGGACACAATGTTTGCGAAAGGTAAAAGTGGAGGTGTCCTAGAAAAACAGCCCCTGTCTAAATCTAAATCAAGCAATCTTTGTCTGTTGGTTATGACGGAAATACATTCGATACCATTCAGAACATACTTTATATGATATTATCTGAGGGCATACCATTATCCATGAGGTACCAAATGACGTATCGTTTCCTTTTTCGCAATTATTTTACAAATAGTATACCAATTTGTTGTGATGACTCATATCTCATACCCACATATCTGAAACTTTATATACGGCTTTGCTTATGATCACAGTGAAGTGGAAACTTTACAAACACTGGACGTCGAGAATACAGTTAGACTCACTGCTCTTTGATATCCCCTCGTACCACGTCGTAGATGTGCTACATACATACCACGTCGAAGATGTACTACATGCATACCACGTCGTAGATGCACTACATCCATACCACGCCGTAGATGTACTACATGCATACCACGTCGTAGATGTACTACATGCATACCACGCCGTAGATGTACTACATCCATACCACGTCGTAGATGCACTACATGCATACCACGTCGTAGATGCACTACATCCATACCACGTCGTAGATGTACGTAGATGCACTACATCCATACCACACCGTAGATGTACTACATGCATACCACGTCGTAGATGTACTACATGCATACCACGTCGTAGATGTACTACATGCATACCACGCCGTAGATGTACTACATACATACCTCGTCGTAGATGTACTACATACATACCACGTCGTAGATGTACTACATACATACCACGTCGTAGATGTACTACATGCATACCACGTCGTAGATGTACTACATCCATACCACGTCGTAGATGTACTACATGCATACCACGTCGTAGATGTACTACATCCATACCACGTCGTAGATGTACTACATACATACCACGTCGTAGATGTACTACATCCATACCACGTCGTAGATGTACTACATCCATACCACGTCGTAGATGTACTACATGCATACCACGTCGTAGATGTGCTACATACATACCAGGTCGTAGATGCACTACATACATACCACGTCGTAGATGCACTACATACATACCACGTCGTAGATGTAATACATACATACCACGTCGTAGATGCGCTACATGCATACCACGTCGTAGATGCACTACATACATACCACGCCGTAGATGCACTACATCCATACCACGTCGTAGATGCACTACATACATACCACGTCGTAGATGCACTACATCCATACCACGCCGTAGATGTACTACATACATACCAGGTCGTAGATGTACTACATACATACCACGTCGTAGATGCACTACATACATACCACGTCGTAGATGTACTACATACATACCGCGTCGTAGATGTGCTACATACATACCACGTCGTAGATGTGCTACATACATACCACGTCGTAGATGTCCTACATAGATACCAGGTCGTAGATGCACTACGTACATACCACGTCGTAGATGCACTACATACATACCACTTCGTAGATGTACTACATACATACCACGTCGTAGATGCACTACATGCATACCACGCCGTAGATGCACTACATGCATACCACGTCGTAGAGCCGTAGATGCACTACATGCATACCACGCCGTAGATGCACTACATGCATACCACGTCGTAGAGCCGTAGATGCACTACATCCATACCACGCCGTAGATGCACTACATACATACCACGTCGTAGATGTACTACATACATACCGCGTCGTAGATGCACTACACACATACCAGGTCGTAGATGTGCTACATACATACCACGTCGTAGATGTACTACATACATACCACGTCGTAGATGCACTACATACATACCACATCGTAGATGCACTACATGCATACCACGCCGTAGATGCACTACATGCATACCACGTCGAAGATGCACTACATGCATACCACGTCGTAGATGTACTACATCCATACCACGCCGTAGATGGACTACATACATACCACGTCGTAGATGTAATACATACATACCACGTCGTAGATGTACTACATACATACCACGTCGTAGATGCACTACATACATACCACGTCGTAGATGCACTACATACATACCACGTCGTAGATGCACTACATACATACCACGTCGTAGATGCACTACATCCATACCAGGTCGTAGATGTACTACATACATACCAGGTCGTAGATGTACTACATACATACCACGTCGTAGATGTGCTACATACATACCGCGTCGTAGATGTGCTACATACATACCACGTCGTAGATGTGCTACATACATACCACGTCGGAGATGTACTACATAGATACCACGTCGTAGATGCACTACATACATACCACGTCGTAGATGCACTACATACATACCACGTCGTAGATGTACTACATACATACCACGTCGTAGATGCACTACATGCATACCATGCCGTAGATGCACTACATCCATACCACGTCGTAGAGCCGTAGATGCACTACATGCATACCACGTCGTAGATGCACTACATCCATACCACGCCGTAGATGCACTACATACATACCACGTCGTAGATGTACTACATACATACCGCGTCGTAGATGCACTACACACATACCAGGTCGTAGATATGCTACATACATACCACGTCGTAGATGTACTACATACATACCACGTCGTAGATGCACTACATACATACCACGTCGTAGATGCACTACATACATACCACGTCGTAGATGCACTACATGCATACCACGCCGTAGATGCACTACATGCATACCACGTCGTAGATGTACTACATACATACCACGTCGAAGATGCACTACATGCATACCACGTCGTAGATGTACTACATGCATACCACGTCGAAGATGCACTACATGCATACCACGTCGTAGATGTACTACATCCATACCACGCCGTAGATGCACTACATACATACCACGTCGTAGATGCACTACATGCATACCACGTCGTAGATGTACTACATACATACCACGTCGTAGATGTACTACATACATACCACGTCGTAGATGCACTACATGCATACCACGTCGTAGAGCCGTAGATGCACTACATGCATACCACGTCGTAGAGCCGTAGATGCACTACATACATACCACGTCGTAGATGCACTACATCCATACCACGCCGTAGATGCACTACATCCATACCACGCCGTAGATGCACTACATCCATACCACACCTTAGATGTACTACATACATACCAGGTCGTAGATGTACTACATACATACCACGTCGTAGATGTACTACATACATACCACGTCGTAGATGCACTACATGCATACCACGTCGTAGAGCCGTAGATGCACTACATGCATACCACGTCGTAGAGCCGTAGATGCACTACATACATACCACGCCGTAGATGCACTACATCCATACCACGCCATAGATGCACTACATCCACACCAGGTCGTAGATGTACTACATACATACCACGCCGTAGATGCACTACATACATACCACGTCGTAGATGCACTACATACATACCATGTCGTAGATGCACTACATCCGTACCACGCCGTAGATGTACTACATACATACCAGGTCGTAGATGTACTACATACATACCACGTCGTAGATGTACTATATACATACCAGGTCGTAGATGTGCTACATACATACCACGCCGTAGATGTACTACATACATACCAGGTCGTAGATGTGCTACATACATACCACGTCGTAGATGTACTACATACATACCACGTCGTAGATGTACTACATACATACCACGTCGTAGATGTACTACATGCATACCACGTCGTAGATGCACTACATACATACCACGTCGTAGATGCACTACATCCATACCACGCCGTAGATGTACTACATACATACCAGGTCGTAGATGTACTACATACATACCACGTCGTAGATGTACTACATACATACCAGGTCGTAGATGCACTACATCCATACCACGCCGTAGATGCACTACATCCATACCAGGTCGTAGATGTACTACATACATACCACGCCGTAGATGCACTACATACATACCACGTCGTAGATGCACTACATACATACCACGTCGTAGATGCACTACATCCATACCACGTCGTAGATGTACTACATACATACCAGGTCGTAGATGTCCTACATACATACCACGTCGTAGATGTCCTACATACATACCAGGTCGTAGATGTGCTACATACATACCACGCCGTAGATGTACTACATACATACCAGGTCGTAGATGTGCTACATACATACCACGTCGTAGATGTACTACATACATACCACGTCGTAGATGTACTACATGCATACCACGTCGTAGATGCACTACATGCATACCACGCCGTAGATGCACTACATGCATACCACGTCGTAGAGCCGTAGATGCACTACATGCATACCACGTCGTAGATGCACTACATCCATACCACGCCGTAGATGCACTACATACATACCACGTCGTAGATGTACTACATACATACCGCGTCGTAGATGCACTACACACATACCAGGTCGTAGATGTGCTACATACATACCACGTCGTAGATGTACTACATACATACCACGTCGTAGATGTACTACATACATACCAGGTCGTAGATGTACTACATGCATACCACGTCGTAGATGCACTACATGCATACCACGCCGTAGATGCACTACATACATACCACGTCGTAGATGTACTACATGCATACCACGTCGTAGATGCACTACATGCATACCACGTCGTAGAGCCGTAGATGCACTACATGCATACCACGTCGTAGAGCCGGAGATGCACTACATACATACCACGTCGTAGATGCACTACATCCATACCACGCCGTAGATGCACTACATCCATACCACGCCTTAGATGTACTACATACATACCAGGTCGTAGATGTACTACATACATACCACGTCGTAGATGCACTACATGCATACCACGTCGTAGAGCCGTAGATGCACTACATGAATACCACGTCGCAGAGCCGTAGATGCACTACATACATACCACGCCGTAGATGCACTACATCCATACCACGCCATAGATGCACTACATCCATACCAGGTCGTAGATGTACTACATACATACCACGCCGTAGATGCACTACATACATACCACGTCGTAGATGCACTACATACATACCACGTCGTAGATGCACTACATCCATACCACGCCGTAGATGTACTACATACATACCAGGTCGTAGATGTACTACATCCATACCACGTCGTAGATGTACTACATACATACCAGGTCGTAGATGTGCTACATACATTCCACGCCGTAGATGTACTACATACATACCAGGTCGTAGATGTGCTACATACATACCACGTCGTAGATGTACTATATACATACCACGTCGTAGATGTACTACATACATACCACGTCGTAGATGTACTACATGCATACCACGTCGTAGATGCACTACATGCATACCACGTCGTAGATGCACTACATCCATACCACGCCGTAGATGTACTACATACATACCACGTCGTAGATGTACTACATACATACCACGTCGTAGATGTACTACATACATACCAGGTCGTAGATGCACTACATCCATACCACGCCGTAGATGCACTACATCTGTACAAGGTCGTAGATGTACTACATACATACCACGCCGTAGATGCACTACATCCATACCACGTCGTAGATGCACTACATCCATACGACGTCGTAGATGCACTACATCCATACGACGTCGTAGATGTACTACATACATACCAGGTCGTAGATGTCCTACATACATACCACGTCGTAGATGTCCTACATACATACCAGGTCGTAGATGTGCTACATACATACCACGCCGTAGATGTACTACATACATACCAGGTCGTAGATGTGCTACATACATACCACGTCGTAGATGTACTACATACATACCACGTCGTAGATGCACTACATGCATACCACGCCGTAGATGCACTACATGCATACCACGTTGTAGAGCCGTAGATGCACTACATGCATACCACGTCGTAGATGCACTACATCCATACCACGCCGTAGATGCACTACATCCATACCACATCGTAGATGCACTACACACATACCACGTCGTAGATGCACTACATACATACCACGTCGTAGATGTACTACATACATACCGCTTCGTAGATGCACTACATACATACCACGTCGTAGATGCACTACATCCATACCACGCCGTAGATGTACTACATACATACCAGGTCGTAGATGTACTACATACATACCACGTCGTAGATGCACTACATACTTACCACGTCGTAGATGTACTACATACATACCACGTCATAGATGTGCTACATAGATACCACGTCGTAGATGCACTACATCCATACCACGTCGTAGATGCACTACATCCATACCACGTCGTAGATGTACTACATCCATACCACGCCGAAGATGCACTACATGCATACCACGTCGTAGATGCACTACATGCATACCACGTCGTAGATGCACTACATCCATACCACGCCGTAGATGCACTACATACATACCACGTCGTAGATGCACTACATGCATACCACGTCGTAGATGTACTACATACATACCACGTCGTAGATGTACTACATACATACCACGTCGTAGATGCACTTCATGGATACCACGTCGTAGAGCCGTAGATGCACTACATGCATACCACGTCGTAGAGCCGTAGATGCACTACATACATACCACGTCGTAGATGCACTACATCCATACCACGTCGTAGAGCCGTAGATGCACTACATACATACCACGTCGTAGATGCACTACATACATACCACGTCGTAGATGCACTACATGCATACCACGTCGTAGATGCACTACATCCATACCACGTCGTAGAGCCGTAGATGCACTACATGCATACCACGCCGTAGATGCACTACATCCATACCACGTCGTAGAGCCGTAGATGCACTACATCCATACCACGTCGTAGATGCACTACATACATACCACGTCGTAGATGTACTACATACATACCACGTCGTAGATGCACTACATCCATACCACGCCGTAGATGTACTACATACATACCAGGTCGTAGATGTACTACATACATACCACGTCGTAGATGTACTACATACAAACCAGGTCGTAGATGCACTACATCCATACCACGCCGTAGATGCACTACATCCATACCAGGTCGTAGATGTACTACATACATACCACGCCGTAGATGCACTACATACATACCACGTCGTAGATGCACTACATACATACCACGTCGTAGATGCACTACATCCATACCACGTCGTAGATGTACTACATACATACCAGGTCGTAGATGTCCTACATACATACCACGTCGTAGATGTCCTACATACATACCAGGTCGTAGATGTGGTACATACATACCACGCCGTAGATGTACTACATACATACCAGGTCGTAGATGTGCTACATACATACCACGTCGTAGATGTACTACATCCATACCACGTCGTAGATGTACTACATACATACCACGTCGTAGATGTACTACATCCATACCACGTCGTAGATGTACTACATCCATACCACGTCGTAGATGTACTACATGCATACCACGTCGTAGATGCACTACATGCATACCACGCCGTAGATGCACTACATACATACCACGTCGTAGATGTACTACATGCATACCACGTCGTAGATGCACTACATGCATACCACGTCGTAGAGCCGTAGATGCACTACATGCATACCACGTCGTAGAGCCGGAGATGCACTACATACATACCACGTCGTAGATGCACTACATCCATACCACGCCGTAGATGCACTACATCCATACCACGCCTTAGATGTACTACATACATACCAGGTCGTAGATGTACTACATACATACCACGTCGTAGATGCACTACATGCATACCACGTCGTAGAGCCGTAGATGCACTACATGAATACCACGTCGCAGAGCCGTAGATGCACTACATACATACCACGCCGTAGATGCACTACATCCATACCACGCCATAGATGCACTACATCCATACCAGGTCGTAGATGTACTACATACATACCACGCCGTAGATGCACTACATACATACCACGTCGTAGATGCACTACATACATACCACGTCGTAGATGCACTACATCCATACCACGCCGTAGATGTACTACATACATACCAGGTCGTAGATGTACTACATCCATACCACGTCGTAGATGTACTACATACATACCAGGTCGTAGATGTGCTACATACATTCCACGCCGTAGATGTACTACATACATACCAGGTCGTAGATGTGCTACATACATACCACGTCGTAGATGTACTATATACATACCACGTCGTAGATGTACTACATACATACCACGTCGTAGATGTACTACATGCATACCACGTCGTAGATGCACTACATGCATACCACGTCGTAGATGCACTACATCCATACCACGCCGTAGATGTACTACATACATACCACGTCGTAGATGTACTACATACATACCACGTCGTAGATGTACTACATACATACCAGGTCGTAGATGCACTACATCCATACCACGCCGTAGATGCACTACATCTGTACAAGGTCGTAGATGTACTACATACATACCACGCCGTAGATGCACTACATCCATACCACGTCGTAGATGCACTACATCCATACGACGTCGTAGATGCACTACATCCATACGACGTCGTAGATGTACTACATACATACCAGGTCGTAGATGTCCTACATACATACCACGTCGTAGATGTCCTACATACATACCAGGTCGTAGATGTGCTACATACATACCACGCCGTAGATGTACTACATACATACCAGGTCGTAGATGTGCTACATACATACCACGTCGTAGATGTACTACATACATACCACGTCGTAGATGCACTACATGCATACCACGCCGTAGATGCACTACATGCATACCACGTTGTAGAGCCGTAGATGCACTACATGCATACCACGTCGTAGATGCACTACATCCATACCACGCCGTAGATGCACTACATCCATACCACATCGTAGATGCACTACACACATACCACGTCGTAGATGCACTACATACATACCACGTCGTAGATGTACTACATACATACCGCTTCGTAGATGCACTACATACATACCACGTCGTAGATGCACTACATCCATACCACGCCGTAGATGTACTACATACATACCAGGTCGTAGATGTACTACATACATACCACGTCGTAGATGCACTACATACTTACCACGTCGTAGATGTACTACATACATACCACGTCATAGATGTGCTACATAGATACCACGTCGTAGATGCACTACATCCATACCACGTCGTAGATGCACTACATCCATACCACGTCGTAGATGTACTACATCCATACCACGCCGAAGATGCACTACATGCATACCACGTCGTAGATGCACTACATGCATACCACGTCGTAGATGCACTACATCCATACCACGCCGTAGATGCACTACATACATACCACGTCGTAGATGCACTACATGCATACCACGTCGTAGATGTACTACATACATACCACGTCGTAGATGTACTACATACATACCACGTCGTAGATGCACTTCATGGATACCACGTCGTAGAGCCGTAGATGCACTACATGCATACCACGTCGTAGAGCCGTAGATGCACTACATACATACCACGTCGTAGATGCACTACATCCATACCACGTCGTAGAGCCGTAGATGCACTACATACATACCACGTCGTAGATGCACTACATACATACCACGTCGTAGATGCACTACATGCATACCACGTCGTAGATGCACTACATCCATACCACGTCGTAGAGCCGTAGATGCACTACATGCATACCACGCCGTAGATGCACTACATCCATACCACGTCGTAGAGCCGTAGATGCACTACATCCATACCACGTCGTAGATGCACTACATACATACCACGTCGTAGATGTACTACATACATACCACGTCGTAGATGCACTACATCCATACCACGCCGTAGATGTACTACATACATACCAGGTCGTAGATGTACTACATACATACCACGTCGTAGATGTACTACATACAAACCAGGTCGTAGATGCACTACATCCATACCACGCCGTAGATGCACTACATCCATACCAGGTCGTAGATGTACTACATACATACCACGCCGTAGATGCACTACATACATACCACGTCGTAGATGCACTACATACATACCACGTCGTAGATGCACTACATCCATACCACGTCGTAGATGTACTACATACATACCAGGTCGTAGATGTCCTACATACATACCACGTCGTAGATGTCCTACATACATACCAGGTCGTAGATGTGGTACATACATACCACGCCGTAGATGTACTACATACATACCAGGTCGTAGATGTGCTACATACATACCACGTCGTAGATGTACTAGATCCATACCACGTCGTAGATGTACTACATACATACCACGTCGTAGATGCACTACATGCATACCACGCCGTAGATGCACTACATGCATACCACGTCGTAGAGCCGTAGATGCACTACATGCATACCACGTCGTAGATGCACTACATCCATACCACGCCGTAGATGCACTACATCCATACCACGTCGTAGATGCACTACACACATACCACGTCGTAGATGCACTACATACATACCACGTCGTAGATGTACTACATACATACCGCGTCGTAGATGCACTACATACATACCACGTCGTAGATGCACTACATCCATACCACGCCGTAGATGTACTACATACATACCAGGTCGTAGATGTACTACATACATACCACGTCGTAGATGGACTACATACATACCACGTCGTAGATGTACTACATACATACCACGTCGTAGATGTGCTACATAGATACCACGTCGTAGATGCACTACATCCATACCACGTCGTAGATGCACTACATACATACCACGTCGTAGATGTACTACATCCATACCACGCCGAAGATGCACTACATGCATACCACGGCGTAGAGCCGTAGATGCACTACATGCATACCACGTCGTAGAGCCGTAGATGCACTACATACATACCACGTCGTAGATGCACTACATCCATACCACGTCGTAGAGCCGTAGATGCACTACATACATACCACGTCGTAGATGCACTACATACATACCACGTCGTAGATGCACTACATGCATACCACGTCGTAGATGCACTACATCCATACCACGTCGTAGAGCCGTAGATGCACTACATGCATACCACGCCGTAGATGCACTACATCCATACCACGTCGTAGAGCCGTAGATGCACTACATCCATACCACGTCGTAGATGCACTACATACATACCACGTCGTAGATGTACTACATACATACCACGTCGTAGATGCACTACATACATACCACGTCGTAGATGTACTACATCCATACCACGTCGTAGATGCACTACATCCATACCACGTCGTAGATGCACTACATGCATACCACGTCGTAGAGCCGTAGATGCACTACATCCATACCACGTCGTAGAGCCGTAGATGCACTACATAGATACCACGTCGTAGATGCACTACATACATACCACGCCGTAGATGCACTACATGCATACCACGTCGTAGAGCCGTAGATGCACTACATCTATAGCACGTCGTAGAGCCGTAGATGCACTACATACATACCACGTCGTAGATGCACTACATACATACCACGTCGTAGATGCACTACATGCATACCACGTCGTATATGCACTACATCCATACCAGGTCGTAGAGCCGTAGATGCACTACATGCATACCACGCCGTAGATGCACTACATCCATACCACGTCGTAGAGCCGTAGATGCACTACATACATACCACGTCGTAGATGCACTACGTACATACCACGTCGTAGATGTACTACATACATACCACGTCGTAGATGCACTACATCCATACCACGTCGTAGATGCACTACATCCATACCACGTCGTAGAGCCGTAGATGCACTACATCCATACCACGTCGTAGATGCACTACATGCATACCACGTCGTAGATGCACTACATCCATACCACGCCGTAGATGCACTACATCCATACCACGTCGTAGAGCCGTAGCTGCACTACATGCATACCACGTCGTAGATGCACTACATCCATACCACGCCGTAGATGCACTACATCCATACCACGTCGTAGAGCCGTAGATGCACTACATCCATACCACGTCGTAGATGCACTACATGCATACCACGTCGTAGATGCACTACATGCATACCACGCCGTAGATGTACTACATACATACCACGTCGTAGAGCCGTAGATGCACTACATGCATACCACGTCGTAGATGCACTACATGCATACCACGCCGTAGATGCACTACATCCATACCACGCCGTAGATGTACTACATACATACCAGGTCGTAGATGTACTACATACATACCACGTCGAAGAGGTAGGCTAAGTCGAGAACGGGTACGCCGGCTTGACACCTCATGTTGGTGTAGTCGCTTCCTGAGCCCAGGTTCCGGTATCTGCAACAGGTAACAGCTAGAACAGCGTCTGCATTTATTACATGCATAATTCGAGAAGCCCCTTCTCCAAAATCTTCTGAATGCCTAGAGATCTTTCGACCGGGAACATTGTCTTGAGTCCTTTTTACCTCTTGACGTAATTTATTCTTACGCGTTAGTGCTGGAGCTATCTATTTGTAATGCTCGGGTGTATAAAGTATCGCTTTCAGAAATAAATGGGTGTAGTTTTACACCGCGTGCAGCAATATTCTTGCAGTTTTCCGCCACCGGCCACTTTAAATGTACTTCACACAATCAGTCTAAGTAAACCTATCCTCACTACTTTTTGTTACACTCCACTACTAAGTCCAACAAAACCTTATGGGAAGTCGCGTCAGGTAACCTTTGAGATTGACCAATCAGAACACAGCTTACCAAATCGCGAAAGTGGACATTCGCACACACCTTTTGAACTTTTTATCTCGAAAAGGTTAGCACCCGAACGATTCCGAACGTTATTTAGCGTACGCTCGGTTCCGGATGCACACGGCGTACGTACAACCATGACAAAGGTGAATAAACTGTCGCTGAAAATAGTGTTTGGGGCAATTTTCAAGGATGTCATCTTGCAGAAATATTAGCTAATGGTAACCATGTCAACAGAAACCCCAAAGCGTATATACTGAGGGTCAAATAACCGTGTTATATGCGGATTTTTGTTTGTGGAGATATCTGTGTCTGTGACCCGAATATTTTGAAAGTCCCTCCGATCCCTAAATCGTAGCCGTTGTCTGGCTGGTTAAATCTGTTTAACCGTCTCGCTTTTGATTGGTCATTGGTCGCTCAAAGGTTACCTGACGCGCCCTTCTACTAGGTTTTGTTAGACTCAGTGGTGGAGTGTAACGAAATACACTGAGACTAAGTTTACTTAGACTGTTCATACAATCTGTCAGTGAGGGTGAATCTTCTTCAGCGTAACGGGTTCTGACCGCGCGGCTTTTCCCATGTGGGTTTGGAAAAACACATGCTCGATGAAGTGAGAGCTTGTAGAGACCCAAACCCAGTCTGAACATCAGTTCCAGAAGAACATATGAATAAACAAATGAATGAGTGAGTGAGTTCAGTTTTACGCCGCTTTAGCAATATTCTAACAATACCACGACGGGGAACATCAGAAATGGAGCTGAAACATTATGATCACGTGTGGAATGGAACCTGTGTTCGAAATTTACTTTTTTATGAAGTAGCAAGTACTTGCTACCTGGTTCCAAAATAAGCAGTCCCTTACCTGGTAGCACCAGTTTTCCTATTGCGTAAACTACATCATACGATCAGTTCATAGCGTGTTAGGAAGCTCTGCATACTTGAGTTTTTTCAAGTAATGCAGAGGTAATACCTATACCAGTATTAGTAGACGACGTTTTATCGCCCTCACGCTTCAGGAAATGATGATTGTCCATTATCAAACATACGAAGCGGTAAGGTCATACTTCTGCACATGCGCACTGAGCTGACTGGTTCTCTGTCGGAATTATGCGAGTATTGCGATGCACTTCTGGTTCAATGACATCAGCTGTCCGACCTCCATGCCATGTTCCAAAACTAACAAAGTAAACATTTCAGTTAGTTTGACGTATGTTACTAACTGATAGTACATGATAACCTTCACCTGGTTGTCACCACTAACTGCACTTTCACATTCCCAATATATGGCCACTAAATGCAGAACATGTACCCACGTGACATGTCTACCTACTCCAGACGATCTAAAAACCGCGTGACATTTCTACCTACTCCATATTATCAACTTACATCGGCCTGCCCAGCCCCTTGCCCCTCTTGTCCCGCGCCTCCAATCTGGTCACCCATTCCTGGTACAGGTTCGGGAACTCGGGGTTGGGGGACTTCACCTGAAATATAGTCCCAAGAGCTCAATACACACCCAGCCACCATCTTGTCCTGTACAGATAAAGGGAAACACCCATCTAGCCCCAACCCGAAAGTCCAAGTATCGTCCCTTATGCATATCTGTTGTCTGGCCGACAGTGTTTCCTGTATATTAGACCACCCCTCCCCGATGTATACCTGCTGTGTGGCACACAGTGCTGTTCTGTACAGTAGAGGGGATCCACCCACCTCTCTCCTATTTATACCTGCTGTGTGGCCGATAGTGCTGTTCTGTACAGTAGCGGGGATCCACCAATGAAGACGCTGTATTGACCTTATTAAAAAAAATAAATAAAAATACATCAGCTTTGCATGACTGTCGATTTAGGTTTTAGAAAAGAAGATCTATATGTTTGGAAGCATAAAATTAGTAAATTTTCGCGATATTGTATTGCTATACGGAGATACAGACCTAGCCAATTATATGAGCATCTACGCTATCACTGCATAGTCAGCTAGCTCACAGGTTGAGAAACAACACGGACGAAACATTTTGACCAACCAATACATATAAAACCCACTCAAGCTAGCACCTGAGACTCCCATCATGCCTCAAGAAAATCGCATACTTCCGACCCGGGTAATGAGGAGGAGGTGTTCTGCTTACCTTGCACAGCAATATCCACGTTCAGGTACGCCACCGCCCTCGTCGTCAGGGTCTTCACGTACTCCTGGAATACGAAGTAGACTAGCAATTGCCATGTGTACATGTAGGTGGATTGGGGTGAAACCTGGCGTGTCATTTTAAGATACCACGTGACGAAAGATATGATACAATATTTCACCTCAACAAACTCCGTGGATCCAAATAATCCATACTCCTCGGCGTCCCAGCTACACAGGATGATGGACCTTCGGGGACGCCAGTTGGCTGAAGTGGAGAGAGTGAGAATGAGTGAGTTAGTGAGTGACAACTAAAATGAAAAAAATATCCGTTTCCCACCGAAAATTAAAGATGGCCTCTATTTTACCAACATTAGAACATTCTTATCACCAGTCCTCTGCCCTTATTCCCTACGAGGCAACGTCCGTAAAGCAGTAAGACAACAATAACCTCTCCAAACTGGATGTAAGTGTGTAACGAGTGGACACGCTAACCCATCCATTCATTGCTTGTTTAAAACGCGCCCCGCCATATTGGTCACATACTGGTGTTTATGGCGTGCTTGAGAGCCCGGGAGATCTCCAGCATGATGGCTGTACCACCGGACGGATCCATGGCTCCAAACACCCACGCGTCTCTATGGTTACCGAGTATTACATACCGATCTGGAAGGAAAACACCAAGACAATATTGAATCCAGTCACTAATCTGTATGGATAATAAGTACAGTGAATGTTGAGTAATTAAGTGAGTGAGTGAAGACGTACCTGGCTCCTCTGCACCTTGTATGACTCCTACGACGTCGGAGATCCTTCTCTGTTCGTTTTTCGTGGACACGTTTAGTCGCACCTGCCTGGCGGAACACAGAACCACGCTTAGTCATGCTTGTCCTAGTGTTTAACACCGTCCTCCATTTACGTGTTTCATAGCTTTAACGCTTGCAACAATACTACATTAGATAACAAAGTGACATAGAGACTGTGCGAGTTCATGTTATGACGCGACCATGTCTATCTCGAACCTGACCACTTATGTTCTGAATACAACAGATTCGCAGCTTCAACCGTAATTAAAATCTCACCTTCCGCAGCCTCTTTCATTTATATCTGTAGATGAAAGTATCTGCGATACAGCATATTTAAGTATTTGTTCGAACCTACACTTTTGCATTAATATCTCATTTGAAAAGTTCTGATGTCCTCTTGTGGCGACAACATCAACTCACACTCCATCACGGAAGCTGGGTCCAAGTTTGTAGGTGACATTCAGATTCCCCGTCCAGTCCGGGGGTGCAGGAGGGCCGTCCAGGTAGCTGGTGGGGAGAGCAGATGAGGGGGTAACACGTATCGGCAAGACATACATTGATGGTACGTGCATGGTTGTAGTGGGGTGTCTACGTCATGGATAGAACAGCGCATTTTAGACCAAGAGTGACCAAGATTTCAGAGATTGTTTTGCAATGTATTTCTTTAACAGGATTCAGATGATACATGAAACATATATATGAAGTATTTGCCCTAATGCCGGGCATTACAGATCTCTTGCAGATAACAATTTTATTAAAACAAGTTAACATCCATGTAGGACACAAACTGTTCTTGCATCAAGAACGGACACTTAATTGTTAACGGAAAACATACTCAAATATGGCTAATTGGTGCTATGACTACAAACCCGAAACGTGTCACAGACCTGAGTATTTTCTCTGCCACCTCAGCATCGATGGCATGTGCTGGGATAGAGGGGAGGGGAGGGTCCACTGCTTTCTCTTGAATACGATAGGCAGTTTCTGAAACATGGTCTTGGTGTAAAAACATTGTAACGGGTTCGGTCACCATGTCACAAACATGTTTCATTTCAAAAAGAGAAACATTAACTGACCATATGCTGATATAACCAATGCATATCTGATCTAACCAAGACTGTCCAACATTGAAGTCTTTATTTTGAACATAAAAATGTGGAGATGTCAATGTCTCTAGGTTACCCTATGAGCCAGTAGCTCCTATAAGCCGGTGGCGTTTGAACTACGCACCTGTTGCTGGGTACCCCGGGGTCAAAGGATCCCCATTTCCGACATC